>NC_057864.1:465000-1105625 GCF_019393635.1 Dromiciops gliroides | reverse complement strand
CAGCGCCCTCCCCGCCCCGCCCCGCCCCGCCCCTGCCCTCTCTCCTACCTCAATGGGCTTGTCAGCCGCGCCCCCGCAGCCCGGGGCCAGCAGCAGCAGCAGCAACCCCAGTCGCAAGCCGAGGCCGAGGCTGAGGCTGAGGCCGGCCGAGGCCGCGGTTCCTCGGACGGAGCCGAGACCACTGTGCGCCGCCATGCTCCCCGGCTCAGGCCTCCGCCGTGCGCCTGCGCATGCGCACGCGCCCTAGCCCGGCCTGTCAAGCAGTGCGCCTGCGCACTGCCATTCTGTAGCACCCGCCCTAGCCAAGCTGCGGCCCGACCTTGGGCGTGGCCGTAGCCTCAGCCTTCACCGCCCCGCAGCGCGCCCCCTGTGGTGAGTAGGGAGAAGTTCAGCTCCGAGCCCGAAGAAAAGCAAGGTTTCCCCCAAGCAGGGGCTCTCTCCCTCTCGCCAGGCTGCCTCTAGCAGAAGGTTATGGCCGCTTTACAGACACTGAGGCCAGGACGGAAAGGGCCCGGCTCACGAGCACGAGAGAATGGATGGGCTGAGGGGTGGGTGAGTGGGTTGGTGGTTGGATGGATGGATGGATGGATGGATGGATGGATGGATGGATGGATGGATGGATGGATGGATGGATGGGGCTTTCCTTCACACTCAGGATCCTCAGGGTGCTGGCCACCTTGAGATTACAATGGATCAAGTTGGACATAGGGGACTCTCCACTCAGGGTCCCCTTCTTGCCCCCCAACCACCATTCCCTTTTTTCCTTCAAGTTCCCATGGCACACATCAATTGGGGAATGACTGAACAAGCTGTGGTATATGAATGCAATGGAATACTTTGTGCTGTAAGAAATGATGAGCAGGCAGATTTCAGAGAAACCTGGAAGGACTTAAGTGGACGGATGCTGAGTGAAGTGAGCAGAACCAGGAGAACGTTGTACACAACAACAGCAACATTGTATGATGATCAACTGTGATAGACTTGGCTCTTCTTAGCAATACAATGACCCAAGGCAATCCAAAGGACTCATGATGCTCTCTACCTCCAGAAAAAGACCGATGGAGTCTGAATGCAGATTGAAGCAGAATATTTTCACTTTTGTTGTCGCTTTTTTGTTTTTGTTCTTTTTTATTCTTTCTTGTGGGTTTTTTCCTTTTGTTCTGATCCTTCTCTCGCAACATGACTAATGTGGAAATACGTTTAACATGATTGTCATGTTTAACCTCTATCAGATTGCTTGCTGGCTTCAGGAGCGGGGAGGGAAGGGAAGATGGGAGAAAAATGTGGAGCTCAAAAAATATCTTTGCGTGTAATAGGAGAAATTTTTTTAAAGATAAAATCAAGTTAAATTTTTTAAGAGTCCCAGGGCACAGAGGCGCCCCGCTTTGGCCCCTGTTTCATCAGGTTCAGCTGAACAGGTATAAAGAGAGTATAAAGAAAGACTGGCCTGTGCCCCCTCCATCCCATCCCAGGGCCAAGTGCCCAGGCAAGAGGCAGGATCCCCATCAGCCAGAGCCTGGATGTGAGGCTGTCACAGCCACTGCGCCCTCCTAAGTGTCCACACTCCAGGAAGAGTCAGACCAGAGAGGGGAGGCCCTGGCCTACCTGGCTGGGCAGTGGTCAGTCGGCTCCTGAGCCCTGGATTCTCCTCTCCTCTTTTTTCCCCTCTCTTCTCTCCTCTTCTCTTCCCTTCTCTTCTTCCTCTTCTTTTTCTCCTCTTCCTGGACCTCCCTCTGTGAAGGAATTAGGATCCAATTCTCATCTTCTGGCAGACAAACTGCACTGGTCCCACAAGTGGAGAGTGCTTCTGGTGTTCAGTCTCCCCACTTTGCAGAGGGAGGCCTGGCCCACTCAATTCAGCTGCCGCCTAGGGTCTCCCTTTGCTCTGGGCCGACTCAGCTGTGCTACCTCCTCTTCCTCCTCTCCTGCTCCATCGGCCTCAGGCTGCTGATCTCCATCACAACAAGGACTGCCCCCACCCCCCCATGTCCTATGGCGGATTAGAGTCCCACCAAGGCCCAAAATGATTCTGCTGGCAAGGTTCAAGGGGGTGCCCTCTGGGTGGCAGGTGAAGGGCAGTTCAGGGGACTGTAGAAGAAAAAGGAGAGTTCAAAGGGCAGAGCTCATCTCAGTGGAGGCCCCTGCACAAGCCATGACAAGCCCAGCAGAGAAAACCCTCCCAACTGTCACTGACTCCTGAGCTCTGGGCTGCTCTCAGGAAAGGAGAGGCTTTCAAGTCACAGCCCTCCATCACCAAGTCTGGTCATTTCATCCTCCCCTTCACATCCCTCCTCAGTGAGACAGAGGCTTCCTACTCCCTCCAGGGCCAGGTATACAGTTCAGACCCCCTGTCCCCCTCCTCGCTCTGACTGCCCTCTACCAACTCTGCTCACACACAAAACTCCCTTCTTTCACGTCCGTACAGTTGCCCTGCTTGGCCCCCATGCCCAGAAACAGGCTCTACCTCCTTCTGCCTTTTACTTTCCCCAGTTTTCTTCCAGACTCACCTCAGATCCTTCCTTCTGCAGGAGCCCTTCCCAAGCCCCTAAGCTTCTAGGCCCTTCCCCTTTGAGATGACCTTCCATAGAGTTGGCATACTTCTTTGTGTGTCCAGTCATACCTAGACTGTGAGCGCCACAAAGGCAGGGAAAGTGTTGGGAGGGGAGGGTCTCTGTTTCCCCGGGGCTATCGCACAGTGCCTTCATTGAGTAAGCATTTAATACATGCTTGTAGAATAATTTAAAGTAACCATGGTTTTCCCAGTGGGTGTAGGACAGGATGTCAGGTAACCATGGAAATGGAGCTCAGAACAGCTAGAACAGGGCATGCTGGACTAGAACAGGGAGAAGTGAAATCATACGTGGGAAACAGCCAAGGTGCACTGGAGGAGAGGTCACAGGTCCAGTGGAGGACACATCAATCATGCCCTTGGTGACCTTGGCAGTCTTTCAGTATCCCAAGTATAACTTGCCTCGGGACCTGTCTGTACCTTCATGCAGGTGTCCTGGACACATGGTTCTCCAGGGATATAAGAATCCTATGAATTAGTATGATGAGGTCCACTTGGGGCAGCTAGGTGGCCCAGTGGATAGAGCTCTGGCCCTAAAGTTGGGAGGACCTAAGTTCAAATCTCACCTCAGACACTTACTAGCTTGTGACCTTGGGCAAGTCACTTAACCCCAATTGCCTTAAACATCCAGGACCGTGTCCAGGGGTCCTGATATATATCCTGCCACTGGGTCCAGGTGGCTCTGGAGGAGAGAGTGAGGCTGATGACCTTTCACAGCCCTCCCTCACTTAAAGCCAATTCACAGTAAGTCATGATGCCCATCATGGTCCTCTTTGAGAACAAAGGACAAACAACCACATTATACCCATCAAGTGTGTGTGTGTGTGTGTATTTGTGAGGCTGAATTCAAGATTCATGGGAGAGCTTCTGTTATTGCTTTATTTACATTGTCATTTAATTAAAATGCCCCAGTTACCAAGGATGCCATCTGGCTGGTGAGGGAAAACTAAAAACATGTCAGTGGGGGATGTGAACAAGAAGGTAGGTGCCAGTTTGATTCAGTCCCCCGTTTTATATATGAAGACAGTGAAGCAAATAGAGGTGAAGTGCATGCAGTGCACCTCAGCTTCCTCAATTATAAAAGGGGGTGATCATAGCACCCAAATCCCACAGTTGTTGTAGGGATCCAATGAGAGAATAATTGTAAAAGTGCTTAGCACTTTTATCCTGGCACACAGTTGGCACTTAATAATTGCTTATTCCTCCTCCATTACAAAATGCAGAGGGTCAGGGTGAGGGTAACTTGCCCCCTTTATGCTCTGCAGACAAACAAAGAGATTACATCCAAAACATTGGCATGCATGATGTCCCATTAGACCTGTTTCTCTGGCTTATTTCAAAAACTCAGCAGGTGCTGGGTGCCTGGTGGATCCGCATTCTCTCAGAACAAGCATTCACACTCAGACTAGATGGTCCTTGAGGTCCCTTACAGCATAGAGACTCTGAGTCCCCACCACTCTGCTTAATTTTATTAGTCAGCCAAGAGCACACGTAGTTTAGTGGAAAGGCATTGAATGAAACAGTAATAGCTACAGAACTCTCCCCAAAAGAATCCTGAACCCTCACCCCCACAGATACATCTGCACCCAGTGAGAAGCACAGACTTCACACGCTTGTGGGGAGCCTGTGTGATCAGGCCCGGGGCAATCACAAGCACAGTGCAGCACGGTCAGGCCTTTCCTGGCCAAAGGTTTCCAGAAAGCCCTGGGCTTGCCCCTTCCAGCTCCCCTCAAGGCTGGTGACCATATCTCCATGGGCTGGCTCCTGGACATGCGCACAAGTTTTTTATTAGGTGATATATAGCAGATGGAGCACCTTCCGAAGCTAGGATTCAACCCTCTGCACCACAGGGACCCCAATTCCACCTCAGCTGTGTCCTTCTCTGCTATGCCCACAGCCATTTGCCCTCAGAACCCTCTGTCCCGCCATGTCACAATATCTCTCTCCAAGCCCTGTCCCAGTGTCTGGACTTCCACTATGAACCACCTTGGTGGCAAAATAGCCCCCAAATCAGACAGCATTTGGGCCCTCCCCTTTGTTCTCAGCTGGGAGCCCAAAGTCTGTCAAAACCAAGAGTAATCATAAGTCCACCCATCTTCTCAATAAGCCTCTCCCTCTGGACCAGAACCCAATCACTCTGTCACCTTCAGCTCCTCCAGCCTTAGGAGGAGACTCCTAGTTGGGAGCTGGGGCTGGGCTCCTGCAGGGCAGGTGAAGTGCACCATGACCCTGATCCCCTCAGCACACGGAGGCTGCACTGGCTTGTTGAGATGCTCTTGCCTCCCAAGGGTTTGGCAGCTGGGGGGAGGCAAGAGAATGGAAGTTTATGTCTACAGGTACAGACACACCCACATATTGTATGTCTACATAGACGTGGGTCTGTCTAAGCATCTAGTTAAACACCAATTGGCCCTTTCCTCTCGTCTAAGTGCACACAGCTAGAACTAAGATTTATTCCTCTGGCCAAGTCTTCAGAAATAAAATGTCTACATCAATTCTTTAACTTTCTGTCAGAGACCTTCCAAATATTTCCACCACAGCTTCTTCTCAACCCAGAATTGTTTATAACTGTGCTAGCACATGGGTCTGTCTTTGCACTTGCTGCCATACATTTCTGCTGGTGGATATTCCAATAGCACCTTTGCCCTTGATTTCTCCATGATTTCCCTTTGGGGGGATCTGTCTTTTAGGAGCAGAGGGTTAGTGGCTTAAAGAGTATCAATTTAGACCTCACAGTTCACCTCTTCCAACCTCCTCATTTTGCTTAGGGGGAAATTCACATATGGAGGGTGACTTGACTTGTACTAGGTCACAAAATAGTGAGAAGAGGGCTAGGATTTGAACCCAAGACTTCTGATTCCAAATTCACCAGTTTTCTCTCACCATGAAGGGAACTGGTTTAATCAAGGGCAAGCCCTCCTAATTTTCTGTTGTAAGAAGGTTGTTCTGTGCTTGAGTTAACACCAAAAATGCAAGGTTCCATATTAATGTTAATTCACACTGGTCATGAAAGGCCAGTGTCTTCTGCTGTGGTACCTGGAGAGGTGGTGGTGGTGAACTCAAACGCTGAGGAGAAGTGAGGGGAAGGGAAGCCCTTGAGCACCACAAACATGAGCAGACTGATAGACGCATGCAATGATCCACCTCTCACCCAGAGACTGTGAATGGTTTGTACCAGGTCCTTGAGAGAAAATAATGGGATTTGGCAGACACCCAGGGGCCCCACCTGAAGACTGATTTGGAATTGATTGAATTGGCTGAGACTGAGAGACTGACTGAGAACCTACTTAAGGTTGATTAAATCAAGACCACACCTGGCCGCCCTTCCTGGGGCGTTGTTCTCAGAGGCTTCGGACTATGACATCAACAGGAGGACCCCCCTCCCCATCAACCAATCAGCTTGAAGGACGGCCCCTTCTGAGGGAGGGGGACAGGAAGTAGGAGGTGAGGCTGGTTCCAGCTCTAGTCTCTTTTGTTCCTGGTCCTGCAGTTGGTGGCAGAAAGGAAAGGAGAAGAAGGAGACAATTCTGGATCCTAAGAGACATCAGCTTTTCTTTCTGTACTTTCTGATCGCCACATGTTCTCTCTTTACTAACTTCTAATATACTTCAATAAATGCTTAAGACCCAAACACTGTTGCTGAAGTTTCTGATTTATAAATCCTAGCTGGTTCCTCCCTGGGGGGGCGGTGAGGGGGGGGGGCGCAGGTGAGGACACAAACATTGGATTTTACTGGTCACATCCTGAAGTGGCAGATGAGGCACCCACACTGCCACTGCCTCTCCCCACCTAAGAGATCAGGGATCTCCGAGTGATTGCCTGTAGTCAGGAAGCCTGACCCCAGCCGTGGGCATGGGTGGAACTGAGAACACACGGACAGCCAGGAGGAAAGGAACCCTCCGATGCCCACGCAGTCTTCTTGGCCACTATCGTGAGGGCCAGGCCAGCGAGAGACTCGGACCCACGTGGATCCCCAGGCGGACTCCTATCAGTCCTGACCACATGACCTTGTCGTTTCTAGACCCAGGCCCTGGTCATGTTCCACATAAAAGATCGGACAGAACAACCATTTAAGAGCTTACTATGCGCCAGGTACTTCCAAGGGGAGAAATGTGAGCTGTACCCACCGCAGAAGAACCAAGAGGTGGGGGGAGGGGTCTACTACATGTCAGGAGAGAGGTAAGAGGGTCAGGTGAAGGAGATGGGTGCATTCAACCTGGAAACAAGAAGTCTGGGGTAGGGGCGGGAGCCTCGCTGTCTGCAAGGATGCAGCTTCATAGAGCAAAGCGAGGAGAGATGGGCGGGCATGACAGCCAGGTCCTCTTCTGCCTCTGGCTCTGTGGGCAGATGTCGGTCTCTGGAGCATGCACAGATGTCCCCCCCACCCCCCATTCCAGCCCAAACCACCATGTGGAAGCTCAGGGTTAGCCTCATTTGTCCAGGATAAAGAAATTGGGGCAGTGGAAACACACCAAGGACCAGAGAACACAGAACAAGAGTTAACCAAGGCCACACCAGGGAACCGGATGGTAGAGAGAACCACCAGCTTCAGACTCGAGACTCAAGGAGCCAATTCTTGAAGCCCAGCAGACAGCTGTACCTGAGAAGAATGTCACCAGGATCCTTAAAGAGAGAGCCGTGCTCCCGGGAATGCACTGGGAGGCTCTGCTTTGTACTCACGTGCCTCCTGATGCTTTTACTTTACATTTGAGCCCACCCTTTCCACAGATAGCGTCTGGGAAAGGGCACCCCAGGCTTGGGGGGTAGGATGGGGGAAAGGGGGATTTAGACCAAGTGTTCTCATCATGTCACATGGGTAAATACCTTTTCTGCAGATGAATTGTTTGTCTGGCTGCTGGTTGGTCAGGAGCCCACTGGTGGGAACCCAGGAGCACCAGTGCTCAAAGTGCAGTGTTCACCACCAAGCCACCTCCTCACGCTGGAACTTCCTGCAGCCCCTGTGGCCTCCTCATGCTGGAACATTCCAGTCCTGCGTGCCCCCTCTTCCATTGGTAACTTCTCAGGGCCTCTGTTTTGAGGAGGGACCCAGGCTCCCCTTCCAGCTCCCCCTGGGATCCTGGGGGGCCCCTCCTCCTCTTCACCACCATCAGCCCATGAGGATATAAGCTTCTTGAGGGCAGGCCTGTCTTTGTACCCCCGTGCTCAGCTCGGCTCCTGGTGCAGAGTAAGGGCCGAATCATTGCCTCACTCGGCCCCCACAATCGTGCCACCCTGGGGAGCCCAGGTGGGGAAAGTGACCTCCGAGGAGGGGCTCCACAGGCGAGGGCTTCGCAGAAGCTGGAGCACAGCACAGCTGGAGCAGGCTGGGAGTCCCTTCTGTGAAGGGCCTATGGGCACAAGCCGAGTGACTCGTGTTTGGTGGGTCATGGACAGGCCTCCAACACCGGAGCTCCTCCAGCCCACTGGGAGATGGATCTCGCAGCAACAAGTCTGGCTCCTTCCTGAATAGCTGCAGTGTTATGGGAGGGGGGGGCAGATGGCTCAGTGGGTAGAGCCCATTCTTCTGGAAGAGGCCACCCGATGTTATCATACAGGAGGGCCATGCCCAGTATTCTTATACCCTCTTGCTCATTAGACACTAAGGAAAATGAAGCTCCTCGCAAGTCAGTAGAGCTGGGCTCACATTTCCAAGAACGCCATCCACACAACCAAGATGCCCTGTCTCACACACACACACACACACACACACACACACACATATACCCCACACACCACACAAATATACACACCACATACTCACACATACACACTCTTTAAAGAATGAATTAAACTATCCCATCAGAGAAATAAAAGTGATGCTTAGTCAGAAGCCAGGGAGAGGCGGGGGACCGGGCTACTTCTTGAGGGAACAGAGAAAACTCAGATTTGTCCCGTTTATTATCTGGAGCCGACAGCACAGAACAGGTTGTCAAGAAAAATGGCACCCAACGCTGGTATGGGAGGTTTGCTCACCTCGGCCATGAAGAGCGCTCTGGGCCTTCTATTCACATGGTGCTGAATGGAAGGCTCCAGGAGAATCTCCTCTGCCAAAGGCAATCAACAAGCATGACGCAGCCTCTGTTGTGGGCCGGGTTCATAGAGGCACCATTTCCCCAAGCCTGGGAAGCCGCTCTCACTGCAGAGCTTTTCACTGAAGCCTCCTGCTCCTGCCCCTGCCCCTGCAGGGGCCTCGCTCTGCCCTCCCAGGCCCTGCAAAGTTCAGAATAAGGGCCCAACTTTTCCTGGTAGCAAAGGACTGGAAACCAAGGAAGTGCCCATTGATTGGATGTGATGCAGGAAAAGCAGCAGAACATTGCTATGCAGTGAGAAAGGAGGAAGTCTAGGAAAATCATGAGATCATGAGATTGCTGCAAAAGCTGCCCGGGTCACTGCATCACTTGAAGCCTGTCTGAAAAAGGAGGGGGTTTGGACTCAATTCTCCCCGAGATCTCTTCAGGATGCTGTGGTGCAGCACTCAGAGGAACAGGCTCCCAGGAGCCACGGGTCCTCAAGTCAAACCCTGCCTCTGAAGTGTATCACCTGGGGGGCCTTGGGCCAATGACTTCTCACCTGGAGAATCACCTGTTGGATTCCACAGCCTCTGAGGATCTTCCTAGCTCCAGAGCAGGGCTTCTCCACCTCCTGGAGCGTGGGGAGGTGGGGCATCTGATGCTCCCTCTGGACCTGCCCAGTATCACGTCCTAAATGCATAAAGGAAGATATATAGGAACATAAAGGGTAACTGTGCAGATACAGTTATCAAAGTGTCTTTTCAAGCTAGTCACTTAAGTGAGAGGCTTTTTTCCCCCAGCTATCCATGGCAAAGTTAACTCTTTGTAAGACCAAGTAGATGGTGCTAATAAATCAAAACAATTGCAAATGCTACCATCATTTTTTTTTTTTTTGCGGGGCAATGAGGATTAAATGACTTGTCCAGGGTCACACAGCTAGTAAGTGTCAAGTGTTTGAGATCAGATTTGAACTCAGGTCCTCCTGAATCCAGGGACGGTGCTTTTATCCACTGCGCCACCTAGCTGCCCCACCCCCATCATTTTTTCTGTCTGATAATCAGCCTAAGTCGAAGTGTGGATTCTATTTTCTAGTAATATCTTAGTAGGAATGATACAAATGTACATATTATTGTTATCACCTGGAATGGCTCTAACCTTATCTGACATAATCCCATCTCCAGCTGGGGTGCCAGGCTTTCCAGTAGCAATTTTTCAATTTTCCAAAGTTCTTATAAGTGCATTTGATTAATTTCGGTACTTTCTGAATGTAAGTTGATCTTGCCTGTAATGCAATAGAAAGTAATGAAAATTCTTCAAGAATTCTTCAATCATTAAAGCAAAATCTTGCAAGAAATCCCTGTTAGCTCATCTCTGCCAAAGCAGAATAAGGAGAAGGAGCAAATGTCTGTACACCTAGGTGACCCAGGCCACTGGGTGGTAGCAGCTCCAACTCTACACCCCTCCCATCTTGGTCCCAGGACTGGAGAAAGTTTAACCGTTTTGGTGTTGAGATCTCTAGCTGGAGCTTCTAGGCCAGCTTGGTTTTTGTTTGAATTCTGATATATAGGATATGTTTTATCCAGAAATGTGCTCAAACGATCCACTGGTTTTACTTCCAATTCTGATCACCAACTGACCATTGATTTCAGCAGGGCCAGGCGGTGATTTGAGAAGCATTTCCTGACTCCTTCGGAGCAACTCCAGACTTTCTTGCCAGCATGATTCGGCACCATCAGAGCAAAATGCAATTAAGTTTGCTTTAAAATATCCATGATTAAAGCCACAACCCACTTAAAGGACACAGCAACGTCCTGAAAACACCTGCTGTGGAAGACATCAATTCTTTGAAAGCAACAGATCCCGCTGCCCCTGCATGAGTTAGCTGAATAGCCCACCAGCTGTGCTTTAAGAACTGTGTTAAACTGTGTAGAACACTAACTTCACCAGTTTAACAACTGGCTCTTCAGATTCCTGAAAATGTCAACAGCAGCTCTGTTCAGCCACTCCAACCCACTCCACCACACCATTCGCCTAGTCCTGGACAGATAGAGTAGATCATGCTACTGATTCACACTGAGACTGTAGTCCACTAAAACCCCAGGATTGTTTTCCAATGCCTAGCCAAGCATCCTTCACCTGCTACTTCAAAAGTGGATTTTTTTGATTCTGGCATGATTTTACATTCATCCTGTTCAAATTTGATCTTATTAGGCTTGTTCCAACATTTTAACCTGGGGAAGATCTTTTTGAATCCTGATTCTGTCCCCACACCATCTGCAACTTTATGAGTACTGCTTCTATCCGAGTCATTGACAAAGCCATGACACAGCACAGGGAGACCTCCCAGGACCCTCAGTACATGCTGGCTTTTTTCTAGAGCCAGAGCTCTAGAACTCAATGGCTCCTGCTGCATTTTCTCTCCTGCTGCTTCAGAGAAAGAGGCTTTGGGCCCAGAGTGAACCTGTCTCCTTGGTAATGTTGACTAATTGGCCAGGAAATAGGTCCACTCTCCCATCTCATTTTTCTTGTGAAGGAACAACAACTGGTTCAAAGTTCCACCCTCAAAACTAAAAGGTTTTCCTTTGTGTTCTCTTTACTCACTACCACAAGTTTGCCCTGGGGCTGGGGGGCACCTGATCCCCTCATTCTAGATGTGGGAGGAGAGAGTCATCCTAGGTGGCATAGAGGGAGGAGGGGGCACTAGGATTCGAACCCAGAGCCTCCTACTCCCGAGGCAGCCTCTTCAGCACCCTGAATTTCATAAGGAGCCTTTGTTGTTCTGTGTCACTTTAGGGCTGCTGAAGGTGCTGAGTCTTGTGGACAGCGGGCACGGTGACTCTCCAAAGCACTCGGTGCCCTCCAGGCTTGTCTGGCTCATCTGGGCTCGGAACAGTGGCTCAGGTGGGATCTGGGTGGAAGCTGGGGCTCCTACCCAGCATGGAAGTATGCACGGGCTCCTGAGCTGGGGGCTCCCCTCCACCCCACAACCATGAAGTCCCTGAGAGGGATATAGGGATATGCCCCTCTCGGCCTAGTGATCAGATCTCAAGGTCTTAGAGGCCCCTCTCCCTCTCTCTCTCTAGAGCTCAAAAAGAACAGGAAGCTACTATTTCCCTGCTAAACATAGGCATATCAGCTTGAAAGTTGCCTCATAGGGTCTGCACAAAGACATTATGCAGACATGACAGAATGTTTGCTGAAATGGGAAATTTAGGATAAGTTGCAAAATAACCTATGGCTGGACCCCTAAGGTTGGAGCACTCTGACCTAGGAGAAAGATTTATCGCTGAACATATAGTTTCAACCTAACTACCGCATCCTGCTTAAAATAGATGTCTGTAAGGGTATAAAAACTGCTTGGTTCTTTATCTCTGCGTGTCACACCTCCTGGCTGCCCCAGTGAGTGTGGTGCACCTTTCTTTAGAAAGATATAAAGTCTGTGCTTTGACCTCTTTTCTCCTCGAGTCTCGATTATGGGGTCGGTGGGTGTATCTCCCATCCCACTCATCCCCATGCCTGGTCTGGAGGGCGCCTGACTCCCACCTGTGAGTCTGTGCCCAGGCCCCCTCTTATCTCTCCCCTGAGATGCCCATTGGACAGCGGACCAGACATGCCAGAGACAGCTCCAGTTCCACACATCTGGCCTGACTCCCCAAACTGCTCTGGATCTGCAAGGGTGCCCTAGCTCTCCCAGGAGCCCCAATTCATAACGTCGGGGTGGGCATCGAGCTCTCCCTCCCCCTGGGACACTCTGCACATCAATCAGCAGCTGCCACATCTTGCTGAGCCTCCCTCCATGACCCCTTCTTCCCATCCACATACTCTCCACCACGGTTCAGATCTTAGTCACCAGCTTTCTGGATTATTGCAATGGGAACCTAGCGGATCTCCCTGCCCCAAGTCTTCCGCTCCAACATGTCCCCCACATAGATGTCATAGGAGTTTTCTTTAGCCACAGATCTGCCTGCATTCCTGCCCAACACCACCCCAAAGCAGCCTGGCTTCTGCTGCCGCTTAGCCAGGGCTGTGCTGGAGCCGGCTCTAAGTGCTTCATGACAATGAGCCCTTGCGCAAGAGCATTTACAGCTCAGTCAAACTCTAGTGATCACTCGGCATCTAGGAAGGAAGAGGAGCGAAGGTGCATGGAGCTCCGTCACCCCTCACTGTGCCTTCTCCCAGGCTGTGCCCCAACCTGGAAGGCACTCTGTCTTTGGTCTCATCCCAAAGTCCCTCTCTTCTTTTGTGGTCCAGCGCCAGCACCATCTTCCACATGAAGCCCTTCCTGATGCCCACCACTGTCCCCACCCTTCCTGCTAGACAACTTGGAGTTTAACTTTGAATGTATTTTGTATCTATTCACTTTATGTTTATGCTGGAAAAGTCAACGTATGTCTTTGTTGTGCTCTGATGTCACTGGTAGGAATTGTCTCATTCTTTGACCTTGTATCCCTGGCACCAAGCCCAGAGACTGACACCACAAATGCTCATTGATTGAGTCAGTTAATAAGCTCCTGCTCCTTATTAAGTTTGGTGGCGTGTTATTTTTACTTTCTCTGTCAACTAGAAAAAGAATAAAGCCCAAGTGAACAACAAAACAAACAAACAAAAAGAATGGGCAATGCCTGGTGGCCAGTGTGTCCATCCACACCTGCCAGGCCCTACAGACCTGTGTTAGATTAGGATGCGTGGAAGCAGCCCAGGCTCAGAAGGTCTGGCTGGGTTACAATCTATCCTGCCTGAGCAAGCGCCTCAGGGACTTCAGTGAAGGAGGCAGTGGAGATGAAAAGAGGGCCTTGCCAGGCACCTGGGCTTCCTTCCTGTCCTTCAAGGACCAGCTGAGCTAAGGTTCAAGAGACCGGCCCCTCCCCATCGGGGTGACAGGGTGGGGTGAAGGGGCATCCGGAGGCCCTAGAAGTTTTCAAAGATCGTCTGCCAAATTGTACCAGGGTTCTGATATTCATAGGCCAAAGGAGAAACCACACAAGGAAAGTAGAAGATTCTTGAGGCATCGAAATATTGAGCTCTGAATTCTAACCTTGGATAAGTCATTTTCCTCTCTCAAACCTGTATGATTTTGACCAAGTGAATTTTAAGTAAAATTTTCATGATGGTCTGTATGATTATTTCTTTTTTCTGTATCATTTTCCTTTTTGATACTATTTTTAGTGGCACATTTTTCTTTTTAAATTTTTTTTAAATAAATTTAATTTTTTGCTCAATTACATGTTAAAACCAATTTTTTAATTTCTGGGGGTTTTTATGTTTTAAGTTCCAAATTCTATCCTTCCTTTCCTCCCCTCCCCCTCTGTGAGAAGGTGGGCAATCATGTAAAACATTTCCATATTAGTAATTTTGTACAAGACTCAGATAAAAGGAAAACTGCGTCAGTCTGTATCCAAACAATATCAGTTCTTCTCCTGGAGGTGGGTCGTGTGCTGCATCATGACTCCTTTGGGATGGTCTTGGGTTATGTTATTATGAGAATAGTTAGGTTCTTCATAGTTGATCATTGTTACAGTGTTGCTGTTACTGTGTACATTGTACTCCTGGTTCTACTCACTTCACTTTGTATCAGTTCATGTAAGTCTTTCCAGGATTTTCTGAAATCATCCTGCAGCACATTTTTCTTACATCATGTTCAGTCCCAAACATGTCCCTTCACCATCCCTAACTACTAAGCCAGGTCTTCTAACAAGATTTAAAAGTAAAAGGAGTGAAAAGGGAGCTTAACAAAAGCAAGCAACACTTCTAAGATATCTGGGGCCATATGCAATATTTCACAGCAATGGTATCCAACCTTTCCAAAGAAGTTAGGGAAGAATGTCCTGTCATCTCTTTTCCAGGACCACATTTGGCCATCATCATTTCACAGCATTAATTTCTTTGAGCTTTGGGTTTTCTTATTCTTTCCATTGCAGTCACTGTGCATATTATTGTCCTGGGTCCAAATCAGGTTGGCTTCAAATGAAACATGATTATGGTGGCTTTAGTAGAAATAGGTGGAATTGGGCTTGATTGTTTGATTGGTTCCATGGATATAGTGCTGGACCTGGGGTCAAGAGAACCTAAGTTCAAATCCGCCCTCAGACACTTACTAGCTATGTGACCCTGGGCAAATCATTTCACCCTGTTTGCCTCAGTTCCTCATGTGTAAAATGAGCTGGAGAAGAAAATGACAAACCACTCCAGTATCCTTGCCAAGAAAATCCCAAGTGGGGTCATGATGAGTTGGATACAACTAAACAGCAATAAAAAGGTATTTTGTCTGGCTCTGTAATGTCATTGGTATCAGAACCCTTCTACCAACTGGTCTGCAACTTGGAGCCCTAGAACAGTTGCCTGGGACCTGGAGAGATTAAACAATTTCCCCAGGGCCCCACAGCCAGAAATAAGGCCAGGCTTGAGCCCAGATCCTCCTAACTCCAAGATGGGCTTTCTGTCTACTGTACCACACTGCCTCTTAACAGGTTGAGTAGTCATCATCGTGGCAGAATTGGGCAAGGTAGAAAGATTCCTGCCAACTGATTCCTTTAGAATTAAAAATGATCATGGCCAAACCCCAGGGGCCAGACCTTTGGGCTTACTTGCTGAAGACAAGGTGACATAGGTCACTGGAAATAGGGCAAATCAATAATTCTCAGTCCCATCTGGTTCTTCTGTCCTCATGAAGATCTGGCTATAATGTCTGGACCATGTGACTGTTTCACAAAGAATTCAATTCTTCAGACCTTATATGGGCTAAGCTATTTATTTCAATAATGACTTCTTCTATTAAGGAACCGCTCATCAAACTATCCAAGGTGATACTAAGACATCGAAGAAGATCCAAGACACCTAATTTCTTTGCTTCTAATTTCTGGCACAACTCCCCAGTGTTGGGGAGCAGGTTCTCTGTTGTTTCTTTCTCCATGCTCAAAGATTCCCTTTTGGTCATTAGAAGAGTTGACATATATTCATAAACCAACTTCTGACAACTTTTAGGGAGATTCTTTTATTAATGAATGCCATCAGTCAATTAGCAATGAAGACAATGTGGTTTCTGTGAAAATAAGCCCTGATCATCACATTTAAAAGTCGGAGAGACTTGAAGACTAGCTCATCCGAATACCTCAGACAGTGATGGAGACCCTAGAAGGCTTGCCTTAGACAAACAACAATGCAGTGGTGAATCTCCATCTTGGCTTCGGGTCTTCTCACTCCTAGACCCGGGCTGGCCTTCGGAAGATTTGATGAGCCAAGGATGAAGATCTAAAAATCCATTCCTCTGAGTCAGGGCCCAAAGACACCTAATGAAAGCTAGGAGGTATATTTTCATCTGAAACTTGTGAATGTGATTAAGAGAGAATTATTCTAAAATGGAGGCAGAAGGAGAAAACTGACCACATGCAGACAGTAAACCAGACAGCACAGAGAACAGCAAGTGTGACCCAGGGGAAGCTAGCAGTATAGGTGCTAAGTAACTCAACAGGAAATAAAAACTAGGATGTTTCTATATCTCTGATGCAGGGTACAAGAACCAGGTAAGACGAGGGGAAGACCTCAACCCAAGGAGGCAAACTTGACCTCCATGAGATGGTGGAGGCATGAGGGAAGGAAGGTGTGGTAATACGAAGTCCGTGAATCAGAAGGGGAGGCATGAGCCCATGGGGGAGCAGAGTGGGAGGAGTAATGTGGTGATGAGAACAGACCACAGGGCCTTCATCCGAAGGAAGGGAGGAGGTGGGCTTCCGGAGGCTATGGCTGCAGGGGCATGCAGGCCTGGTGGGTGACTCCAGCTGCCCCAACATCTACTGAAAGAGGACTGATCTTCAGTTGCTGTTGGTGATACTTTCATTCTGGGTCTGGTTTTAACCTATAAGAACTGGTTAATCTGTAAGAACTGTGAGCACCACCTTAATACTCAAAGATGTATCTTAGGACCACTTGGGGGCATCTCACAGAGGGAGTTAGAGTTTGACTGGATGACCTTTGAGATCCCCCCAAACTCTGCCATTTCACACAGCAGAGAAGTTTCCTCAGACCCCTTATTTGCTCCTGGCCTAAGGATGAGGCCATGAAATCGGATTCTGTTTGCATCCCATCCTTCAGG
Source organism: Dromiciops gliroides (assembly GCF_019393635.1). Taxonomy (NCBI): domain Eukaryota; kingdom Metazoa; phylum Chordata; class Mammalia; order Microbiotheria; family Microbiotheriidae; genus Dromiciops; species Dromiciops gliroides. The sequence goes on along the minus strand of NC_057864.1, from coordinate 1,088,956 downwards.
ACCCTAAGCTTGACCAATGCCCCCAGGGTCCCTGCAGAGGCCTTGCCAAACCCAAAGGCACAAAACCACACTCAAGGCCCTGTCATCACTATTCTCCCCCAATGATTGCTTCTCTGTTCCATTTTGCCCTAGAACGGAGGCTCATGATGTGTTAAAAATATACCAAATTGTCCACAATTTCAGTGGAACGGATGACTCACATTTTGAATCACATGAAGGGAGATGATTCTAAGTCAGCCGTGAAGTTACTGGTTCCAGAATCATTTGCCACACTTGCCTTCTCCGCTGACCTGGCACACAAGTGGTGTCCCCACCCCCTCAGATCCATAAGCATCCTGTAGTGGTCATTGGCTTAGCCCGATAAGGTCCCTCTCAGATTTCTGTATTTTATTTCCTCTATTCTAAACCGAGGAAGCTGTATTCCTGTTAACCAAATCAGTTCCTGCTCTCCTGCTGGATGCCCTGACAAGGTGATCTTTAGAGCACCCACATCCCACGTCCCACCCATCAGTCGTGAGCAGATTTGACAAGCCAGTGGCCGAGGGGAGAGAAAAGTGACTCTTCCCACTTTAGAAAAGGAACATTTCACAAAACACCCCAAGTGACTCAAGGCCTCTGAAGAACAGGGTCCATGGGATCAGAGAATCTCTAGTCCAGTCCTTCCTTTGCAGATGGGGAAACTGAGTCCCAGGATGAGGAAGAGACTTGCTCAAGGCCACTGAGGCATCAAGAATTAGAACGGGAGCCTTTGGCTCTTGCCACTGTATCCTAATGGAGACAGAATGGAAAAAGCAGCCAACATTTTTCTATGAAGACAGGGTCTGCACAGCCCTTTAGATGTGCTCTCTCGCCTGAGCCTACCAAGGAGAGGCTCCATCGGTTAATCCATTATCCAGGTCAGGAAGCTGAGGCTCAGAGAGGGTAAGTGTCATGTCCATGTTCACTTGACTTGGGATGCCCTAACTCCTGGTCCAGAATGTAGGGCCTGGTAGAAAATGTCCAAGATTTGTAGTTGGACAACCTGCGCCCCTACTATACCTCTCTAAGCCTGATTTTCCCTATCTGTAAAATGAATGAGCTGTACTGGATGGCCATGCTAGGAATTCTGATGCAGTACATTTAGAGCTGTCTACTCCTGGTGAAATTACACACATAGACTTGTATACACACGCACACACACACACACACACACATGAGAGAGAGACAGAGACAGAGATAGAGAGAGAGAGAAACAGAGACAGAGACACAGAGAGAGAGACAGAGACAGAGACAGAGAGACAGAGAGAGATAGAAACAGAGACAGAGTTAGAGAGAGACAGAGAGAGGGAGAGAGGAGGAGTGACAGAGACAGACATAGAGACAGGGACAGGGACAGAGACAGAGACAGAGACAGAGACAGGGTGTGTGACAGAGAGAGGGCATGCTTTTGTGCATGGGTGGCTGGAAGCTGGATACCCTTGGTTAGTGGCATTTTCCAGTATTTGGAAATAATAAATGATAACTTTTATGAGGGAAAAGAGCAACATGTTTTGGTGGAAGAAAAGTTGCATTATTGGGTACCACCACTGCCTCACAGCATGAGGATGGAGGAGACCTTTGGAAGTATATACCTAATTTGCCATTTGAATATATGGTAGTTGGTTAGAGGATTTTTAATAGAAAAAGCATGAATCCCAGAGACCATTTTCTAATGCAGACTATACTGCTAAACCCTATCTGACTCTGCCAGCCCAAGCCAATGGGAGCAAGCTTGATCCATTCCAATCCTCTCCAATTGTCATGGTCCCTTCCAGCTCCCTCTGTGAGGTCTAGGCCACACAGATCAGCTCCCACAGCCTTAACAATTGGCCAATTATCACCTTTTCAATAAAACAGAGCCCACTGGGCCCATCTCCTCTAGAACCCCAGGCTTGGGCACTTGCTCTGCAGCTGCAGCCCAAGAGCCCCATGAAGCCTATAGCTGGACCCTCCTCTATGTGATAGTGCCCCCAGTTAGAAGAGAGCATCCTGAGGGCAAGCATTGTGGCACTTCTCTACCTATGTCCCCTGAGTAAATGCAGAAGACTTGAGGCACAATTCTATTTGTTCATTTATACTTCTGCATCTAAGTCATGGACCTGGGGCCTCTACATGGGAAAGACCCCTGTCACCTAATGATCACAGGGAAGCAAATGTCCTCTACTCGCCTAATTCATACTGTGTCATTTCCCATGGTAGACACAGTGGATAATGTTTTATTTTAGAGGTAAAATTACAGGCAAAGAAAGCAAGATTTGCATTTAAAACTTTGCCCCATACCCAATGCAAGGATTTCTGACTTGTAATGGCTGTCCATTTCATAATAATTTTTCAAAATGAACGTGTTCTAATAAATCAGGCAGTTGTGCCACTGAGGTTTGCCAAGAGATATTTACCCATTTTCAAACCCAGTCACAGATTACTGTTATTCTTCTACATAATCTAAAATGTTAAAAATAATGTGGGAATTTGGCAGATGCTACATCCAGAAATCAATTCAATTAGTGTGTCAGCTGTGGCCTCATTTCATTCCTTTTACTTGTATCCCCAGTGACTGGCATACAAAAGGCACTAAATAAATACTCTGGATTAATCAATTAATGGATTGACTCCACTTCAACAACATCTATTAAGAGCCTGCCACCATGCAGCCCTGGGCTAGTGATGAGAACCAAAGACAAAGACCAACCCTCCTGGCCCCCACAGAGCTTACATTCTGATTAAGAATCACTGCCATCCAACACTAGAACTCGAGTCCAATGTGGATACCAGTGACCCACCTCCTTTCAACTGAAGTTCAACTCCAGCGACCCATTGGAGTGTGGAAATGACCATCAGCTCTTGATGACTATGGCCAAAGAAGCAACTCTCTGCTGGACCCAGCAAGTTGATGGAGTTTAAGTGGAGGCTTAATGATGTCCATGGACCAAGCTGGTTAGATGGAGAAAGGCTGCTCCCCATGATGACTCTCAGTCACAACTCCTGAAGGACCTCTACTAGTCAATCAACAACTATCACTAATGATGCCCCTACTCTGTACCAAGCACTTATCATGTGCTTCAGATACAAAGACAAAGATGAAACAGTCCCTGCCCTCAGGGAGTTTGGGTTCTACTGGGGGCAACATACATATACATCTAACTACATACAAAATGTGTGCAAGATCTAAGTTATGAAGGGCACGCCATCTGCACAGGCGAAGGAGCAACTGCACTGTCCAAATCCAAGCACCTGGAAGTGCTGGAGCATGTTCTTGGAGAACGATTTCACTCAGAAACACAGGGTGATCCTTGTCATCCTTGGATTACGGTGCAGTTATTAATTAAATAATCATGGGCAAATGGAAAAGACAAAAACAGTAGCAGATGTTAAATTCTGGAAAGTTTGATGACTCCTGACCCAACGTTCAGGAACAGCTCATTCTCTTCTGTTTCACTCATTCTTGCCTGATTAATGTATCAGTCACTAATGTGCTGCACATGAGGCATGTGCTGGGGGTGGGGGACGGGGAGACTGTAAATGCACAAAAGGCCATAATGAGGCTCTTGTGTCCATAGGATTCAGAAATTGCTGGCCCCATGTACCCTAGGACAAGCATCTGACCAGGATGATATAAATAATAATGCAATGAATTAGAATGTATCATGTATAGTCCATTGGAAGAATACATTCATTTCGTATTAATATATTCTCTGGACTTGGTCTGAAGACCCAAAAGCAGTTGCTCCTCCTGAGCATTCATTGTAAGATTGTCCAGAACCACAAGGACGAAGCAATTGATGTGTGGTTAGAGAACCCAGCTTTGAGTCCTGGTTCTGCAGTTTACAAGATGTGCAAGCAGGGGCAGCTAGGTGGCACAGTGGATAGAGCACCAGCCCTGGATTCAGGAGGACCTGAGTTCAAATCCACCCTCAGACACTTGACACTTACTAGCTGTGTGACCCTGGGCAAATCACTTAACCCCCATTGCCCCACCCAAAACCAAAACAAAACAAAACAAAAATCCTGTTAAAAAAAAAGAAAAGAAAAGTGCAGAGATGAGAAGTGGAGTGTGTGTGTGTGTGTGTGTGTGAAGGGCAGAAAGGAGACAACTTTGCCTGGAGTTTGGAAAGAGAGCAGGAAGAGGAGTCATTTAGAAGGCAGCAAAGGTGGGCTGGCGCCAGGTGGGGAAGGGGTTAGAAGCTTCTGTTTGATCCCAGAGGTACTGAGGAGCCCAGGAGTGTATAGAGCAGGAGTGTGCTGGTGAGGCCTGATCCGACACAGAAAAGCAATCCTGAGTTATGGAAATTGTCAAGGACAGTCGTGCCTTGAGCCTCGGAAGGAGAAATGGCCAGACATGGAAGCCAATTGGGGTGAGGAAAGGGGATCAGGCAACACTCAGTAAGAATGAGAACCTGAAAGCTCAGATACAGGATGCTTTTGGGGAGACTGATCATGGGATGCTTCGGAAGGGTTGGGTTTTAGGTGCTTGTGGGGGATCCAATAGGACACTGGGGAGGCAGGCATGGGGATAGACAGAGGCACTTGGGAGTAAATGACAGAGATGGGAATTAAACCCTCAGGAGGCGATGAGGTCACCAAATGACCTGGATACCTTGTCTGAGCTCCTGTCCTCTTCAGGTAGATTGAGGAAGGCTGGAGTTGGCCAGACTTCTTGGGGTATGGAATGCTAATGCCAGTGCTCGGCCATTTGGTCCTCGTCATGCTGAAAGCCAAGAACATCATAATGTCTCTGGGGAGTCCCAACCTTGTATTTCTCTAGCCAGGGGGGAGCTGCCACAAACCAAGAGTCGGAAATGAAAGTTGAGGAACCCTTCTCAAATCTTCAAGGAGCATCTCTGATAATAGAGCCCCCCCCCACCAAAAAAACCACTCTCAACCAAAAGGTTCTTCTCTTTCCTCAGGGTGAGACACACAACTGGGAGGTCCATGAAGAACTCACACGGACACTTACTGAAGGGAAGTAGTGTCAGACAGCATGAAGAGCCGTGTCCTGTGTCTGCAGATGACTTTGCCACCTCGCCTGATCTCTGGGCTTTGGTTTCTTCACCTGCGAAATGGGTACAAGAGTAATTGTCCTCCCTACCTGACACAGATGAGGTGAGTAAAAACTCCTTCTGAAAGGGCCATGTCCATCAGAGTCATCGGTGAAGCCATTAATGCCCAGGAACACAGGCCTAGGACTAGAAAGGACTGCAAAGGCTCTCCAACCTTTGACAGGGGAGGAAACTGAGCACAAGGTCACAGAGGCTGGAAGTCAAAGGCCAGGATTTAAACCTAGCTCCCCAGATTCCAAAGTCCAAAGGGCAGCTGGGTGGTGCAATGGCTAGCACCATGTCTGAAGCCAGGCAGATCTGGGTTCAAATCCAACATCAGACACTTTACTGGCTTTGCAACCCTGTTTGGCTCAGTTTCCTGATCTACAAAATGAGCTAGAGAAGGACATAGCAAACTACTCCAGTGTCTTTTCCAACAACACCTCAAATGGGATCATGAAGAGTCAGACATGACTGAAAAAAGACTGAACAACTGTGAACTCCAAAGCCATTGTTTATTCCATTGTGTTCTTCTGCCTCCCCAAGTGTGGTCTACACACAATTCTCATTGAAGCTGTTTATTTATTTTCCTACTGGCTGATAATGACATTGAACATTGTTCTGGAGGATAAAGAGATGGGTAGGTAGGCAGAGAAATAGAGTGATAGACAAGATACCTAGGTAGGTGACAGATAAATAGATAGGTGATAGATGGTAGAGTGATTAGATGGATGGATGGATGGATGATACTGATAGAGACAAGCATTTTAAGCACTTGCTATGTACCAGATACTGGGACAATCCTTTGTGGTACAAATACAAGCAGAACAGTCCCTGCCTTTGGAGAATTTATGCTCCACTTGAAGAAGGCGACACAGAAGTGGGAACTGGAAAAGGGGCTCAACAGCTGACGTGTGCCTTAAAGGGATCAGGGAAGGGCCCCTACAAAATAAGACAAAGCCGATCAAAGCCAAAGGACTCAGGGGCAGGGTCCAAGTCGAAGTAGGGGATGGGTGGTCTAGAGCAGCCAGGAAGTGTAGACAAAATAAGCCGGTATCTTTCTGCTGTGTTTAAGGGGTGTTCATAGGACTGTAGTCTGAGCCAAACCAGTGTCCACTGGACTACCATCCTGATGCCACAATGCCAGGAACTCCCACAATTCTTTGAGCTGAGACCCCCAAAAGCCCTGGATGGGTCAAACGACTGCTTTAACAAATACATTGTCTTGGGGTTTTACACAATCAGAATGAATTTTTCTGGTCACAACTTTATCCTATTGTTCTTGTGCATATTCGATCTTCCTTCTACCGTCTAGACAGAATCCCCATGAAAACCTGTAATTGGCTGTTTGTTTCCAGCAGAGGTTACCACCTCCTCAGTCAGCTGGAGGGGCACTAGGCCCAGTAAACACTTAGAAATTTCTAATGGGACAGCAGTCCTGTGGAGATGTCTACATGGTAGTAGAATGTTCAAAATGGTTTTAGAAAACTTTTATCTCTTGTTTGTAATTCTGCTGTACTCAAAAGCAGAAGTGATACGCCTGTGTAAAATATTATGACTTGGCGCAGCCAGGTGGCACAGTGGATAGAGCACTGGCCCTGGAGTCAGGAAGACCTGAGTTCAAATTCGGCCTCAGACACTTGACACTTACTAGCTGTGTGACCCTGGGCAAGTCAGTTAACCCTCATTGCCTCACTAAATATATACAATATGACTGATGAGTCCATAATAATGAATATTTATAGTAATTATATTATTGGAATTTATATGCTGCTAATATAAAACTTACAAACCGTTATCATATACATATAGACTTACAATAATCAATAAATGAGAATTGATTAGGGGCTTATGATCTGTGCTTTTACTTTTTAAAAAAATATTTTTATTCTAAGCTTAATGAACACCAAATAAAATGGGGTTTCCAGATAAGTTATAGGATAGAAAAAGAGGGCAGTATTTGCACTATAGCTCTCTGCTCTGTACAGTTTGTCTAAAAAAAGATGCAGAATGAGCTCAGCCAGTGGTTTCAAAGCCATCCTACTCTACTGTGGTCCTTCCTGGCCCTCCTGGTGTTCTATATCTGCATTAAAAAAAAAAACCATGTGTCAGTTCCCCTCTTTCCTTTCTCTTCTTTCTTTTTATATCCCCCTGAACCTTCTCAGCCCTGTTGGAAACAACCAAACAGCAGGATGTATCTGTCAGTCGTGGTTCTATATACTGACAATGCAGCATATGGAAAATGAAGTGATCCTTCCCCTTAGCCAGTTTACATTCTAAAGAGGAAGACAGTGTAGACCTATTTAATTGTGAACAAAATGTATAAACGATAAGAACAAGGTAAGGAAGGGACCTCGTGCTTTTGAGGAACAAAAGAAGCCTTGTGAAGATCACAATGGAGCTCAGCTTGGACAGTAACAAGGTGCGTTCCAAGCCTAGTCCAGAGGGAGCAAAGAAGAGGGCGCCCTTGCTTGGCGAAGACCAAGAACACAATATGACATCAGGCCCAGGGTCCTAGATGCAGGGCGGGAGTCAGCCTGTCGTCCGCCTTTGCTCGCCCTCCACTCGTCTTGGTTTGGGTTGAATTCGGTTGAACTGACTTGAAAAGACAAAGGACTCATGATGGAAAATGTTCTCCAAATCCAGAAAAAAAAAAACAACTATGCAATCCAGATGCAGATTGAATCATACTATTTCTATTGTTTGTTGTTGTTGTTGTTGTTTTTCCTTTTTTGCTCTGATTCTTCTTTCATAACATGACTAATCTGAAATATGTTTAATGTGATTATACATACATAACCTACATCAGATTACTTGCTGTCTTGGGGAGGGGGGAGGGAAAGGGGGGAGAAAAAATTGAAACCAGAAATCTTATAAAACAAATGTTGAAAACTATCTCTACATGTAACTGGAAAATAATAAAATATTTATATGGAAAAATAAATAAATAAATAAACCTGTATTTATTTGACTACAATAAGGCACTAGGGAAACTCCTCTGAAAAATATGATGTCTAGAGATAGAGGCATGTTCTTCAGCCACTAAATCAGGACAAAGATGAGTCCATTCATAAGCTAGCTGGTCAGCAAACATTTATTAAGTGCTTGCTATGTGTGGGCCAGTGGAACACGCTTAGGACACAAAGAAAGACAAAAAATGAGTGCCCATCTTTCCCATCCTTATTGTGAATGGCTGATGGGGGTGGGGAGGGAGAAGGGGGAAAGAGGGGGAAATGGAGGGGGGAGAAAGGGGGAGGGAGGGGGAGAGAAAGGGGAGGGGGGAGGAGAGAGCAGGCTAGCACAAAACGTCAGAAGAAAGCAAGGCTGCTTTGTTTATTATTCTTCCCCAGTTTCAAGAATCCATGATTTCCTTGGCTCTGCTATTCCTTTCACCAATGCAAATAGTTGCTGGATTGCCAAGAGGACAGTATATGAAACTATGGATCTTAGCGGCTGTATCAACTCACCCTCTCTGGTCAGAGTCTAATATTCACTGTACTGCCTGTATTTGGGGTGTACTGAAATGGAAGCATTCATGAGCAAGAAGGGGTATTTTTGTAAAATAAAACCAAGACCGGACCTGTGATTTCATTGACATAGGAAATGGTCAAATGAGGAAATTCCCTTTTCCATGCAACCCTGCATTTTCTCTGCCCTCCTAGGTTCAGGGAGCTGCCTGGGCAGCAGGAGGCTAAGTGAGTTGTCCCAGACTAAACAGACAGGCTATGCCAGAGGACAGATTCAAACCTAGTTCTGCCCAACAGCAAAGCCAGCTCTCTGTTTATAAATGTATTTTTTAATAAGTTTCTATTAATATCTTGTTTTTTACATTACCAGAATTTCTACCTGCATCATTTCTCATCCCCTCCCAGAAAGCCATTTCATATAACATTTTAAGAGGAAAAAAAGGAAGAAGAGAAAAAAAGAGCCAAATTGATCACCACATCTGAAAATATATGCAATGTCCCAGACCCATGGACTTCCCATTCCTGCAAAGAACTTGGGTAAGGACACTTGTCCCGTCTCTTTGGGGTTCAGCTTGTTCTTTGTAATTCTGCAACACTCACTTTGGGTTGCTTTCTGATTTTTTTCTTTGTATTTCCATTGTTGGAACCATTGTGCAAATTGTTTTCTTGGTTTAGTTCCAATCACTCCAAATCAGATCGTGTAAACCTTTGCTTGGTTTTCTGTATTCATCCTATTTGACATTTCTTACAGATCTTTGATAATCCATTACATTCATGGACCACATGAATTTGTTTAGCCTTTCACCAGTCAATAGGCTTCTACTTTGTTTCCAATTCTTTGCTACCACAAAAATTTTTTGGTGTTTATGGCACCTTCTTCTTATCAATTACTTCCTCGGAGCTTAAGCCCACTTAGAACCTCTGGGTCAAAGGATTTGGACATATTAGTCACTTATTTGAATAACTCTAAATTGCTTTTGAAAATGGTTATACCGTCTTCATCCACAGCTCCACCAACAATGCATTTGTGTGCCTCTCTTCCTATAACCTCTGTGACATCAACTATTCCTTTCATTGCTAATATGCTGGGTGTAAGGTGAAACTTCAGTGCTGTTTTGATTTTCATTTCTCTTATTTATTTGCAGGATTCTTTCATAGGATTATGAATACTTTGAAATTCTTCTAGTACTTAAAAACTTAGACTTGCTCCCTCTAGACCTCCTTCGTACTTATTTGTGTACATGTACCTCCCAATTAGAATGTAAGCTCACTGAGGACAAGTAGTCTATTCATTGTCTTTGGGTCCCCAGTGCCTAGCAGAGTTCTTTGCCCATAGTAAGTACTTAAACACGTTGTTGAATTGAATGAAACTAGAAAGTTGCAAAGATCTATATTTAGGCTTGATGTAAGGAAAAAACTTCCTATCAACAAGAATGATCCACAAATAGAATGCATTGCCTTGGAAAGTAGTGGGTTGGCAGACATCAAACAATGTTGGACATGATGACCACTCATAGGGAATGTTGTGGAGGATCAAATTAGAGAAGAATTGTAAAGCACTTAGCACAGTACTTGGTGCATGGTAGGTGCTTACTAAATGTGTATTCCTTTATCTTTTCCATGGATGGGTTGGACTAGAGAAAGGCAGAATGGTATGGAGAGATGTAGCATGTTGGAGTGGATGGAGTCCAGAAGATCTACATGAGTACAAGACCTGCCTGAGACATTGCCTAGCTGTATGACCCTGGACAAGTCTTCTCACTCCTCTATGCCTGAGTTTCCTCACCTGGAAAATGGGGCAATTGGACTAGATACGCTCTCAATTCTCTTCCAGTTCCATGACTAGATGTTCGACTCTATAAGATGGTAGCACTTCAGGAGGTTTGGGGCCACCTCTGGCCCAGTGGTCTCTTCAAACTCTGCTCAGCTGGTTCCAAGAAAACCAAGTATTTTACATGGTCTATACTCACAGCTTTCACAGCCTCGGAGGGCATAGTGGCACAGCCACTGAGAGCCCAGGGTCACAGACACACTCACCTGAAGGATTAGAAGTCTTAAATGATGAGCATAATTATTCAAAAGGGAAATAGTCAACAGTATGCCAATAAATGTTTAACAACAGGCTCCCCCCAAAAAAAAAGTAAGTTTAACACACTTTAAGAGTGTTATTTATATTAAACACTTGTTCCCTTCCCTTCCCCCAGAGATCTAAAGTTGGAAGTTACCTCAAAGGCCAATAGTTCAAATCCCCCTCCTTTTGTAGATGAGAAAACCTAGGCCCCTTAAGTTCAAGTGACTTGTCCAAAGTCACACAAATAGTGTCAGAGGTGAAATTTGAACTCTGGTCCTCTGACTGGTGTCTTGAGCCAGTGTCTCTATACTAGGCCACCAAAATGCCGTTATAGCCACTCCCTATCTCCACTCCAGTCGGAGGGTTAGCTCCTTATTTCTTTGTATCCTGTTGTGCCTAATACAGTGCCTGGTACACAGAAATCAATCAAATTCTGATCGAGTCGGTGGAAATGTTTGTCTGACCCGAGACAGAGTTCTCCCCACTGGCTGACGGCTCCTAAAGCTATCAGTGCAAGAACTCGAGGCTAGAGGCTGGACGAGGCCAATGCTCTGATGCCGGCTCCATCCCAAGGGCCCAGAAACAGCACAGGTTCCATTTCAGAGCGTCAGCTGACTTAGAGGCTCCGAAAGGTCCAAAGGCTTCTTGTCGGCTGGGCAAGTTCCCAGCTAATTAAATCCTTGCTCTCTTGCTCTCTCTCTTCCCAGGTAGAAAAGCCTGGTCTGTAATTAGGGAAGAGAAAAATAGCGGCTGTTTCGGAGACTGGGGGCTGGGAGGGACGAGAAGGGCGCCAAAGCTATAGGGGATCAAGGCTGGATTGGACACCCGCTGCAGGGTAGCTGCTGGGGGGCGGGGTGGGGGGAGAAAGGGGGAGGGAGGTTATTCTCGGATCTCTCTGCCATTTACACACGCACGTACGCACACACACACACACACACACACACACACACACACACCATACACACGTTCACGTCCACATAACTAACTCACCCTAATCCTGCACATCTCCGCATCTCCGCTCAGAGACCTGGGCAAAGCTCAGTACAGGCGGATGAAAGAGAGTCATTTTCCGCACTTGGGGTGAATAGCTCAGAATCACAGCAAGAGTCTCCTTGGGAGCTGGAAACAGGACCCCCCGCCCCCCACTCCCAAAGCCGACTGGAGCCAGTGGCTCGAGGAAGACGCGGCCAATTGCTAGAGGTGCCTACACGCCCCCCGCCCCTTCCCCCTCCCCCCCCCCATCTGCCCCCTACCCCTCTGGGGGCCAGGTTCACGCGCGGCTTCTGGACTGGCCTCACTGAGCCCCGGCCGCACCTCACTCCCCCCTCACTCCTCCCAGATTCTTCCAATGGCTCTCTCTGACGTCACGACCATTTCTCCGGCTCAGGGGAGAGTTTTCCCCCCAGTCCTACGGCTCAGGAATCCTGGACCTCTCTAGTGCTAATGACTTGCTGTGAGAGCCGCAGAGCCTTTCAAACCACCGGTCACCAAAGGAGAGCCAAAGGCGGGCTGTTGGGAAGCCCTCCCCTGGATCCCCTAGATTCCTCGCCTAAGATCTCCCGGGAAACCCTAAAATCCCTGGAAGAGGAGCTGCAGTCCCAGTGACCGGCCTTGCTGAGCGGGGAGGGGGGTGGGGTGTTCAGAGCGTAGACTGGGGGAGCAGCAGGTTCTGGGAGCTCGGGCGGGGCGCAGCGTGTGACTCAGTTTCCTTTTTTGGCACGTTCTCTTCCCCGCCAAGTCCGGGGTCAGGACTCCCCTGGGACTGCAGTGCCCAGAAAAGGTCCACCCTTCAGCAACTGCTTCCCAGAGGAGGGTGTGCCTGAAGCCTTCCCTTCCTCTCCTCCTCTTCCTCCCCGCTCCTCCACCCCCGCACTCCGTTGGCAGCCAGTTTGGGGCTGTCTGCACGGCGTGACTGGCTTCCCGCAGCAGGCAGGAGTTTGGGGAGGTGTGAGCTGCGGCTGAGGTGGAGAGCTGTGTGCTGCCATCCCTGTCTCTGCCTCTGCCATCCCTGTCTCTGCCATCCCTGTCTCTGCCATCTCTTTCTCTGACATTTGTCTCAAACAGCCTTGCCTCTGCCTCTGCCTCGCCTCACCTCTGCCCCGCTTCTCCCCAGCGAGAGAAGCTGCCAGGGACTGGGGAAGCCACTGCAGCGCGGACAGCTCTCTCCCAACTCCCTGAGGCCTCAGCTTAGGGGATCCGGAGGGAGGGAGTGCAGAGCGCAGGGGCGGCTGGGGCAGTTAGGGGGAGACCACGGACTGAGCGTCTGCAGACTCAGGAACAGGAGAGAGAGGAGAGGGGAGGGGAGAAGAGGAAAGAAGAGGGGAGGAGAGGAGAGGAGAGGAGAGGAGAGGAGAGGAGAGGAGAGGAGAGGAGAGGAGAGGAGAGGAGAGGAGAGGAGAGGAGAGGAGAGGAGAGGAGAGGAGAGGAGAGGAGAGGAGAGGAGAGGAGAGGAGAGGAGAGGAGAGGAGAGGAGAGGAGAGAGGAGAGGAGAGGAGAGGGGAAAGGAGGAGGAGAGGAGAGGGGAAAGGAGGAGGAGAGGAGAGGAAAAGAGAGGAGAGGGGAGGAGAGGGGAGGGGAGGAGAGGAGAGGAGGGAGGAGTGGAGAAAGAAGAGGTGGGAGGAGAGACCAGGAAGAAGCTAGAAGGGAGGTGAGGAGGGAGGAGCGCAGGGAAGGGAGAACCCGGCCCCTGGAGGCTCTAGAGACAGATTGAGTGTGGATTTTCTGGTGAGATAACGCGCCCCAGGGAGAAGGGAGAGAGAGAGGGAGAGAGGGAGAAAAGGAGAGAGAGAGAGAGAGAGAGAGAGAGAGAGAGAGAGAGAGAGAGAGAGAGAGAGGAGGCGGCTGCAGCGTGGACCTAGCGCACCAGCCTTGCTTCCTTCATCCTTCATCCCCTTCCTCATCCCGCCCTTCCCGGCGGCAGAGCAGCCCAGCCTCCTGCAGGCATCCCGAGAGCTTGTGGTCGCTCCTCGGTAGAGGCAGCATGAACAGCAACGAGGCCAAGGATTATCTGGCCCGGAGGGAGATCCCCCAGCTTTTTGAGGTAAGGAACTGGGACGGAGAGATGGGAGCCCATGCTTGTGTATGAGGCTCTGCGTGTGCGTGAGCGCGCGCGCGCACGAGCTGGGCTGTGCTGTGCAGTTTCCTAGCACTAGCTCAGGCTCATGGGCGGGGGCGGGGGGGGGGGGTCATCCCCAGTTCCCACAGCAATGCTGGGGATGGCTTCCCAGAGGCACGGCATCCTACCTTCCCCATCCCCCACCTCAACTCCCCACTGCTCAGCTCCTCTCCTCACCCAAGGCTGGGCTGGGAATCTGCATTCTGCAGACCAAGTTTCATACCCAGACCTAGGCTCTCCCTTGCCTTCCTCCTGTAGAACCCCATCCCCACCTCAGGTGGATCTGGTCAGTAGACTGCAGGCGGGGTCCTGGGCCATCTGTCTAGCCCGGGAGATGGGGAGGAAGACGAGTCATTGCTCGGCGCGCACGCACACACACACACTTTGGGCACATAAAGTGGGGGACTAGAGGTATTGCTCTTCTAGGCTGGCCAGAGAGGAATGGTCATGGGGGAATCTGAGTGGGGAGAGGGACAGGAGGAAGTACATCCCCAAATTGATAGATTTGCTGGGGAGGGGAGGGGGCAGTGGAGACCGAGAAGGAGGAGCGGAGCCTTAGCTGCCCTTTCAATGTTCTGCCCCCCCCTAGCGGCAGGGACGGGGGCCTCCCAGGTGACAGCCCGCCAGCCTGCCCTCCCTCCCTCCCTCTCTCTCTCTCTCTCTCTCTCTCTCTCTCTCTCTCTCTCTCTCTCTCTCTCTCCCTCCCTCCCTCCCTCCCTCCCTCCCTCTCTCTCTCTCTCTCTCTCTCTCTCTCTCTCTCTCTCTCTCTCTCTCTCTCTCTCTCTCTCTCCTGCGCTTCTGGTGAATGAATGAACTCCCGAGCACGTTTCCTATTAGCTTTCAGAGGCAGCTGATTTCCCCTGCCAGAGCTCCCTGTCTTCCGCAGCGCCTCCTTTCATTCAGTCTATCCAGAGAGACGAGGGATTGGATTATTTTACAGCCCTTTGCTCTATGTTCAGTTCGCATAATAGCATTTTCGGTGCCAGAGGTGAGAGAGGAAATACTGAGAAAGAGAGAGAGAGAGAGAAAGAGACACAGAGACACAGAGACAGAGAGAGAGAGACAGAGACAGAGACTGAGAGGGAGCCAGTGACAGAAGGGCGTGAAGGACGATGAGCATTTGTCGGCTCCTACTCAATCAAGGGTATTTTATCAAACTCTTACCAGGCGCTCTGGGGAGACAAAGAAAGCCAAACGGTAGCCCCTGCCCTTGAGGGGCTTACATTCTGATGGGGGGGGGCAGAGAGACAACAAGTAAATAACTAGATCCATACAAGATACCTACAGAATAGATGTCGATAATCGGAAAGGGGAGGACATTGGTAACTCACCCATATAGATCAGTTGCTTTTCTTTGCCCAGCCCCCATTTTTTCTCCATATTGGAAATCAAATCATTCTGAAGTCAGACTGATCATTCCTAAAGTAAAAATGGAAGGTAGCCTGTTGCATAGAGCTGATGACTGCTCAGCTGGAGTTGGAATTAGGGTTAGTCAATAAGGGATGACTAGGTGCTGACATTCTGAAAGATGATTGATCAGTAGCAAACATAAACATTTTGAAATTAAAATAGTTAGAACTAGTAGACTGCTCGTAAATAAATGTTTTCTTAAATTGCACCCAAATGTTTATAAAATGGGGCAGAAATATCTGTAAAATGCGACAACCCATCACGATACTTTGTAGGGTGTTTGATTTCCTCCAAGTGGAGAACTCCATCAGCTCTGAGGAAAGCTATCATTTTAGCATCCAAGTCCTAGGGAGTTGCCTGAGGCACACAGGAGGTCAGTGACTTCCCCAGGGGTCCCAAAGAGGATGCTTTAGACCTTAGTCTTCCTGACTTCCCACAAAAGAAGTGATCAGTCAATCAAACAACAAATGTTCATGAAGAATCCACCATATGGAATATTATTGTGCCATAAGAAATGAGAAGCAGGAGGATTTCAGAAAGGACAGGAAAGACTTGTATGAAGTGATGTAGAATGAAGTGAGCAGTTCCAGGAGAATGTTGTGCACAGAGACAGACATACTGTTGGATGAAGAATTGTCAATGACTTGACTGTTCTCGATACAATGATCCAAGACAATCCCAAAGGACTGGTGATGAAGCATGCTACCCACCTCCAAAGAAAGAACTGATATTGGTGGAACATAGACTGAGGCATGCTATTTTTCACTTTCTTTCATTTTTTTCTTTTATTCAAGTGTTCTTGTACAAAATGACCAGTACACTCATGTTTTACATAATTGCACATGTAGAGCCCATATCTGACTGCTTACTGCCTCAGGGAAGGGGTTGGAGGAAAGGAGAAATAGAATTTGGAACTCAAAACTTTAAATAAAAATATTTATTATCATAAAAAAGAATCTACAATCTGCCAGGCACTGTGGTTAGCACAAGGGATACAAAGAATGAAACCCACCATTGTGCCCATCAGCCTGGCTGTGAATCTTAGAGTCCCACCCTTCCTTTTCCTTCCTCTCCAATAGCCAATAAGTTGACTGCAGAGTCACAAAATTGGGGAATAAAAAGGGGACTTGAGGAGCCATTTAGTGCCGCTCCCATGGGAGAGGAATCTGCACTCTAACATACTCGAGGTGGTTGTCCAGCCTCTGCTTAGACACCTCCAAAGTGGGGAGCCTCCAACCCTGGGCTTGTTCATTCTATCTTCCCAGTAAGGATCCTATCCAATCCTTTCTCCACTCCAGAGGATGGGCACCACTCCAATTCAGAGTCTGGCCATCTCTTGCTGCGATTATAGCAACACCCTTCTCATTGGCCTCCTTGCCTCCTCTCCAGTCCATCCCACTCAGCCATCCAAAGCACAAGTCTGACAATATTCCACTGAAGCTTCAGTGGTGCCCCACACATCAAAGAGCTAGCCCCGGAAGGGACTTGAAAAGAAGAATGGCACAATGCCAAGAAGACCTAGTTCAAATTCCAGCTCCACCTGTGTGGCCTTGGGTAAGTCACTGGCCTTCTCCTCCATAACATGAGGGAGCTGTTCTAGATAACCTCCACAGGCCCTTAAGTTGGAACTCTATGCTTCCAGAGGTAACATGTCAAGAAGCTGAGGCCCCCAGCAAGGTCCCACAGACACTAAGTCACAGAGCCAAGGGTGGAGACCAGGTTCTCAGCCCCATCCCAGCTCCTCCCTGCACAGCACCACCTTCCAATAATGTAGGCCAACCCAATAGGATAGTCAATCAATTAGCAAAGATTTATGAAGCACCTACTATGTCCCAGGCCAATGAAATGATATTTGTTTAGAAAATGCCTGCCACATAGTAGGTGCTGTGTCATTGCCCTCCTACCAGAGGAGATAAGATCTACCTATATAAACACATGCAAACTAGATACAAAGTGACGGGGTTGGGGGGAGAAGCCCAGATCAGAAGACTTCCCATGGGAAGGTGATGTGGGAGCTGAGTCTGCAAGAGACCTAGGGAGTCTAAGAGGAGGCAAAGGGGACGCCTAATGACCAAAAAGCACGGAGATGGGAGAAAGTGAGGTCAGATGGGCTGGACCAGAGTAGTGGAGGGAGGGTGCTATTTAACCAGAGGGGAAAGGCTGGTTTGGGCTGGGGGACCAAGGGCTAGGCTGCCAACAGCCAACATTGATCTAGTGCGTTTGGGGGCGCAAAGCACAAGTTGTTTTTCTGTGCACCACCGAGGAGCTGATGTTGCTGCTGTGTGACGGAGTCTTATATTCAACCTGGGTGGGCTGTAGGGATCTCTCTTTGGTCACGGGTCCTTTGCCTTGGATCCTTGAGCTTTAAATATATATTATAGAGATAGAGATCTAAGCTACTTCCTTTGAAATACTATATATCTTATTTTATACAAAACATTCCTCTGAGATGGGGTTCTTGGACTTTCCACGCTGCCGTGGGGTGCATGAAACAGTGTGTGGAGGATGGATGGGAGAGGGGAAGTGAGGCACGGAAACCAATCAGGAGGTGCAACAATCACAGACTTCTCCTCTAGTTGTTTTCTTTTGGGGGGATGAGGTGTTAATGCAGCCAGCATTTTAGAAGTGTGCTCTCCACTTCAGAGAACTGCATTTAGTTTTGATTTTGTCTGACAGTCAACAAGTATTTATCAAGCACCTACTATGTGCCAGGCACTCTGTGAAGTACCAGAGATACAAAGAGGGGCAAAAGCCAGTCCCTGCCCTCAAGGAGCTCACAGTTTAATGGAAGAGATGACATGTAAACAGATACAAACAAGAGAGCGATAGATGCACACAGAATATACACACATACATACAGCTGTGTGTGTGTGTGTGTGTGTGTGTGTGTGTGTGTGTGTGTGTCTGGACACATGATATTTTGGAAAGAATCATCAGAGAAGAGGCGTTGAGGAAGGCTTCTTATAGAAGGTGGAATTTTATCTGGGCCTTGGAAGAAACCAGGAGGAAAAGCTGAGAAGAAAGGGAGGACATCAGTGAAATGTCTGGAGTCCAGAAAAGGGCTGGCTTCTGCCTGGAACAGCCACTAGATTGAAGAGTATGTGGGGCAAAGGAGGCAGAAGATGCCTGGCAAGGGGGGAGGGTCGAGTTATGAAGTGATTGGAGCCAGACAGAGAATTCTGTCTTTGCTGGGGAATGGGGAGCCTCAGGGCTTATTGGCCCCGTGCTTGAAGAAGATCCCATTGGGGGCTGAATGAAGCATGGCCTGCCGTGGGGGAAGGCTGGAGGCCAGCAGGCTCCCCAGCAGCCATTGCAATAGTCCAGGTGGGAGGAGAGGGGCAGCATCAGAGGAGAAAAGGGGGCATATTCCCAACCTGTTTCGGGAGTAAAATCAGTGGCTTTGGCAGAAGCTTGGCTGAGGGGAGGGATCTGAGTGTGTAAGAGATCGTGAGGAGTCAAGGAGGGACTGGGAGGATGGTAGTGCCCTTGACAGCGATGGGGAAGGTTGGAAGAAGGGAGAGTTGGAGGGGAAAGTTCAGTTTGGGACATGTTGAATGTGAGATGCCTAAAGGCCGCCGGAAACATGAGAGTGGATGTTAGGAGACAAGCTGAGGGTCACAGGCATAGAGATGGTGGTTGAGTCTTTAGGAACTGATGAGTCTTAGCAAAGGGAGAAGAGAGAGGTCGTGACAGAGCCTTGAGGGACCCTTGGGGTTGGAGGGCGTGACCTGGGAGGAGATTGAGAGGGAGCAGTCAGACAGGTAGGAGGAAAACTAGGGCCAAGTGGTGTCCGTGTCATTTGCCAGGTAAGAGACTGTTGGTCACGTTGGAGAGAGTAGCTTTGGCTGAGTCCCTGGCTTTATGGAAGATCTGGGCCTTTTATTCAGTCAAATATCCAGCTATCTAATTGAACTTTGCAGTTCTCCCCCACTTTTCCCTTCTATAGGCAGCCTCAGTGGCTGTGTTTGGTAGGTCTCATTTTGGAATATCTTTGTAGTTTTATACCATTCCATCATAGATTTGGAACTGCAAGATATCTTAGCGCCTACCTGAGGAAATGTCTTCATTGCACTGAAGAAGAACCTGAAACTGAGACAGAGAATGCCATGCCAAGACCCTAGGAGGCAAAATTTGAACTGAGATCTCTGACCCTCAGCTCAAACCTTTTCCCACCCTGCCACAAGATGAAAGGCTGTCTTCTCATTGCATTCTTTCTTGATTTTGATGTGATATTCTATCACTTGGAGCACTGTGCTACATGCCTTTGTGTGTGTCTCACAGTGGGGGTTTGCAAATAATATGAATGGTGCAGACAAGGGTTATCCATATCTGTTTCTGGATGTAAGGCTGTGGGCCCCATGTGAGAATAATGCTTATAAATGCATAAAAGAAAATACATAGGACTGCAATGGAAACCAAGGATGTTAAGATACAGTTATCCATCCATCCATCCATCTATCTGTATTATTGTTGTTGTTCAGTCACTCCAGTTGTGTCCAACTCTTTGTGAGCCCATCTGGGGTTTCCTTGGCAAAGATACTGGAGTGCTTTGCCATTTCCTTCTCCAGCTTGTTTTACACATGAGGGAATTGAGGCAAATAGGGTCAAGCAATATATGTATACATTTTAAAAAAACAAGTTCTTAGACCCCAAGAACCCCTGGTAAAAATAAGTGAGTCCTATCTTCAAAGGACCAAATCATATGAGTGTGTGCACAAGCACACCTATATACATGCATACACACACACACACACACACACTCACACACACACATGCACTTGCATCTCCTGGTGTTCCTGGCCACCCAAAGCAGCTAACAGACCTTTGTCCCAGGACACTGACAGAGGGTGGCAGGAGGTATGGCTCTATGGTCACCTGGAGGACTGAAGTATAACTTACCCTACAGGCAGTCCTCACCTGGTACCAGAGTATTAGAAGAATTGTTGCTTTCAAGTCCTGAAAACAGCTCTCCCAGCAGTCTGTCAGATGAAGAGGCAGGGTTCACACCAAAAAGATCACATGTCTTCCCCCTCCTCCCCCTTCATGAATGGCCTTTCCTGAGGAAGTTGGGGTATAGTCATTCATCTCCCCAGTTTTTGCTGAGAGCCTATTAACTATAGATATGGATTTCTCTGTTAGTCCTTCTCTGTTCTTGACCATCTGGCTGTAGCTAGCTACTTTGCTAGACTTTCTCCAACTCTACAATCCAGTCAAACTGACTCCCATTGTTATGCTGCCCCCCCCATACTTGGAGGGTACATCCACCTCACTCAGCCTGAAGGGTGACTCTTCAAAGTGCTGTCTTTCATCCACCCAGCTCCTTCCTCTCACCCTGAAATTACCCATGTCTGGTGGTCTCTTCTATGGCTGTGTGCTTGGTCACCCAAGAGGTCGGGATCCATTCCATTGTGTCATTAGTGGCTGGTCCAAAGCCTGGCACAGACAGAATGGTCTCTGAATAGCTCCTGGCTGAAATGAAGGAAGGAAGGAATGTGGCTGCTGCAGCCATGATAAGAGACCTCCATCTCCCCCTTTTCAGGAAGAGTCTCTTTTCAAGCTTGCTCCAAAAGTCTGGCCTGGCACACGGTGGTCACTTCATGAATGCTTGTCAGCTGGTCAGTCTATTGATTGAGGGAGGAAAAGAAGTCCAGGCTCTGCTCTTGAGGAATGTTTGAGTTTCAGTTGTGTTTAGGAGTGTGATACTCTAGTATGGTATGTGTGCATGTGTGTGTGTGTGTATGTGTGTGCACGCACATTCGTGTGCATGGGAGGGGGAGATAACATCAGTTTTTTATGTCCAAGAGTAATAAGCCAATGTGGCAAAGTGGTCAGAGGGCTAAGCATGAGGGGCACCCGTGTGAGTTGGAGACCCCCTTGGGTAATTCTTAGCGCTCTATGCAGGTCATTGTTATTACTCACATCAATGGCAGGAGTGGATTGAGGCAACAGTTCACCCGACAGGTCACTCTCCCCCATCCCCCCTCAGTTCTCTGCTATAGCCTGAGTCTATCTCACAGACACTTGGAGTGCTAGAGTGTGGGATCATCAGTCTAGAACCACAAGTTATCCTTACAGCCCACAACAAGTTCAAAGAGCCCCTTTTATAGATGAAGGGCACACAAGCAGTCGGTGGCAGAGCAGCGGGTTCAAGGTCCATGTTCCTCCTCTGCTGTCACTGTCTCCCTGCCACAAGTCAAGCCACAATGACCATTTTGGAGACTCCAGTTGTGTTATTTTGAGCCAAGTCTTGTCAAATTTAAAAATCCTTATGAGTTATTATGCTATCTTCCCAAAAGGGCTTAATAGAGGCTGAAATATGGGCACCCAAACTGTCTATAGATTTAAAAAAAATATTGGATTGAGAAATGGCTCATCTGGGGATTGGGGGGAGCTGAAAGAATGAATGAGATTGCCCCATCTTTTTATTTGTACCCCCAATAGCAACAAAAAGGCCAAGAACAAAAGAGAAATCCAGTCCAGATAATCAGCAACTCTGAGAGCTAGATATTCAATCCACAAACATTTATTAAGCTCTTACTCCATGCTGGGTCTTGTGCAAAGCCCTGGGCATGCAAAGACACAAAGAAACAGACCCTAACCCCTGACTTCTACTGGAGTGGATATCTGACCCTACTGAAATGAAGGCAATCACTAACAGATATGTCTGTTCTGTTTGGTCCTTGCTTTTCAGAGTCTGTTAAATGGATTGATGTGTTACAAGCCTGATGACCCAGTAGAATATCTTGAGAGCTGCTTACAAAAAGTCAAGGAACTGGGAGGACCAGAGAAGGTTAAATGGGACACTTTTGTGGGTCAAGAGAAAAGGACATTGCCTCCCCTCAATGGCGGACAGTCCCGAAGGTCATTTCTAAGAAACGGTAATGTATATGGAAACTCTTGGGAGATCTCATGTCTAGCATCCCTTTTAAAACTCAAGCTACATAGCACCTCTTAGCTGTGATGTGATTAATTGGATTTTGTAATGCAGCCTGGACAATTTGGAACATACTCTTATTTTTCTCATATTTCTACAGGAAAACCAAATAGCTGAACTTTTAAAAAATTAATAGGAGGAAACTCTGATTAGATTTTATATTACCGAGACTTTATTACTTTATAAAACCATAGCATGTGGGTAAACTGTCAATTACTCTTAATGTTTCAAATAATATCCTTCTAACTCAATGAATTACACATTCTTAATCATTATGAATGATCCTCAAATGGCTCTGTGATGATCTCATCTGGCTGCCACAGGAGAGGTAGATACAGATCACCCCACCTGTCCATGCCTGCCCATCCTCTGGCTCTTGTCTGTAAGCTTCCCTGAAATGCTGGGAGCCTCCCTCTCACATCAACAAGAGAGCAATGGGTTTGGGGGAAAGGGGGAAGAGCAGCTCTTGGTAATCCCTCAAGACAAGCTCAGCCCATCTTCTCTTCCCATACTACATCTCTTGCTACTTCTCTGGTGTGATTCTTTGTTTGAAATGTGCCACGGACTGCTGTGTCCCCTAATTATAACAATTACATAACAATTCCCAACATTTCATGAAACTGAGCCATGATTTATTCTTATTAATAAGAAGGGTGAATTTAGAGTTGTTGCAGGTATAAACACAAAAAGGAATAAGAGCCTTCAATCACACATTGGTTAAGCCATCCTTTTCTAGGTGTTGGGGGTCATACTAGAGTGTGTGGGCTTTGTTAAAAGTAGTGTCTTCTCACTGTCTGTGTGACCCTGGGAAAAGTACTTCTGTTCCATGGACCATTTCCCCATTTCTGAAACGAGAAGGGCTGTTCTTTGCTGAAGACAGGAGATTTCTTTCACCTTAAATCAAAAGCCTCTGGGCTTCCTAGAGTGCCTATGAAAAATTTCCCATATGCCAGCAATTTTCAAATACCACCACTGGCTCTACTAGCAGTACTTGTAATTAAAGAGTTTGTAGCTGAATAGTAATTATGCAAAGATACACTGGAGAAATAGAAAGTTAGAATAGAAAGCATGAGACTGATTTCTCATTGTTCTATGGACATACCTTACATGTGCAAGCAAATTCTTGTTCAATTTAGCAAACTTTTATTAAGCACCTGCTGTGTGCAAGGATGAAATCATGAGTTTAGACAAACCCTATATCTCCAAAGCATTGCGGTGGGCACAGGGAGAATGGATAAGGCCATGCCCCACTAGGAGCTTCCAGGCTGCCTAACACCAAAGCTCTGCTGTTTCTTCAGATCTCCTGAGGTAGCCACTCATTCCTATGGCATGATTCACTTGAGCTCACTTCAACTCAATTCAATTCAATCTGACAAACATTAAGCCTCAGTTATGTGCTGGGCACCACTTTAGGAGCTAAAGATACAAAGTTGAAGAACTGCCCAGTCCCCGGGAGCTCCCCACCCATCCACACCTTCTCATCCTCTGTGACTCTAGTTGATGTCTTTCTGGAAGTCTGCTACTAGGAGCACTCTCTGTGAAATGAATGCTGCAGAAGACATGCCCAAGTGGGTCCAGCTCAGGTTCTGTCCTGGGATGAAAGCTGTGAAAAAGCCTTGGGAAACCCAAAGCAAAAGGTCAAATAATCCAGATCAATTTTCCCCATGCACTCAGGGCCATTTTAATTCTTGGACTTTTTCTACTCACAAACATGGGAAGGCTGACTTTGGATTCAAGCAGAAGGCAGCCCCAAATTTTATTCGTAGACCAGAGAAGATTCTAATTCTCCACAGAACCAGGCAATTACAAACTGCCTCCAACAAAGAAGCATGGAGGGAGGGAGAAGGAGCCAATGGATTGAATTCAATCTCAGTTTAAATTGGGTCTTATGGAAGCCCCCTGAGTGCTTGATGGTTACCTGTGAGGCCCATTGCAAGGCACTGCTTAGGGGTCCTACTTAGCAAATGAACCTGTGAACAAAGAAGTGTCACTGTTGAGGGTGGAAGAGGGCCTACAGTTTCCCAAAGGACCCTCCTGGTTTCCTGGAGAGCACTTTTTTGGAAACTATAGCTCGGTCACCCATATGCACAGCCTCCTTCCATTTTCTTCAGTGTGTCTTAAAATTCTTGAAATAACTAAAAGGTTTCCTATTAGCACAAAGACAAGCTTTTAAATTGTAAATCAAAATTGCCAGCCAGCAGCAAAGAGAAACCTTGACTGTGCTGAGATCCTTCTAAAAGGCTCCCTCCTGTCCTTGGTTAGGAGGAAACTGGAGGAAGTAAGCGAGGAAAATTATTGGAAAATTTGGGTCAAGTTTGTGGTGGAATGAAATGACCTGTTCCTTCCTAGCCTCTTCTACCTCTGAGTGCTCAGCTTGAATGATCCCAAGGTGCTTTAATTCATGATCCACTTGCACCTTTTCCCTGTAATTGTCCTTGCAGAGTTCTGCATGATTTGGCTAATTAGCTGTCACGGTGGCTTCTATGTCTGGACAATATGGCGCCAGACACAGAAAGAGTAGCTCAGCAGCTGTCTTTTAATAAGTTACCAAAACAAAAACTGGGTTTTCTTATTATCTCTGTTATTGTAGATAATTGTTTCACTCGTTCATCCTGGTAGGACCTGAAGAAGAGTCTCCCTCAGTGGACATAGGAATAGGATGCAATCTGCACTACTGGAGGGAAGATGCAGTTAAACAAGTTCACAATCCACTGAGGGAGACTCTTCTTCAGGCCCTACCAGAATGAACGAGTGAAACAATTGTCTACAATAACGCATTTCCACCAGCCAATCAAATGATGGGCTTCATGGGTCTCATAATTATGTGACACTAAATCTTGAAAAAGGAGAATCCTTTCAGCAAAGCCTAGAAGGTGATTCTGATGTGTTTGGAGCCAACAGCTCTCATCTTCACCCAAATCCTGCTGAACATGGATTACATGTTAACTTGTACCACAGATTGCATTGGATTACAGATTACAGCTCCTCATTTGTGGCCAGGATGTTGCTACTATGTCCCTGCTCTTGGTAGGAATAAATAACTAGACTCCACATCACCTAGAAAGTGAATATGAAATAAAAGTACATTGTGATCAAGTGGAAGCAGAATCTGCACTTGGCGAGACTGCTTCTACCACAGGTGGGATAGTTAGCCACCAACCCAAACCTGTCCTGATGCATCTCAACATAAGTGTCCACTACTTGGCTGCCGATCGTTGCTATTCCTCTCAGGCTCACGCTTCCTGAAGGCTAGGGCAATATAGCACATACCCTTCAGGCATGATGCCTACAACAGTGTTTGTTGTCCAAGAGCCAGCCTGGCTGAGGGTGGAGAAGTCGGTCACTAGATGATTGCCTGCAAGGGATCTTTATTTGTGATCCTGAGACAGATGAAAAAACAACATCAACGTCTCTCAAATAAAATGTGATAGACCAGGGACAAATCATCGGTTAGCTGTTAGCTTAGGGAAGCACCTCACTATTTTTGTACTTAGTTCATCGTGGATCCTAAGGCAAAGGGAATCAGAGCTGCTTACCAAGAATAACCACAGGCCCAAAATGGGGTCTCTCCACAGAACCGGATGATTTGAGCATCTGGCCATCAGCTCAAACCCACCATGTCTAACAGCGGAGCAGCCCTCCTCCTGAATTTCCTGTCTCTGTCAGAGGCACCGTCATCCTCCTAGTCCCTGACATAGAAGATTAAAGCAGGACACCCAGGAACCCCTCAAGCTCAAAGCCCCAGTCATCCTTGATCCTTACCTAACCCTCAACTTTATACCCAGTTGTCTCTGCCAGAAACCTCCTCTCTTCTTACCACAACCACCCACCCACTTCACTGTCTATCCCAAAAGCATTTCTTAGGCTACTGTTTACAAGGTGTTGACTGGTGGAGGGAGATTCCACACTGGGAATTCTCTTCACTGGAGAAATTCCAAGTACAGATCCCTAAGTGAGTAATAGATCAGCAGACAAGATACAATGATCATAGGAGGGAAAAATAACTCTGGGGCTAGAAGTATCATGGAAGGCTTCATAGAGAACATACCATCTGAATTCTAGCCATACATCATCTTGATGCACACATTAAGATAGGACCTTCATCAGGTTACTCTTCAGTTCAAAACCTTTCAGTGTTTCCTGTTTCCCATGCCATGAGGATCCAGGCAAAGCCCTGTTCCTTACTGTTAATTAATGGGTCCTATGAAAATGCTATGTTAGGTGAAATGACATTACAAATGAGTAATTTAATAGGACCAGTGTAATAAATGAGCAGCAGCTGAACAATGTTCTCATAGGATTTTAAAACTTTATGATGGGGGCAGCTAGGTGGCACAGTGGATAGAGCACTGGTCCTGGATTCAGGAGGACCTGAGTTCAAGTCCGACCTCAGACACTTAACACTTATAAGCTGTCTGACCCTGGGCAAGTCACTTAACCCCAATTGCTTCACCCCCCCCAAAAAAAAAAATGAAAACCTTTATGATGGAGTCAAGTCAAGGGTGTGCTGCTAAATGTTTAACAACCTGCTCTTTTTAAAAAGTACACAAGGCATTTTAACATTTAATATGCATTATTAATATTTTCTTCATCGTTTTCTTAAGCTTAGACAGTCAACAAAACAATAAATCAATTCTTGATTTGTAGTGTTTTCTGTTTTCTGAGATGTAAATGCTCACAGTGAACATTTAACAATCTCTGAGCTGGCTCCTGCATCTCTGGGCTCAGGTTTCCCCCAGCTAGTTGTGTGTAGTCCAAAGTGTGGGGCAGTGTGAAAGGGTCTGAGTTTGGAGTCAGAGGAGCTGGTTTCTTGACTACTTCACCTCTTGGACCTCAGTTTCCTCATCTATAATATGAAAGGCATTGGATTCAAAAACATCTGCTTTCCCTTTCCTTAAACTCTCTCAATCCTCCAAACTTCTGCATTTCCTTTATCCTCATCCCTGGAGTTTATAACCTCAGAGACACCCTGACTCTTCTTCCTGGCCCCCAACCCAATGAGCATCCATGGCTTGAAGACTCAAACCTGTTCCCTTCTCTTTATTCACAGATCCACCAACCTAATAATCATTTCCTAATTGTTCTCCATATCCCAGAATTCACTGGGGCCAGCCTTACAAGGCTGTCAAAAGAACCTTCCCAGGGTCCAGATGCTACTGTCATTCTCCTGCCCACAAAACCTCCGTAGTTCCCTATTCTCTCTACATAAAATGCCAACACCTCAGTCTGGTGGTGAAGGCTGGGTCCAATCAGGTTCCAAGCTGCCTTTCCAGCTGCCAGTCACAAAATTCTCTTATACGTCCCCATACACACAGGTGAGTGCACATACACACGGAGCCAACTCAAACCCCAAACCACTGCTGTTTCTTGGATGCCATTTCCCTCCTCTCTCTGTGGCCCCCCCCCCCAGAATGTACTCCACCCTCCTCTCCAATGATCTGAACCATTATTTCCTCCTCCTCTTAGCTCAGGAACCACTTCTTCCGTAAAGCTTTCTTTGGTCCACCAAGCACTGATGCTTTCTCCTTTTTCAATGACCTCGTGTGAGTACGTGTCACATCTTCCCAGGAAAATGAAAACTCCTTGAGGTCAGGGTTCTTGAGACTGGGCCAAGAAGCCTGAGTTTAAATCTGGCCTCAGACATTTTCTAGATGTTTGACCCTGGGCAAGTCATTTCATCTCTACCTACTTCAGTTTCCTCAACTGGAAAATGGGGGATAATAATAGCACCGACCTTCCAGGAATGTTGTGAGGATCAAATGAGCTAATCTTTATAGAGTGCTCTGAACAGGGCCTGGCACATAGTAGTCATCCTTCTCTTTCTTCCTTTTCTTGTCTTCATGTTGCCAGCACCTAGCATGTTGTCCACCACATAGAAGATGCTTAATGAATGATCATAGGATTTAATTTGAGCTCCTTGAAGAGAAGCACTCCAGCTCATCTATCTCCCATCTTCCCTGGGCAATGAGCACTTGGATGTTTATCAAATGAATAAATGAGCATTACCATGCACACTTAAATCCAAATAGGAGACTTAAAGAATATATGAATTAAATAGTGAAAATTAGAATTCTGCCATTTTCCTGTCCCAAGTTGGGATTTTCTCAGCCTAGGGCCCTCCTTCTACCAATGTGGGCTGACAGCAGGAAGACTGAGGAATATGTAATCGTTATCCCAGGTGCAAATTCTTTCCCATCCTTGTGCCCTGCTCTTGCCTTTGTCCTCTGCATCTCTATGGGATGGTACTATATAGAGCACAATGCCAGCCACCCAGTAAGAACTCAGTTGAGGCTCATTGTCGACTGCCTACCACATAAGCATGGCTTCCCCCAACTCTTTATAAATATGTGAAGTCCCTTAAGTGAATCTCCCTGAAGGATAAAAGGCTTTGAGATTCTTTTAAAATAAGGAATTAACCAACCAATCAATTAATTCAAAGAGCTGTAACTAGCCATTCTGACCTCTAGGGCAAACAGCATAAATTACACGCTCTGGATAGCTTTTAAAGGCAAAGACAACTATTGGCATGGAGGCCTTGGGGAAGTTAAAGTGCTGCTGGGGAGGGGTGTGGAAGCCTAAAGAGTCTGGAGCAGGGCTGGGCTCAGCTCCGATGGGTCTGTGTAGAATCCCCCAGACTTCCTATTTCACCTAGTAAATGAGTGCAAATGATAGCAGTGCCCTCTAAATTTTGGTGCCCTGTGATTCAATTTAATAAACATTTATTAAGTGCCTAATATGTGCCAAACACAGTGCTAAGTTCTGGGGCTACAAAAAGAGGCAAAAGATGTCCCTACCCTCAAGGAACTTACAATCTAATGTGGGGGGCATGCAAATAAATATATACAAAGCAAGGCTCTCCACAGAATAAATGGGAAACAATCAGCAGAGAGAAGGCACCAGCATTAGAGGGGTTTGGGGAGGGGCTTTCTGTAGAGGGTGGGATTTTAGTTTCGACTTAACAGAAGCAGGAGAGGTTGTGAGTCAGGGCAGAAGAAGGAAAGCCTTCCAGGTATGGGGACAGCCAGAGAGAATGAATGCCCTATGGTGAGACCCTGATGGCCCCACCCTAGCTGTAGCTATTTGGTTAGCTCTTCTCGGACTTCTTGCCTTGGTGAGAAAGGTTGGAACTGAGCCCTCCTTTCCTGTTTCAAAGTAATCTTACTCTTTTGCAGTGATGCCTGAAAATTCCAATTTTCCTTACCGGCGGTACGATCGGCTCCCTCCAATCCATCAATTTTCCATAGAAAGTGACACTGACCTTTCTGAAACAGCTGAGCTCATTGAGGAGTATGAGGTTTTTGATCCAACCAGACCTCGACCAAAGATCATCCTGGTCATAGGTAAGAACACATGTTCTCTAGCAATGGTTTTTGCGTGTAAAATTTTTTTAACTGTTGGGGGCGGCTAGGTGGCTCAGTAGATAAAGCACCGGCCCTGGATTCAGGAGTTCCTGAGTTCAAATCCGGCCTCAGACACTTGACACTTACTAGTGGTGTGACCTTGGGCAAGTCACTTAACCCCCATTGTCCCGCAAAAAAAAAAAAATTTTAACTGTTTGATCTGAGAAATTATAACTATAGGCTATCTGAAAAACTATAATTGGCCTATAAGTCCCTTCATGGTCGCCATTCTGAAAGAAATTATTAACTGGTTTGCTAATCTGTAAACTTTTAGCTGGTGAAGCTATAGCTGGCTAGCTGTCTGTGGGGCTATAGGCGATTAGCTGTTTAAGCCAGTCTGTAAAGGCCATTTAAAAAATATCCCCCAACTGCTTCTCCCTAATTGATAAGAAAAAGATTAGGAAGCCTCTTTCAATTGACAACAAAAGAGGGTTTATTGAGATGAATCAATTTAGAAATAAGAATAGAAGTAGGATAATATGACCTGACTGCTTTTTAACTTTCTCTCTGCCGCCATGAAATCTCCTCTCATGTCTCTCACCAGTTTGGGGCATTAAGCATTTATTAAAGGATATTAAATATTTGTAAAGAGGCAGAGAGAGACAGAGACAGAGAGAGACAGAGACAGAGAGATGACAAAAGCAGACTCTGCAGGATGTAGCAGGTGATTGGACGTGGGGGCTGAGGGAGAATAAATCAAGAGAAACTTAGAAAGGAGCTGAATGATGATGTGTTGCTACCATTTTAATAGGGGGAGATGAAACAAGTGTCTCTTCAGAACCTTAATGTCTTCAAAGGGGAAACCCCCAGAATCTCCTTTCATTGGGAGGGACCTAAAGGGTCATCCTGAAGACCTTCAGTGAAGGGGATCATGACATCTGCTGAAGCTACAGCCCCTCAACTTTGAGGTGGCTCACTTTGTTAGCAAGATTTTCCCCAATGGCCAGGCTCAACATGGTGCTCACTCTTCTTAGCCTTGCCTGCTGGGACCAAGCAGAATTTGTCTGCTCCCTTTTCCCACTGAAAGCCCTTCAAACGCTGCAATGTGTCTACCACTCAGGCACGAAATCCAAATTCCAATGAACCAAGCTATAAGAGACATCTCTGTTTTCTAAATGGAAATAAAATATGAAACTGCTATTTATTTTTATCTATCATCTATTTAGCATCTCTCAGTTGAGCACATATCTATCTATTATCTACCTTATGTATGTGTGTGTATCTACCTATCTATCTTTCTATCATCTATCCATCAGTCCATCTATTTATCATCTATCTACTTCATATATATATATATATATATATATATATATATATACACATATGTATGTATGTATATGTTTATCTGTCGATATGGTTATCTCTCTATCCATTTATCATCTATCTATCATCTATCCATCTATCTATATGTCTAATTATCGTCTTTCTATGTCTATCTACCCTTTTGTCATATCTGGCTAGCTAGCTAGCTATCACCACGACTTTATGAGTAGGGCATTATGGGACAAGAGGTTAGAAAGGGACCGCCTAGGAAGCAGGAAATTCATAAGAACTGCCATTGTACAATGAACCACTGTTGTTGAAAGTGAGATTTTGTCTTATGGCTAAACCTTTTCAAATCAAAAGACAAAGAAAAGATGACTCATGCAAATCTGGTTTCATAGGTCAAGTCTAACTGAGAATGATTTCTCTATTTCCACCATGGATAAGTGGGCAATAAAACATCTTCAGTGAGTCACCTTTTACCTGGTGAAACATCTCATTGACTTAATGGTATCAACAATGCCCAGATAAAGGCTGTCTGCAGTGGCTGCCCATGAGCTGCCGCTTATTGGGATTTTATTACTACCCTGGGAAATTGGAGTTTGATTCTCTAGGAGAATAACCTCATTCATTCTCAGTTACCAGATGATCTCCATGACATAAACATGGGGACATTTTTAATTTGCTATGAATGTATAGGCTACTCTCATTTATATGCAGAAGACTCTATGTCCTTCCCTTGGAATGCAAACTGCTTGAGAAGATGCCTTTTGGGGATCTTTGGAGTAGCACTGACTAGCACCATGACAGGTCATAATAAGAGCTTTATAAATGCTTGTTGAATGAATGGATGAGATTAATAAGAGTTCAAGAAACACAAATTAACTGGAAAACTTAATGTTGGTGAAATGAAAACCCAGTGAGGGCAGGTCTTGTTTCATCTGAGTCTTTGTACCCTGCCACCTAGTGTGGGGCTGCTCAAACAGTAGGTGCCTCATTGATGCACACTGCATCCCTTAGAGTGCAAAGATAAAAAGCCATCTTCATGACTGCCCTGTGGCTTCTGGGTTCTGTTTTACAGGCAAATCAATTTGCCCCACAGACAAACAAACCAGACTGGAGTCTCAGTTCCCAAAGGCAATGTAGTCTCTCAGGTGTTACAAGACCTGTCACAAACCAAAAGGATTTCATTGAGAAAAGAGAAATCAAGACAGTTATTTTCACAGTGGAGCTTGACAAGGACATTTGTGGCCAATTCCTTCATTGTTTTAGGGTTACCCACAAACACTACATGCATCAATGCTACATTTCTCTTGGCCTAGGTTCCAAAAAACAGCCCTTATTCAGTTAAAGAGACCACAGAGGGGGCGGCTAGGTGGTGCAGTGGATAAAAACACCAGCCCTGGATTCAGGAGGACCTGAGTTTAAATCTGACCTCAGACATTTGACACTGACTAGCTGTATGACCCTGGCCAAGTCACTTAACCCTCATTGCCCCACCCCCCCAAAATTTTTTTTTAAATAAATAAAGAGACCATGGAATGATGTCTGAATGAAGAGGTCTTTTCCTAGGATTTAGCACGTATCTCTCACTGTTGTGAGGATCAAAGGAGAGAGTATTTGTAAAGCCCTTAGTAGGGCCCTGACACATAGTAGGTCGAATAAATGCTTAAGCAGCATCTCCTCTTTGGGGATGAATCTCCATTGAATTCAATGAACAGGTTCTCAACCCTGCCACATACAAGGCACCCACAATCCTCCACCTTCTGAAGCCGAATCTAGTTATGCTGGAATTAATGCAGAAAAACTTCCCAGGAACTACTGGAAAGCATCAGAGACAGGCACAGAAAGGAGCGAGCCGGGGAGTCCACTCATCTACACAGTACCAAGTGGCGGGGAGAGAAGGCTGAACTGCTTCGTGAAGCTATTCTAAACCCATTCAACTGATTGCTTCACCCTCCCACACTGTGCCAGTCACTAATGTGTTCATGTGCGTGCACATGGCCTAGAACATGGAGGAGTAAGGGGGTCTCCTTTGCTTTAACAAGATGGAGCCTGGGATTCCCAGGCTCCTGGAGGCCTTCTCATCCCCCACCCTCATTTCACAGCTAAGAGCTGAGGCCCCAGAGACGTTCAGCGATTTGCTGAAGGTCATTTTCTGGGTTCTTTTTTCTTTTGCTCTTGCTTTCACTTTGAAACAGTAACTGCTGCTTCCTTTGGGAGATGTCTCTGACTCCTCAGTGACTTAAATACGGAGACAGTGTCTCACTGCATAGATCTGTCAATAATCTCACTTTCTGTGGGTAATTAGGGGGATCACCCAGACTCCTCAAACTCAGACAGGCTTGGATGGTAGAGGGCATTGGAACAGGGCAGGACAGCCTCTCAGCGCTTCAAAGGAAGGAGAAACCGAACAGGCAAAGTAGCTCATGGAATTCACATTCTAAGAGTTGCTGGAACATCAGAAATCATCCAATCTGATCCATTTGTGAACAAGGATCCTCTCCCTAATATCCCTGACATGCAATCACCCAGTGATAAGGAATCCAGGGCCCTGACCCTTCCAGGAAGAGTGTCTTTGTCTCTTTGTCTCTCTGTCTCTGTCTCTTTCTCTCATTTTACAGACAAGGAAACAGAGGTGGTGTAGGGAGAAATTGTAGACTTTCCCAGGGTCTCACAGCTTGTTTATGTCAAAGGAGGGATTTGAACTAGGATCTTCCTGCCCCAAGCCCAATGCAGCAGGCAATGTACTATGACGCCTACTTCTATCCACTCCTGGCTGCAGGATATGCAACTGTGGAGAGAGACCTTATCTTCCAAGATTCCCTAACTTTGGAATAACCCTTATCAAGTACTTATCAAAACATCTCCTAATCAAGCTTTGAAGTGAACTGCCACCTAATCAAAGGCTACATCCTTACACACACACACACACACACACATTCTCCCTTTGAGAATGGGCCTTTCTAATCCCTTTTCCTCCAAATTCCTTCCCTGTTTTTGTTGAAATTGTATATAAACCCTTGCAATCTATTGCACGGTGTCCTATGTGGCAATAGGTTGGAGAGTACCCATGATCATGCTAGACTGTCTTCCCTGCTTAATAAAACCTTTCTTTCAATTTTTACAACCATTCTTTCTCTGGTTTCCTTCCATTTTAGGAAGAAGGAGATTTAAATCTTGAAAACTGTCCTGTGTATTCTCCAGTCTTCCCCTTTGGGGAAAGAGAGGTCTAAATTCCATTAAGAGAGTATGTGCCTCAGTTTACACATATACACATATACATACCTCAGAAAAACATTTTGTCCTAAAGCCTCAAAGCCAGCGCCCCAACAGATCTACCGGGCAATGAGTGGGCTTGGTTTTATTGTCAAAATAATGTTACATTGTGGGAGAATCGCCCATTAGGTCTCTGCTGACCCTGAACTACAGAATGCTGTTTTGACCATTTTTCTTGGTCAAAGCTATCACCGTTTTGTTTTGTTGTGTTTTTTTTTTCATTTCAAATCATAAAAGGATAAAAAAGGATTCTTTCAAATGCACTTTATAAAACTAGTTCATGGCTGGCAATGGAGCATCAAGAATGTTTCTCTCTCATGTGATACAGAAGGTCAGAGTGAGCCAACAATGCCCTTTCCATGTCTGTACATTTGATGGGCTCTCAGAGGCACTGCTGACCTCCCTGGCAATTCTGCAGACAGAGCTCTGACTCAGTCAAGCACTCACAGCCCCAACCCTTTCCTGGAGCCTTTTTGTGCCCAGGACAGACTGCACCAAAAGTGCCCTGGATCTATCAGTCAGTCAATCAGTCAATAGGCATTTACTAAATGCCTGTTTTATTTGAGTCACTATGGAAAGTGCTTGGGATACAAAGACAAAAATCAAACAATCCCCGATATCAAGGACTATCATGAGACTGACCCTCAAATTAAGTTTTTAAGACAAATGGAGGGGCAGCTAGGTGGAGCAGCGGATGGAGCACTGGCCCTGGATTCAGGAGGAACTGAGTTCAAATCCAGCCTCAGACACTTGACACTTACTAGCTGTGTGACTCTGGGCAAGTCACTTAACCCTCATTGCCCAGGGGGGAAAAAGACAAATGGACAGGGATCCCAGGATATTACCCCAAAGGAAAGAGACTCTGAGGCCCAGGGAGAGCTCATGGGGGTGGGGGTGGGGTGAGTGGCAGAGAAGCTGACTACCTGATAATTTCCTATGGTATCTAATTATTATTGCTAATTAAACATTAATCTTGGGCTTCTAGGCTTCATTGTGCTATAGGAGTATGATGTCAGTACCCTTTAAGTTTCAGCGCCCTGGGTAAAAGGTCTGATGGCCCCACCTCAGGTATGCCTCTTGCTGGACCTGTTTGAAAAGTACCAGTGTCATCTTTGGCATTGTGACAGCAGATTCCCTGTTCTTTGTTCCTTCCTAACAGGTGGCCCAGGAAGTGGGAAGGGAACACAGAGCTTGAAAATAGCTGAGCGCTTTGGGTTTGAATACATTTCAGTGGGAGAATTGTTAAGGAAAAGGATCCACAACACAAGCAGCAACCGGAAATGGAGCCTCATTGCTAAAATCATCACGACTGGAGAGCTGGCCCCACAGGTACCTCGGCAGCGTCTTGGCTTTGCCCATTGTTGAGTCCCTCCCCTTCCCTCCCCCTCAGCTGAAGACTGCGTTTTCACTCTCATTCCCTCTCTCTCTCTCTCTCTCAAGGAAACCACAATCACGGAGATAAAGCAGAAACTGATGCAAATGCCTGAAGAAGAGGGGATCGTGATCGATGGGTTTCCCCGGGATGTGGCCCAGGCGATATCATTCGAGGACCAAGTAAGCTTTGTTCTTTCCTTAGGCAGGACCTTTCAGCTTTCCTACATAAACTCTGCTCCCTAGATGCAGGGTGCTATTAGGGCCATAGCTTAGCACACACTAACTTTCTTGACCTGCTTTCAAAAAATGAAGCCTGTAAGAGAAAAATAATTCAAGCATATGACCAATGGCTGATGCACCCATCCTTATGTGAATCAAACATCTTTCAACTTTCACCCCAAACATTTCTCTAGCTATTCTTGTCTCCTTATAATGGGAAAAAAGTATGGTTGTGATTAAATTGTCAGGTTATCATTCTCAGAAAAATGGCACATTGCCCAACAATTAACTCTATGTTAATCACAGCATTTCTTACTTATCAAGGACAAGCCATCTTAACTGAATTGTGTGTGTGAGAGATAGAGAGACAGAGACAGACAGACAGACAGAGACAGTGGAGAGAGAGAGAAATTAAATCTATGGAAATCTGTGCAAATATTGCATCCAAGTAACAGACTTGAGTTAAGGAGCAAATACTTCAGTGCTGGTCATTTTATTTTGTATCAAAGCATAGATAAATGGGGGACTGATTTTAACTGAACTGGTTGTTTGACTGAAGTAATTCAACCAATTCAAATTCAAGAAATATTTAGTAAACACAAATGGAGGAGCTAAAAAGGCACCCTAAGGTCCGGCCCTGGCCCCCCAGGGAGCTGATGCCAATAGCTTTGAAGGAATAAGAATGCAGCTCCAGCCACCATTTTCTCTTGACCATAAATTCTACTGATTAAGAGGTCTAGAATTCCATCAGAAAACTATGAAATAGTAATGACTTTGAGTCTCTTCAGACTCATTTCTGTGCAAGACATTTCATTAATCTGATAATAGGTTACTTATATGTCCATTGATAAGACACTGGGATAAAAAGCTGATTTTTGTTTCTGACTCAATTCAGTTATATAGGCACTAAAAAAAGGTTAGATATTCAGTATTAATGTCAAGGATCTTGCCTTTCAGAAGTAAATCCAGGGGCAGCTGGGTGGCGCAGTGGATAGAGCACCAGCCCTGGATTCAGGAGGACCTGAGTTCAAATCTGGCCTCAGACACTTAATACTTACCAGCAGTGTGACCCTGGGCAAGTCACTTAACCCCAATTACCCACACACGCACACACAAAGCAAATCCAGACAGAGTATTTTTAATGTCTCAGCACCATACTGAGAACTTCTCTTCTTCATATTCTAAGCCCTATGACATTAGCAAAGACTGATGCCACAGTGGACCTGGAGTGGCATCAGTGGGTACATTCTGTGGACCAGGGCAGATCACAATCCATCCATAGCCTCTCCTCTTCTGCAGCTCTTGTTCATAACCTCCCAGAAATACCCCAGAAAGTCTCTGTTCACCATCCTGGGGGGCTTCCTCTGGACTTTAACAAAGGGTGGGTCCGGGGGCAGTGGATAAAGCACTGGCCCTGAATTCAGGAGTACCTGAGTTCAAATCCAGCCTCAGACACTTGACACTTACTAGCTGTGTGACTCTGGGCAAGTCACTTAACCCCCATTGCCCTGCAAAAACAAAACAAAACAAACCAAA
Organism: Dromiciops gliroides; assembly: GCF_019393635.1. Lineage (NCBI taxonomy): Eukaryota > Metazoa > Chordata > Mammalia > Microbiotheria > Microbiotheriidae > Dromiciops > Dromiciops gliroides. The sequence continues at coordinate 1,051,834 of NC_057864.1, read as the reverse complement.
CAAAGGGTGGGTCCATCAGTCACCCTTTCTTCACTTCTATACCCAGCCTTCCTCCCATCCTGAGCAGACATTCCTTGGATGGTACCTATCTTTTCTTGTGTTGTCTCTAATATGCTACAGTCAGTTATAAATTGGCAGCTGCAGACAAGAGCCAGGCAAGAGACACCTCTGGGTAACAGAAAAGGGAGGAGTGGCTTTACTAGAAGGTAAAGGGGGCACAAGGTGTTCCACCAGGCTCTCCTCCTTCTGGTGCCTGGTCACCATGCAGCTACCCCCGTTCCCCCACAGGCCCTCCTGGCTCATCTCTGGCATCTGCTCCTGAAGGAAGCTGTTGGGCATCTGTCTCTCCTCTCAAGGGAAGGTTTCTCCTCCATCCCACTCCCTGTCTCTGCCTTTGCTATTTACTCTGGCTTCCCCAAGTTCTTTTCAATGAATGTCAAGGGTGTTCTGGGAAATCTTCCCTAGGTCATTCTTAAGTCCTTTAGAAACTAGATAATCCCCAGAAAAAGACTGCCCACCAGAAGACAGCCCCCACCTCTCTTTTCTCCATATACAAGCCTTTTGGCAGAAGTTCAAATGTGAGTTGCACACATAAGTATGTACACATATGCTTACATGTACATATCTAAGCATATATGTGTCTGTACATGTGCACGTGTATGTGCTCTCTCTCTCACTCACACACACACACATACACACACACATGCATACTTTTCTGTTTCCCTGGCTAGCAATCCTAATCACTTCTGAGCCCAGGGGTCAGCATGCTGACCTCCTGTCCTCCAAGAAGGTTCCTCCTCTCACACACACAGTTGGACTGGGTTCCCTCCTGGAGGATCCTAACTCATAATGAGAACGATTGAGCCCCCTTCCCCTTTTGATTCCTTACGACCTCCCCCGACCCAGTGCCCTGGAGACACTTTACTTTAGGTTAAGGTTTGGGCTCATCTCTGGGGTCTCTCCAAAGCAGGGGTGGAAAGGTACCACCCACGCAGGGGAGAAGTGTTTATTTTCTCCACACAAAAGGCCCTCTGCAGCTCAGATTGCCCAGAAGGCTTAAGAGAGGATTTAGTAAAGTTGTTTTGCAGTCATGGGGCATGGACAGAAATTTTAGCTAAACAAACAGCAGTGATGACCACTCTTGTACTCCACTGGGAGCTTGAGACTCCAAGAGGGAAGAATCAGACATTTAGGCAGAACATATTTATGAAGCACTTAGGATGGGCCAGGAGCTGAACTGAGTGCTTGGGATGTAAGTATAAGTGCTAAGAGGGGCAGCTAGGTGGCACAGTGGATAAAGCACTGGCCCTGGATTCAGGAGGACCTGAGTTCAAATCCGGCCTCAGACACTTGACACTTACTAGCTGTGTGACCCTGGGCAAGTCACTTAACCCCCATTGCCCTGCAAAACAACAACAACAACAAACAAAAAAAAAAAATAAGTGCTAAGAAAGACAGCTTCTGCCCTCAAGGAACTTACATTCTAAGGGGAGAAAACAGTACCCATAAGGAGGCTCCAAAGTGGGGAGGGGGAAATATACCTTCAAGGGACATGAAGTCAGAAGCAGATCCAGGAGAGGAATGAAGCATGGTGGGCCTGGGTCCATCCCCCAAATGGAGGCCTTGGGTGGAGCTCACCAGTGGGAAAAGGAAGCTGGAAAGAGAGGTGCCCTTTCAGGGTGGGCGAGGATACCTTAGGTGCTGAAGAGAGTCGCAGGGGAGAGGGCAGATCAGGCATAGTGGCCAAGTCCTGGGAGCCAGAGTCCAAATCAGGAGGGGAGGCAGGGTAGTGCAGGTGGCAGGGCTGTTGAATAGGCATAGATATGCTCCATCTCAGCTCTGCAGAGGACTGGTCTTGTCAATCTAGGCCAAAGCTTCCACTCATCCTCATGCCCGTGGGCATCTTTTCTAAGAGCACAGGAGTAGCTTCTGGCAACTCCCTCAGAAGCAAGGCCAGCCCTGGACCTCTTTAGTTCATAGAGGATCTTTCCTCACACCCATCTCAAGATCAGGGATGAGTCACCCAGAATCAAGCAAAAAAAAATCCTGTGAGTGACAGTCAAAAGGTCCAGCCCAGTCTCCCCTAGCTGAGTCTTCCTACTCTTGATGTGTTATGGGCATAGTTGCCACATGGCCAGGGAAGGTAAAGGGTAACCAGCTCTACCCTCTGCCCCTCCAGCAAGATGCCCGAAGAGCACTCATGTGCTCTGCATGTGGAAAGACGATCCCTTGATGGAGGTCCCCTCTTCAAGGTACTCCTCAGTGACCCATAAGGGGATGCTCCACATGTCCAAAGTCTGGCGCCCAGAAATGGGCAGGGCAACTCATGTAGCATTACACCAGGAGAATGTAAGCTCATAGAGGGCAGGGACTGCTTTTCCTTCTGGTTTCTGGAGCCCTAGAACCCAGTGCAATGTCCTGAGTAGAGTGAACACTGAAATGCTTGTTGGGTCCAAATCTCAGCTCTGTCACTGACTACCCATGTGACCCAGAGGTTCCAAGTCATGGAACCATTCTGAGCCTTGGCTCCCTCACCTGTAAAACAGAGACCATGCTGCCTTTTGTACCCAATGTACAGGCCTAGGGTGAGGTCCAATGAGTAAGTGTCGAGAAAGTGCTTTGCCAACCTTCACATGCAATAGCAACGTCAGCGTGAGGAGTCATCCCTGATTCAAGCAGTTTAGGACCGCACAATTCTCAGACCACCATGGCTCCCTTTGGTTTGTCTGCAGTCGTATTATGATAAAGACTTGGAAGAGACATTAGTGACCTAGCGTCTTGACTAAGACTCCATTTGGTCAGTTTGCTGAGGAAATTGAAAGCAAAAAATGGACCAAAGAAAGCCAAGAAAAGTCTTCATTCTGAGTTGTTTCTTTGCTATAGGACTAGTGGACTAGCCACGCCTCACGAAAGACACCAGACTGTGAAGCACAACTGATAGAATTTCATTCTATTCACGTGCTCGAAGTGCCCTTGAGGCAGAACACTAGGTGCTGGGGATGCAAAAGTCTCACACACACACACACACACACACACACACACACACACACACACACACACACACACACAACTCAAAGGTGACCAAGAAGAAAAATTTCAAATCCCCAAGGAGCTGCAGAAGGATGGTCCCACCAATGCACTGTTGGTGAAGCTCTGAACTGGCCCAGCTATTCTGGAAAGCATTTGAAACATCATCCAAAAGTCACTGAATTCTGCATGTCTTTTGACTAAAATGATGACTCTACTAGGCACATACCCCCAAAAGAGGTCAGAGACAGAGGGAAAGGACCAATGGATATGAAAGTTATTTGTAGCCATACTTTTTGTCTTGGTAAAGAGCTGGAAGCAAAGTGGGTATCCATTGATTGGGGAATGGCTGAACAGATCATTCCTATGAGAGTCTTGCCTTATAGTGCACTCTGAGAAATGACAAAAGAGATTGGGAGGGACCTGGGAAGACTGATGTAGCACATAGATTGGGACAGAGTATCAATTCTTCCTGCTTTCTCCTCCTCTCTCTCTTCCTGGGCTGGGGATGGCTTACTCACCCCCTCTGCCACCATGCTGGCAGGAAAGGGTGGTTCCCCAGAAGGAAGCAGCCATGCAGGGTCATTCACTGCTGGGGTTCTAGGGGAAGCCCTGTTGAGGGAGAGTTACATATCCACATGCACAGCTGTAGCTCTCAAGCCCCCACTGGTGTGATTTCCATTTACACAAATCAATAACAATGACACCATTACCTCTTAAACATGAAACATTACCTATAGGGGATAGCAGAAACAACCCAATCAGAACATAACATTTACTCAATAAAATCCAAAAGCAGGAATAATCAAAACAACAGTGCTCCTCTAAACTTGAGTCACACTCATGTGTCACAGGTAGGGGTGGGGGTGGGGATGCATGATGACAGAAACCTGGCAGTGAGGCACACGAGTAGGGAAACAACTCAGGACTCTGGACTGCAGGTCTGGATGTCACTGGTCCCTTTAGCACACAGCTTGGACCATGCATCCCTCTGCATCTTATGAAATTCTCTTTACTGTTGAGGAAAACTACTTATCCATTATTCTCAGGCCATGGAAGGAGAAGCGAGCTAACATGAATGGCTCCCATGGCCACCTTCAACCCTGGCTCTGAAGACCTTCCCAAATCTACTCTAGAAGTTTCAAGGTGTTTCTCTTCTCAAGCCATAAAGGGCAGTAAAGGTCAACAAAGGTAGCGGAAGAGTTCCTTTCAAACTGCCGCTGGCATTAGAGCATGAGGGAACCCCACCTCCAGCTCTGCACCCATGGCAGCTGGCTGTCCTTTCCTCTGGGAAGCCCTGTCCTCCAATCAGATCCATAGCAGCCCTTCTCTCTCAGCTCTCCCTCAGATCCAGCTCTGAGACTCCTGGCTTCTGGGTCTGTTTCTCCAATCTTCCTCCTGCACTTGGTTTCATTGGACCCTGATTCCTGATCAGCTTATTATTTTCTGCCTTCTAATGCCTCACATCAGTGTCTGCTCATGAGTGGAGCACTCTCACTTAGGCAGAGGAACCCCAAATCTACTTTGGGCACATATGACACAAATAAGAATTGTATGATATCTCCTACCCCCAAACAGGTCTTTGATTGGGAGTCTCCAGCAATGAACTCCCAAATCCTGAAAATAATGATACTCTAGTTAGCTGCTGGGAAACAATGCCCTGCAGCTCTTGGTATGTACAGCTACCTCAGAGGGAGGCTGTTCTCCTGCTGGTCCTCTCAGAATTTCCCCCCCGAAATGTTGCTTTTCTCTACATTGCACAAAAAAATGTTTCTTTTTCTGACTCTCCCAGAAAATCAAATGACCACACAAGAAAGGAGCAGTACCTTATGTTTGGGTTAACTGATGTAGAGTGATGTGAGCAGAAGTGAACAGTTTTAACAATGACAATTGTGACCAAGAAAACGACTTTGAAGTCAGTACAGTGACTGGCTTGACTTCCCAAAACTGAGGGCGAGTCATGCTCCCATTGTCTTGTCAGAGAGACAGTCATTTGGAGGCGCGCAATAAGACATGCTTTTTCAGACAGGACCAATGTATAAATTTATTTTGCTTATACATGCTTGTTAGTTAAAAGGGAGGGCTTGGGGTTTTTTTGGGGGGGGGGTTGGGGAGTATAGAATCATAATGAGTAGAAGGAACGTGAAAATGAGGGGTGGTAGCAACACACACACACACACAAAAACAAAGAAAATCTCAGAAGTGAAACATTTTTAAAATACTCAGAATGAAGTTCAGAAGGGGACCCTGATAGGCAGGGCATTGTTGGTCCCAGTATGTTAAAATGAGCTTATACTTTAAAAAAACAAGCTATACGTATGCATCTCTTTCCATTTTTAAAATACGGAAATATTTGTGTTTCTTGGTGTTTTTCAAGTTCATATTAAAAAAAGAAAAAATCTCAGCTATATAACTATAAAAAGAAAGCAACACAACTTCCTGCCCTCAGAAGGCTTGCAGCCTCATAGGGGAGGATTGATTATCACATGTCCATGAGTGACCAGGATAGGAAAAGTGGCATAAACTAGGAGGGAGGGATCCCATCTGCTGATCATGTGTATCTATCTGGAGAACCATAGTAGACGAGGTGGATGCTGCAGTTAGACCTTAAAGGAAGGAAGGGAGTGAAATGCTTCCAAGCGTGTTTGTGTTTGGGTGAGTGGGGGTGGGAACACAACTCAGTGAAGCACTGGGAGGGCAGGAGGAGATGAGGACAAGACCAATGACCATTTATTTGGCCAGCAGTAGGGAATCCGAAAGGAAGTAGTAAAAAAAAACAAAAACCTGAGGCTGGATTGTGGAGGGTCTCAAAAGTCGGGCTCAGGAACTTGTCTCATATCCTGGAAGAAATAGGGAGCCACTGACTATTTCTGAGCAAGGCAATGATTTACCTGTGCCCAGATATGCAGACTCCTATTGGGGCAGCAGCTCTATACAAGCTACTTTGCAGAGGAGACTCAGACAAGGAGTCCAGCCAATAGATTCGTCCAAGAGGGAATGAGGCTCTGAACCAGCTGAGGCAGGGAGATGATGACTTTTTACCCAAAAGTTGGCATGGTGTTTTGAGAGAGAGGCTATAATTTCTGCTCTTTGAAAGGGATTTTCTTATGGGAGTAGACAGGCCTGTGAGTCCATTGGGGGAGAACTATGAAATGTGGGGGGAGGGGAGGGGGAGGAGGAGGTTTGGGGGAGGCAAATCTGTCATTTTTTGGTATAGGGATCTCCCAGTGCAGAAAGCCCCTCTCGCAGTGCTGGTGGAGCTGTCCTGTACACTGAGAGATTATGACGTGCCCAGGTTCCATAGCCAGCATCTCTGCCTTTGGGGCCAAGCAACTCCTATCCAAGCTGGCCAGGACAGACTCTCTCCCTGTGAAATGAATTAGAAGAAATAGTTTGGGGAAGATGGGGGCTTATCACCAAGGGCGGCAGCTAAAAGAACAAGGGATGGAGGATCTGGTATCACATTCTGCCTCTGTGAGGACAGTGAGTCATTCCTCCTTAATCGTCATCTATTTGCTTAATCTTTGTTCCTAATTATTACAGTTAGGGGACTGGGGTGGGTGGTCTTGGGGTCTCTTCCAGCTCCATATCCAATATCCCAGCAGCCCCCATTCCTGCCCCAACGAGCTTCTCCTTGTGGCTTTAACTCAGTGAGAAGATGGTTTAAAGTGGACAGTTACTGGGTTCCAGCCAAACGCTGTGAGTGAATGTGCTGCGTGTCACAAAGCTGGCTGACTGTGTGGTGAGGCCCTTGGTGGAGATGGAAATGTCTGTGCTTCCTCTTGCAGAAGAAGCCAGGATGCAGACTCCCCAGATTTGCATCTCTTATCATTTTACATGTCAGTGTGGGATCTCTCAACATCTAGTTTTTGAGAGGATGAATTGTTTGTAAAAAAAGTTGGAATTTAGCATGTTGTGAGGGGACTTCAGCCGCCCTCCATTTGGAGAAGTTTGAAGAAGTAGTCCTCAAAGCATTGCTTGGGAATTTCAGATTACAGGAGAGTCATCTCTGATGCAATCCACAAACAAGACACTTACGTTTCTTACTCTTCCCTGACAAGTCTGTGCCTTCCCTCCCTCCTCCTCCACCCCCAACCCCCAGCCCCTCAGTGCTTTACTGTTTGAGAAGATCACAGACAGCCTTTTTCCTGAGCTGACTCAGAGCCGAGCTGCTTTGTCCTCAAAGGGTTGAGCAGTTCCTTTAAAATGTCTATGGAAGGGGCAGCTAGGTGGTGCAGTGGATAGAGCACCGACCCTGGATTCAGGAGGACCTGAGTTCAAATCTGACGTCAGACACTTGACACTTACTAACTGTGTGACCCTGGGCAAGTCACTTAACCCTCATTGCCCCACCAAAAAAAAAATCCGTTAATAAAATGTCAATGGAGAGATTTGAAAGAGGCCAGATGGGGGTTGTTGTTGTTTATTCGTTTTTCAGTCACGTCCTACTCTTTGTGACCCATTTGGTGTTTTCTTGGCAGAGATACTAGAGTGATTAGTCATTCCCTTCTCCAGTTCATTTTACAGATGAGGAAAGTGAGGCAAACAGGGTGAAGTGACTTGTTCAGGGTCACAGAGCTAGTAAGTGTCTGAGGCCAGATATGAACTCAGGAAGGTGAGTCTCCCTGACTCCAGGCCCAGCTCTAAGTGCACTGTGGTGATACCCAGTTGCCCTTGAGATGGGGATTAGAAACATTCATTTGATGTAATGATTCAAGTGTTCAATGCCCACCTCTAAAATTTGTGAGCTGCATGATGCTGGGCTAGTCATTTTACCTCTCTGAACCTCAATTTCCCTGTCAAATTAATGAGTTGGAAGAAATGACTTCTTGGGTAACTTTTAGCTTTTGATGTATGAGCTCATAATTTAACCCTTTATGAAGACCTATTATAATTTGTTAACCTTTTAAGAGTGAGGCCCTGTGCTGGGTTCCCTGGATACAAAAAAAAAAAAAAAAAAAAAACGAACCTTCGGTCCATCCCTACTCCTAAGGAGCTGAATTAAATACTTCACCAGACTGATCTTTTCTCAGTGGAAGCGTTAGAAGTTGTTAGGGCTGCAGATGGAGGAGAGATCAAGCCACATCTTGAGGGCACTGGTCTTTAACCTTAACCTGGCAGTGGGAGTTTGATTAGGGAACCTTTAATCACTAGGGTTACAGCCTCTGTTTGGGGTTTGGGGAAGGCAGAGCAGCACAAGGCTTAGGGTGCTGGGGGGTGACCAAACACCTACTGTGTGCCAGGTGCCATGCTAAGTAGTCTACAAAATAATCTCGTCTGATCCTTACAAAAACCCTGAGATGCAGGTGCATTAGGGTCCCCATTGTATAGGTAAAGAAACTAAGACAGAGGTTGAATGACTTGCCCAGGGTCATACAGCCAGGGTGGATTTGAACTTAGGTCCTCCTTACTCCAAGCACAGTGCTCTAACCACTGCAACACATGAGTTTCAAGTAGGGTCTGCCACCTACCACCCAGATGGCCTTGGGCAATTCGGTGAGACACTTGAGTCTCAGTTTCCTCATCTGTAAAATGAAAGGATTTGGACTCTAAGGTCCCTTGCAGCTCAGAATGTATGATTATCTAACCCTACTATGTGCCTTCTTATGAAAGCCTCCTCCGGGAGCTCTGGGCACAGCTTCCTCCTTGGGAGGATTGAAGACATCTCCTGCGGTCAGCCCCTTTTTGCCTTCTTCAGGTGTTGTGGCTTAGTAATCAAGCGTGATTGGTTGGCCTGGGTCTCTTATAGACGAGAGCTGTCCCTTTGGGCTCGGTCTAGAAAATGGCCCCCAGGGAGCCAGACATTTCAAAGACATCCAGACCTCAGTGCTTGAGGGGAAGCCCACAGACACACCGGAACGCTGCCCCCATCCTCAGCACCTTCTCCTGGTACCCTTGCAGCAGAGGGGCACGGCAGCATATATACTGTCTGTCACCTGGGTGACCGGAGAGCCAGCGGCAGGAACAGGTTCCTTCGTGAGGTGGCCCCAGGGGAGGATGAAGCCGTGTGTCCCAGAGTCTGGATCCTGGATCCAGCTGTGGACCGAGGCTGTGGTAGACCTCTCTGCCTGAGGATGACAACTAGGAAGGGGAAGCCCATGTCTGCACACGCTGGGTTCCTGCATCTCCCCTTTGGGAGGACCATGGAGAGTTCCTGACACGCTAACCTTCTTGAGAGGCTGCGAGCACTCCTGGACCTTGAGCTAGAGCAAGAAGCATGGGACTGAGCCATGGTGCCCAGGATGAGAAACTTCAGCTTTGCCCCCTGCTGATACAGTGAGTTATTGGGGGGCACGGGTCCCCTGAGGGGGACCTCCCTTCCGGCAGCTCCAGGCTCATCTTCATTCCAAAGAGGCTCCCAACATTTAACGTGGCCTTAGGCTGGAGAGCTGTGGTGATCCCTCCAATACATAGAAGACTCATCAAAATATTGGGGGAGGCTCTCTAGTAACCCTGGACTAGTTTAATTCTCTGAACTTCAGTTTCCTCAGTAAGGTGGGGATCATAATTGCACTTGCCTTAGGAGGCAGTTAAAGATTCAAACAGATCATCTAGAAAAACTCTTTGCAAACTCCAAAGCATTCTGTAATGTCAGCTGCTATAATTATGATGATTTATCTTAAAGACAAGTCCAAGCCATGAGATGGTGCTAAGAATAGGCACAACTCAGCAGGTCCCTGGGGAAAAGGGGGACCTTTGAGAGAGAAAAGAAAATTATATGAATCGTCCTTTGTGTTTTCTGCATTTTATGTGGGGCAAAATCATGGCTGTGCTATGCCTGAGAAGCATTGTTACCTTGACCGACTAGAGCTCATCCCCCACACAACACACCGTGGAGCCGTAGACCAAGCAATATTGGGATGTTTCCAGAGAAAACTTCTGGCCCAAGGCCAAAGAGCTAGGGAGCCTTGACATGGGTCCCCCAGCTAGATCTGGCCAGGAGCCATGAGGTTAGAGTGCCTCATCACAATCACCATGCAAATACTGGATTTTTACTCCTAAATTCATACATGTGCACATGTAGACATATGGGTATAGACAAAGAGTTCTGTTCTATCTTATTATTTCAAAGGCACTGTCGGTGTGAGAACAGGGAATTGTATGGTCCTTCCCAATTCAGTGTGGGAATCACCCAAGCATGGATTGCTTTTCAAGTCATAGACCAGTGGCTAAAAGATCATCTCTTGGTTTTCGTCTTCTCTGGAGAGTGATCACATCTCAGCATTACCATCTGAAAGGCATTCAAAACTCAATAAGGAAGAAAGCAATGGGCCAGTTCTAAAAGAACCACTAGTTGCTCCAGTCTGGGCTCTGCGAACTCAGATCATCAACATCACAAAAGATTCAGAGAAGGTCACCAAACCAAAGTGCAAAATAAGAAAATGGAAGGAGCCTTCAAGACAGTCTTGAAGCCCAGAAGCCCTGAATGAGCCGAAAAAGATGAGAGATGACAAAAATGCATATTAAGAAAGTTCGAAAAATGATTAAGGAGGAGATAAATCAGTTGCAGTACTTGGCACCGACAGAAAAGTGTGAAGAAAAAACTCTGGCTCCTCCTTTGGCTCAGTCTTCATGAAGGAGAATGTTCTTTAGACAATAGGGAATGAAACCCAAAATACATGAGAAGAAAATGAAAGAGGACCCCAAGTGCTTTCACACAAAGCAGGGTACGCAGGCCCAGACCTATTTCATCTTAGGGGCGGCAACAAAGTGAGATATAGGTGTGATTTGTAAAACAATTGTCAATAATCTTTGAGAAATTACAGAGAACAGGAAAAATTCCAGAAGACTCAGGTTGGGCACATGGTGTCCCAGTTTCCCTAAAGGTAGAGACCAGAAACTACAGACCAGTAAGTTTGGTGTCAATCCCTGACAAGACTTAAGAACACACTGTTTAAAGGTAATTTGTGAGCCCTTAGAAGAAAGCGGTAATCAATAAAAGCCAGTCATGCCAAACTAGCCTTATTTCCCTTTTTGATGGTGTGCCCAGGCGGGCAGATGAGGACGATGCCATAGAAATGGTGTGTGTTGGCTTCATCAAGGCCTGGGACACAGTCTCTCATGATATCCTTTTGCGTGGCCTGGCTGATGATAGAATTAGGTGGGTTCTGAGCTGACTTCACAGTCCAAAGAGTGTGTGTCATTGTCATCCCAATGATGCCCTGGAGGGTAGTTCTTGCTCCTACCCTATTTAGCATTTTTACCCAAATTTTGGATGAAGAGGAAAAGCATGTTTATCAATCTTTGGGGTAAAAAACAAAAAAACTAAATTGGAAGGAGTGGTCAATGCTTTGGGTAAGAAAATGAGGATTAAGAAAGACTTCAATTGGCCAAAATGATGACAAATTCTAACCCTGGGCTCAAAAGTGAGGGTGGGTTGGGGACATCTGACCTTGCAGTGATTCATGTGAGAATATTTGGAGGCTTTAGTTAAATACAAGGATACTGGCCCACAATGTAATTATACCCGCCTCCCCTCCATGGTAGTATTTAAGGAGAGCAGGATGATCCTTTATGGATATGGGATGGAGAAAATTCAGACTCAAAGATCTCTCTAAGGCCCTTTCCAGCTCTAAGAGCCTGTGATTGTCTGATAAGATTCGTTGAGTATTGTTTGGGGCAGAAGGTATGATACCATGGTCAATTAAAGGCATGATAGAAGAGCAATAGAGAAGCTTATTCCTATTCCTGGTGTATCATCCATGTCAAATAGTGAATCGATTTGGCCGAGTGCTTATGAATTTTGTCACTTGTAATGAAGGGAAAGCTGTTAGAGCTAAATGAATGTGATTGTTCTAAGCTTGATTGTTTTAATACCAAAGATTAAGAAGTGTGTGGAGATTCCCCAGGAGATACTTACTCAAGAGTTTATTGAAATTAGTTTAGTTATACATTTAAAGTGGCAAGCTTAACTCAAAAGGTTACAGCCTGTCATTGCCATTCCTTGGTGAGCTACCAAGTTTAGAGCTCTGGGGAGGTTCGATTCAATTTAACCAAAATGTATGAGGGGCCTACTTCATGCAAGGCTCTGTGAGAGACATTAAGGAGACAAAAAAAAACAAAAAGAAAATGACTGTTCATGGATTGTAGCATCCACAACAGATAAACAGATAAGTGAAGGGACAGAACTAACCATGGCTGGCATAGGGATCAGGAGCTCCCTCCTGGAGGGGACACTGAAGACCCCCAAGGAGGTCTTCCTCCCATGCTAACGACAGCTCTTGCAGCAACTAGATGCTGCTGGAGAAAGTCCCCAAGTCACATTGAGGCTCCACTGTGGATTCCTGCTGCCTGGCCTTCACGGAGCCCGGAGTGCAGCTCTGCTTGGCTTCTTGTCCCACGGCACCTGTCCCCAACCTCTTCTCTCCTCTGCTGCTGCACTCCCACAGCCTCATCCTGCCCGGCAGAGAACCTCACATGCTTCACTGAGAAGATGGCAGCTCTCATGTGTGAACGTCTGCCTCTTCCCCACCCTGCCTTTGCTTCACTCTCGGAGGGTAAGGCTGCCCCCTCACCTGGACAAATTCTGACTTAGGCCTTGAGCCCACCCAAGCCCTTCTCCCTTGGAGGATGCTTCTTGGACCATCCCTCTCCTTCCGTCTTCAGCCTCCGATCCTAATGGGTCATCCACACCACCTGTGGCAATGTACAGCATCTACCTCCCTCCCCTTCACCTTGCCACCCCTCACAATAGCTCCTCACTTCCACTGCTGCATTTCTAGGAAGAATGGTCTATACTCTCCCACTGCCACTGAAACCCCTTCCCGTTTGGCTTCTGGGCCCGTAACTTGGTTGACAACTGCTCTCTCTCAGAGGTCACTGATGGTTGCTGAACTGCTAAGTCGGGGGTCTTTGCTTGGGACCGCTCTGCAGCCTCCAGCATGATTCAGTGCTCTGGCAACGCTCACTCTCCCAGCTTCTCTGACTCATCTTTCTCCTGCTTTCCCTCCTATATGGCTGCTCTTTCTCAGGCTTCGTCCCTCAACCATTTTCCTCCTGTTTCCAAGGTGTGGGCATCTTCACCAGCCTCTGTTTCTGGCTCTCTTTTCCTCCACATCCTTTCATGGTGACCATATGTTCTCCTGTAGTTTTTAAGGATCATCTCTCTAAGGATGAACCCCAGGTCTATATTTAGGGTTACAACTCCCTGTTCGTCATCTCGGGATGGTCCCATGAGCACCCCAAACTCGGTGTCCCAAACTGAACTCACCTCCCCCTGCCACTCCCTCCCTCCTCCCGATGTTATTTCTGTAATGCCATCACCATACTCCCAGTTATTCCGGCTTGAAGCTTCACAGTCATCCCTCTTCCCCCATGCCCAGGTCACTCACTAAGTCCTTCATAAATCTCTCTTTTTTCTTTGCCTCGCCACTGGACCCCTTCCCACAGCCATGCTAAGGCATAGGCCTAACCATCTTCCTCTTCTCGAAAAACCAAGGACAAAGTAACACCCTTGGCACAATGCTCTGGCTCTGACTCACTTTTCCAGCCTCACGGACATTATTCACCCTCCCTAGTGGCACACTTCAGTCACAGGAGGCCGCTGACCAACCCTCAGACTCCGGAAAGCCGTCTCTTCAAAACCAGGCAGTCACACAGATCTTGGAATGCAAGCTCCTCTTCCTCCCTCCCTCCATCAGAACCCCATTCCTTCGAGGCTTAGCTCGAGTGTCACCTCCTTTCTGATGCCTGCCATCCACAGGGTCACTGGCACAACCTGATGACATCATAGGCTTACTGTGTGTATATTGTATTCCTTCAGTAGAGTAAAAGCTTCTTGGGGGCATGAATCATCTGCAAATCCCCAGGGTCGGGCAGAATGCCTTGCATATCTTGTTTCTGGCCAAACCTCTGATTTCTTTGGTGTAGTAGAGGCGTCAAACATACAGGCCTGCACACCATATAGCATCCTGATGAAAGGTAACAGGGAAATATTCAACAAGATAAGTAAAAGCACCATAGGGCATAGATAATGTTAACATGTGGTTTTCTAAGTCAGTGGACGAACTTCAGGGATCCTGCTGTACAGTTTAGCGGCCCTGGTGGAGGGAACTCCAGGCAAGGCAATTCCCTACACAGATGCCGATACCCACCGAGAGCCTTTGCTGCCCAGAGCACTGAAGAGTCACATTGAGGCAAGTCTCCCTGACCCCAAGCCTCCTATCCCTTAGGCCTCATCTCCTAGCACACTGCAGGTGCTTAATCAATGTTCAATTGAATTGAACAGTTTCTCCAACTAAATTATATACTTCTGCAGATACAAATTGTCTCATTTTTCTTTGTATTTTCCACTTCTTTGCACATAATGGGTCCTCGATTTTTAAAAAATTGTCTATTTTTGACTGAATTAAGTGTACAATGGCTTTGTTTCCAAGAGTGGGTAGCAGGAAGCTTTCCATTTTTTAACCCTTTTCTGATTGGTGATGCTGATTCACTAAGACACACGTTGCTGAGCTTCCTTATTTCCCAATCCCCTTATGTCTATAAGAGAAAAAGGCCAGACCCTTGAAAACAGCAGACGTGATGGCAGTTTTGTCTCCTAAGTAATCTGCCAAAATAGAAAGCCCAATTCAAAGGGTGGGCTGCTTTCTGACAGGGTGACTGTGTCTCAGCAGTTTTGGTGAAGAGCAGTTGCGTGACTTCAGCCTTACTGTGCATACATGCTCACTTTACTCAGTCTATGCAAATGTCCATGGGCATAACCCATTGTGAAATCTAACAGAACATGTGAAAAGCTGAGCCTAGAAAATGGACAAATCGGGGCAAGGGGTTATCCTCAGGAAATGGGATTCTTCACTTTACAGAGCTCCCCCACCCTTCCACCACAGAGGGGGCTTTTCACCTAGGCTCCAAGGACCTCCCTGGGGTTAAGGAGAGATTTCAGGAAGTCTGAGAACTTGGATAAAAAAAGAAAAAATCTTTTTTCACCAAATGTTGGGCTCCTTTGCAATACTTCTGGGGTGATTTTATGCATCTAAAAATGTTATTCGAAGAAGGGGCCCAAAGAGGCCACCAGACTGAGCGCCCAAGGGGTCTAGGACACAGAAAAGGTTAAGAACCCACTTTAAATCTACTGCTTGTATAATTCATATTGTCAAGGAAGCTATCTCTACAGTATGATTTGTGAGAAGGAGGATTATATACAAAAACATATTCATAAGATAGAATATTACATGGATAGTGACTTCTCAAAGACCAGTTCTCTCTGACCTCCATCAAATACATTGAGCTACACAAGATGTTCGCAGAACAAGCTGTTTCTATTTGTATTCATCAATAATCTGTATAAAATACATTTCCATGGGACTTTAAGGTTTGTGAAGTACTTCCACACATTCAGTCCTCACGACAACCTGACAGGCAGGTGCTATAGGTACCACCACACCACTTACAGGGGAGGTAGGCCTCTGAAATTTCCACCTTTGAGACCGACAAGGACTGGGCTGTGCTTCTTCAGGTGACTGAAGGCAGTTACCAGGTTCTCATCTTTTCTTTGTCAGACTGAGTACCCCCACTTCCTCCAGCCAGTCCCCAGAGAACCTGAGTCGAGGGGGTTGTTGTGCACTACCTGTGGTGGAGCCTTCCAGCTTGTACCGCTCTGATCGGCCACCGTCAGGCATGCCGTCCAACACAGCGACGTCACTTTGGTCCTCGATGAACACAAAGGACACCAACCAACCAGGAGCACGTGAATGTGGCTTCCTTCGTCTTTATCTGGATGACGATCCAACTCTGACACCATCAAATCTGAGCCATCATGTCTGAGGGATCTGTCCAGCTTAGGCCTCTTCTTCAGCCGAAATATCAACCTCTCAGACAATCAGGTGCTTTAAAAGTGGTCGCTGGAGGCACCTGTGATTTAGGGACCCAGAACCAACTGTCATAATGACTCATGTGAGGCAAGTTCCCAGGGACAGCCAGGTGGCATAGTGGATGGAGCACCAGCCCGGGATTCAGGAGGACCTGGGTTCATATCCGACCTCAGACACTTGACACTTACTGGCTATGTGACCCTGGGTGAGTTACTTGACCCTCATTGCCCCACCAAAAAAAAAGAGAGAAATTCCCATTGGAATCTGGCTCCTAGAAACCAAGAACTAGTTCAAGGGCATGGTCCAGAACATGGGCTCTTAAATTCTTTTTGTTTCATGACACCTTTGGCAGCCTGGCAAGGCCAGTGGGTCCCCTCTCAAAATCATGCTTCTTGCCAACATCCATGATCGAAGGAAATGCTAGATTTCTATTAGAGGTTAGTGAAAATAAAGGTGCAGTTTTTCCCACTCACATGCATGGACCCCTGAAATCTCTCCATGGACCCAATCTGTGGACCCCAGATTAAGAACCCCCTGATTCAGAAGAACAAGTCAAAAATTTCAATTCCATCTTCACTGAAGAAACACTTTCTAACCACCTGTTGTGCATGTGCTAAGTTAGGCACTGGGGGCACAAAGAAGAACTAAGACAGAAATAAGTCTTCAAGGATTTTACAATCTAATGGAACCTATGAGACACATGTACAGATCTCTGTGACACACCTAGGAAAACAATGCAGAGGAAAGATCCTAAGAGTGCGGTGAGAATTCTGAAGAGGGAGAGATCTCTCCCAACAGAGGGGATTGGGGAAGGCTTCATGGAAGAGGTGGCTTCTTGGAGGGACTTCAAGAAATCAAAAGGGAAGGGAGACAGGAGGGGAGGGGGTGGGGAATCCACACCAGAATGGATGATAGGATCAGAGACATGGAAGCAAGGGAGGAGGATCTGGGGAACAGCCTGTTTTCTAGAATGAAGGGAAGTGATGTGAAATAAGGCCAGAAAGGGGCTGCATCCAGACTCGGGGGAGCATGGAGTGGCAGGCAACAAGACACCAGGTCTTTGAGCCTGGGAGAAAAGAGAACAGGGCAGAGCATTAGAGGCAGTCATTGCAGACTGGGGAGCGCAGTGGATTGGAAGGTCATGGGTGACTGACCAAGCATGGAGGCTGCGCAGGTGGAATTTGGCGATGTTGAGGCGCTGACAGAAACAAGGCTGAGCAGATAACTGGATGGGGGGAGGGGGGGAGCAAAATGAACCAAAGGTAACTGATCACAGGATCTCAGAATTGAAAAGATGGTCACTCAGTGACCCCTGAGTCCAACCCATCATGAAAGGAGCTTCCGCCCCATCTCAGACCTCTGTTTGAAGGCCTCTTGGGAGGGGGAACCCACCACTTGTCAAGGGAGCCCATTCTGCCTTGGAACAGCTGTCATCACTTCCCCCTCTGCCCCCCCCCCGCCCCCGCCGCCCCCACTGCTTCTCTTTGCTTCTGGATCCTCCCCCAGGGAAGATCAGAACACGTCCACTCTTCCTGCTCACAACAGTCTCCCATGTCCTCCCCGGATCATCTTTTCTCCAGGCTAGACATGTCCAGTTCTTTCAGTCCCCCTCCCCCCTCAGGGACTCAGGACCCCGAGCCATCCTTGTTGGAGGATAGGAGGATCAAATGGCTGGATGGAGGCAGGAGACCAGGGCCTGGGGAACAACCCACCTGGGCTAGAATGTGGCACCCAGGACTCCAACTCTGTTTCTGGGACCTTTCCCTCAATGCTCCAGGATGACTTGTTGCCTGGAGCTCAGTCTCTTGGCCCGCCTTCTCTAAGCTCTAAGCTCCATTGCTTCTCGATGTTGTATGAGGGGATGGTCTTCCACCATCCTTCTCCATAAATTTATATAAACGAGTTTAAATGTGAGTGTTGCCCTTGGTGACAAAATGTCTGCTGGGTAAGTCAAGTGGTTGCTCACTGGGGCCTTTTGGTTTCCACCTTATGGAGCTGATTTCCATTGCTGACACTTCTGCATTGCCTATCCTTGGTGCTGATATCCTTCCTACCTCCACCTCCAGTTTTTTGTTTTTTGTTTTTTGCAGGGAAATGGGGTTTAAGTGACTTGCCCGGGGTCACACAGCTAGTAAGTGTCTGAGGATGGTTTGAACTCAGGTCCTTCTGAATCCAAGGCTAGTGCCTTATCCATTGTGCCACCTAGCTGCCCCTACCTCCAGTTTTTTAATGGCGATCCCATGTCTGCTTGGAGGACTCCAGTGGCACACTGTGTCCTTTCCTAGCCTTTCCTCTGCTGCCTTGGATCCTTCTTGGTCTCTTCTCTGAGTGTACAAAGCCAGTACTTTCTGACTAAGTTATTATCAGTCTTCTTTTCTATGAGGCTGCTCAGTACTTGCAATGTCTAGCACCTTCTGTTTCTTTTCTCAAATCATGTCATAGGCAGACAATTCACCAGTCTTTGGTCTCCTTTATGCCTTACTCCCAAATCACATTTTCCAATGTTTCTTTTGCTATTTTCATATTTCACTTCAACTTTGCTGGAAGTCACTGAGTTCTGAAGCATATATTGACTTAATTTGTAGGGTCTTATCAAGTTTTTGGAGAATTCCTCTACCTCTGCAACATTGTTGACCCCCAGCTAGCATTGTTTTCAAGGGGGTCTCTTCTGCAAACACTTCTCTTGAGCACTGCAGTAGAAGATGCTCAATAGCCCATGAAATGATGTCTCTTATTGTCTTTGAAATAGATGATAATATTAACAATAGCTAACATTGATTTGACAGTAAGGTTTACAGACTTCATATAGGGAAAGTAAGGAAAACCAGAGGGATGGGCAATGTGCTCCATTGATACCCATGTAATGCCAAGGGACCTAGCTAGAGTAAGGATTGAGGGAGGTCTATCCAGGCTGATGGGTAGACCCCAAGTGGAGGAGTCCGTGAGGGACCTTGAACAAGGATCACATTGCATAGGACCAGAGGGTGTGAATGGGTTGTGATCAGCACTGAAGGGAGGACCCACATTGGTGAAGTCCCAGATTTATTAAAGTTTGAAGGTTTCAAAGTATAGACATATATGAGTATGATTACATATGTATATCTACTCAGAACAGGTACCTGATTTCATCAACAACACAGATTCTGGCCTCTCTCTGCTTCAGTAGAGGATCTTTTTGAGATGCCCTGGCCAACATCATCACTAATGTTTATAGACCACTTTAAATTTTGCAAAGTACTTTATATGTATCTTTCAGGTACATGCTACTATTAAACCCCTTTTATAGATGAGGAAACTGAGACTGAGAAGTTAAGTGTCTCACGCAGGACCACACAGTAAATGTCTGAGGAAGGATTTGAACTCAGTTTAGCGAATAGTGGGATCAAGAGAAGGTTTTTAAGAAGGGATCTTCCTAGGTGTGGAAACAGCTTAGGTGCTAGGGAGCAGCAGCCTAGCAGTCAGGAAGACCTGGGTTCAAGTCCTCTCTGAGACTTCTCTGGCTGCATTTCCCTGCAATACACTGCTCACTCCTACCTGTCAGACTGCTCTTTCTCAGGTGCCATTGTGGCTCATTTCCCAAATCCCAGCCTCAAAGCTGGGGGCATCGAATGAGCCTTTATCTTGACCCTCCTCTTTTCTCTCTACACTCTTCCTGGTGACCTCATCAGGGGTTTCAACAATTATCTCCAAGCATATGACTCACAGAACTTTGGATCTAGCCTAGTTTTTCACCTCAGTCTTTCATCAACAACTTCTTGTTTGACACTTTGAAATGGGCAGCCCCAAAACA
Organism: Dromiciops gliroides; assembly: GCF_019393635.1. Classification (NCBI taxonomy): domain Eukaryota; kingdom Metazoa; phylum Chordata; class Mammalia; order Microbiotheria; family Microbiotheriidae; genus Dromiciops; species Dromiciops gliroides. Next base: position 1,032,205 of record NC_057864.1, on the reverse strand, counting down.
TCTCAAACTCAACATGTCCAAAGCAGACCCTGTTATCATTGAGACATGGTTTTTTGGACATAAACAATGTAGGAACATATTTGACATGACTACGTGGATTTGTTATATGGGCCTTGTTTTTTGCCCCTACCCCACTGGTGTGAAATAGGGATGGAGAGAAACCAATTATTGTTCAATGAAAAATGTTTAATTGTAAAAAAAAAAAAAGGATAGGAATGACATACTCGTAACTAGGGATGGAATGTACTCAATAAAGGCTGGTTAGAATATATTTGCTGAGGGTCTTATAAATCTAATCCTAAAGCCTATAAAATAAAATAAATGGGGAAGAGAGGAGATAGATGTAGATAGAGATATAGATGCACACATGCACATATACATACTAATAGTGTATATGCTATATGTACATAATGAGTATGTATATATGTATGTGTGTGTTTACACACACACACACACACACACACACACATAAAGCTAGACACCATAAAGAGGAGCTACAATAAAGGAAGAATAGCCTTTGTAACACAAAGTTCCCAAGATACAAAACCCAAGACAGGAGTCCACAGTAAGTGATGGTCTCAACTCTCTATACCCCAAATGTAGGCAAAACTCAAGAGAGACCAGTGGTCCTAATCAAGGACCACTGGTGAGATGGTGAGATGAAGGCCAGATTGGAGAGGTATTGAGAAGGAACAAACAGTTCATAGATTCAAGTGTTGGTAAGGAAGAGATCTCTCGTTATTTTGGACAGCACAGTTTCCCGGGAGTGTTGAGTGGAGACTGAGCAGTGAGTACAAACTGGAGGCAGTCTTGCTGTGAAAGGCGGGACAGTCCTAGGTCACAGCTAGTTTAGGAATGGTTTGGACTCTTGTTCCTTCAGTGCATTAATAGCATTTTCTAACCCTCCTTGGAGACAGATACCAAGATCAAGTTGAGAGGATGAGCAAGAAATAGGGTCATGTGGACAGAACTACAGTAAATATATGTCAGCATTTACCCTTCCAGCCTCTTGGCCCCCACCAAAAGCAAGATATCTGCAAATAAAGGGAAAATATGACTAAAACTTTTTTTAAAGTCCTTTAGCATCCATCTGGCAACTCTTTATGTATTAAGACCAGGTAAAAATTTCCCCAATGACATTCCTTCCTTCTTCCTCTTTTTCTCTGAGTAAATCTGCCCTCTGCATATTCATGGGGCTGTCACACAATTTCTCATCTGTTTCATATTCCCATAGCACCAGTTAGTATTTTATATGCCCTGGAATTACATTTTCCTCCAAGAAATAATTTTTAAAGAGCCAGCGACATGTCTGGAACATTTTCAAAGCAGGGTTCTGTGATTTTCTTGGAGTGCAGGGGGTGTTTCCATGGGAAGCTGGCGTTCTAAAAGAAGGCATATTGCTCTCTCTGACAGAAAATCACTTTTCTAAGGCAAAAGGGCTTGACATTTCCCCTTTGCCCTTAGTACCACAATGTAGACTTTAAGTCAGATTCATCTTTGGGCCAAGGCAACATCATTTCAAGGAGAATTTGAGGTTTTTTAGGGTCATAAGTTTCACTGCTGAACCTGCCACCAAGTCCAGGAGTCAGAGCACATGGAGGTGGGCTTATCAAACCGGCAGATGGCATAAAGAGGGAGGAACAGCTGACACAGTAGATGATCAAAACTGGGATCCAGACAAATGTCAGCATCTTGCTGGAAGAATGGGCTGAACCAAATAAGATAAAATTGAATACGAATAAATGTAAAGTCCTAACACTAGACTCCCAAAATAAACTTTATCTGTTAAGGATGAGGGAAATTTAGCTGAGTCACAATTCATAAGTAGCCTACTGTGCCTGTCTAGGTACAGGCATGAGATAGGAAGTAAAGCTGAAGGTCAATGGGTACTTCTTCCCACCTCTGCCTTCCACCTTTGGAATATGGACATTGCTGGTCAAGTGCAGCACGGCCACCCTGTCTCCTTCCACTGAGCAATTCCTTTGGCCTGCTTGGGGTCCTCAGCTGCACCCTTTCAAGGGGCTTTATTTGGGTGTGTGTAGGAGAGAGCAGCTGGGTGGTGCAGCGGATAGAGTGCTGAGCCTGACGTCAGAAAAACTCACCTTCCTGAGTTCAAATCCAGCCCCAGACACTTATTATCTGTGTAACCCTGGGCAAGTCCCTTCACTCTGTTGGCCTCAGTTTCCTCATCTGTAAAAATGAGCTGGAGAAGGACACAGCGAACTACTTCAGTATCTTTGCCAAGAAAACCCCAAATGGGGTCACAAAGAGTCTGAAATCACTGAACTGCAACCACTGTAAATCTCGGGTTTATGATCCTAAGTTATAGAGAGACAGAACGGAAGGAAAACCTTCTCAATAGTTAGAACTCCGCTGAAGTGGAAAAGCCCATCTTGGGAAGGAGCAGGCTTCTTCTTGATGGAGGAAAGGCTGGCTGGTCACTTGCTGGGGTGCTGCTCCCAGGGGTGGACAGCGGAGCACTGAGGCTCCTTTCAACCCAGCATTCAATGGGGCCGCGACACTGAGCATGATTGGAACCCAGAGCTACGGTCTTTAGATCTGAGGGGTTTGTTTTCTTTGGCCTCATCTACAAACCATCATATAAGTGGAACCGGGCCCAGTGAAGCCATTTGTTTGTTTTCATTTTAGTCACTGATAACCCTAATGAATCATGAGCTAATCCCTGCTGTTCACGAATAATCTATCCCCATCCACAGAACGACCGGGCTGGACAGGTTGTCCTTTTTCTCACTGTCAGGATGTGTTTCATCGCCTCTTCCTGCTCTTTCCCTCAGCAACCTATTCCCCTCAAGCTCAGAACATCCTTGGCCTTAATTTTAAATATATTTTCAGAATGCTTGGCTTCTGTTAGACCCTTTGACTAAGAAAGAAAGCATTCACTTCAATTCACCAAGCACCTATCATGTGCTCAGAGGTACTTTCCTCGAGTCTGGGGAAGCCCAGATACAATGAAAGGAGACAGCATTCTCCCGGGACCAGAGGAAGGGAAGAAGGCATCACCTACACGGGACAAGACAAAGAAATCTGGAAAAGGGGAAGAGCACTGACAGTTGAGAGGACCACAGAGTGTATATTGTAGTGAAGGCCCTTCCAGGCGGGGGTTAGACTTGGGGGTCTCTGAGATCCCTCACACCCTGGAGATTCCAGAATTCTTCTCCCTATAAGGCTCATACAGGGGCATCCTTAAAATATAACCAGATAAACCTCTTCCTTCATGGGAACATCTAAGTAGGGTGTCATTCATGGTCCTATCATTCAGATTTCATCTACTAGTGAAAGTCATTTCTGTTTCTGCTTTGACTTGTATTATTGTTCCTGTTTGCTCCCTCTAGTTTCCACTATCCACTCCTCTTAGTAAAGAATAAAGCAATCCTAAACACTGGGCACGAAGAGTGGGAGGAGGATGGGAATGAAAGGGATTTGTATCCTGAGGCAAGGAAAAGTCTGCTCCTCACAAAAAGGCCAGAATAACGTTTTAAAAGCAAAATCCTCGTCAGGGATCAGCCAAGATTCTATCTGCAGTCAGTCAATGCTTCAGTCAATTGATCTGATTCAATTGGAGGAAAATGAGCCAAAGTGGGAGCTAATGCCCAGGAAAGCAAACACCTGGCTCGTCTCTTTTCCCATCATTACTTCACTCATTCATTCAGCCATCCATTCATTTCTTCTTTCACTCAGCAAATGTTTGTTAAATTTAAGAAAAGGTTGGCCTGAAACCGGCTTGTCGTGTCCTTGATCTCAGCATGACAGCAGTACCCATAAACTGTGTGACGACCAGTGTTTGCCTAATGATTTTTCTTGTTATCAGTCTCTCTTCACAAAGCCATTAGGAAAAAACAATCTTCAGCAACCTCCTGGAACTGTTTTATTTATGGGTTATTACTTCTTCAGGGCTGGAAGCCATAGGTAGAAAAAAAACATTAGCTGCTTCAGCCTTTCCAGTTCAATTTCACTGTTCCCCCACCTTCTCCCCCCGCCACACACACACACACACACACACACACCCTTTTTGAAGAGTGCAGGAACATGTGTCCAAGCTCGGCTGTCTCCGAGGTGAGGTTCCCCAGCATTGGCATCCTCTAAAAGTGCCCTCCAGCCACGACAGTGGCACAATTATGGCAAATCCCCATCCTTTCATTGTGTCCAACTCCAGCTGGGAAGCCTCGGGAGTTCCCTGTTTCTGTCCATGAAGTCTGCAGGAGCCTCAGTCTGGCATTCAAGGCTTTCCACATCTGACCTGAACTAATCTTTGTAGTCTCTAGCCTATCTAGATAGATGATCATCACCCCCTTTGGCTGGACCATCTCATCCCTCCCACGTCTGCCCTTAACCAAATCCCAGCCTCTTCCAACTCAGCTGAAAGGTCACACTCTCTATGCTCTCTGTCATTTCACACACATGTTGTTTCTTTCATAATGTCATGTTCTGTGGTCTGTGCTGTCACACATTATATTTATCTCATAAAGTCACACAACATTTCAGAAGCTGAAGAGTAAGCTTGGAGATCACTGGATTGTTATCTCCCATGGGTTCAACAACCGTCCATGCAGATGACTCCCCCAGTCTGTATACACACACACACACACACACACACACACACACACACACACACACCCCTCTCCTAATCTCCCAACCCTTACCACCTGCTGAACATTTACTAAGTGCATGCCCTGTGCCAAGCACTGTGCTAAGTGAGCACCAGGAATCTTGTCCTGTAAGGACCTCGTTCTTTGCTTGTCCACAATGGAACCCACGATTTTTACCCCTCTTCCTAATTTCTTTCCTAATATTAAGGGCTTCCCCATCATAACTGTCACCTGGGCTCTCACCTTAGAAGTCACCCTCTCACCTCTCTTCCTCCCCACCCCACCGAATCAATGCCCACATTTTGTCCATTCTACATCTTCCCTATCCATGCACTTCTCTCCACTCCCCCAGCTGCCTTTCTAAGGTCTGGTACTGCTCAATCTCCTTCCTTTACATTTTTTATTAGTTTCTTTGAAGTTCTTGACCTTTTGTTCTGGCAGAATATTATAAGATAAAATTGCACAGAGATAATGTGAAGACTTGTCCCTGGGTACAAAAGAAATCAACTTCACAAGTACAAGAGTATATGTGTGTGTGTGTGTGTGTGTGTGTGTGTGTGTGTGTGTGTATAAATCACTTGTTCTGAAAAAGATCTGGGTGTTTTAGTAGACCACAAGCTCAAAAGGAGTCTCCACTGTGATTTTTTTTTAAAAAGTGAATGTAACCTTGGGCTACATTCAGAGAGCCAGAGCTTCCAGAGACAGAACAGGATATTCTCATTATACTTTGCCCTTGTCAGAGTGTGGAGTATCACATTTGGAGCAACCAGTTTGACCTGGAGTCCAGTTCAAGTTGGGCATGGACAAGTGATGATTCAAGGGGGCATGAATGCTATCTTCAAGCATTTGAAGCACAGTTATGTGGACAAGGGTTGAGATGAATTCTGTTTATATCTAGAAAACAGAACCAGGAGAAAAAGGAATTGCAAAGAGAAAAACTGGATATAATTAAAGTGTCCAAGAGGGGGGTGGCTGCCTTGAGAGAGAAGGACTTCCCTCATCTTGGAGGCCTTGCAGCAGAAGCAGAGATTCTCCAATGGGTTACCCTTTGGTGCATAGTAGGTTGGACCAACAGACCATGAAAGGCCCCTTTCACTCTCAAATTTCACTTTTGTCCTCCCTTTTCATCATCTACAAAATGTGGGGGTTGGACTAAAAGATCTCTAATGTCTCTTCCTGACACTCCATGAAATAATGACCACTGACAGCTTACTTAATGTGGTACCTCTTCCAAGGCTGTTTGCATTTTGTCATGGGGCATTGGTATTTTTGGCAAAGGAATGAATCTCTAAGGATGAAATGTAAGGCTCTTGAGAGAACTATTTGTGGATAAGCACAGCCATGGTTTGGCTTTTGGAATTCCTCAAACCACATCACTAAGGCTTAAGCTTTTTATACTGGGTTCTGGGGAAGAATTCTTAGCTCTTCACCAACACTGAATTTGGTAACAATTCCAAATCCATCTCTTTCTGTAAATTCCTTCCACCTTCTCATTAACCCTGTTGGGGCAGAGTAGTTAAGCTGGACCCTTATCACAGAATGTCATTTCCCTTGGCACCCTGCTTGCATTCCTCCAGACACCCTCCAGCTCCTCACTCAGTGCCCTTTCCAAAAGATGCCCCAAAACAACCATGATGCTCCCATTGTGGTCTGACCAGTGAAGATCGAGCAGCACCAACCCCTCCCCTGTTCTGGGCATAGTGCCTTTGTAAGTTCCCTCTCAGGTGGCATTAAGCTCTTTCAAAGGAGGGTAACCCAGATGTCAAGGAGAATGGCGTGCATGGAATTCCAGGGCTGGTTCTTAAAATCATGGAGCTGGAAGGAACTACAGAGGCCATGCTTTATAACTTATGGGAAGGAAGAGAGGAAGGAAGGAAGGAAGGAAGGAAGGAAGGAAGGAAGGAAGGAAGGAAGGAAGGAAGGAAGGAAGGAAGGAAGGAAGGAAGGAAGGAAGAGGAAGGAAGAGGAAGGAAGAGAAGGAAGGAAGGGAGAAAGGGAGGGAAGGAGGAAGGAAGGGAGGGAGGGAGGGAGGGAGGGAGGGAGGGAGGGAGGAAAGAGGGAGGGAGGAAGGAAGGATTTGTTCATTGCTTCTCCTGTGACAAACCCTAGAGATACAGATAGAAAAATGTGACAGTTTTCTGCTGGGCAATGAGGATGCTGCCTTCCAAGGTCAGCAATTGCTGTTTCAATTGGAGTTGGCATACTGAATAGAATGCTGGACTTGGAGTCAGGAAAATCTGAGTTCAAATCCCACCTCATCAATCTACTATGTGACCCTGGACTAGTCATTAGCTTTGCTCAACCTCAGTTTCCTCATAGGTAAAAATGGGAATAATGGGAGCGCTTTCCTGTAAGGTTTGTTGTGAAAATCAGATGAGATGCAGTAGGCAGAGTCTCATATGCCCTAAGGTACTCTGGCTGTCTCACCATCTTCTTAATTATATGAACTTAAAGGCCCTGTCGTCTATTTGTGTTCAATCATTCCAGCCCCAAACTGATTTCTTTGGTAGAGAAAATGAAAGCAAAATAGAGTGGAATAACTTCTGTTCTCTGTTGTCCATTTCCATCGTCTCATCTGCCCTGAACATGGATTCTATCTTCTTTGATCTTTAGTTCGATTCAACAAGCATTTATTAAGCACCTACTGTGTGTGACGTGGCATGGTATTACCATACCAAGTATATAGAGAAGTGACCTCAGTATGAGGAAGAGCAGTCTTACCTCTGAGCCATTGTGACCCTGGGCAAATCGCCTAACCTCTCTGCCCCTGTGAATTCTCTAGGATGGTAAGTGGCCATGAAGAGCTAGCCTATGTTGGTAGAAGTGTGTCTTGATCAATGGAGGATTGTTTTGTGCTTCATAAATGGAAGGGGAACATGGAAGGAGCAGGGAAGAGAAAGTCTTATTGGGCAGAGATGAATGTGATAGGGAGGCTACACCAGGGGATGAAGCAGGTGGGGATGGGCCAAAGGAGCACTGCTGGGAATGTGCTCATTTAGGAACAACAACAGTGACCTTGCCTGGATCCACAGCAGAGGCTTCTGAGGCCCCTCCCGCCACTGAGAATCGGTGTGTCGAGGTGCCTTTTGGGCTTTGGCCAGACCTTGCTATTCATCCCCATTCAGAACTGATAAGGGGTGGTATAGTTGACTGTGCAGACTGAGGACCTGCATTCAGTTCCCTAAGGACGGATCACTTCCTGCCGAGCATCCAATCAAATTGAATTGGGCAACGAGGAGAAGAGGTCCTCTTATTGCTTCCTCTACCTGTCAGAGAATGAAATCATTTCCTTTCCTTTAGAAAAAAAGAGTTTCTGATTAAGGGGCAGTGGCACAGTGGATAAAGTGTTGGCCCTGAATCAGGAGGACTTGAGTTCAAATCCAGCCTCAGACACTTGATACCTACTATCTGTGTGATCCTGGGCAAGTAATTTAACCTTCATTGCCCCACGAAAAGAAAAGAAAAGACGAGAAAAGAAAAGAGCATCTCTGATTAACTAACATTTTTCTTGGTCTTTTAGCATAGATGTGTGATTCCATGACTGTAGATAAGACAACTCTGTGGTGAGGACACTCCTTCCCATAAAGGTTAGGGCCTGCTCTATACCTTACAGTCTTGGAAAATTGCCTGGGTTACTTGGCCATGTGTCTGAGGTGAGACCCAGACCCCTCTGACGCCACGTCCTGCTCTATAGCCCCTCTGCCATGCAGCCTGGCAAACGGGAATTTCTAAACAAATGCAGGGTTCTTTGCTAGCATGCTGGTCCCTGAAAAGTCTGGATCTGTCTCCGATCTTATGGTGAGGAATCCTATTAATTAGCACATTTGCCTTGAGGTGCAAAGAACTCTTGGAGTACAGGGAGCAGAAACAGGAATGAAGCTGTGAAAAATGCCCATGATCAGTCTCCTTGTGACAAGAAGCTGCACAAGTGTGGGAGGAGTCCCTTTGCTTTATAAAAGTGAGATGGAGAACAGATGTTTAACTCTGCAACATAAGAAAAATACGATTTTAAAGCTCAGAAAGTAATTGCTTAGTGTCAAAGATGAAGAAGGCAATGTTAAAAACTACCAAAAGGTTTCTATCTAGAAATTCGTTGTATATAGAATTTCTATCCTATTTATGTATATATCTATATCTATATCTATATCTATATCTATGCCATTCAGAGAGAGACAGAGAGGACTTGCGGATAGAAATTAATAGTGGTCACAGACTACATGCAATACATGTATTCGCAGACTGGTCAGAATCCCTCCATAATTACCTCTCTCTGTTCTATTCAACAAATATGGATTAAGCCCCCACTCCGTGCCAGACACTGGACACAGGAAGCAGGTCCTGCAGCAGAGACCTTGCCTGCTGCAGGTTAAGTACAAACCCGAAAGGTCATGGAAGGACGGTGAGAACTTCCGTGCCTGTGGGAATCAGGAAAGACTTTGGAACCATTCGCTCCAGAGGAGCATGCTGCTTCGGTGAGGGAGAACAAGCACTGCGTTCATTTTAGAAATTCAGAAAGGTTTGGCAGATGCCCAGAGGCTGTAGAGTGTGGGGAGAGGAAGAACACGAGATGAGGCTGAAAAGGGGGATTAGAGGTGGATCCCAGATGGTCTTCGAGCTGGGAAGAGAGTTTTTGCATCAGGCACGAATACATCTGTGCCTTGGGCAGACTATGGGGAAGTTTTGAGAAGGATGGATGGGGGAGAAGGAGAAAACCGAAGCAGGGAGACTCGTTGGAATTGTAGGAGCCTCGGTTTAGAGGGACCGGAACTACAGACATCATCCAAATCCTCATGTAACAGATGAGTAAACGGAGGCACAGAGAAGTGAGATAAGCGGTTCAGAGCCCTGGCAAACCCTAAAGTCCCGTATAAATGTCGCCATCGTTCATTATCGTTACTATTATTATTGGCCAAAGCACCACCGAAACGAGGATTAGAACTCGGGTGCGGTAGACGCCACAACTGTCCTTCATTTCACGGCTCCACGCCCCTCAGTCTGGTCCGGCTACCTAGCGCAGCTTAGAGGGAACAGGTCAGAATTAGGGCTCCTGGCCAGGTCAGTGAAGAGAGGACTGGGTGGAGAAGATGATGCCGAGGCAGACACCGCAAAGGGTCCAGCTTGGTGGATGAAGGAGGAAGGTTTGCATCTGCATGACAGAACCGAACCTCAGAAGCCAAAGTGACATAATCCAACCCGTCCCCGGGCAAGACCCCCCATCTACAAAGTGAGGTCCGTTATCTTTGCCAGATTGCCAAAGGGGCCCTTGGTGCAAAAAAAGGTTAGGAAGCCCTGCCTTGCGCTGAGGTAGAGGACAGGGAATTTGGATGGTTACAAAGAGCAACGGAATTTTTTAAAATGCCAATTCCCTCGATTGTCCAGAATGCTTATTACAAGCATAAAAATACTACTCCAGGGAGCCCATTACTGCTCCCTGTATGTTTTTCTTCAGAAGCCATTTACCTTATAGCCGCTAGGTGGTGAAGAATGTCAGGAAGACCTGAGTTCAAATGTGGTATCAGCTGTGTGACCCTCGGGCAGTCACTTTACCTCTGTTTGCCTCAGTTTCCTCATATGTAAAATGAGGATAATAATAGCACCTACCTATCAGGATTATTGAGAGGATCAAAGGTAATAACCTAAGTAAAGCCCTTTTTAGCCCTTAACACTCCATGTTATTAGCTATTTAAATTTAACAAACATTTATTAGAACCTACTATGTGAAAGATAAGAAGTAGTACCCTATAATGAATAGAGAGCTGGACAGGAGGAACTGATTTTAAATCCTGACTATGACCTGCTCTTAATGTTCCCAAAGGAACTCTCTAAGACCATCAATTTCCTTTTTTAATTTAATTTTTTTTTCAATTCACAAGCATTTTTTCTTTTTCCCACTCCCCCCCCCCCAATTAGGAAAAAAGAAAAAGAAAATCAAAACCCTTGTTACAAATATGCATAATCAAGCAAAACAAATTCGTACATTGGTCACATCCAGAACTATGTGTCTCCTCGGACACTGTGACTCCTCCACCTCTTTGCAGGGTTGGGGATGGGGGGGTGGGGAGAGGGCACGTTTCATCTTCACTCTTCCAGACTATTGTTTTCTCATTTAAAGCTCTTTTTCGTTATAATGTTACTGCATGACCTGCGTTCCTAGTTCTGCATCAACCTATACAGGTTTTCTTAGTCTCCTCTGAAACTGCCCATTTCATCCTTTCTTGTGGCATAATAATATTCCATTATTTTCATATACCCTAATTTGATTAACCATTATCCCATAAGTGGGCACCCTCGTAGTCTCTGGTTTGGCTCTATTATGAAAAGCAACCATAAATATTTTTGTACATGTGAATCCCTTTCCTCTTTGTAGTGACTTTGGGGGCACAGTTCCAAATGGCTTTGCAGAATGGCTGGATGAATTCACATTTCCATCAACAATGCATTGATGCTTTTATTTTCCCTGAAGCCCCTCCAACATTTGTCCCTTTCCCTTCTCTTCATTCTCATCAATCCAATGATAAATGGGAGAAAACCAAAATTCCTTGAATTTGCAATTTTCTAAATGTCAATGATTTGAAACATTTTTTCATATGTGCTAGTAGCTTGGATTTCTTCTTTTGGTAGTTGCCTATCTGCATCCTTTGACCATTTGTCAAAGGGAGAATGGCTTTTATTCCTATAAATTTGAATCAATCCTTTATATAGCTTGAAAAGGAGACCTTTCCCAAAGAATTTTTCCCAATTAACTCTTTCCCTTCTAATTTTAGCTATATTGGCTTGGTTTATTCAAAAACTTTTAAATTGTATGGCCTCAAAATTGTCCATTTTATTCTCTTCGATCCTCTCTACATTTACTTAGTCGTAAGGTCTTTCTCCTACCTATAGACGGAAACCTTCGTTATTGCTCTAATTTCAATGTCTGTCATGTATGCACTTGGAGCCAACCTCGAGATATGGTATAAGATGTTGATCAAAATGTAATTTCTGCCAGATTGCTTTCCAGTTTTCCTGGCAGTTTTTGTTGAATAGTGAATTTTTACCTCCAGTAACTTGGGTCTTTGAGTTTATTCTAGGTTTGTTTAGTTCTGTGTGTTGTATATCTAATGTGTTCTACGGATCAATCTCTATTTTTCAACCAGTACCAAATCGTTCAGAAGATTACTGCATAGTTTGAGGCCTGATATCATCAGGCCCCTTTCCTTCTCACTTTTTGTCATCATTTCTTTGAAGTTCATTAGTTTGATTGGTATGGAATTAAATAAAGTGAGGTAGTATTGTCTTGTTTACTATGTTGACTCAGCCCATCCATAAGCAATTCATATTTCTGCAATTATTTAAGTCTAGATTACCTTAAAGAATGTCTTGTAGTTGTATTCATATAGTTCTGTGTTTCTTGATAAGTAAACTCCCAAATATGTTCTACATTTTGTAGTTATTTTTCATGGATTTTTTCTTTCTATCTCTTGCTGCTGGGGTTTGTTGGTAACATATAGAAATATAAAAAATTCTGACGTATAGTAAGCACTCAATAAATGCTTATGGAGCGATTGACTAATTACACTCTCTCTCACATTGGTGCTTTTGCATGGGCTGCCCCCTAGGCCTGGGATACACTCCCTCCTCATTTAGAATCCACGGCTTCTTTAAAAACTCCACTCAAATGCCTCCTCCTACATAGGGCCCTCCCTGACCCCTTCAACTGTTTTCCCTTCACCAAAATTGCTTTTTATTTCCTTGGTATATATTCTCTGCCTCCTTAGAGTTCCAGCATCTGGCGCACACCCAGTGAGCACTTAATGGCTGCTGGTTGAGTTCGGTATTGACTGAGCTTGTGGCGCTTTCCTATCTCGTAGCATAGTGCCTGGTGTATAGCAAGTGCTTAGAAATTACTTGTGGGTTCACTGACTCTTGACGGCCACGGCTGATCTGACCTCTGTGCCCTGACACGAGCTCAGCAGCTGCCGAATCACCACCGTCTGCTGCGGCTTCAGCCTGGAAGCTGAGCTGAGCAGCTTCCACAGTAGGGAGCCGCCCTTGGTGCTGGCCGGTTTGACTAAGACGTGCCTGTTGGTGCTCTCTTCACAGATCTGCAGCCCAGACTTGGTCGTGTTCCTGGCTTGCGCGAGCCAGCGGCTCAAGGAGAGGCTACTGAAGAGGGCGGAGCAGCAAGGCCGGCCTGACGACAACGTGAAGGCTACCCAGAGGAGGCTCACCAACTTCAAGCAGAACGCCTCGCCCTTGATCAAATACTTCCAGGAGAAGGGGCTCATCATGACGGTAAGTGTGTCACGACGAGTAGCGATGCGCCAAAAGTCCTGTGTGGGCCTCCCAACTTCCACGGGCTTTGGGATCCCCTGTGTTTGAGGTTGGTTCCGTCTGATCTACAATCCATCACATGACCAGGGTCAGAGCTGGTTTGTCTGTCCTGGCTTGTCATTACGAGGTGATGATGAGGAAAGATACCTTCTGTGTTCAGGCGACAAGCATTAATTAAGCGCCTGTTGTATGACGGGCGCTGTGCTAAGCACTGATCAGGTTTGAGACAAAGGATGGAAGGTAAACACGCTGACCTAAAAGGATGAGATTCCATGGTTTAAAGACATTCTGCAGATGCTGTTCAGTCCTTTTCAGTCACGTCTGACTCTGTGACCCCATTGGGGATTTTCTTGGCAAAGATCCTGGAGCCCTCTGCCATTTCCTTTTCCATCTCATTTTACAGATGACGAAACTCAGGCAAACAGGGTGAAGTGGGTTGCCCAGGGCCACACAGCTAGTAAGTGTCTGAGGCTAGACTTGAACTCAGGTCTTCCTTACTCCAGGCCAGTCACTCTATCCACTACACTGCCTAGCTGCCCCATGTTCTGGATATGGAGTGCAAAAACCTGAGACTCCACTCCAGCTGGGGAAAGGACGTGCTGGTAAAAGAGATCACTGTCAAAAAAAACGGGCTTTTTTACTGGCCTCGAGGCACTCCATAGCGGTGAGTGACTTGTTCGTTTTTGGCCTAGTTGTCTGAAGGAGTTAATACAGTGCTCAGTATCTACATCATCTTTGAAAATGACTGAGCATAGTCATTGACCCTCCATTTACCTCAGTTTCTTCATCTGTAAAATGGAGATAATAATAGCACCTACTTCCCAGGTTTGTTATGAAGATAAAATGAAATATTTTTATAAAGCACTTGGCACAGTGCCTGGCATATAGTAGGCACTATATAAATGCTAGTTTGTTGTTGTTGTTATAATTATTATTATTATTAACACATTAAAGATCTAGTGATTTGAAAAAGAAAATGCCTGAGCATCACGATGCACGGATTCTATTCTTTCTGTGCCCTGCTGAAGGTAAGAAGGTAGTAGGGAATTCACTTCTGGTTAAATCTGTTAGTGATTGGGGCAGCTAGATGGCGCAGTGGATAGAGCACCGGCCCTGGAGTCAGGAGGACCTGAGTTCAAATCCGGCCTCAGACACTTGACACTTACTAGCTGTGTGACCCTGGGCAAGTCACTTAACCCCCATTGCCTCACTAAAAAAAAAAAAAATCTGTTAGTGATTAACAAGCATTCCTTTTCTCTCCTTCCTTCCTCCCTCCCTTGACCCAACTAAGACATAAAAGAAAACCTTTGTAACAAATACACATAAGCAAGAAAATCCCATTCCCACCTTGGCCGTGTCCAAAAACGTGTCTCCTTCTGGGTCCATCACCTAGCAGGCTTGAGGTTAAGTAGTGACGCTTTAGTGGAATCCACCCACCATCCTCCCGTGTGCATGGGTCGAGGGAAGGGCTATGGCTGTCTCTTCATCTCTGATCCCAGACGGTCTCTTGTATAGCGAGTATTTCCATGATTGATAGAAAGGGCGGCTGCAGCAGAGAGCTACACTAAGGGGGAGGCCAGGTCCTCCCTCGGAAGCACACCGACGTGTGGAATCTTCCCGCATTGTCCCAGAACACCGGGGTGGCCTTAGTCCGGGCAGCTCATCCCAGGAGTTCTTCCTACCCCCCAGAAGCCACAAGGACAGGCCATTGTTCCCCCTGCCCCAAAGTGAGAGGCCGCATGACATGGGGACAAGAGGGCCTGGTTTGACATCAGGGAGACCTGGCTTCAAGTGTTCTCAAGGGAATTAGGCCCATGGGGGGTACAAAGAGTAGTACATGGCACTGAGGAGTTAGCAAGAGCTGTGTTCAAATCCTGCCTCTGGTAACTGCTAGCTATGTCACCCCAAGAAGTCCCCTAACCTCCCTGACTCTATTTTCTCATCTGTAAACTGAGGAGATTGGACTGATCCCCTAATAAATATCTGGTGGTAAATCTCTTGGTTTATATGCCAAGAACTCCCTATGGCAAGGAGAGTCTGCAAAGTCCTTCAGAACGAATCTCATTGGATAACAGATCAAGTACTTGAAGGGCTGCCTTGGGAAAAGCATTCGATTTGTTCTGTTTGGTCTCAGAGGGACGTTTTAATAATTTGGGGGCCGTGGCCTCCTTTGGACGTCTGGAGAACCCAGTGGACCTTGTCTCAGAATCCTCTTTTTGAATAATTGAAGGAAATGCTCAATATCAGGGAGAAGTTGGTGAAAACAAAGGTTAATTTTTATATCAGCCCCTGAATCTATCTAGGGCGCCCTTGGGGGTTCATGAGCCCTGGGCTAAGAATGCCTGCTCTCAGGGGGAGTAAACTTCAAAGGGGCAGACACAGGCTGATGTCAAGAAAGCCTTGCTCACAGCGAGGTAGGAGGGAGCCCCTTCCGTTGATCAGTTTTCCCAGACATTGTCGGGCAGTGAATCCTTATCCCAGTAACTGTGCTTTTTGTGCCTATTGGAGGCTGTTAGGGTTCTAGACTCTTTGGCTTCCGACTGTTGCCTCCTTGGTCCATTGCTCTGATCAATCTCTGGTTTTTAACCAGCACTAAGTGACTTTGAGAATCCCTGCTTTGTTGACAGGTTTTAGCCCCGGAGCAGCTCACTCCCTTCCTTCCCACTTCTTTTCAGTATTTCCCATGAGATTCTTGCTCTTTTCTTTGTGTGAATTTCATTATTTTTTTCTAGTTCTGTAATCTTTTGATAGATTGGTTTGGCATGGAATAAGCAAATTAATTTCGAGAGAATTGTCATTTTATGATATTGACTCGGCCTACCAATGAGCAACTAAGATTTTACCAATGATTTAGGTGTGTTTCTTTCTGTAAAGAGTTGTTTATAGTTGTATTTTTTTAGGTTTTATGTGTATGTCGGTAGGCAGACTCCCAAGTATTTTATATATTTTGTAGTGATTTTAAATAGGATTTCTCTTTCCTCTCTTCCTGCTGGGCTTTATTGGTGTTACATAGAAATGCTGATGAGTTTTTGAGTCGGGGGAAGTGAGCAGAGCCAGAAGAATGATTTGTATGATAACATTGATAATATAAAAATGAACCATTTTAAAGACATAAAATGAAGAGGAACAAAATGAGCAAAAGCAGGAGAACAATTCATGCAGTGAAGGCCACCCTGTAAGACAAACAACTTTAGGGGCAGCTAGGTGGTGCAGTAGATAAAGCACCTGCCCTGGATTCAGGAGGACCTGAGTTCAAATCCAGCCTCAGATACTTGACACTTAACTAGCTGTGTGACCCTGGCAAAGTCACTTAACCCTCATTGCCCTGCACCAAAAAAAAAAAAAACCACCAAAAAGACAAACAGCTCTGGAAGGCATGAGAAGGGTGATTGACCCGTTGACCATCCATAGTCACAGAGGGCTCACCAGGAGCCTCACTCTCCAGCTCCCTGCAGGAAGGAGATGGGCTTAAGGTGGGAAGTGAGACGTGTGTGTGTTTTTGCCAAGAGCCATCAGGTGCTCCCAAGGCACCTGGCCCAGAGCAGGCACGTCATAGGTGTTCATTGACTAACCGCTCACCTTTGGGGAAGAAAAATGATAGTTCTCTAAGAAGGAGAAATGTGAGCGAAGACCCTTTGGCGATTTCATCGATCTTCTCCATCCAGATGCCATTCTAGCCCTTAGTAGATAGGACTTTATAGCCGACAGGATCAGACTATGGAGCCCAATCCCCTTCCTCTATAGCTGCAGCCCCAGAGAGCCCTGAACATTGGTCCCATCTCTGCCGTGAGCAGGACTTTGGACCAAACGCATCCCCCCCTGACTGAGCAGCCACCTCCCCTCAGGACCCTAACCAGAGTGTGGCTCCTCCCACTACATCGGGCCATCTCTACTGAAAGGGGAAACAAATACGCAAAACAATGGGAGGTGTCGGTCTAAGAAGAGTTTCTCCGTGGTGTTCACAGTGGCAGAGAAGGACCCCTTCATCCCACTGTCTACAGGAAGCCTGTCCCAGTCTCCCAGTTCTATTCGCTTCCCTCTGCTATTATTTTCTGTTTACTCTGCGTCTAGCTTGTTTGTACATAGTTGTTTAGATGTTGTCTCCCCGAAGGCCAAGGACCATTCCCTAGCCCTGGGCACAGTGCCTAGCACATAGTAGGTACTTAATAAATGCTTACTGACTGAATGAATGATGCTTTTTTAAACGTTATCCAAAGAGGTGATGTGGCAGATTTGATTTGATAAATGTTTGAAACGTTGTAGTTAAAAATAAAGCTCTGGGTAACGGAAGAATCAAGGAAATCATGGAGGGATTTTTTTTTCTTTCTTAGAAAACTCATTAGCCTGATTTACCCACTTGGTGACAAAAAGAAGGGAGAGCCCATTTGTTCCTGTAGACAGAGATGCACATGCCCCAGGCAGAGCCTGTTTAATTGGGGTTGCCAAGGCTTACCGGCATCACCAGCGGGCTTTGGCAGAGGCTCCCTGTGCCTATCTTGTCCCCACTTACAGCAGATTACTGAAATCCATGCACAGTGGCAAGGAATAATTGGTGTTTTGCTGGGAAGTGAAATGCTTTTGCCTCTGATGTAACAAGTCCACTGGCTGCTGAAGCTTTGAGAGAAAGGCCCTTGATGATGGAAAAGGGACACTGCATTGGAAGGTGCCGAGCCGGTCCTGGGGCTGAGCTCCAGGGCAACTGTGTAGAGAATGGACTGACTATGTATAGAAGATAGATAACATAAACAGAAAGACAGACGGACGGACCATAGACAAAGTAGTTAAACAGAAGGTATTCTGGGAGGGAGGGCACTAGGACTGAGGTTGAAGCACTCTACACACACTGTCTAATTGGAGACTCCACCTTATGGTTACACCCATTTTACAGATGAGGAATTAGAAGTTCAGAGAATAGATGAATGGATGAAAAGGTACTCAGCATGCAAAGAGAAAAAAATGAGACAGGCCCTGCCCTCAAGAAGCTAATATTCTAATGGAGAGTAACATCCCATAAAGGGGAGCCAGAAGGGGTAGGGGTGACTTGTAAAGTAAATGGTTTTGAAATGGGTGGGAAGTGATGCAGAAGCCTGCTTCTGAACAGCATAAATATGACCATAATTAATATTAACCCTTTTAGGACTTAGCTACTTAGCTTTGCAAACTTATGCCCAATTTGTATTCTTCCAATGAGGCTCCCTTTAATATTAACCCAGATTAATGGCAGTCCAGGGCCACCCAACCTATGAAAGTCAGAGGTAGGATTGGAACCCAGACCCACCAGACCAGCCGCATCCAGCACTGCACAGTGCTGCCCTCTGTGTCATCAGAGTCCTGCCCCAGTGAAATCATGGAATGACTGATTTCATAGCTCTGGACCAGGACTAGAACACACAGCGCTTACTCGGTTTGGTCTTTGCCAGTCAAAATAACCAGAAAAGCCAGGTTGGGGTTGGGCTGTTGGAATCTTAATGACATAGGCTAAATCATCGAGGACGCTAGCCATTTTCCTCTAGGATACAAAAAGGAAACACGGAGTCAGCTTGCCTGCTATTACCACGTCCATATGGTCAGGCCCCACAAGAGGGAATCCTGCTGACAGACTCTGAACAGTCCTTGGCTCTGCATCTGCACAGAACAGGGTGTGGCTTTCACCTGTGTCCACCTCGGGCTCTTAGCAAAGACCAGGCTTCCAGGAGCTTCTGGACCCAGGAGGAGTTTTATTTCAAGGATTATCTTTGTACAACCAGGAAGGCTGAAAGGCTTTGGTGGACGCTATTTAATGTCATTGACCAAGGGCAGTGTGTAGTCACTTACCAGCTTGTGTGGGTGGGAGTGTATTAGCTCTGAAGGCTGGTTTCCTTTTATAGGGAAAAACCCTCAGCAGGATGTGTACTGAGTGGTCGTTTTCCCTTTTATTCCCAAAGAGGTTTCTTGCTTTGTCCTGACCAAGCTGGATCCCTATTAGGAGAATTTCAGCTCTGGACTGGGGAGTTCAAGTCTAAAAAGGCAGCCTATCATTTCAAATGATGTAAATGTATTCTAAAAGAGAAAAAGTCCTGGTAGAAATGGGATAAAAGACTGTGGTGAAATGTAATGTTCAGGGGGTCATTCAGAAGTTACATTCCTAACCCTGTGTCAAGGAACTTTGTGGCCAATGGGAAAACCCTGAGTCTGTCCAAGAGCATGACCGAGTGTGGCTGAGCTTGGCTTTTTTGAGTTGTCTATTTTTAATTCTTGGTTTGTTTTCGCTTTGAAACATTCCCTGAAGTTAAATCCCCCGTTTGGTGAAGTTGCTTGTCCTGTGCCTAGAAGCTGGCCACGCTTGACTGAGGGATGTAAGGAGAGGAGGTTGGCCCAGATGACTTCTAAGGGACCTTCTAGATCTAAACCCACCATCCTGGAGTCCTCATAAGGGGTCTGCCCCAACCCATCCACACCCGCCCATCCTGCAAGCCTTTGTCAACGTCCCATAAATCCTATTCAGGGGCCTCCCCGAGAGCTCTCCACCTTTCATGGGTATCAATGGCTCCAGCAGCATCCTGGAAGTTATTTCTCCTTCCATTCGTAACCGGAGCAGTGTGTGCACACTCCCCACCCTCAAGCACTTTCTGTGTGCCTGGATGGTCTGCCAAACACTTTGGAGACAGAGAAAACAGAACCAAACTCTGAGCGTCCACTGGGGAGGCTACATGGGTATGAGTAGGTTCGCATGAGCTGCAGACAGAGGAGAGGAGAGGTCGTGGTTTGCAGCCCTGCAGCAGCCCTGGAGAAGTCCGGGCCTCAGATTCTCAGAGAACCTAGGCATTATTAAAAACCATTGCAATTCCCCAAGGCCACCGAGGCCACTCTCCTCCTCCTGTTCCACAGGGGATCCAGATCATCATCTCTTCACAGTTTGGGGCCAAATTACGCGGCTGGATGGACCAGCTCTATCCAATTATACATTGCAGCATGGACAGGAGGAATTCTCATCCACTTGGGTTTTCCTGTGTGGATAGTTAAGCCATTTCTTTTTGAGATTTTTATTCTAATTTTGGCTCTACGAGAATGTCATCCTCTTGAAACTGTGGGAGTTTCTCAGCTATTTTTCTCCTTTTACCTGTTCATCTGAATTCTGTGGAGTCATAGGACATGGATGCAAATCCTGTGTCACTTGCTCCCCTTGTGACTTTGGGCTTCAGACCTCCCTGGCCTTCAGTCTCCTCATCTAAGAAATGACCCATGAGGTCCCTTCTAGCTCAAGACCTGGGACCCTATGGGCTGCGGTGAGGAGCATTTGGAAGATCTCACCATCTATAGGAAAACCCTTTTCCACTTGGACTCTGTCCTGGCAAGCATCTCTGCTGCTTAGTACTAAAACTCACTGTCCTGCCCTGTGCCTTTAAAATGATGAAGGGGGGTGGGGCACATCAGCTAAAACACCTGAGTTTGAATCTGGCCTCAGACACTTGACACTTACTAGCTTTGCAACCCTGGGCAAGTCACTTAACCCTCATTGCCCCTCCCCCCCCCAAAAAAAAAAATGATGAAACAGCATCAGTAAAGTATCATGGGCTGCCTGTCTTGTGACCCTACAACAGACTGCCTCCAGGGACATCAGCACCAGCCATCTGGAAGACCCCCAGCAACAAATCCTGGGAGCCAGAAAGCCGGGAGGGATTCTGTGCAGGTCTTGAGAAGCACCCACATGGGAGAGAAATATCTCAGAATGAGTGACTGCCCAGAGCCAGTCACTGCAGGCTACTCAGGTGCCCATCCCCCAAACCTCCTACCTGTGCCTCTCTCTCCCCTCCCCCCACCCCTCTGGCACCCAGGCTCATGAGCTGCCCTTGCCCACACCTGTAGCCAATCAGTGGCCAGCCTTCTCGATGATAGTTCCCAGAATCCCTCAGCCCTGCCCCCCTTTGCTCTTCCACAGCTGCTTCCCAGGCTCAGGCCTAGTTGGTTTCTCTCTTCTCCTCTCGTTCATCCTCACTGCCGTTGCCAACTTTGTGTTCCTAAGCACAGGCCGACCCCCATCCCTGCCCTGATCAGGAATGGCCAGTGGTTTCCCATTCCTTGTGGGGTAAAATGAAAGATTCCTCAGCTTGGAATTAAACACCTTTCATGGTCTAGCCCTGGCTGAGTATCCAGGGTCTTCATGCATTTTCTATTCCAACCAAACAGATCTGTTTGCTGTTCCCCAACATGGGTGTTCCATCTCCTGCCCAGAATGCATCTCTCTGAGACTCCTCATCGGCCTAATTGGCCCAACTCAGCTCCCCTCCTCCCCTTCCTCCTCCTCTCCCTCCTCCTCCCCCTCCCTGTTCTCATCACAGTCACTCTAACCACCATTTGACACAGGTGATCTCATTGATTCTCACAACAACCGTGGCAGGGAAGGACTGTTATTATCCCCATTTAACAGATGAGGGAAGTGAGAGAAGAGGGAAGGTTAACAGGCCACGAGGCTGGTTTGAACCCAGGTCTTCCTGACTCCAGTTCCGTCATTCTATCCACCGAGGCACCCAGACACTTACTTCCTCCTGTGGCCTTGATCGATGGTGGTGTCGAACTAAACCATAGAGAAGGAGCCCTGTGGGCTGTACAATGACTTAGAAAACCACACTTTAACATTGCCTACATTCTGTTGTGTTTTTACATAGTTTGTTCAACATTTCCTAGTCACACTCTGTGACCTGTTTGCCACCTCTGTCCTCTCCCTCCTCAAACTATGTAAAAACACCCAAGACTGGTCATCTCTCCATCCAGGATCTGTGTCCATTGACTCGCTGTTTCATCTGTCTTTGCATCCCCAGGCGGTTGGGACTTTATGAATGTTCGCTGGATTCAGTTGGATGGGATGTGATGAAGAGGTACAGGCTAGGGCTCCTGCTGGGGTCTGCACCCTCTTGACTCACCAGCAGGGAGGGAGCTGGAAGAGGTGACTCAGCCACCTCTTACAGGCAGAGTTGGGAAAGCACCAGAGGACAGAGGTGGTGATGAGGTCACCTGCTGGGCTAAGTGCCTTGTCTGGGAGGAATCAGCATGTGGTTTGCCTTGGTTCATTTGGGTATTTACAGAGCCATAAAGGCAGGGAGGGGATGAGGAGACAGATAGCTTCCCATTTGTCCTGTTTTCCTCTTTTTGATGGTTTTTTACCACGAGATCTGTGCAGCTCTACTGGAATCCTGCATTGTGTTGGGAAGTGTGGCCATGCTTGAGAAATTTGGAGTGAATAGGGTGGGGCAAAGCGGAATCTGGTTTGTCCCAGTCAGGCCAACCACTGGCTCTTCTCCATGTGCCGAAGTGTGGATGGACAGGGACTCCATCCGATCTCGAAGGGTGGCAAGGCTGGCTCCCTTTGGTTTGTTGTATCGCCCCCCCAGGGATACCGAATCACAGATTCAGAGCTGGACGGGATGCAGAGGCCACCCCGGCCAGCTCCCCACACCTGGGCACACAGACATAAGTGACTGCTCAGGCTCCGGGAGCTGGTCATTCTCTGAGGTGAAATTTGAACCCAGCTCCTCCTGACTCCAGGTCCAGATGCCTCTGCTCATCGTGTAACACAGCTTCTCCCCAGCCTGAATCAAAAGGTTCGCATGCAAGCACACAGCGAGCAGGCTTTTGTACATGGCGCGGCTTGAATTTCACGTCACAGAAAGCACAGAGATAACCATGAAGGGCTCACAGCAGCACCCCCGGCCCAGTCAGCCTCCTCTCCGGGGGCTGCACTGCCGTCTACACAGTCACCTGGAAGAGAGAGGATCGGGACGTTGTGACACAGCCAGATCCTTCTCCCAGCGGAGAGCTCCCCCCAGCCTCTGATTCTGGTAGCAGGGGCTTCTACTGCTCATCAAGAAATACTCATGCATTGCTTAAGTGTTTGCTGTATTCCAGGCGCCAGATACAAAGAAACGGGCAGAACGGCCCCTGCCCTCAGGATGACCTTGGAGATGAAGGCACCAGCCGCTGGTGGGATCCCGAGAAAAGGACACAAAACCTTCCAGCCTTCAGAGTCCTCGCCATTCTCCTCTTCCTACAGCCCTGACCCCCACACGTATTCATCCATACAGCGAGCCCAGCCTCCTGGCCCTGTCCATGCCTCAGCTCTGGGCATGCTCTCTGGCTCACCCCCTGCCTGGAAGGCTCTTCTCCTCCACTCCAACCACTGACCTCCCTGACTCCCTTTAAGCCCCAACTAAAATCCCACCTATTTTTGTACATCATATTTTTTTTTATTTTTATTGTGACTTGACCAACACCAAATAATATGAGCATTTCCATATACAAAGTAGAACAGGAAAAGATTACATACGAAGTTGTAAATCTATATTAGAAGCATTTTACTTTGCTTTTTAAGTCTTTTTTAATCATAAAAGTATTTTATTATTTCCCAGTTACATGTAAAGATAGTTTTCAACATTTGTTTTCATAAGATTTTAGTTCCAAATTTTTCTCCCTCCCTCACTTCCCTCCCCCCTCCCCAAGACAGAAAACAATCTGATATAGGTTCTATAGGTACAATCACATTAAACATATTTCTGCATTAGTCATGTTGTGAAAGAAGAATCAGAACACAAGGGAAAAGCTCAAAAAAGAAAAAAAAACAACCGAAAAAGTAGAAACGATGTGGTTCAATCTGCATTCAGAGTCCGCAGTTCTTTTTTCTGGAGGTGGAGAACATTTTCCATCATTAAGTTCTTTGGAATCGTCTTGTAAATCCCATCTGCTCATGAAAGCCTTCCCCAGTTCCCAGCGCCTTCCTTCTGTGAATTATTTCCTGTTTATTCTGTATATAGTTTGCTTTTTTGTATTTGTTTGCATGTCTTCCCCATCAGAGTGTAATTTCCTTGAGAGCAGGAAGTGTCTTTTGCCTCATTTTGCATCCTTAGCAATTAACACAGTGCCTGGCGTAGAGCAGGCACTTACTAAATGTTTATTGCCTGACTGGCTAATGACTAAAGAAGGCAGCATTTGAAGTGAGTACAGGCTCAGGAAAAAAAAAAACAACAACACCCAAGACTGGTCATCTCTCCATCCAGGAGCAATAGTGAGTTGTTGCCGTATGAACTTGGGCAGGTTCCCCTACATTCCACATTCATCGCTGACTGAATCTAGGCTCTTCAAGGATAAGCACTCTGAACTCCAGGAGACAATGAGCCCGTCCTGAATGGTTCCCAGCTCCCAGAGCAAATCTGCTGACTCAGTCATTTGTGGAAGGCTTCGGTCAGCTGCCTGTGGGCATGTCGCCCTGGAGGGACTTTTGGGGAGGGAGGGGGGACATGCCATCACTGGCCCTTCCCAATGCTCAGGAAAATGACGTCTGCTTGTTCCAGGCGTGTTTCTGTGGGTTTGGGGCTGATTTGTCATGTGTTCTGAAAGGAGGACGAGGAGGATTCAGCAAATAAAAACTTTTAAAAACCTTCCCCCAGGGCAGCTAGGTGGCGCAGTGGATAGAGCACCGGCCCTGGAGTCAGGAGTACCTGAGTTCAAATCTAGCCTCAGACACTTAACACTTTACTAGCTGTGTGACCCTGGGCCAGTCACTTAACCCCAATTGTCCCACCAAAAAAAAAAAAAAACTTTCCCCAAATCATGTCCAGCCACATTGTATTGTATGACTCTACTTGGCCCCAGAACTCCTCGGAAGTTTCAGAGAGACTCATTTCAGCTCCATGAAGGAGAATTGTCTCAACAATCGGAACATTCCAGAAATAGAGCGGTTTGCTCAGGAGCTCCTATGCCCCCGCCCCCTTCCCCAGCCTTCAGGCCAAGGATGTATGACCATCTGGGGAGCCCTCGGTTCCATTGAACAAGCATTTGGGGCCTTCTTGGGGCCAGGCCCTGTGCTATGCCCTGGGGATTACAAAGACTGACAGGGAAGAATCCCTGCCCTCAGGAAGTTTCCCTTCTCCTGGGATAGTATAAAAGAGATTGTCAGGTGCTCTCGGGTTCCTTCCAGGCCCCTGATTCTGCAAACCAGGAAAGCAGACACAGCCATTCCTAAAGACCACATCTTCCAGTGGCCCTTTATCAACAGATGCTGTTACCAGAGCAATGAGACAGGGTACCAGTGCACAGACCCAGGGTAGAAAGCATTCACTCTGGGAGGCCAGGAAGGGAAGGCGGGGGTGGGAGTGTAAGAACATCGAATGCTATTGAAAAAACAGCACCGTGAATTCCGTGACCCTTTCCGAGTGTTAGCGCGTGAGAGGCACAGAAGGCCCGATCTGCAGCCACCTATTTGTGGTCGGGTGCCCGCCAGGGCTGGGCCGCTTTCACCCCACAGAAGCTGATGAGAGAATGGGAGAGGAGGGTTGGGGGACTGAGCAGAGAAGAAAAGCTATGGAATATCTGCTATGCAGAGTGGAAAAGCAAGTTGTTAGGGAGGAGCAGAATGATTGCATTGCTTCAAGGAGGACCCAGTCGAGATAAAATAACATAAATTTGTAGTGGAACCAATCAGTCTGGTCCCATAAATTCCCCTTCTTCTGAATGATAGCCCAGGAAAAGAAATGTAATGGGGGAAATGGGGTACGGGTTTGGGGTTCTTAGGAATTCCTCTTTAAAGAATGACACCCTCTTGCACACAAAAGCAGTTAGAATAAGGTGGTAGTTTATTTAGGGGCAAGGGAAGGGAAGGGTGGGGGGAGGGAAACCATGAAAGAAATCCTTGGACTTCTCACGGGGAGATAGGCACAAAGCACGTGGCTCAGAGGTACCGATCTCCTTGAGCAGGAGACTGGCAGGTACTTTTATAGAGAACTGATGGGGGTGGACCATCTGCCTGAGGAAAGTTCCTTCAGTGAGGGAGGACCATCCCCCACTGGTAGTGACTGGAGGAACTGGGTGAGGGGTGGCTACCATCTCCCTTCAGGACACAAAGGCCGCAGCCACACCCAAACTTATCTCCCCAGGGTAAGGGAGACCAGAATGAAGGGTGGGAATTCGAAGCTAACTCAGTCCATTTGGTTCCGCTTATCTCTCTAGGCATCTCTGCCCTCTGGTTTAGTTTCTCAAGGAGAAGATTCCTTGATGTGCCCCAGAGAACTTCTGGGGTGCTCTGCACCCCATGACAGAAGTAAAGAAAACTAATGGTTGGAATCCTCTGTGGCTGGGGTTTGGCAGAATCAGAGATGGGACGGGAAACAAGGGATCCAAGAGTAGAAGGGAGTATAAAATTGCATTGCTTCACCAAGAGGTTGAAAAGGGAAGGGAAGAAAGGTACCAGTAGAGGGTTGATGGCCCAGGAAAGAAATGAGTGAAGGGATGGGCGATCTCTCCAGGAGGACAGAGAATAGCATGGCGTCTGGGTCATCAGACCCAGAGGAAGGTGGAAGGACAAAATGCTGGCTTCAGAGAAAAGAATTTCAGGGTGCATGATGAGAGATATGGACGACTCTTGAGATCCCGAGAACAGCCGTCTCTGGGGGATGCTGTCTCAGTCTTCCTGCCTGTCCACCTACACTCCTGATGTTTCCAGTAGGAGTTCTTTTTGCAACACATCCATGAAGAACCGTGATCTTTCCAGACGGTGCCTTGACTACCTTTCTGTCAAAGTGGCAAGCGCACACAGCCCAGCACCCTCTTCTCCTTAATGCTCTCTTCAAGTTTTCGTGATTCTGCTCTCTCCTAGTTCTCCTCCCACCTGTCTGTAGCTGAAGTACAATGGAGTGGGTCAACGTGGAGAAATGTGTTTGAACCATCAGACATCACTTTACCTGTGCCCTCCCTTAATGCTGCCCACGATCGCATTATCTCCCCTGGATGCCATGTTAACCTATTAACCCATGTTGAGTTTGCAGCCCCCTGGCATCTCGAGTTGTTTTTTCAAACAAAATACTCTCTAGCCATGCTCTGCCCCCCCCTCATCTTGTGCTGATGGAGTAGGGTTTTTGAACATATTGTAATTAAGTGAATTTAATGTATCTTTGTAATAAAAACACAAGAGCCCAGCAGGGCACAGCTATTCTGAAAGGCCCCAAGTCAAGGCACCACCAGGCAGTTCACTATTCATATTCACACTGTCCTCCCTATTGTAGGCTGATTGTAGGCTCTCCCAAAGCCATAAGCAGGCCAGATGGTCATGGTGTGTGTGGATGTAGAATTTAGAGGGGTTGTCTTCCCAAGCGAGGGCAGCTTCCAAAGCCTCCCGTCGTAATCAGTGTCCTGCTAGGTTTAAGTTGTCTGCTGCTGAAGCTTTCACGTGGAACATTAGAAGCCATTTTCTCTTTATTAAGGGAAAATTGATTTTTCTCCCTCAGAAATTAGATAAATTTTCTGACCTCTGAGCCCCTTGCTGTTACTGTGTCTCCCCAATGTTTTTAAGATGCCGTAGGATGACTTAACTCTTCTCAGCACTACAGTGATCCAGGACAATCCCAGAGGACTAAGGGTGAAGCCCACTATCCACCTCCAAGGAAAGAACTGATATTGATGGGACACAGACTGAAGCAGGCGATTTGTCACTTTCTTTCTTTTTTTTCTTTTGTTTTCTTAAACAAAATGACTAATAGATAATTGCATGTGTATAATCTATATATGATTGCTTACTGCCTCAGGGAGTAGAGAGGAGAGAGAAGGAAGGAGGGATAGAACTTGGAACTCAAGACTTTAAATAAAATGTTTATTATTATTTTTTAAAGATGCCATGGGATGTTGACATCAATATTAGAGTCACATGGCACATTGAAAGTGAGAAAATAAGAGGTGAATTTTCTCTCCATTTGAGCAACACACACAATGCAGCTACACACCTCCTGAAAGGGACCTGAGCTGAGCTGATTTAATTTTTAAAACTTTTAAAAGTGTTTGCTAAATCACAGGCCATTCTAAAAATAATGAGGTTAATACCAGTGCAACACCTGCTCTCGCTTTTCTTTTCATTAATTATCCATCATCCGATTATTTGGTTGCTCTTGCTTCTTGTAATTTTCTTAATTAAATGATTTCGACCATGGGCTGAATTTTCGATTTTAAAATGGATCCATGCAGGAGAGCAAAATAAAAAAGAAAGATGAGCCATTGACATCAAGGTCCCCTCCAGCTCTAAGTCATGACGCATGATTCTTGTTGCTTCCATTAGAAAGTTCAGCAGCAATCTGCAACGTGCCAAGCCAGATGCTAGGAACTGGGGGTGTCTAGTTGCAAAATAAGAAGCCACATAATGCTTGCCCATGGGAAGCTTCCCCCCACCTTCTTTTTGCAGGAGCTTATCCCCCTGTCATCCCTACTCAGCCTCTTCTTTCCTGCTGCCTGTGGACCTGCCCATCACCTGAGCCAGCACCCCCATCCTCCTCCCCTCCACTACTTCCTTGGGAAAACGGTCTCCTCTGATGGCTCCACTTCTCCTCTCACCCCCTCCCAGACTCTGCATCTGGCTTCACCCTTGGCAGCCACCGGAACTCTTCTCTGATGGCCTGTTCTCAGTCCCTGTTCTTGACCTCTGGCAGCCTGTGGCACTGTGGATCTCCCTCTCCTCCTCTCTAGGTTTCGGGGTGTCCCCTCTCCAGGTTCTCCTTCCCTTTCTCCTTTGCTGCACCTTCCTCTTTCTCCTTTGCTGCACCTTTGGGGTTCTGTCCCCAAAGCTCTGTCTGAGGTCTTCTCTTTTCCTTCCATTCTCCCCCTGCCCCCCTGGCAATCTCATTGGAACCCATTGACCATTGGGTCAATCTGTGCAAGAATTTCAAATCTATAGACACTCGCTCCTGAACCTCAGTCCTGCATCACCAACTGCCTTGTTTTGTTTTGTTTTTGTTGTTGGTGGTGGGTTTTTTTTGGTGAGGCACTTGGGGTTAAGTGACTTGCCCAGGGTCACACAGCTAGTAATTGTTAAGTGTCTGAGGCTGGATTTGAACTCAGGTGCTCCTGAATCCAGAACCGGTGCTCTATCCACTGCACCACCTAGCTGCCCCCCAACTGCCTTTTGGATCGCCCCATAGAATTTCAAACTGATCACGTCCAAAAGAGACCAAACTCCCCCCTCCTTCTCCTCCTCCTGCCCATCATATCCCTGGATACCCAGGCTCACAGCTTCAAGATTCACCTTGCCTCCTCATTCTCAGTCACCCCAAATATGCGATCTGTCACCGATTCTCACTGCTTCCTTCCCATCCCTCACACTGCCATGGCTCCTTGGCCAGACCCTTGGCACTGCCTCTCTCCTGTACTGTCCCAGTGGCCTGACTGGTCTTCCTGCTCCAATCCAGCTGCCAAAGTGACGTTCCTCAAGCACCGACCTGACCACTGCAGTCCTCTGTTATTAAGTTCCAGTGGTTCCCTCCTACCTCCAGGACCGATCTCATCTAAAAGCTTCTGTTAGGGACCCGAAGCCCTTTACGCTCTGGTCCCTCCCCGTGCTACACTGGCTAGCTCGCCCACATTGGCCCCTCACTTCTCCATCTCCCATCTCCATGCCTTTGCATTTCCCTCCCTCCTCACTTCTGCCTCCCGGTTTCCTTCAGGTGTCAGCTCAACCCTCTCTTTTGACAGAGGCTTTTCTTAGTCCCTCCCCCCGCCCCTCTCCTCCAGTGCCTTCTCTGAGGTAACTCCAAATGATACTGTAAACATAAAGGCTCAGGTTTTTTTCCCCATTAGAATGGGAACCCCTTGAGGGAAGGACCTGGCATAGAACAGGTGCCTAAAACATCAGCTTGGCTGCCCTCCTCATGACTGTGTCCACACCTACTCATGGTTTTCATCACATAATAGATCCAGGGCTGGGGAGAACCTCGCTCAGACACTGTCCGGTCCAGCTCTCTCAGGAAACACAAGGCAGTGAAGGGACCTGCTCAGGTAGTTCCCACACAGGCAACAATCGTCTGCAGTGGAACTTGAACCCGGGTCCTCAGACCAGAGTAAATGCTCTCTCCCCTGACAGTGAGTGGAGTTAGAGCGTAATTGATAACTCCTGTCCAGGAGCGGGTCTGAAGCCAGATTTCATAATTCTCATGATAATAATAGCTAATATGTATTTAGTGTTCACTGTGGGCCAGGTGCTGTGCTGAGAGCTTTATAGTTACTATTATTGTCCCCTTTTAACAGGTGAGGGAACTGAGTCAAACCGGTTAAGTGACTTGCCCAGGGCCACATAGCTAGTAAGTGTCTGAGGCCAGATTTGAATTCAGGCCTTCCTGACTCCAGGCCTAGCAGCCTATCCACTGCAGCATGAACCGCCTCAAGAGAAGGTGCTTTCACCAATCAGAAAATTAGACACCCAGAACAGGAAAAAGAGAAGCAGGCAGAGAGGAAGGAAAGGGAGAGACAGAGACACAGAGAGACCGAGGCAGAGACAAATCGAGACAGCGCCCTGGGGTGGAGGTGGAGATGGAGGCAGAAGCCCCTGAAGCTGACCTCCAGATGAGCAGGACCCACGAGAGTGAAGAGACACAGAAGCAGCACAGTGAGCTCGGAAAGTCTCCTGGCTGAGACGCCTCTCGAGCTAAATGTGGCAGCCTAGTTAGCTCTTGGAGACCGATGGCCGCTGCACCACCCAGAAGTCTCTCTGTGTGTAGACGGGGAGCCACGCCTACAGCAATTCGCTTTGTATTTGTCCTTGCTGTCGCCTGGGGGTGGACTTTCTTTATTGGGGGGGGGGGGCTGTCATGCCCAGGCTGGAAGAACCAATCACAGGCTGGAGCGCAATCCTGACCAAGCCCGTTCCTGCTCAGGCAGCTTGGCGGCCGTCCATTCCCAGAGGCTTCCCACTGGACGTAGTGTGGATGCTCCACTGGCTTTAGCTCCACTTCGTGGGAAGACCGAAGGATCCAAGCAATTCACTAGCTCGGGGGGCCTGGCATCAGGAGGGGAGCACTCCGCCACAACCGCCAGCTTTCCAATGTGTCATCTCACCCTTTGGACAAGGCCCAACCACTGGCAGTTCACAGCTCTTTGGAAGCATCCAGGAGCCCATGGTGGCCACAAAAGAAAAATCAAAGGAGAGAGAAAAACAATCTTTTCCTTTTTATCTTCCTTCCGGCCTGGCCTAGAGGAGGAAACTGTCTTGTTCCCTCTGAACATGTCAACAGCTGCCTCTTCCAATGAGAACCTTTGCATCAATTATCTCCTTCAGAAACCCAATGCAGGGGTCAGCACTGAATGTCTTTGGCCCATTTGGCCTTTTTTGGATTCGAGCCAGGCCTTCCATCAAGTCCTGCTGAATGACCTCTCATCTTCATAGCCAGCGCCCAGGCCAGTGAAGTCAGTGCTTACAAAAGATGCTGAAAGCGCCCTGTTATTGTCAGCTGCAGCCGGGCAGAGTCTGCTCACACCAGGTGAGGTGTTCTCTTGGGGACAGAACAGCTAATGGAGCTTCCTGCTAACTGCCAACTCTTTGTCTCTGTTCAACGGATATTCCAGAGACATTCTTTAAAACTCCAAAGCCAGTGTGGTTCTTTGGCACAAGCACCTGTACCTCGCAAACTCCTATTTTCAAATGTCAAAATATGGGAAGAAACCTGAGATTCCTGGAGTCAGGGACCTAGTTCAAATCTCACTGCCTCTATCATGACCTCTCCAGGCCTCAATTCATTCATCTGTGACCAGCAAAACTGCTGTGGGTTTCCCCCCCCCCCAACTGCCCAGGCTCAAGCTTCATCCACCAGATACCAATGGAACTGTGAGACCTGCTCCAAGATCCCTCCAGCCAGAGACCCCCGGGAGCACCTGCACCAGAAGGGCCACAGCACCCATCCCCTTGTGGCACAACCCCAAACCCAGTCGGCCCAGATCCCAGCAGGTCCTTCCCCAGGACATTCCGAAGTGCCGCTAGCACTCACCCATCTAGGGCTCCAAGGCTTGTAAAGCAGTTTGCAAAGATGAGCTCACTGGCCCCTCGCCACAATCCTGCTTGGGAGGGAGGTGCTGTTATCATCACCATTTTACCAATGAGGAAACTGAGGCAGATAGAAAGAAGACAAGCAACTTGCCCAGAGTCACACACAGCTGGTGGCAGAAGCTAGGTTGGAACTTGGATTTTTCTGATTTCACTCTGAAGCACACCACAAAGGTACACGTGGTACTTATGACTTGCACAGTGCTTTACGGGAGCTGGCCTGGCCTGACCCCCTTGAATCCAAGGGCCTGGCCTGGAAGACCTGAGCGGGATCCTGCTCCAGACACTCACTAGCTGTGCAAACCTCCCTAGGAAATTGCTTGTCTTATTCTGTTTTGTTTTGGTTTTGCGGGGCAATGAGGGTTAAGTGACTTGCCCAGGGTCACACAGCTAGCAAGTGTCAAGTGTCTGAGGCCGGATTTGAACTCAGGTCCTCCTGAATCCAGGGCTAGTGCTTTATCCACTGTGCCACCTAGCTTCCCCCTGGAAGTTGCTTGTCCACTCTCAGCCTCAGTGTCCTCCGCTGGACCAGACCATGCAGGGGCTTGGTTTCAGTGGCCTTTCAGGTCCTGC
This sequence comes from Dromiciops gliroides, assembly GCF_019393635.1. Classification (NCBI taxonomy): domain Eukaryota; kingdom Metazoa; phylum Chordata; class Mammalia; order Microbiotheria; family Microbiotheriidae; genus Dromiciops; species Dromiciops gliroides. The sequence continues at coordinate 999,895 of NC_057864.1, read as the reverse complement.
CAACCTCAAGCTGTGATCTGATGAGCCATTTATTCAGGGGCTGCTGGGTGTCAGGCACGGTACTAGGCAGCACCGAGTCAAGGAGGTCATATTCTACCACCATCAGTGAGTTCAGGGGGCTCAGAGCCTAAGCTGGTGAAATCAGGGGTCTGATCCAAGGCCCTCCCATTCACATATAGATAGGCAGGTAGGTGGATAGACAGATGGACAAACAGATAGATGGATAAAGAAATGGAAAGACAGAGAAGCAGACAAATATAGAGACAGCAATGTGTGTGAAAATGTAAAAGGGGTTTAGGTGCAGATATGTGATGTATGTGCTAAGTAATTCATCCTTAAAAACTTGAGGAGATAAAGAGAAAAATAAAACAATCCTAAAGCTTTTCACCTTGAAGAATGTCTCTCAAGCTTTTAGCCTGCTGACACCAGGCAGCCCCTTTGCAAATCGATCATCTTCATTAAGTGGCCTCTCCTTTGGAAGGCCGAGAGCCCTCAGTTCTCTGCTGGCTCTCAGAAGACCTGAACCACAGGGTGTCTGAAGTCCCCTCATCTCTGACATTCTGTGGCTTCTCTGGGAGGAAATGGGGGGCAGTCTTTCTAGGCCATTTTCCTCTTTTTATTTATGACCCCCTTGAATCCAAGGTTTCATGACAGATTGCTACGTCCCAGGGACATTTTGTAAAATATCTTGATGAAGATAGCAGTAACTCTGAAATGACAAACTGAGACGGTTGGACTTCTCTTGATAGCCTGAGAGGCATTGCCTGAAACCAGCTGGCAAAGCCTTCTAGGCTCCATTTGACAGGGTCTCTCTTCCTCCCTCCCTCTATCCCTCTCTCTCTTTCTCTCTGTCTCTCTGTCTTTCTCTCTCTTCCCCTCTCCCCCTTCTCGCTCTCTCTCCCCCTCTCTGTTTCTCTCCTTTTTCCACCCTCTCCGTCTCTCTGTCTCTCTGTCTCTCTCTCCTCCCCCTTTCTCTTGTCACTTTTTTCTCTCCTGCTGCTTTCTTGACAAAACCTTTCAATAAAACCTCCAGTTGCCCTCCATCTGAGTGTAGACCTGGTAGAAAATAGGAACATCTGGTGGCTCACAGACACATCATTCATCATCTATTCTCTTCCGTCTCTCAGTCTATCACAGCAGGAGAGCATGCTGAGGGAGAAGATGAGAGAACTGGATCTAGTTCATTTTACAGATGAGGAAACTGAGTTCTGGAAACCACAAAGACATCTGAAAGCTAGTTCTGAGAGATCTTTATGGGTTTTTAATCCAATTCAACAAATATTTATGGGGGGGCATGACTGAAAACAGCAACATATGCCAGAAACTGTGTTGAGTGAGGGAGCTACAGAGACAAAATAACTAAACCAAGAGAAAATTTCAAAAGAGATTTATTTTAATGGAGGGGATTTTTTTTTGTGTTCAAGGAACACAAGTTAAGTGGTTTCAGTCGTGTCTAACTCTTTGTGACCCCATTTGGAGTTTTCTTGACAGAGATACTGGAGTGGCTTGTCATTTCCTTCTCCAGCTCATTTTATAGGTTAGGAAACTGAGGCAAACAGGGTGAAATGACTTGCCCAGATTCACACAGCTAGTAAGTGTCTGAGGCTGGATTTGAAATTAGGTCTTCTGGCCAACAACAAAAATTGTCTGGGAGTCATCCTCCAGTTGTCTGGGCACTTGGAGGGAGGCCAGCTCTCTCACTGTCCTCTGACTCTACCAGGGAGAAGTTGTACAAAGGATGTCAAGCCCAAAGATATCAGAGGAAGAAGGAAAGGACCCATATGTACAAGACTGGGCACAGCAGCCCTTTGTTATTAGAAAGAACTGGAAGCTGACAGCTGAGAAAATTATGCTCCATGAATATAATAGGGAGAGGAAGGGAATAAGGACTTATATAGCATCTCCTAGATCCCAGGCATGTATGAAGCACTTTGCTTATTTTGTCCCATTTGATCCTTACCACAACCCTGAGAGGGAGGTTATTATCCCCATTTACAGATGAGGAAACTGAGGCAGACAGAGTTAGTGATGTGCCCAGGGTCACAGAGCTAGTATCTGAGGCTAGATTTGAACTTGGGTCTTCCTTATTCTAGCCCCAGTGCTCCATCCACTGCCAGCTGCCTCAATATAATAATATCATTGTGCCATAAGATACAAAGAAAGGGATGGCTTCAGAGAAACGTGGGAGGATTTGTATAAACTGATACGAAATGTATATAACATGATACAAGCAGTTAGCAGAGATGGTGTGCTCAGAGCTTAGCACAGGGCAGGCACTTCAATATTTATTGACTAAGTAAGCAATCAGTGCAATGACCAGACTTGATACCAGAGGACCAGTAATGGAGCATGCCGCACATCTCCTGACAAGGGGAAGGGCCCCAGGGAGCAGAGGGAGGCAGATGTTGAAGAAGATCTCTGGGGGAATTGTTTTGCCTACTATGTATATTTGATACAAAGGTTTTGGTTTTCTTTCCTCAATTTGAGGGAAGAGGGAAGTCAAGGTGTAATGAGGGACTAATGATAAGGTCGCCAAAATGAAAAGGATGAAAAGAAGGTCATTACCACATTTTTGGATGCACAGAAACAAGTTAGTACAAAACAGGCAATCAAGCTGGGTAGGAAAATAACAGGCTGGATTTATTATATCTTTGGAAAGAAAACCCGGCTGGACGCAATCCAAAAGGCATCCAGCCTGACATCCGACCCTCTTTGTCCAGTTATGTGGATGGAAGTGCGTCTCTTCTTTAGGGCTTAGGTTCAGAACTTTTCAAAACCAACAACTTCAGAAAAAACAAGTCAGCAGGCTAGGCTACAGCATAATCGAGGTGGTGATGAACCTTCAGAGAAGGAAACAGCCAGCCCAGAGTTGACCGGGCTTCCTCCAACACCCACCAGGACTGACCGGCCAACAGACTGACCAACCTTGTCTTCTCTTGTTCACACTTTCCTGCCAGATCAGAGTAATCCCAAGTGTATGGTTTGCCCACATTTAAGCAAAGCATTGGACAAAAATCATGTTATTCTTGTGGAAAAGATAGAGATGTCAGCTAAATGAGTGTGCAGTTGGGTGCATGAGAAATTGATTCCCAACAAACCTGCCACTCCTCCCACCTTTTTCTGTCTCTGGGTCTTCTCAATCAATAGATTGATCAACAAGCAGTTGATAGACCCTGAAGACAGAAATGGGAGAAGGCTTGTCCCTCAGGGAGCTTACACTCCACTCAAGGGATCCAATGTGTTCACTAGGCAATGTTTATAAAATGAAAACAGTGGCTGAGGTAAGGAAAGCAGGAACAATGACATAAACAGAGTAGGCACTCTGGAAGATGGCATTTGAGTTGATTTGTGAAAAGGAATGGAGGGTTCAAAGAGGCAGAAGAGAAGAGAAAGTCACCCAAGCATGGGGCACAGCCTGTGCAAAGGCATGAAGGCAGGAAACAGGGTGTCTTGTTAGAGACCACATGTATGACATGTGACTCATGCTATCTCCCACGAAGTAAGATGGCACGGTGTCTGGAGCTCCAGGCCTGGAGTCAGGAAGACCCAAGTTCAAATCTAGCCTCAGACACTTCCTAGCTGGGTTACCCTGGGCAAGTCACTTCACCTCATTGCCTCAGTTTCCTCCTCTGTAAAATGGGGGTCATAATAGCCCCTCCCTCCCATGGGAGATCATGTTTGTAAAATGCTTTGCATGATAATATCCTGGCTATGGTGATTCTTGGCCGTCCCTCATCCCCATCCATTGAAATCCTCCCCAACCATCCCAGAGCACTCCAGCTCTCACTCTTGCAGCAAGCCTTCTTGACTGGTCTCCAGCACTTGACTGGTCTCTTTGCACTCTGCTTGCATTGCCTTGGTGTATTCTACACTCCACTTTATATTCTATTTCTTTCTGTCCACACTATAGTTCCCCCAACACGCACATTTCACGTACCCTCATTAGACCAAACCCTCCTCGAGAAGCAAGATGTCATCTCCATCCTTGTGTCTTCAGCACAGTGCCTGACCAGCCATGCACAGAGCAGATGCTTAATAAGCACTGGGCTGAATCGAACCAGAGAAGACTTGAAGCAATTACTGTATCTAAAGATTTGAAAGGTTGTTATGTGGGATTTGTTCTGCTTAGCCCCAGAGAGTAGAAGCAGGACTAATTAAGACATTACAGTTGGGGTGGAGGTGGGGTATAGGGAAGGCAGGAGGAGAATGTATAGATTCCAACTCCTAAGGAGATACTTCCTGGCAATCACAGTGGTCCAAAAATTGAATGAGCCGCCTCAGGATGGAGCGTGTGTCCCATCACAGGAAGCCTTCCACAGAGCCCAAGAGGCTGAATCACCGCTTGTCAGGGATATTGTGGAGGGGGTCGGACTTCTGATAAAAGGGGGACTAGCCGACCCCCAGGTCTCTGCCAGTCATAATTTGCTATGATTGTGTGGTGCCACATGAGCTGCAGATATCTCAGGAAGTCACAACTCCTGAGTTATTCATGGGAACACAGCAGTTTCCTCGCTAGATTCATTCCATTCAAGGACTTTATTCATCCGCCCGCTTTGCAGATTGGGATCTCAATCACATTCGTGCCAAACATGTGGAAAGACTCATAACTGGATTATTTGTTCCATGTTTACCCGTTATCACTAACGAGGCTGGGCTCATGAATCCAAAAAGCAGATGTGGCTCCCTTTGGAGATTCACGATGCATGCATGACCTTCCACAGTGATCGGGAACCTCATCACAGTCAGCTGGTCTCCATTTGTCCTGTTAGCCAAGGAGGATGCCCTCAGGCTGACTTTTGGTGCACAGCTTCCTTAGATGAACTGAGAGCCAAGAACACCATTTATTCTCCAAACAAGCAGATGTGGCCTCTTTCCAAGTGGCCTTTTAGAATCGCTTCTGCCTGGCATGCTAAAGGCCTGGGCTCAGCTGAAATCCACTTCTTTTCTGTCTGTCAGAGTAGTAATCATTCAGCAGCCCGGAAAGAATAGAAACTAGAGGAATCATTTAGCAATATTCCTCTCAACTCCCATCTTTTCTTTTCAAGAACCCCATTCCCTAAAAAGAAAAGGGGCATTTTAAGAAGCAGAGAAGACCTCAAAATTATGCCTGAGCAAGAGAGAATTACCACCTGATTGTAACATTTGAAGAGCAGACATGAGCAGTCGCTTTTCAGGAGGCTTGGTCAGGGTTTTCTCCTACCAACTAGATGAAAAGAATCCCTCCTGCTCCTATGGCTTAATAACAAAATGTAAAACAGACCAGATCAATGGCCCAGGACAAAATAAGCTCTGCCCAAGAGGAATCCAGCTGGGGGCACGTCGTCATCTTAATAAAAACAGTATTCATCAGTGACAGTCAGCATCCTCCTGTTCTCTGGGTGGGCAATGACTAGGGCTGCCTCATAGGCACCATTCAGTGCAAGGACACATTCAGAAAACACTCTGAAGGTCACCTGGCTGAGGTAGAGTTTCCCTGCAACACCAGCCCCCAATCCAGTGACCAGGAGTTACAACCTTCCACTAAGGGAGATCATTTGTGGAACCTGAAGCCATCCAGTCTTTCAGGATTGTCTGGACAGCATCCAATTCATTTTTCCCCAGGTCTCCATCAGAAAATGTATCAGTACTGACGAGCTGCAACTATTCCTATTAATAGCACTTCTATACTGTTTTTAGTTTTGCAAATTACTTTACATATATTATCCCATTGAGCTTCACAAAAACATTATCTTCTCAGATTTGAAAACTGAGGCTGGCACCAGGGTTAAGTGATTTGCCCAAAGTCACACAGCTAAGAAGTGACCTCCAAGCCCACATCTCTACCCAACTATGGTACTCATCGGGCAGACAGACAGCTTGTGTTCTCCCTCCCATAAGAGGCTTTCCTTGACACACATTCCCCACAAACAAAGTTATTAACACCTGCCGCCATTCTGAGACCACTTTTTGTCACAGTGCATACCGGCTTGTACACACGTCAGCCCTGACTCCCAGGTCCCAGTAGAATGTAGCCTTTGGGTTTTTTTGTCTTTGTACCACCAGTGCCTGGGATATAGAAGACACTTGATAAGGTCTGATCTCTTTGTTGCTTAACATTTTCCATTTCCAATAGTCCACTCTGCACTACTGTTACATGGCCTCCTGGTCAAGGATGCTCAGTGCTCTGCCTCCTAGACAAAAACCATGTTATTCTTGTGGAAAAGATAGAGATGTTTGGTAATGTGAGCACTCTGTCCCCTGGCCTCTTGGGGGAAGATGCTGGCGCCGACTCCCCTCCTGGATAAGTGCAGCCTTGTGGTAGATGTCGTTGGCATCTTTCTCACCCCCTCCAGAGCCTGGCACACTGCCAGGCTTTCAGCAGAGTTGAATAATATTACTATCATCACAAGCATCAAAAATGGGACGCTTCATTGTCCTGTCCCTTCCTCTGCTGATCAAACAGGACGTTTTCTTTCTTTGGGGCCAAATGTCAAAGTTAATCCAAGTCTGAAAATGTTTAACTATGGCTTGAGGGAGAGTAATGCAGGTCACCCAGTGAGCCCTTGTTCTTCCAAGAGAGTGATGGCTCCTGCTTAACAGCTGTTGTTAGGCTGGAACTTCTGCTCTATAAAAGGAATTTCCAGCAGTTCAAAGTTTCTTAAGTCCAGGATTTTGGTAAATGAATCTCTGCTAAGTAGAAGTTTTTGCTGTTGTTGTTTAGACTTGTTACTTTATCCATTTGAGCAGCGCCTGGCATGAAAACTCACTCCATGGACACAAATCACCACTTGTCTATAACTTACGTTCTTAGGGAGTTCCTGAGGGCACGGAGCATTTACATGATATCCTTGGTTCCACAGCCAGTTGGTGTCAGAGACAGCGTTGAAGGTTAAGTTCTCCTGACTCTGAAGCTGGCCCTCTGTCCACTGCAATGCGCTGTCTCTCCTAGTGAGGAACACCTGTATCTAAGACTCTATCCCAGTTCAAAAAATGGTGCCCATTAAGAGTTGCAAAGGAGCTTTGGGAAGACCAAGAAACGCCTGCCACCATTTTAACACTGGCTGCCTTACCTTAGCTGCTGTCAACAGGAGAACTGCTTTACAGCTTGAATAAGATATAAAAGGTAAATAACTTATGAATAATAGATCAGGATCAAGGTTAAGAGGATACAACATTGCTCTGACTGCTTCTTCCCAGGCTTGGCACAAATGTGTCAGCAAGTTCGTTGAGGCAAAGATTTTGGTGTTTTCTTTCATCTGCTTCTCTGGAGTGTCTCGGACATGTAGAGCCCCAGGTAGCTAATAATTATTAATGACATATCCCCATGATGCCAACTGTATAAGAATAGATGGGGTCGAATTCTTCCTCTTTTGGTTTGAGACATCGGCTTGGTGGAAGGCTTAGGAAAGCAAGGATTTCCAGGCCAAAAGAAATCTGTTCTCAATCTTTCTCTTTCTTTTCCTATCTTTCAATAAACCCTTAAAAAAAGGGAAAAAAAAAAGAATAGATGGGGTCGGGCAGCTAGGTGGCGCAGTGGATAAAGCACCGGCCCTGGATTCAGGAATACCTGAGTTCAAATCCGGCCTCAGACCCTTGACACTTACTAGCTGTGTGACCTTGGGCAAGTCACTTAACCCTCATTGCCCCGCAACAACAACAACAACAAAAAGAATAGATGGGGTCTTCTAAGGAGAAGGCATGTACTAGACAAGCAAGCAGAAAGGGGATGATGGCCAGGGTCGAGGTTGGCACTTGGCATCTACGACAACCATGCCAAGGATCGTGGTAAGAGGCAGTCGTGTAAAGCAAAGGAATCTGGAGGTGAGGGGAAGGACTGAAAGATGAATTAGTCATAGGAGAATGGACTCAGAAGGGAAGAGGACCTTTAAGTTTGCTTTAAAAAGATCTGGGGTCTTGGGTGAACTGCAAGCTCACCATGAGTCAACAGTGGCATGTGGCAGTCTTGAAAGCTTACGTGATCTCAGGCTATGTTTGGAGAGGCAGAGCTTTCCAGGAAGAAGGAGGCTGGAGCCTCTCACTAGTCTGTTCTGGTCAGGATGCATCCTGTGTTCAGTAATGGACACCGTAATTTGGGAAGGGCTTTGATAGGAGGGCAATCAAGATGGCGGGAGGCCTTTCGTTTGTGTCATCAAAGAGGAGATGGGGAAGTTGGAGAAAATGGAGGAGAGGGAGAAAGAGAGCAACACCACTACCTCCCATTTTGTCAATCAGCAAACTAAACCATCATGGTGCCGTGGCTCGTGCAGAGTCCCTTATCGAGTCATCACTGAAGCCGAAGTTCAAGTTTCCTGAGAGTTTTCCCTATTCAGAAGGGAAATGAAGAGCAGGTGGCTCCCCCTCACTGGAGGTCTTTAAACAGAAACTGAATGACTGACCACGTAATCTAGAAGGTATTCTGGGTAAAGTCTGGTTACACTTGATGGCCACCCAAAGCAGTTCCAATGCTGAGAAACAGCCCACCACACTCCACTGCAGTGTGTGCTCCATGCACTCCCTAACAGAAATGAAGCCTCACTGGGTCAGGAATGGTCAAGTCCAGAGGCCAAAGCTTCCTAGGTATTTGTTTATTTAGGGGATAGTCAGGCTCTGCGGGGGCTCCAGCCCAGGCTCCGCCCTCTTCTCTTCTCCTCCCCTATTCTGTCCCTTACTGATATTGTTAATCCCCCTGGCTTCAATGATCAGTGCTATGCAGATGATCCTCAGATCTCCTTAGCCTGCCCTAACCTCTCTCCTAACCTCCAGACACCTCTCCCACCGCCTTTCGGAAATCTCAAACTAGATGAGCCCTCGGCATCTCAAATGCAACGTGTCCAAAATAGATCTCATTATCGTTCCCCTAAAAAATCTTCCCCTCCTCCTAACCCACCCCAGTCACTGAGGTTTACAAGCTCAGTGTGGTCCTTGACTCCTCACTCTCACCCCCAATTCAATCTGTGTCCTGCTAATTCTGCCTTCACAGCCCTGGTGTGGACCCTTATCACCCCATTCCTGGATTGCTTCAGCAGCCCACGGGAGAGGGAGGTGCACTCACCTCAAGGCTCCCCTACTCTAGATCATTCTCCATTCAGTTGTCAAAGGAATCTTCCTGAGCCCAGGTCTAACCAAGTCCCTCTCCTACTCAATACATTCCAATGGATCCCTCCCTGTTACTTCCAGGATCGAGCATAAAATCCTCTGTTTGGCTTCTAGAACCTTTTACAACCTGGCTCCTTTCTTCCCTTTTAATCTCCTTCCTTTGTGCCCTCTCCTTAACACCCGCAAGCCAGCAGCGTACACTTTCGCTTTTTTACTGATAAACATGCCCCTCATTAGAAAGCATACTCCTTGAGGGAAGGGGGGGCGCTGTTTTATGTTTAAACACCTGTTAAGAAAACCCAGGACCTAGTAAATTTGTGGCATTGATAGAAAATGAATTTGACCTCAGATCCATCTCAGGAGATGTGCTGGGTCTCTTCTGTACAGATCTGAGCAAGACTCCAGGCATCAATGTCCAAGTCAATGATGACTCTGACATGATGTCCAGTCAGTCAATAAACATTTTGAAGCATCAACCAGATACCAGCAAATGTGCTAAGCGCCAAGGATAAAAGGAAAGGTAAAATGTGGTCCCTGTCCTCAAAAAGCCCAAAACCTAATGGGGAGCCACCATGTAAACAAATATACACAAACAGGGTCTGTACAGGATAAATTGGAAATCATCAACAGAGAGGAGGTGTTCGATTTTATCCTGGACTTGAAGAAAGCCTGGGGGGGGGGCTGAAGAGGGAGAACTTTCCAGCCATAAGGCACGGCCAGTGAAAATATCTGAGTCCGGAAATGGAGTGTCTTTTTTTAGGAACCACCTGGAAGCTGGGGCGGGGCAGTGGTGTAAGATGGATAGAGACTGGAAGGGTGGGGAGGGACCAGGTTGTGAAGAGATTCGAGTGTCACATAGAGGATTTTCTATTTGCCTCTGAAGGTAATAGGAAGCACTGGAGTTCTGAGCAGGGAGGTGACATGCATTTTAGGAAGATCGTTCTGACAGCTGAGTGGAGGCTAGACTGGAGTGGGGAGAGGCTTGGAGCAGGGTGGAGCAAGGGGAGCCATTGAAAATGTTACTGTGGGTAAAGGATAGTAGCATATGCAGACACGCACCACTTCCCTCTCCAGGACATCATCCCTGAGTCTATGCCTACTTCCTTCCCCGATTCCTACTCCACTTTCCACCTCTTTTTTCCCCCTTGCCAAGTGGACTTGCCATTCATTCTCCATGAACTTTAGCTTGAGCTCAGGCCTTTGGCACTTCTCCCTTCCCCACAATGAGGTCATCAGCGGTGTCTCATGGTGCATATTCAGGGAAATCAAAAGGTCTACAAGCCAGGGATAAGTCAGGGCTTTCACGAAGGCCATTTTCCATAGGACCAGAAGGATAATGGGAACCTTACAGAAGTAACCAGACCCACCATGATGTCACACATGTGTAGCCTCTCTTGCCAATTTTGAAAATTGGGTCTAGTCTAAAGGACAAGCACCAAGTAATGGAAAGCAAAAGAGTGAGGTCAGAGAGCAGTTCACATGTTAACTTCTTGGATCCTCTCAACAACCCTGACAAGTAGATACTGTTATTAGCCCCTTTTTACAGTTGGGGACACTGAGGAAGACAGAGATGAAGTAATGTGCCCAGGGTCACCCAGCTACTGGATTCCTAAGGTGGGATTTGAACTCAGGTTTCCTGACTCCAAGTTGAATTCTATCCACTACCGCCCCTGGCTGCCCCAAGGCAGAAAGCAAACACGTCACTGGCTAGGTTAATTAATATACAGGAAGAGATTCCACAGCTAACAATCTGGATTGTGTCACAATATCCATTTTTCTGGGGAAAATGTGAAATTTTATGAATTTGTCCTCTCTCATTGCCTCCTCATCTTTCCTCATTCTCCCCTCCCCGCCCCCAATTTGAAGACATTCTTTTAAAACTTAGAATCATGGGAGCCTCAACAGATTTGGGGGTTGAAAGGGAGCTTAGAAGCTTGTTACTCCAACTTGTGCCTAAAGAGAAATCCCTCCTGTGACTCATGCCAAAAAGGGTCAGCCAGCCTCTGCAGGAGCAAGGGCTACTTCCTAACACCCACTGAGGCAGCCTTACCTAGTCTGGGGACCGTTCTCATTAGCAGGAGTTTCCTCCCAACCTCAATCCTAAATCTGCTTCTTTTTGAGTCTGCCCCACATCACGCCTTGTCCTGTCCCTCTGGGATCAGATGGAATGAGGCACAACCCTCTTCCACAGACCAGCCTTTCAAAGTGCTTGTTAAAATGCAAGCTCCCTGAAGGCAGGGAGCTTCACCTGTCTTTGTACCCCAGCACAGTGCCAGGACAGAGCCAACACACACGACTCACATTTGTACATGTACTTCTTGTCTTCTCCCTTTGAGGGTAAGCTCTTTGCAAGCAGGGGTTGTCCCATCCCTTGTCTTTGCAGCCATGAGATGGGGGGATGCCATGACTCGCACTGAATTGGATTTAAGTGAGGGCTGTGCCGGCTCACTATCCTCACTTTCTCCTCCAGAGCCATCTGGGTCCAATGACCCAGGAGGACTGGCGATGACTTCAGGTATTTATGGCAATGGGGGTTAAGTGACTTGCTCAGGGTCATACAGATAGTAAGTGTCTGAGGTAAGATTTGAACTCAGGTCCTCTTGATTCCAGGGCCAGAGTTCTATCCATTGTGCCACCTACCTGCCCCCAACCCAATAGGCAAGTACTTGTTGATCCACCAATGAACTGATGATGGTGTGACTGAAGACAGCTGCAGTCCCCACCCCAATTCTTCTCCTAGTTCCTTCCATCTCCACACAAGTTCTCACCTTTCCCATTGTGTTGACCCCAGAGTCTCTCCTGCTCGTTGCTAACAAAGGAGCCCTGTCATCTTCGGGACAGCCCATTTCTCATCCACTTGTTTCCTCTTTCTGTTGCTCAGATTTGGATTTTTCCACCTACTTTGCTATAATGGCCCATTAACAGCTCCTATATCAAAATTCGGAGGAGCTGGCATAGTCTGAGAAGGTGGCCCTGGCTTTCGCCACAGACCATTCTGAACTGCCTGCTCTTACCTGTGATAAAATGTCCACTGCATCGTCTCACAGGCAGAGCAGCCTCTTCCCTTGGCCATGTGGTTTGCTCAGATGGCTGCATAGGCCTCCCTGGTGGCACGAGGATTTGGAGGCTAAGATCAGTGTCTAGATGAGAGATATATGACAGAGGGAGAAGGAAGGACGGAGCCCCAGCCCCCCTGGGCAGAGCAGGGCCAGGCGACAGTCTTTCCAGGGTTAGGGGGCAGCTTTCATACTTCCCCTCAAATTCTCCTCCTTTCTCAGTGAGTTATCCCCAGTTAGCTTCCTCTGGTTTGTCTCTAGCACTGGAGCCACAGTCATAGCCTCAGAGATCAAGAGCTGGAGGCCACTAAGTCTAGCACTGCCTGCCATTTTTACTAATGAAGAAAAGGAGGCCAAGGGAGTTAAATGACTCAGCCAAGGTCACACAGGCAGTACTTCTCAGAGGCAGGATATGTACCCAGGCCTTCTGACTCCATGGCTAGGGCTCTGGGGATATAAAGGCAGGTTACTTGTAATCCCCCCATGGGGCTCTTGTGAGGTCATTCTCTGTGTGAGATTATGCGGTGGATGTTTTGTCACAGTGAGACAATTGACAGAAAGTCTTCTGGAAACTTTAAAATACCATGTAAATGTGCATTATTATGATTACCTCAAGGTCTTCCACTAAGCCAGTCACTTTCCTCTCCACTACCTCCAACTCCTCCATGTCTTTCCTGTATCCAGAGCAAATCACAGAACTCTGGAGGGGATCTGAGCAGAGCAGAGCACGGGGGCTACTGATGCTTCCATTCAAGTCAGCAAACACTGATTCAAATCCTACCGCGTGCCGGAGCGCTGAGACTACAAAGACAAGTCAGCTAGTCGGTGCCTGCTGACATTCTGCAAAAGGAAGACAGCCATCAAAGGGGTCGGGAGAATGGTGATCCAGTCCTGGAGTGTATTTGCAAATGGTAGGGATCCAGGCCCTGGTACAAGGCACAACCTCAGTCATCAGAGCCCAGGGTCCTGGGGGCATACATGGCCAAGGTTCCGGGAGGCGGATGACCAGAGCAGGCAGCGAGGCTCCCCAGTGCCTGAGCAGGAATATTGACATATATAGATAGAGATTTACATTACATATGTCCACATATGCACAAACACACACACACACACACACACACACACACACACACATATATATATATACCTACACACTGCCTAGCACGTATAGATGTGTGTCCTCATAGGTGATGTTGATGAGGCTCCTCGTTCTGGACACCAGGCTCCTCTTAATCAAGTCTGGAGCTTCACCGGCGTTTTCAGTTTGCAAACACTCTGTTGACTCAAATAGAGCTCAGGGACCCCTTGCAATTTCCTGGAAGGTTCTCATCATCTCAGTAACTCAATCCCATGTAAAGTGGGGAGGGTCTTACCCTTTCTTTTGGTCTTTGGTGTATGATCTGCCTTGTGTAACAGGAAACAGAGAATTATGGGAGAAATGGTTTTAAGATCACCAGCTACATAAAGCTTGACATTTAAGTAAAATCATTACATACACTTGAACACAGAGAACTGCGAACAAGGAAATCTGCTGAGGCTTAAAAAATGGAATGAAAAGCCTGGACTTTCTTCATTTGGCCAAAGAAAAAGTGAAACCAGCTTGTGCCCTTTGAGTGTGTGGGGGACGGGGTGGGAGGTGTGAAGGGGAAGAGGATGTTATTATAATAGATAGACTAAGTCACGGGCCATGAAGGAAGGAAGAAGCCAAGTGAAAAACCCAGGAGGTCCGAGGAGAATTTGGAGATTCATGAAACAGTCGCCAAGGTTACCAGAGTGTTGGCGATTTGAGCCTTTAGGAAGACTCTAAAGGAACTGGAACATCTTAGCCTGGAGACCGCTGCAGGGCCACCTAACAAGGATTACATCCAGAGACCCAATTAAAATAGTGACTGTGTCTTCTTTATCTTCCCTGAAGACGAGTCTCATTGAATGAGCGACTGGTTCAGGGACGGGGTTTGGCCTTATGCATGAAGCCACTACATGGACATCTTCCCAAGAAAAGACAGACAGACAGACAACATTTCATGGCTTATAGAATGATATGCACCCCCTGCCTTTTGTGCTCTTCAGCTTTGTAGCCCTGGTTACACATATGAAGTGCCTACCTTGTGCCAGGTACTGAACTAGGCACTGGAGATACACAGACAAAAGTGGAATAATGGAGCATCGAGGGAGAAAACACATATAGGCGAACTAGGTGGCAGCTGGGTAGTGAAGTGAGCAGCGCTAGACTTGGCATCAGGAAGACCTGAGAGTGAATCCTGCCATTGACACTTAAATAGCTGAGCAAGTCACTTAACCACTCTCGGCCTCAGTTTCCTCATCTGTAAAATGGGGGTAATGACAACAGCTACCTGCCAGAGTGTTTATAAGGATCAGTTGAGAATATTTGTAGTCCTTTGCAAACCATCAGATGCTCTTCAGACACTGGCCCTTATTTTTCTAAGGTCCGATATAGAAGAGACTCTTGGTAGAGCGGGCTCAGACTGGACGACCTCTGCTCCTTCCCAAGTCGGAGAGTCTGTGACTCTGGAACATGCCCACTCCAGGCCTGATGGTCCCTGATTCTAGGAAGGATCCAAGGAGACTAACTGGCCACTTAACTCCAGACACTTTGGGAACATTAAGATGTTTGCTCTTAAGATGCTGGGCACAGAAAACGAGTCTCTGAGCACCAAGATTTTAGGAGGAGCCAGATCTCTAGCGGTTCCCATGCTGAAAGCTCTGCGTTGCCTGCCCAGCTTAATTGGAGATCATCACAGTGCTGGCCCAGGCTTCTGCAGCAGAGACTGGTGAGCTCTGACCACCTGCCATCCCATTTCACCTGTGGGATAGCTGTGCACAGCCTTCTTCTAGAATACGGTGGATGTGTGCGCAGAAGAGGTTTTTACAGATGGATGCAGACCTCACCCTCACAACCCCTGGACCAGCCTCTGCCTGGGTGGCCACTATCAGCAGGGAACTGTCTGGGCTTTGTCTCAAGGCAAGATGTTGGGAGGAAGTGGAGAGGCACCAAGCTTTTCTCCTGCCACAGTGGAAAGGTCACTTCCTGTAGCAGCAGAGGACCGGCCTCACATTCTTCCTCTAGGGCTTCTACTGAGTGCGTGACCTCGGGCAACTCACTGACCTCCCTGGGTCTTTGCTTCCTTGTCTATAAAAGGAGGGGTCTTCTAGCCCCTCCATACCTATAACCCTAACCCTGCTTTGCCCACTGACCTCCCTGGTTCCCTTCAAGCCTCATCTAAAATCCCACCTTCTATGGGAAGCCTCCCTCAATTCCTCCTAATTCCAGGGCTTTCCCTCTGCTCGGTGACTTCTGCTTTATCTTGGCCATGGCTTGTCGGGTATAGATTTGCTTCCATGTTGTCTCCCCCAGTAGATTGTAAGCCCCTTGAGGACAAGGACTGTCTCGCTTCTCTTTGTATCCCCATAGCTGGTGCTTCCAGAATATTTCCTGAATGAATAAACAGTCTTATTGTCCTGTTCTGGTCAGGACATCTCCTAACCCCATAAGGAAATGCCCAACCTGTCCCTCCCCTCCCCCACCCCCTCAGCGCTTCCCTTTCCTCCCTTCTTTCCAGACAGAATAGTCTCCTTCCACAAACATGATGCTTCCTACAAGGCAGGTTGAGCGATCCTCTAAAGCAACCGTCCCTCCCACAAGATCCTCCAGGGTTTCTCTGGTGTGGAAGAAAGATCATGGACGGGTTCAGAGAAGCGTGGGAAGATTCCTCTGAACTGATGCAAAGTAACCAAGGAAAAACCAGAACCATTTACAACCAAACCACCTGGAAAGACTTAAGAGCTGTGATCACCACATGGTTCTCAAGAGCAATGATGAGGAAAGCTGCCAGAAGGGGGTGGGCTGAGTGCGGCACGACCCGTATGTCTTTGGAAGAGGCCCATGGGGGAGTTACTTTGCTCTGATGATGCCTATTTGTTACAAGGGTTTTGTTTTCTCCCCTTTCCCACATTGTCAGGGTTGGGAAAGAAAGTCCTTATTAATCGGAAACAAAATGTGATTTAAAAAAGACAATGGGACCTCAATGCCAAGGCTTAGAGCAGCTGACTTCCAGGATCCTTTGGAACGCTGAGATTCTGTACTTCCAATCACAAGAGCAGGGCTCCTGAGCCTTGTTCTTTTGCCGGATGCTTTGGCATTCCGAGGAAGCCTGTGCGCCCTTTCTCGGAATGATGCTTTTACGTGCACACATTAAATATGTGGGCTTACAGAGGAATTCTGTTATCGTTATCCTGCAAATATTTGCGAAAATGAGTTTGCAGCTTCCAGGTGGAGAATCCCTTCTAGAGAAACCCTCCCTCTGCCCACGGACTTTGTCTTCATCACTTCCCACATGTCCTCACGAAGCTGAAAGGTCAGCAGGGCAGACTTAGAGCCCAGGGGCCTCAGAGGCATCTGCTTCACACTCCTCCTTTAACAGATGTAGACACTAAGCCCACGAGGTGATGGGTCGGGTCCGAAGTGCCCAAGCAGGACTTTGTCCTGTGGCTCCTGGACCATGCCGCCACTTGTATTCTCCCCAAATTCCCCAGGGGTGTCCCATGTTTCATGTCGAAGGCTGTCAAGGCTGCTCAGAGTCTCCTCTAGAAATGAGAAACTAGCAGAAGTGTCTTTGTGGGGCAGCCAAGTGGCACAATGGATAGAGCACTGGCCGTGGATTCAGAAGGACGTGAGTTCAAATCCAGCATCAGGTACTTGACACTTTCTAGCTGTGTGACTCTGGGCAAGTCACTTAACCCTCATTGCTCCACCAAAAAATAAATAATTAATGATAGATAAATGAATGAGTGAATGAATAAATAAATGAATGAATGAATAAATCAATAAATAAATGAATGTGTCTTTGGGCTGAGGAGGGGGTGCGAGATGAACACAAACACCTAAGTTACCTCTGGCCAGAGGTATCAGCAGCAGCTTGGCTTGGCTAGGTATTCCTCTGAGAAGATGCAAAGTGCAGGCACAGATTCCTCAGCCTTCTGCAAAGGTGGGGCCCTGGGTTCAGCCGGCCCTCCGTGTAGATCCCTGCTCCTCCTCCTGCCCAAAGGCCAGGCTTGAAGGCACAGACTTTGGCGAGGGTGGCCTGTTGGAGCGGCTTTAAATACATGCTCAGTCATGTGATGTATGAGAAATGTGTGTGCATGTATCCATGTACACGTATATGTGTACATGTGTGTTATCTATGTATGTGGGGTGGCAGAGGCAGTGAGAGACACAGAGAGTCTCCATCAGGAAGATGGAAGCCTGTGAGGGCCGGGACTATTTCTTCTTGTCCCTGTATCCCCAGAACCCAGAGCACAGTGAGATTTCAGCACCCCCCCCATAGGCTCTGAGTAGGAAGGGCCCTCGGGGGTCAGCCTGCACAGCCCACACTAGGACAGGAGTCCTCTCCACCACAAGGCTGACAACATCATCAGCACCCTCCTGAGTATCTCCAATGAAGGGAGAAGAACCCCCCCACACATAAATCCCCAGATTGCTAGATTTGGGCAGTGAGGGGTGTAGGGGGCAGAGTCCATAGAATGGGGCCTTGGTGTCCAGACCCTGCCTCACAGGCTCCTTAGTGTGTGGTCTCACACCCAAAATGGCTTCCTCTTCCTCCAGCCCTCCCAGGCCACCTTAGCTTGCACCCTCATCTTCCTCCATCACAGTCCACCTTGTATCACACTTATTGGAGGCATTAGGAGGATGTTGGATTTGGGGGGGTCAGGAGGCCTGGGTTCCAATCCTGCCTCTGCCACTTTACCTTGGATGAAGGCTTTGGGGACAGTGGATGTTCCATTAGACTCATAGTCCTCCCTGAGGACCCTCTCTTTTTCTCATCCCTGCCTCACTCAGCTCCAAATCTGGGCTCCTACTAGACTGGAATCTCTTGGAGGACAGGGCAGGGCCATTCTTGTCTTTGCATCTGGGCCCTAGCACATGGCCTTTCTTACAGTCTTTAACCCTGCAACACACACAGCTTTATTGAAAGTACATGAGAAGCTCATTGGCATCCTCATCTTACCCAAGTCAGTGTTGTTACAGCCTCCGCAGCTCATATGCAAACTTTCCTCGGGGCACCAGGTCTGACCTGGTAGGAACGCCCTTGAACTCCGAGAGGCTGAGTAAGCAGCTGAGCTCTTCTGACGGTTAAATACCAGTTTGCTCTTTGTTGTGAATAAGAGAAGTGGCTTCAATTGGTCCCATTGATTAGCATATGTGGGAAGGGAGGAGAGAGGGCAGTGTAGCTCAATGGAGAGGGCAAGCCAGCTTTGAATCAGGAAGACACAGAAGGAGGGGTGCAGGCAGAGCCTTCCAGGCCTGGGGGGTGGCCAGTGGGGGACACCTGGAGGCACGAGGAGGAGGGTTTTCTTCAGAAAACAGCCAGGATGCCCCCCCATCCCTGGATCGGGGCTAAGGGGGTGAGGTGTAAGAAGCCTGGAAAGGGAGGAGAGGACCAGGTTATCAAGGGATTGAAAACCCAAAGACTGGTAATGACAGGGGAACAATGGGGCTTTCCAATAGTCACTTTGGGGGCTGAGTGAGGATGGACTGGAGTGGGGGAAGACTGAGACAGGCAGACCCCCCCCCAGCAGCCATTGCAATAGTCTAGGCCTGAGGAGATGAGAGTCTGCACCAGGGTGGGGGCAGCATCAGAGGAAATACAGGGGCACATGAATAAAATGTCACGAAGGTAAAATTGACAGGTCTTGGCAATGGATTGGAGAGGGTGGGGTTTGGGTTAGGGAGGGTAAGAGAGAGTGAGGAGTTCAGTCTAGGTCATGAGCCTGGGTGACTAGGAGGAGGATGGCACCTTCCCCAGGAAAGACAAGAAGAAGACAGGGGAAAGATGGAAGAGAGAAGCCAGGAAGTTGTCTGAGTTCTCCCAAATTTCCCTCAGAAAGATGGTGACTTCAGTTTTGGACATGTTGAGTTTAAGATGTCTATAGGAGGGGCAGCAACGTGGTACAGTGGCTAGAGCACTGGCCCTGGATTCAGGAGTACCTGAGTTCAAATCTGGCCTCAGACACTTAACACTTACTAGTTGTGTGACCCTGGGCAAGTCACTTAACCCCAATTGCCTCACCAAAAAAAAAAAAAAAGATGTCTATAGGAAATCTCTTTTAAGATGTTCAGTGGTTGGGTGGAGATGTGTCTGAAGGTCAGGAGAGACATGAGGGCTAGAAGAGATCTGAACATCAGATGATTATTGAATCCTTGGGAGGTGATGAGATCAAGCAAAATACCGGTGCTGAAAAGTGCTCCCCACATCCAGAGAGGACTGATGGATTCTGAGTGCAGACCAAAGCCGGCTTTTTTCACTTTCTTTATTTTTCTTGCTCTTTTGCAACATGTCTTGTGTGGTTTCACATGTATAATTGATATCATAATGCTTTGCCTTCTCAATGGGTAGGGGAAAGGCTGGAAGGAGGGAGAGAATTTGGAACTCAAAAAAAATTTAATGAATGTAAAAAATAATTTTAAAAATTTTGAGAAATAATATAGAAAAGGAAGAAAAGAGGGCCCAAGACTGAGCCACAATTAATAACAAAAATATTTTTTCAAAATAAATAGTATAGAAAGGGGAGATAAGAGAACTTCTAAATGATCTACAATTGATGCCTTCACTTTCTTTCCCTTCATTCTCTTCTTCACTCTCTATAGTCTCCCTTTTGATCTGACATTTGCTCTTTCCTGAGTTGCCTGGAATCTCTTAGTTGTGAAAGCTAATGAAATTTCCTCAGCCATCCTCCTTCCTTCTGGACCTCTCTGCTTCCTCAGACACTGTGGATATCAGACATCAGACATCTTCTTGACCCTCTCTTCTCTCCAGGCTCCTGGGACATTGGTTCTCCTCTTACAGATCATGCTATTCCTTCTCAGACTCATTAAAAAATTTTTGAGTTCCAAATTCTTTCCCTCCCTCCAGACTTTCCAAGGGAGGACCAACAGGATCGTGACGTTACATGAGTATAAGTAGGAGAATCGTCTGAAGAAACCGAGGGCAAGAAACTGAAGGGAAAAAAGAGGAAGATTTTCTAGAAATGTGATGGCTCTTTTCAAGTCTATGAAGGACCAGCATGGAAGAAGGATTAACCTTAGTCTATTTGGCCCCAGAGCACCAAGTGAAGAGGAGGAGGAGGAAGAGGAGGAGAAGAGAAGAGGCAGAAGTTGCTAAGAAGCAAATCTGGACTTGATGTTAGGAACAACTTCCCAGCAGTTTGAGGCATCCCCAAAGGAGATGGGTCCCTGCCTGGCTGCCTGGAGGTCTTCAGGCAATGGCTGGAGGGCTCCTGGATGGGTTTGTGGTAGACTCCTCCAACCCTGGAACTCGGTGATTCTGTAAATCCTGTGATTTTAGGGTTGTTATGTTGTTCAATGAGTGACAGTGACTTCCCATAGACCTCTTCCTGGGCTTGGAGGGTTGGGCTGAATTCTCTGAGCCTTCCTTTAGTTTGCTCTGCCTGGCCAAAGGCAAAATCCCAGCCAGTGCAGCCACAGCAGTGTTCCTGACCATTTGGAGAAGCAGAATAAGTAGGTCATGGTTCTAAGCCAAAGGAAATATCTCTGTGGGAGCCAAAGGCCCTATTGCTTTTGTATACACTGAATTGCCCAAGTAGCTGTTGAGCGCATTCCTTCTGTGGGAACCCAACCTGGTACCAGTGATGCAGGCACCACGTGCTCTCCATTCTACGGTCCTCAGCCAGCAGGCTCTCCTTTTTGCTTTGACAAACAAGGGAATTTTCTTCTAAAGATGCCATGAGAACCCAGAAGCTGCTGTTGTTACTAGCAGGGTTCAGGGTAAGACAGAAGTAGAGCCTTGGGTTGATCTGATAACACAAAGACTTCCAGGAACAACAGTATACCTATTAACTTTTCCAGTGCCAGCCATTCAATAGTATTCATTACACGCCTGCTATGTGCAAGGCACTGTGCTGGATGAGAAGGAATGAATGAAAAAAGCATTGATTAAGCACTTAGGTTATTTGATGGTGTTATTCAGTCTTTTTTTAGTTGTGTCTGACTCTTTTTGACCCATTTGGAGTTTTCTGGGCCTGATGCTCTAACTACTGTGCAACCTAGCTGCCCAACTTGTGATATACAAGGCAGTAACTGAACAAAAATAATTGAATGAATGAAAAATCATTTATTAAGTACTTACATGAAAGGCATTGTGCAAGACAAGAATGAATGAATGAATGAATGAATGAATGAATGAATGAAAAAGCATTTATTAAGCACTTATATATACAAGGCACTGTGCAGGACAAGAATGAATGGATGAATGAATGAATGAAAGATCCTGGACTTTCTCCACCTTTGCCAAGCTGGTGTCAGAGATAGGGTGCACTGCCTCCTGTCTGTCCTGCCCTGAAGGACTTTACATTCCAGTCCTCCCTTCCCTAATTCAGTTCAATTTCACCAGCAATTATTAAATGCCTACTATATGCTAGGCTAGTCACAGTAGCTGACCTCAAGGAGTTTACAGGCTATTGGGAATCTGGTCGACAGCACACTCCCAGCCCTCCCTCCCATGTCACAGGTGTGCCCTTTGCCTTCACATTGGAGCCCTAGGCTTCTGGCACCTCACTGGTATGTTCAGCTCCTCTTCCTTTAGATTGATGATGTGTGCTGGTAGATTTAACAACCATCTGGGGAAGACAGGGATGTAAGTACTTTTAAGTTGAATCTGTGCCAATAACACTTCATCCAGGACTTTCTTAAGTCTGGACAATCAACAAAACAATAGATCAAGGTCTGATTTGTAACCTCTGCTGATTTCCAAAGTGTAAGCGCTGGGAATTTAACAATGGGCAGAGCGCCTTGGAGCTGACTCCAGCTTGCCCCGAATTCCTACCCTTGCAGTGTGACCCTGGGCAAAACACGTCCTCTCTCCACGCTGAAGTCTGCTCAGTTATAAAATGGACATGGCTTTGGAAATCAAAGACACAATGTATATATAGATCTTTGGAAAGCAAGAAGTGTTGTACAAATGTCCGTTACTGTTATTACATGCACAGATGCGTACCCCCCACAAGGGCAGTGTTTCTGTATACTCAGAAGCAGACAAGAGAGGGCTTTTTGCTCTCCTTCACAGCCCTGTTGAAGAGCTCATTCTACAGGGATTCCTAGCTCAGGAGAAATGAGAACAGCTCTGATGTCTATGCCCTCAAATTTATGAACCACTTCCCTCAAAGCAAACCTGAGGTTGCAGAGCCATTATTTCCATTCTGCAGCTGAGGCACCAGAGGCTCAGGAAGGTTAAGCATCTGGCCCATGATCACACAGTTAGTATGGCTGGACTTGAGATATGAACCCAGGCCTTCTGGCTCCCAATCTCTTGATCTTTCCAGGCAGGTTGTCTTGGCACCTTGGCCTCAGTTTCCCCCCTCTGGGGTCCCTGCCAGGTTTCTCTCTTCCTCATTGGCTTTCTCAGGTCTCTCCTCAGCCACACACTGATTGGCACCTGCTCTTTCTTCCTGTGCCATGGGTCACTTCCACCTTTCATGTGCTGCTATGACAGGCCCTAGGTCATGTGCATCCTCCCAGAAAAAGGCCAGAGCAAAGCTTTGGCTGGTGATGGGCTTGGTGCCCTAGCCTTGGACACTCCAGGACCACCTCTAGTGGGATGGAAGACCACACGATGTGTTGCTCTTCCTAGTTCTATGGAGATGGAATCCTAGTGACCAATCCCCACCCCCTGTGTG
Source organism: Dromiciops gliroides (assembly GCF_019393635.1). Taxonomy (NCBI): domain Eukaryota; kingdom Metazoa; phylum Chordata; class Mammalia; order Microbiotheria; family Microbiotheriidae; genus Dromiciops; species Dromiciops gliroides. Next base: position 977,054 of record NC_057864.1, on the reverse strand, counting down.
TACTAACTTTACAGAGAGGTCAGCCCCCTTCTCTCTCTCTCTCTCTCTCTTCTGGGCAATGAGGGTTAAATGACTTGCCCAGGGTCACACAGCTAGTAAGTGTCAAGTGTCTAAGGCTGGATTTGAACTCAGGTCCTCCTGAATCCAGGGATGGTGCTCTATCCACTACGCCCCTTCTCTCTTACTGTGGATTTACAGGGCTATTGCCTTTCCCCTTGCTCCACCCAAATCTTCTGCCTCTCCCCAGCAGCTCCAGGCCCCCACCCCTAAGAGCCTTGGACCGCAGCTCTGGTGCTGGGAAGGAATGCAGAGGCTGAGGAGGTCCAGGGAAATAAGATTACAAGACCCAAATTAGACCCAGGTGGTAAGCATCAAAAGGGAGATCCAAACCCAGGTCTTCTGCCTCCAGAATCAGTGCTATTTCCACTGTGCCCCACCCATAACACCTAGAAGATTTGAGGGCTTAATAAATACTTAATGATCGATTGATGTGTCCACAGCCTAAGATGTAGCTTTTATGAAATACTTGTTGAATTGGATTTGAAGGGAATACAATGGATGGGAGCAGAATGGGTTCTCCAAGAAACATTGTAAAGCTTTGAAAAGAGGAGAACAAGACGATCGCATGGTGGCTACAACTGCTTCACCCAAGACCAACCCTCCACAGCTACCTAGGTGGGTGGCAGCCCCCGGGAGTCTGGAGCAAGGCTCCTGAGTCATTGTCATTGAGGATGCTGTTGTTCCTACCACGCTCAACTTCATGGTTAAAAAACAATCCAGCCCGGGCAGCTCGGTGGCACAGTGGATAGAGCACCGGCCCTGGAGTCAGGAGGACCTGAGTTCAAATCTGACCTCAGACACTTAACACTTACCAGCTGTGTGACCCTGGGCAAGTCACTTAACCCCAATTGCCTCACTAAAAAAAAAACCAAACAAACAAACAAAAAAAAAAAAAACCAATCCAGCCAGGAAGCTGCTTACAGGCATGTTTATGTTCTTTGTATAATGAAACCTTGGTGCTTACAGCTGTTTGCGAAGTTCAAGATAGTAATGATGGGAATCACAGCCAGTGTTTATAGAGAGCTTTAAAATAGGATTTCATCTGATCCTCACAAACCTTATTGCCCCCTTTTTATAGCTGAGGGGACCAAGATAAAAAGAGGCTAAGTGACCTGGCCAAGGTCACACAGTTAATATGGAACTGAAGCTATATTCAAATTCAGGTCTTCCTGATGAAAGAGAGAAGGAAGGAAGGAAGGAGAGAGATCCTTCTAAAAGGGATGGGTTGGACCAGCTGGCCAATGAGGCACCTTCCAACTGATGAAATGACGTACTTAGCCCAGTGCCTGGCACAATGTTGTTGTTGTTGAGTTATTTCAGTTGTGTCTAGCTGTGACTCCATTGAGGGTTTTTTTTGCCAGAGAGATACTGGAGTGGTTTGCCATTTCTATCTCTAGCTCATTTTACAGATTAGGAAACTAAGGCAAACAGGGTTAAGTGACTTATGTAGGGTCACACAGGTAGTATCTAAGGCACATAGTAGGTGCTTAATAAATACTTGTTCCCCTCTTTTCCTTTCCCATATTCTGTGAGTCTGTAAACAGTCCCACCCACCTTATATTCTGTTGTGAGAAAAGAGCTCTCTCTCTCTCTCTCTCTCTCTCTCTCTCTCTCTCTCTCTCTCTCTCTCTCTCTCTCTCTCTCTTTCTCTCTCCCCTACCCCATTTCCCTCCCCCTTCCCCCTCTCCCCTTTCCCTTCTGTCCTCACTCTATTTTCCTCCCCTCTTTCTCTTCTCTCTCTCTTTTCACAGTTAAAGATGAAGCTTTTCTAGAGATAGGGAACATGGGAAAACCTTTGAAATGTAGGTCAATTTTCTTAAAGCCCGTTGGATCCATGAAAGCCTTCAGATTACTTTTATTTGTGTGATGAGGCTACTTACTTCCACTCTGAGGAGAGAGTCAGAGTTCGATCATTGTTCAGAACGTTTTCTTCCTAAGTGTCTGCTCCTCGAGCTTCGCTTGCACTCTGATTTTTGTTCTGAGAGCCCCAGCCCCCACTCTGCAATGGGAAGCCAGCTCACAGGAAGCATGGGAAGGCTCACTCCTGAGTCGGGGTAGGGGTTGAGCACATCAGACCTGCTCACGTATTACACATACATGAATTGGAAAAGTTTCTATTAGGATTCTGATAAAGACTGAAATCAGAAATATTTATTTTCCATATAGGAAACATAGCAATCAACCAACCAGAAAGTTAAGTACCCACCAGGTGCCTAGCACTGTGCCCTATTTGCCTCAGTTTCTTCAACTGTCAAATGGGGAGTGATAATAGCTCCTACCTCACAAGGTTGTGGTGAGGATCAAATGCAATGACATTTTAAAGTCTTATAACTTATAGCCTGGCATGTAGTAGGTGCTTAATGAATGCTTCCTTCCAAGGTCAATTCAATTCAACCAGCGTTTCTTCAGTGACCACCATGTTTCAGGCACTAATACTGAGTATGAGAAGACAAAAACGAAGCCACCTCTAGCCTTAAGGAGCTTAAGTTCTGGTGGGGAGCAGGTCAGCACAGAAAATCCTGTTTAAATACACAAATCAGGAATGGCTCTCATTGGGTTCAGCCACTCGCCCAGTTCCAAACTCAGCTGAGCATCTTGAACTCAGCTTCCCTCTCTTGGTCTTGTCCACAGGAGCAGGATGAGAGACTTGGTCAAATGCTTTGCTAAAATGGAAGCCGACTGTACCTACAACAGTTCCTGGCTCCGAGTCTCCTAGTGACAGGAGGGTGCAATTATGCAGGACATGCTCTTGGCGAATCTGGGCTGACTCTGCGATCCCCCATTCCTCCTCTCTACAGTCACCCCACCATTTCCTGAGTAAAAGAGTCTAGCATTGTTCCAGGAATCAAAGTCAGGCTTGCTGACTTGGAGTTTACATGCTCCACTCCTCTTTTGAGAAGCAGGAAAATTACCCTTCTCCAATCCTGGGCTGCTCCCATTAGCCACAATCTTTCACTTTTTAAAATAGATATACTTTTTATTATGTATTTAATGGTGAGCAATAAATGCAAACATTTTAAAATTCAGAGAACAGGAAAGAGGCTTGTATATGAACTAATAAACTTTTATTCCATAGAGTTTTGTGTCTATTAAATTTAAACTGGAAATAATGAATTACCCTGTTTATCTCTACTTGTGATATAATGTTGCCCAGAGAGGGCAAGAAGCTGATCCTGGGTAACACAGGTGACCGTTACTTCAAAATTCCCAGGGAATGCAAGCTAGGAAAAGAAGTCCATTGTGCCCCCCAATCAATGAGCAAGCATTCATTAAGTGCCTGTTGGGTGCCAAGGCTTCCAAAGTGGAATCCTTCATAATTTGGGAGGGGAATGGACTCACAAAGTTTCAAAAGATGATATTGTTCATGAGAGACATCCCCTCTACCAGTTACCTAACTACCCACTGCCTCAGTTTCCTTATCTAGAAAATGGAGGGAAATTATATTTGTGCCACCACCTCCCTCCAGGGAAGCCCTAAGGAAAATGCTTTAACACTTCCAAGTGCTAAATAAACGAGTCGTGTAGTTATTACACCTTTAGGTTCATCCTAATTCAAGAGTTACTGAAGAGGACATGGTGGCCATCTCCACCTATGTGTCCATGGAGCAGAGGGATCCAATTTTTCTGCTCTGCTCCAGAGGACAGAACAGGGAGCAGGGGGCTGGCACATTTCAAGGATTTCCATTTAGGGTTCATGTAAGGAAAACCATCCTAACAATGGAACTTTCTGAAAGTGAAATAGATTGCACTAGGAAATGCATTGGAGGTCTGCAGTTTGGGGTGTCTTAGAACCTCCCCCCTCCCTCATGGTCATCTTGGTGTCATTGTCTCCTTACTTCTGTCCTTGGCTCTCCAGAGCTTGCACATGCCCGGCACATAGTAGGTGCTTAATAAATGTGTATTGATTGAGTGAGTGGATTTTTGGCATGTACATGTGGGACTAGATGACCCTTGAGCAGAGCTATAACTAGGGCAAGGTGATGAGTGAGGACTTGATCCCAAGGGATGAAATTTCGAGGATTCTGGCAGTGTTTGGAGTCCTTTGGAAGAGCAGAAAGCACGAAGATTGGGACCTGACTGGCGAGAATATCCATGGAGATAGGAAGCTATGAAACGAGGAACCAGCTGGAATCTTCCCAGCCCCTGCCCCTGCCCTGCTTCCTCTACTAACAAATGATAAATCGCATTTGGGCTTTTTTCTATGTATGCAAGAAGCAAAAAAGGCCTTATACATCTACTCTGGGCCAGACACTGTGCAAAGCACTTTACCAGTATCATTATCTCACTTAGTCCTCCCAACAACCCTGGGGGGTATATGTTCTTATTATCCTCATTTACAGATGAGGAAACTGAGGCAGACACAGTTAAGTGATTTGCCCAGGGTCACACAGCTAGCAAATGTCTGAGGCCACATTTGAACTCGGGTCTTCCTGACTCCAAGGCCACCATTATATCCACTGTACCTCCTAACTGCCCCCATCACCACCTCAGGTCCCAGGATGGCCTGCCCAGCATCATCCTGGAGACTTCCCCTCAAGAGGCAGTGTCCACCTTCCAACACTGAAAGTGCTTTTTGGTACCTCTAGCCTGCCCTCAATGCAATCTGCCGTCCTTAGAGGTGGAGGTCATTCAGTGAGTCTGTAAACAAAGAGTTATTCGTACTGGTCTTTGTTAGATTAAAGCAGACACACTCAGCCCGGATGTCACCAATGGCGAGATTGATCTCTCTCCACTGAGCCCCCTCCCCACTTAGATGAGCTCATGTGGCATCCTCCCATTCAGAATCCTGGGCTAGCCACAAGTGCCCCCGTGAGGAAGGTCAGGGTGATGACATAACCGATAGAATGGGCTAGAAATGCAAGGAGAGAGCCTAAAGCACTTTCATAAAGGAAGAGAAGGAGCCCCGCCTTTGGGGTGCCCACCCTGTGGCCACCTGATAGAAAGTCTGGCCCCGACGGGGACATCCTTGTGGCTGGGCTCCCAGGCTACCATTAGAACTCTGAGCAGGGAGAAGCTTCTGCCCTGGGAAGCATGGAGCCCAGTAACTAGGGAAGGGAATAAATGTCTAACAGCCCTGAGACGTGGCTGCTGAGAACCCTAAATAAATCCCTGAGGAGGGAGGGTTTGGGGAGAGGTGAAGGCTTTCAACACACCCTCGTAGAAAGAAGAATGTGCCCAAGGAAAAGCTTCCATCAGCTGTAGTCACAACAATACCAATCATTACAGTAACTAGTATTTCTATGGTACTTTAAGAACTTTTCATGCATCTTATATTTTACATATACAAGATACGTATTATGTCCATAATATATACGTGAGAGAGACCTTATGTGTGATATATATAATCTTATATATGTGTGATATATAATCTTATACAATGCTCCCAATAAACCTGTGTAAGGGACTTGCCCTGGGCCACACAGCCAGTAAGTGTTTGAGACTGGATTTGAACGCAAGTCTTTTTGATTCCAAGTCTGGCACTCTAGCCACTAGCATCAGACTGTGTGAACTCCTCAAGGGCAGGGACTATCTTTTGCCCTTTTTTTTGTATCCTCAGTGCCCAGCCCATAGTAGGTGCTTCATGAATGCTTGTTGGCTGACTGACTAATGTTTCCTCACACTTTCTGTCACATTTAGGGTGGCCAGGCACCCCAGAGATGGCACCATGGGGTGGAGAGGGAGCCTTCCAGGTGAGGACACGGCCTCCCTCAGTGCAGGTCAGCATCTTCTCTGATGCTGAGGCTCAGGGAGGCACCTGCACCCTGGGAGGTTAAGCCACTAGCCCCAGGGCATCCCAAATCTAAGGCTGGTTCTCTAACCACTACTCAGGCTGCCTGCATATAACACAGTAACACCAACACCACCAACAAGAACAGGGAACATGTAGACAGGATTCTGAGCTTTACAAAGCTCTTTATGACTCTACTCTCCTTGGATCTTCACAACAACCCTGTGAGGTAGGCACCATTTTTTATCCCCATTTTATGGATTAGCAAACTGAGACTGAGATCGGTTAATCTACTTGGCCATGGCCACAAAGCTAGTAAGTATTTGAGGAGAGATTTGAATTCAGGTCTTCCTCACTCTAGGTTCAGAACTCTAGCCACTGTGCCACCCATAAAACAAGCTGCCTCATTTTATAGATGACGAAACTGAGGCCCAGACAGTTGCAGGCATTCAGCCAAGATCATCCACCCAAGGCAGTAATCCCCAGAGCCCAGTATTCACAATGAGGTCCTCCTCCCCTCCATTTAACACCCTTCTCACTGCAACTCAATTAGCCTTTAGAAATGGGTATTTAAGGGGCAGCTAGGTGGCACAGTGGATAGAACACCAGCCCTGGAGTCAGGAGGACCTGAGTTCAAATCTGGCTTCAGACACTTAACACTTACTGGCTGTGTGACCCTGGGCAAGTCACTTAACCCCAATTGCCTCACTAAAAAAGAAAGGAAGGAAGGAAGGAAAGAAATGGGTATTTAGGTAGCCCAGTGGATAGAGTCTTGGACCTGGAGTCTGGAAGTCTTGAGTTCAGATCTGGCCTCATACACTTCCCAGCTGTGTGACCCTGGAAATGTCACTTCACTCTGTTGGCCTCAGTTTTCTCATCTGTCAAACGAGCTGGAGAAGGAAATGGTGGAGCACTCCCAATATCTTTTCCAAGAAAACCTCAAGTGGGGTCACAGAGAGTCTTACACGACTTCCCTTTCCTCCCCTCCAAGGCTCACATCACCTCCTCACTGCCCTCACCCTAACACTCCTCGCCACTCGCAAAGCCCCAGCACGGAATGCACCAGAATCACCACTGAGTTCTGGAATGTCCTAGACCTCCGGAGGCTCACCAGCCTGTGGACTCCTCTCTCCTCCCCCCGGACACACGCCCCTCCTGCTCCCCTGTCCTGGTGCTCTTCCTGGCCCTGCCACCTCAGCTTCTTACCCCCCTGCACAGAACAGTCCTCATACTGCGCCTTGTGCCTGTGGATGTAGCCAAGGGCTCAGTCTTGGTGACCTGGTCACTTCCCATGGCTTAATTCTGGCCTCCACGCAGATGACTGCAGTTCTACGGAGCCTGCCTCCATCTCGTTCCACATGTGCAGCTGCTTTGGGGACACTTTGGCATGAGTGCACAGAGACATCTCAAACTCAACACACCCCAAAGAGCCCATGCTTGCCCCTCTGCCAGATGACTCCCGGGTCACAAGTTCGGCGTTATCCTTGGCGTCTCCCCAAGCGCTTCTTCGATACCCTCCTTGTATCCCTCCCCTCTCATGTCTCACCCAGCAGTGAGTCACTTAGCCCGGAACCAACCCTCATCCCCTCTGGCCTCATCTCTAATGGGTCTCTTAACCACTACAATGGGCTCTCCATTGAGCTGGTAAAGCACAGGTCTGACCAGTGCCCGGTCTCTGCACGGCCACTCAGTGATGCACAGTGCTTCCCCATCGCCTCTAGAGTAAACTCCAACTTCCTGACCTGGCTCACACCTACCGCCTGCAGCCTCCTTCCCGTGCCCTGAATGTCCTCTCATGCACTGTAGCATTATTAATCTGTTCTAATTGTGGCTTAATTAACTGTAGCATTTCCATAGCACTTTGGGATTTGCGAAGTGTTTTCACAAATACAAGTTCATCTGATCCTCATATCAGCCCTGGGCGTGATTATTTACACTTTACAGATGAGAAAACTGAGGCCAGGAGAGATTAAGTGTCTCAGCCAGGAGGCTCCTTAAGCAGGACTCACATTCCAACCAGGACTCTGTCTGGTGTCCTCTCCATAGCCCCACACTGCCCTATGTCAGAGCTCCCATCCCAGCTCTGACAGGTTTCATGGGTGATGAGGGGCCAGTTATTCGATTTCCCGTGCCTCAGCTTCCTTATCTCTGAAATGGAGATAGCAATATTACTTCCAGTGCACAGATCCTAAGAGTCAGGAAGATCTGAGTTCAAATCCAGCCTCAGACACTTACTAGCTTTGTGACCCTGGACAAGTCACTTAACCTCTGTTTACTTCGATGTCCTCATCTGTAAAATGGGGGTAAGAATTGCACCTCCCTCCCAGGATTGTTGTGAGGATCAAATGAGATGATAATTGCATGGTGCTTGGTTAGCACAGTTCCTGGCACACGGTAGGTACTCCATAAATGTGATGATGATGGGGATGGATTAAGCCCGTACTCCAAGGAAAGAGAGGTGATGGTCCTCTCTCTGGAGAGGACTGATGCAAGAGACCCAAGTCAGAGAAAAATGCCTCCGTTGCTAACAATGCCACAGCAGCACCAGCCTGGCCTCAGCCAGCAGCAGCCACAGAGATTCTGTGCCCGCTGCCACGCTCTCCTTCCCCTGGGCTCTAGAAATCGGCCAGGCCATTGGCCATTCGATGAAAACATGTTTTGATGTGCTGGGGGGCCTGGTCAGTATCCCCACTAAAGACTCCACGTGACCCCCATCTCTCTCCTGCATAAAAGGAAAAACAAAACAGCCTCTGAGCTGTAGAAACCATGGCCTGCATGAGCAACAGTTCTAGGCATTTGATACCAGGCTTCCTCTAAAATGCATTGCCTGAAATTATAGGGAGCTTAAATTATATAGAGGAAATAACCCATCGGAGAGCCAGCGTGAATACCTTTCCATTTCACCTTCAACGTTTGTTCAATAAACCAACATTTATTAAGTGTTTGCAGCTTGGTGGAAGGGAGAGAGAGCCAGCCTACTGATCATCATGCTCATTATCATTTTAGACATGCAGCATCTCCAAGGGAGGGGATAAGGGGCTGGTCTTGGAGCCGGGGAGATGTGTTTGTGTCATGAATTAAGAGCGGTACGTTCGTTGTGCAGCAGGCAAAATGCAAAAGACTCCCTCCCATATCAGGAAAAAGTCGTTTCTGCAGACAAGGTCCAGAAGAGGCTGCGTGGGCTTAGTTTTTGTTAAAAGTGGTCATCTTCTATAAGAAAAAGCTTATGAGGGGCAGCTAGGTGGCTCAGTGGATAGAGCACCGGCCCTGGAGTCAGGAGTAGCTGAGTTCAGATCCAGCCTCAGACACTTGACACTTACTAGCTGTGTGACCCTGGGCAAGTCACTTAACCCTTATTGCCTTCCCCCCCCCCCAAAAAAAACCTATGGCCTGATAAGTCCAACCCAATCCAACAAGCATTTATTTTATTTTATTTTTTCCCAATTCCCAATTTCCCAATCTTCAACATTTGTTTTTACAATTTTGAGTCCCAAATTCTCTCCCTTCCTCTTTTCCCTCCCCTCTCCTTGGGGCAGTAAGCAATTTGATATAGGTTATACATGTGCAATCATGCAAAACAAATTTCCACATTAACCATGTTATAGAAAAACACAGACCAAAACACAAACACACACGAGGGAAAACATAGTATGCTTCTGTCTGTATTCAGACATCATCAGTTCTCTCTCTGGATGTGGACAGCATTTTTCATCATAAATCCTTTGGGATGGTCTTGGGTCACTGCATTGTTCACAGTTGTTCATCATACAATATTGCTGTTACCATGTCCAACATTCTCCTGGTTCTGCTCACTTCACTATGCATCATTTCATATAAGCCTTTCCAGGCCTTTCTGAATCATCCTGCTTGTCGTTTCTCAGAGCACAATAATCCTCCATCACCATCGTAGACCACAGCTTGTTTAGCCATTCCACCACGAATGGGCATCCCTTTGGTTTCCAATTCTTAGCGACCACACACACAAAAAAAACTGCTAGAAATATTTTTGTCCTTATAGGTCCTTTTGGCCTTTGTTTTCCCTTCTCATTGGAAGAGAGGGGATACAAAATGGTGGGGATAGGGTGGAGAAAGGAGGGGAAGCAAGCACTTCTTTAGCACTTTACATATGTTCTCTTCTTCAAACATCACAATAACCTTGAGCAGCAGGCGTTCGTGTTAGCCCCAATTTACAAAGGAGGAAACCAAGGCTGAGAAAGGTTCTGGGACTTTCCCAGGGTCATAAAATTAAGTAAGAGCCTGAGGCTGGATTTGAACTCAGGTCTTGCTGACTCCCAAGTCCTGCTCTCTATCCACTGCACCATCAAGCAAGCAGCCTCAAAAAAAAAAAAAAGGTTAAAAAAAAAACCTTAATTTTAAAAAATGATGCTACCAACTGTGCATACCCTTTGATCCAGCAATACCACTGCAGGGTTTATGTCCCAAAGACATCCCCCAAAAGAGAAAAAGCCCTATTTGTACAAAAATATTTCTAGTAGCTCTTTTTGTGGTGGCTAAGAATTGGAAATCAAAGGGATGCCTATCCACTGGGGAATGGCTAAACAAGCTGTGGTGTATGATGGTGATGGAATATTATTGTGCTCTGAGAAATGACAAGCAGGATGACTTCAGAAAGGCCTGGAAAGGCTTATATAAAATGATGTAGAGTGAAGTGAGCAGAACCAGAGAACATTGCGCACAGAGACAGCCATATTTTTGGATGAAGAACTGTGAGTGACTTAACTATTCTTAGCAATACAATGATCCAAGACGATCCCAAAGGACTAATGATGAAGTGGACCATCCACCTCCAGAGAAAGACCTGATATGGATGGAACAGGCTGTTTTTTACTTTCATTTTTTTCTTTTAATCAAGTTTTCTTGTACAAAACGGCAAATATAGTCATGTTTTACATAATCACACATGTAGAGCCCATATCTGATTGTCTGACGCCTCTTGGGGGGGGGGGAAGGAGGGATAGGACTTTGAACTCAAAACTATAAATAAAAATGTTTATTATTTTAAATAAAATAAAAACGATTTATTATTGGAAAAAACGATGCTCCCATTGCCGGCATTTCTCTCTCTTTTCCCCTTGTGGCCTTTGTTTTGTTGTCTGTTGCTCTGACATTTGCCCCCAGCCAGGAAGGTGGTTCCTCTGTGATTCCTCCCTTCAATGTTTTCCTCCATGGAGGAAAAGAGTCGGACAGCCCTTGGCTGGCTTCCAGCCAAGTTTCTTCTGTGGTGGCCTGAAGGGATTTAAGCCACTAAACTCTACAATCCTGGGGCAAGCCCCCTTCTTCCTCTTGCATGTCCTCAGATCCCCATTGCCCCCTCCTAATGTTCCACTTTGCCATCTTTGTGACTTCACAGACCCTAACTCCCCTTCCTGGACACCACTCTCCAGTCTGTGTAGTTTCCCTTATTAGACTGTAAGCTCTTTGAGGGCAAGGATTGTTTTCCTTTTGTATTTCTCTCTCCAGTGCTTAACACCAAATGCTTTCTTCATTCATTTGCTTTTTTTTTTTTTTTTTTTGCGGGGCAATGAGGTTTAAGTGACTTGCCCAGGGTCGCACAGCTACTAAGTGTCAAGTGTCTGAGGCTGGATTTGAACTCAGGTGCTCCTGACTCCAGGGCCGGTGCTCTATCCACTGCAGCGCCCCCTAGCTGCCCCCTCATTCGCTTTTTATTAAGTAATTTCTGTTCCACATTGGAGTGAAAACAATTACGGACTTATTGTCTAAGGCCTCCTTATCAGCTTTTCCACTTTCCATTCTGGGATTGACCTTTGTGCTTTTCCAAGCTAGCAAATGGACTCAGAAACTTGATGTTTCAATCCAACCCAACAAGTATTTGTTAAATTAGGCATGAATCCCTGGGCCAGTACCTAAGGGTACAGACAAAACTGAAGGGGTGGGCAGAGCCAACCCTCCCAGAGCTTATCCTAGGGGTCAATGCCATGCCTCATTAAAATTAAAATCACCTGGTGAGTACTTGTAATACTATGGAATTACCTAAAGCATTTAGGCCTGTGTATTGTTGTCTATCAACAAGCACTTATTAAGGGTCTACTATGTTCTAGGAGCTGTGCTAAGCACTGGGGATACAATGAAAGTTAAAAAAGAAAAGACCCAGTTCTCAAGGAGCTAATGAGCTAATATCTAATGAGAGAGACAACAGGCTAGCCACTATGTGCAAGGTAAATTGGAGACAACCAACAAATTTCATATCTGCACTTTCTGTAGGAACAACAACAAAAACAACCCCAACGACCTGGGTGCCTGCCACCTGGGGAGTGTGAATGTAAGAGAACAGTGTCACTGTGACAAAGGTGAGGAATCAGAGAGATGTGAGAAGAGCTGAATGAACTGATGCAGTGTAAGATAATGGAACCAGGCGAGCAGCGCCCTCCAGTGACTATTCGTGGAAGTGAAATGATGACAGCTGCTCAAGGCAATCCTGGTCAAATATTTAAGGGAGCTCAGCTACAGAGAAGGGACAAAACACCTTCCTTCTCTCACCCCAGATGTGGATAATGGTTAACCTGCTGTCCCAGGCTGTGGAAGCACCTGTTAAAGGAGGAGGGGGGAGAATATCTCAAGAAATGATTAAAAACCAAGGAGACTTATCCACAGGTTCTGTTTCTCCATCATCTTGATTTTTAAATATGTCCCTCCTCCCCACCCAGCAAACCATCCCTTGTAACAAAGAATAAAAAAGAGAGAAAACCAACACAGCAACTTAGTCTGACAGGATATATAGGGATCCACATCTCTGCAAGAAAGGGACGCAGGTCCTCAACTTTGACAAAACCAATGAAATGGAATGCCTGAAATTATAATGACTGCGTTTGGTGCTAAAGAGGAGACAAGAGAAGGTACATCTCCCAGCTCCTTGCAGAGAAGTCTGAGTGTGAAACCCTGCCTATGTATGATGTCAGACTCCCTCCTCCATTCAGACCACTGACCTCCCTGGCTTCCTCAAGTCACAACTAAAATCCCACCTTCTCCAGGAAGCATCCCCCAATACCTCTTAGGTCCAGTGCCTTCCTTCTGTTAATTATGTCTTAATCATCTGATATGTGGCTTTGTATGCATCATTGTTCATTATCCTAGATGTAGGTTTCTTTGTATAGATCTGTTTGCACATTGTCACCTCCATTTGAGCTCCTGGAGGACAGAGACTGTCCTTTGCCTCTTTTTATATCCTGAGCACTTAGCACAATGCCTGACACATAGGAGGCACTTAAGTAAATGTTGATTGGTTGATTGATTTGCTCAACCGGCTTTTTCCTCTTGTTTTAATTTTTTGCCCTAACAGATTTCTCTCTGGCATGAGCATAGGAACAGGTTAGGAGATGCAGGAGAAGCACAGACAAAAGACAGCAAGGAAGCTGATTTTATAAAAGGAAGATGAAGCAAAGGGAACTGACTCTGTTTCTTATTTCCTCTAGTTCGATGCTGACCGAGATGAAGATGAAGTGTTCTATGACATCAGCGTGGCTGTTGGCAATAAGCTGTTCCCCCCAACAGAGGCGGCAGCAGGTATGTTCCTCGGAGCTGACAATGATCAGTGCTGTTGCACTGATCGCCTCTGTCATGGTGATCTTCGCTGTCCCAGCGATCCCCCAGGCAGGGCAATCCCACTGGCCCCAGTGAACGTCTCTATCTCAGTGATTGCCTCTGTTGTAGTGACTGCCCCTATGGTGCTCACCCAGTTTACCACGGGCTGCCCACGTTCAGCAGACTGCTACATGGTCTGAGGTCCTGGGTTCTCCCCCGAGCTCAGTTAGTTAGAAGGTCCTCTTATTCCTTTCATCCATGAATTCAGTCAGTCATTCTGTTGAGAAAAAAATGCTTACCAAGCATCTTTTGTGGGCAAGGCACTGGTTAAAACACTTCTCTGGAAGTGTAATGGATAGAGAGCTGAACTTTAGTGGATAGAGAGTCAGAAGATCTGAGTTCAAGTAGAGCCTCAGACACATTAATTATGTGACCCTGGGCTAGTCATTTCACCTTTGTCTGCCTCAGTTTCCTCAACTGCAAATGGAATGATAACAGCACCAACTTCACAGAGTTGTTTTGAAGGTTAAATGAGATGATCTATGGAAAGTGCTCTACAAACCTCTAAGGCACAATATAAATGCTAGCTATTGTTTTGTCATCATCGCTGTGATTACTGCATGTGGCTAACCCTTCCAAGGCTCTGTGCTCAGCCCCTTTTTCTCTCTCTACATTCCCTCACTTGGTAACCTCATTGATGGCTATATTCAGCTTTGATCATGACCTCTATGCGGGTTTTACATTCACATCCTCATCCTCTGCCCAGAGATGCCCAGTTCTACCAGGGTGCCCTGCAATCACCTCCACTTCCAAAAGTGAACTCATTCTCTTCCCCCCTCCCCCAATTGTCTTTTTCCTCTGGGTGGAAGCTGTAAAGACCAGGGCTTGGGCACCAGATAAAAGACAACATCCTTCCAGACGATGGAGCTATTCACAGGTGGCATAAGAAGCAGCTGGCCCCTCCTCACTGGTGTGGAAGGGATGCTTGACCAGACCCTCTGACCCAGACTGCACCTGGTCAAGAATCCACTCGGCAGCAGATCCAACAAATGGCCAGACTGCACTAATCATTAGGAAGTTATCCATTGCACTGAGGCAAAGTCTACCTCTTTGTGACTTCCACCCAGCACTTGTGGCTCTGCCCTCTAAGGTCAAGCACATCTCATCTCATCTCTCCTCCACACTAAATGTCCCCAACTCCTTCAGCCAAATCTCCTAGGACAACAGGCCAAGGTCCTTCATCCTGCTCATCTTCTGAATGCTCTCCGGCTTATGAGGGTAGCACTCCACTATGGGTTCACCGCCCCAACCCTCACTAGCACTGGGCATTTGGATCTTCCAAAGAACGGCTATTCTTACCTTCAGGATTTTGTGGGTGGCTAACTTCCTAATGCTAGCTCATTAGCCCAGGCCAACGTGCAGCCCCTTAACGGTCAGTCAATACACTCAGCTGGTCCTCTATCAAAGGCATTCACTCAAATAGTGAAGCAAGAACATGAGTTACAAAGAATTTTCCACCAAATCAGAGAGGACCCTTTTCTCCAAATCTGCACAGAGGCAATAAGAAGGGGGAAAGAGTGGGCACAAATTTAAAGTATAACAAATAGTGGGACCATTCACAGCTCCAGAATGGAAAGGCCTTGATGTCCTTCCTTCTTCTGGACAATTGTCACAAGTTACAGGGAATGGCACTATTCCTCACAGAGCACAGCATCTGTACTCATCAGAATATTGAGCTGGGCTTGCTCTTCATACGACATAGTGTCTCACCTGCATGTTTCAATCTGCTCCTGAGTTGGATCAAGCAGGTGCCTAGGCTGCCATGGAAGCTCCCCACCACACTCCACTGCTGCTGGGCTGGGCCAGGCAGACCACTGAGGCTCTGGGCTCTTCACATATTATGGGAAAGAGACAGAGGGAGAAAGGGAGGATAGAGGAGGGAAAAAGAAAAGAGAGGAGAAAGAGGAGAGAGGGAGAGAGAAGAGGAAGAGGAAGAAAGGGGTAGAAAGAGGAGAGAGGAGGGAGAAGAGAAGAGAAGGGAGAGAGAGGGGAGAAAGGGAGGGTGGGAGAGAGAGAGAGAGGAGGGGAGAAGGGAGAGAGAGGGGGGAAGGAGAGGGGGAGGGAGGGAGGGACAGAGACAGAGAGAGAGACAGAGAGAGGGAGAGAATGAGAATACAAATTCAAATACAAGCAAAAAGAAAGACACTCCCTACCTTCAAGGGGCTTCCATTCCAGTGTAGAAGACTACATGTCCAAGGGAGTTGAAAAGCCCAGGGCAGGAGGACAGTCCCTGGGCCCACAGTGGAGAGGCGAAGAGAGCCTTGGGCAGAACATGGAGAGCAGAGAAGGAAGGTGTATGTCTCGCTCAGGTGCTTCCTCAAAATGGAGGCTACAGGAAGAAGTCACCAGTCAGAGGAAGGGGCCACAATCCTCTTTCAACCTAAGCCAGATGTGGGAGCTCTTGGTAACCTAGTGTGTGTCATAAACATCCAGGGGTTCCACCCATATAGGAATCGTTCACTGACTGCTCAAAAAATCTGGTCCCTTTGGTGTCCATAGATGTGACAAAGAGAAATTCATCCTCTGTCCCAACAAAGTGATCCCAAGGCAGCTGCTGGGGCAGGGGCCCCCACACGCAGACCCCTCCAATAAAGGGGAATGGAGTCAGAGGCACACATACACACTCCTATGCCCAGATCCCAGACAAGCTCAGCTCCCTGTCTTGGGTCTGGGACTCATTTCATTCAATTCAGTTCAGCAAATATTGATTAAAGCTATGTGCAAAATATGGAGACAAAACCACAAGCCCTCAAAGAGGTGACATTCCAATGACCCTACTGAGCGATTTCAGTGGGGATCAGGGTTGTGCCTTGAGGGAAGCTGGGCATTCTATGAGGCTCGGTTGAAGACAAAGGTGCTGAGGCGGTCATTCTCGTCTCCCTCTTGTGTGGCAAATGTTGCATCCTGCTTGACCTGGCCACAGACCCCGGCTGGGTCGCAGCCCTTGAGGTTCCCTTGATTCTAACAACGTCCCCCTTATTCTCTATGAGGCAGGAGCCTGAGCCATTAACACTCACTTTCCGGGTTAAATTCTAGAAGATTATGCTGAAAACAGGCTGTGGTCCCTTCCCCACCTAAAACTTAAGTCAGTCTTCCCTCCCCCCAACCCCAGACTAGGTATCTAGCTACTTTTCATTGAAAGGCCACCCCTGAATATAGAAAGAAATAGAGTCATTGGTCAGAGGGGAGGGAGGAAGGGGAGCAGCTTGTTTCTCTCCCTTCAAATGCTTGGAGACCAGCTCTTGACTTCATGACCAGCTCCATGACGGCTCTTTGAAGGCAGTAAGGTCATTGCGGACATTATTGGTTGTCTCACATTGCCCAACAGCAAAGGAATTGTTATTCTTTTGCCTGCACATCAGGCCTTGAACTGCTATTTTAAAACCCATTTGCAACCAACTAAGGCACACACGTTGAGAGAAAAGGCAGATATTCACTTGTTATCCCCGGTTATAATGATATTCTTCGGCTGTTCCTCAGCTGCCAGTGATGTATTAAAAAACTGTTGCCAAGAGCAACAACTTGTCCAAAACAAATTCCACAGCTAAATGACAGAATTAAATTTGTATCAAAAGCACTTTTGAAAGGAAAATTAATACATTCTTCTTTGCCGTTATTAATTCTTTAGCAAACATCTCACCTGCCTGCTTCTGACCATGGCTCTCTAATCATCCTATCATAACCTGCAGTGCTAACATGCAAAACCCAGGAACTGGATTTTTTAATTACTTAATTGCTCTCCCATTGTATTTGATGAAAACAATCAGAAGCAACCAGTTGTTAATTAATAGAGAGGGAAGCTATGGCATGAAAGGAAATGACTCGGTCTTTCACCAGCTTCTTTTGGTTAATGCTCACTGGGTTGGGATCATTCTATATGGGCACCATGGACCAAAAGGGAGGGTATTGTTTGCATACATCAGTATCACATCATTTCACCTGGTCAGGGGGTTCTTCCATCCCTACCTACACTTCTCACAGACCTCACCCCCCCACCCCCAAGGCTGCCAGCAAAGCTGGTCTTCCAAACACCAAGATTGTCCATACTCACTGTTACTTCCATGGCCTTGAGCAAGTAACTGGGCCTCAGTTTCCCTGTGTGTAGAAAGAGAGTTTGGACTAGAAGGCCTCCAAGGTCCTTTCTAGTCTTAGGATGCTGCAAATGAATTATTTATCTTAGATTAGACCCTACAGGAAAGAAGACACATCGTTAGGTTAGCACGTTTTCAGTTATTTCCCTCATTGTATATTCTATTTTCCAAAATCAAATAAGTTACTGAGAGGTAACTATAACTTCTATATCAATCTAGAAATAACGATACCTGTAACCTCCACCTATCCAGTGGTACCTGTAACCTCTACAACTAGAACCTGCAATCAAGGTGGCCATTCCTCTACCCATGTAAAGACAAGCCCTCCATTGCCGCCCAACCCGTGCTGGTCTTTAGAGTCAGAGGTTCTATTCTGAGCATGTTGCATTTAATATGCTTAAGGGGCATCCAGGAGGAGAGAGCCAACAGGCAATTTGTCAGTGAAAGGGAGGAGAGAGACAAGATGACCATCTGAAGGCACAGCAAGGTCAAGTGATGGTATTCTATAAAAACTAGGTAAATGTGAGCATGTTAGTAGGCTGCTGAGAGGAGTCTAGTAGATAAGAAAGGGAGAGAGGGACAGAGGGATGGAGGGAGGGAGAGGGACAGAGGAAAAGAGGGAAAGGGAAGGGAGGAAGGAGAAGGAGAGAGAGGTGGAGAAGGAGGAGAAGAAGAAGAAGAAGGAAAAGGAGGAGGAGAACAACAACAAGAGAGAGAATCATGACACAAGTTCAGATAGGGGATAGGATTAAGGAATCAGACAAATATAAAGTGTTGACATTGGCATTAAGAAGGGCTGCCGGGGCAGCTAGGTGGCACAGTGGATAGAGCACTGGCCCTGAAGTCAGGAGGACCTGAGTTCAAATCTGGCCTCACACACTTAACACTAGCTGTGTGACCCTGGGCAAGTCACTTAATCCCAATTACCTCAACAACAAAAAAAAGAAGAAGAAGAAGAAGGTCTGCCTCCTTCTCAGAAAAGAACCTAGATCTAGAGGTGGATGGGACCTCAGAAGTCTTCTAGTATAACTCTTCACTTTATAGATGGGAAAACTAAGGCAGACAGCCCAGGTCACACAGATCATAAGTGTCTGAAGTTGAGTTTAAATGTAATCCTTCTGACTCCATTTCCATCATTTTATCCAGTGGGGAGGGGGGTGGGGTTGAAGTATGAATAAGACAGGGAGATGAGTTCAAATTCTACCACAGCTTTGATCAATCTGTGTGACCCCCGTCGGGCTCAGTTTCCTCATTTGAAATGGGGACAATGATGATACCTGCCTCCCAAGGGTGTTGTATGGGTCCAAGGAGATAACCCTAATGTGTTCTAGAAGTGCTGGCTGTTCTCATGGCCTTGGGGACTCCTGGAAGGGTCTCCTCCCCTACCTTGACAAGTGCTTTGGCCAGACTTGGGGAGAAGGTGCCCTGTGCCCCTGTGATCGCCTCCAGTGTGTCCTGCATGTTGGGATGTCACTGTTTGCAGGTTCTCTCCTAGGTTTGAATGTGAGCGCCCGCAGGGCAAGGACTTAGCACTGTTGGCCCACGAGAAGAGGTTCTTAAATCCCCTTGCCTTTATTCTCCCCACTCACTTGGGTGCAGGGCCCAGGGCGGGCAGGTCCGGGTGCCCAAGGTCGCCTTGGCCACAAGCGCCCCGCTCCCCCGCTCCGCCCTGCCCAGGGCTTCTAAATCCAAAACTTTTATGGGCCAAGCCAACAAAGATTGATTGCTAACGAGATGCTAGTAATTCCGTACTTACTGTGGCCAGGCAGCCGAGTGCTAGGAATTCTGGTCCCTGGCCTCACAGAGCTCCCACTCTAACTGGAGCATTCCACGGGTCAGAGGGAACTGACCGGAGTAAAGGAGGCGTCGGCCCGTGAGCTCCAAGAGTCAGAAGGGAGAAGGGAGGAGGGAGGAGGGAGAAGGGAGAAGGGAGAAGGGGCACCTCAGGGGCCACAAGGCTGCAGATCGTAGGCCTCTGCTTCCGTGGGCTACTGGAGACCAGCTGAGCCCTGAGTGCCCTGGCCGAGGGAGTCCTGACAGGAGCCCATCAAACAGCTAGGATGCCTAGAGCGGGACTAGCCACCACTTGGCCTCGGAACGCAGCCAACAGCACCTTTCGTAGCACTACTGACAGAAATGAAATTGCTGTTACCTTTACTGATGCTGTCGCTTAATAAGGTCAGGGGAGGGAGGGTGGATCAAGTCACCTGCTGGCTGAGAACTTTCTGATCTCTTCCTGGACCCAACACCGAACCATTTTCATATGCACGGAGCTGAGGAGCTGGAATGAATGGACTGAATGAAACCAACACCGGCCCTGGGGGCTGCGGCCCTGGGCTCAAATCCCACCCGTGCTAAGCAGTGCCTCCATTCCCTCATCTACAAGATGAGGGGGGTGGACTCCAAGGCTGCCAGCTCCTAATCTATATGCCTCTCCTCTAAGAAAGAACCCAAGGAGATCTCACTTGTTGCTTCATTTTACCCAAGTGATGCTCCATCCTCAGCTTGCAGACCTCCCGGGAGGGGAACCCAGCTTAAAACCACTGGAGAGCCCTACACTCCTCATTGATCCAGGTATCAGAGCACTTGAGGGAGGCCTTCCACACACTGAGTGGACTCCTTGTGTTGACTTTCTGAGAGGATGCAGACAAAAGTCACAGAGGACGGGCAGTGTTCTGAATCTGAGGAGGGACTTTCCACATTGAGGAGATCCCAGAGCCCTTGGATTACTGAACTGAGTTGGTTCTCACTGGATCTCCCCTCAGGTGTCTATACCCTCCTAAAAGGTCTCCTTGCTTATCCATCCTCTATTAATCCACTGCCAAAACAAAGTCCCACAGGCACAGTCTGACACGGAGCTGCCTGGAGGGCATGGACCCTCTTGTGCCTTTCTTAAATGGTGCTGCTCAGAGGTAGGAAGAGCTGAGTTCAAATCTGGCCTCAGACTTTTACTGTTTGACTCTGGACAGGTAACTTAAAAAAAAAAATCTCTGTCTGCCTCAGTTTCCTTATCTGTAAAATGGGGATACTAATAGCATCCACCCCCCTCCCCAGGGTTGTCCCAAAACTCGAATGAGATCATCATTGTGAAGCACTTAACACAACAGGGCAAGTGCTTAAAAATGATTTGCTGACTATTGACTGCTCAAAGATTGTTATTGGCTCCCTGTTGCATCAAGAATCAAATACAAATATGCTAATTCTCAAGATTATGTCGTATCTCTTTGTCATGTCTGCTGCTTTCCAGAGGCACCAGATTCGTAGCTGTTGCCTGTACCCAGCACAACATCTCCCACCATCATATATTCATACAGCCCATCTCGGACTCTGAGAATCACTTAACTTCCTTCTGGGCTGAGCTTGGCTCCTGCGTCGTCCATGAAGTTTTTCCTGACCCTTCATCCCCAACCCCATTCCCCCAAAAGACCCTGTTAGTGCACCCACACCATGGCCTAGTGGACACAGAGCTGTGTGGACACAGGGGTGTGCTGGTAAATGTTTAACAACCAGTTCTCTTCACCCCCACCAAAACCACAACACACTTAAGCTGAATTTGCATTCTTCCCACAGTCTCTATCATTTTCTTAAGTCCAGCCAGTGAACATAAATCAAGCCCTGACTTAAAGTGTTTGCTGACATGGAAATAGATATGGAGCCCTAGACAGAGACCTGGACTGTGAGTCAGGAAGCCCAGGGTCCTCCCTCTGGGACATGCCAAGAAGGGGCCAAGCTGCCTTAGTCTGTGTGGAGCTCCCAAGTCCAGCCCTGTCCCTTCCTCACCTCTGCATGCCATGGGTCCCTCCTTGAAGAATTGGCTCTTGATGGTAACAGGAGTCTCACGCTCATCCTGTTCCCCCACCCACCCACCCAGTGCCTAGCACGGTGCTGCCAAAGTAGTCAGTGCCTTAAATCTGACCAGCAGAAAATATAAGGAAGACGAGAAGGATCTCTGGAGCTCTTTGCAGGCAGCCTCCCAGGGCAGGTCCCACAGAGAAGAACCAAGAGCTTCATCTTCCTCCCAACAAAGGTGCTGCTTACTCTCCAGCCATCCCACATCGGAGATCTGCCCCAGCTCTGTCCTTGACCAGCCCCACTCCTTGATTCCCTTTTATTGGCTGGCTGGGTGAGGTCTTGCTCTCTGCAGGCTGGGCTCCTTAACCACGATCAATCAGGTGTACTATGGAGGTCTTTACCTGAAAATTAGCAGTTTCAATTTGGTCCTCAAGGATTGGCACAAGCAGGTTAATGTAGCCTGAAACCCTGGGAAAATGACAGAGTGCTTATTCTGGGACAACAATAATCCAGTGGGGAGGGGGGACACTTCAGATCTCAGGACCCGGGGTCCACCAGGGGCTGGGGAAGGACCTAAAGGAGATGGAGACCCTGGGGACCTTGGGTCCTGAGATCTATTAATAATTAATTCAGCCCAAGTTCAATCCATAGTTTGGAGATCCAGGTGCCCAACACCCTGAGAATAGGCAAATTTGGCTTTCCCAGTTCATGAGCAGCTCATTCCCAAGGGGCCACAATGAGAGATCTGGGCTAAACATGAACTCTCCATGACATCAAACCCAAGAAAATCAGACTCAATAAGAAAATACCCAAAGAGGTCCATCACTAGATAGTGTGGTGGGCAGAGTCCAGAAGAGCTACCATCCCATCGGTCTTTGAATCTGACTCACTGCATAATAACCACAGGAAAGCCATGGACCTTTCTCAGCCTCAGTTTTCCTCATCTCTAAAATAGAAACCCTAATACCTCAACTATTGAATCAGATGAGGAAAAGAGAGAGATGTACTGTAGTATGTATGAGCTCAGCCTGGGTTCCATTCATCCTCTAGGGAAATGGAAGGTAGTTTGCTTTGCTTCTTTCTTCCTGGGCCATGTTCACCTAAAAGGCCCAAGAACTATAAGAACATTTATATGACATTAGTTACTGCTTGAAGAGCTGTGAACCAAGGAAAATGAATTCAGGAAATAGCAACAACAAACCAGAATCCCTGCATGGGAGGCAAGGGGGTGTCCTGGGAGAGATGCTTAAAAGGATGTTCATAATATGGAACTCTGCCCAAAGGGCTCTAGAACTGTTCATCCCTTCTGATCCAGCAATACCACTGCTAGGTTTATAGCCCAAAGACATCCCAAAAGAGAAAAAGACTTATTTGTACAAAAATATTTCTAGCAGCTCTTTTTGTGGTGGCTAAGAACTGGAAATCAAAGGAATGCCCACCCATTGGAGAATGGCTGAACAAACTGTGGTATATGTTGGTGATGGAGTATTATTGTGCTCTAAGAAATGACAAGCAGGATGACTTCAGAAAGGCCTGGAAAGACTCGTATGAACTGATGTGTAGTGAAGAGAGCAGAACCAGGAGAACTCTGCACAGAGACAGCAACATCGTTTGATGAAGAACTTAGAATGACTTGACTATTCTCAGCAATACAATGATCCAAGACAATCCCAAAGGACTATTGATGAAACATACTATGTACCTCCAAAGAAAGAACTGATATTGATTGAACACAAACTGAGGCATGCTATTTTTTACTTTCTCTCATTTCTTTCTTTTAATCAAGCTTTCTTGTACAAAATGACTAATAGGGTCATGTTTTATGTAATAATACATGTATGAGGTGCGGCTAGGTGGCACAGTGGATAGAGCACCAGCCCTGGAGTCAGGAGGACCTGAGTTCAAATCCGGCCTCAGACATTTAACACTTACTAGCTGTGTGACCCTGGGCAAGTCACTTAACCCCAATTGCCTCACTAAAAAAAATAATAATAATAATAATAATAATACATGTATGACCCATATCTGATAGCTTGCCACCTCAGGAAGGGGAAAGGGGAGAGAGGAAAAGAGGGATAAAAATTGAAGCTCAAAGCTATAAATAAAAATGCTTACTACTTTTTTTAAATGAATGGATAAATGAATGAATAAGTGAATAAATAAATAGACAAATAAATAAATATACATATAAATTATTGAATTATTAAATAAATGTGTGATTGGGTGAATGGATGAATAGGGTTAGATAGATACATAGATGGATGGATGGATGGATGGATGGATGGATGGATGGATGGATGGATGGATGGATGGATAAAAGGGAAAAAAGAATGCTCATGCTAGTAAGACCAAGAATAGTGTTAACTAAACTACAATGTTCAGTTCATTTATTAAGCACCACCTGTGTGCAGAGCACTGTACTAGGGAAGGCAAAGACACAAGCATGTGTCAGGCCCTGGGCTAGACTCTCTCCCAATATCTCAGTTTGTCTAAGAGGCATCTGGGATGATAAAAAGATAAAACATGGTGCAGTCCTTGCCGTCATGGAGCTTAGTCTAGTAGAAGGAAAAGAGATAGGCAGAGACAGTTGTTATAGATAATATTACACATCAGGTATATTAGAGAATGGTGAAGAAAAGGTCCATACAATGTAATGACCAAAGAATCATAGATTTAGAACTTTAAGGGACCCTAGAAATCTAGTCTAACTCTCATTTTACAGGTAGAGAGGTGATTTGCCCAAGGCCATATAGCTAAAGTAAACAGCAGTGCCTGCATTTGAACCCAGGTCCTCTGACTCCAAGTCTACTCTACCACTCTTTTCATCATACCACCCTACCTCCGTGACCAATGGTCATTCCGACCTTCTTTGGGAGATGAGGGAAGGGAGGAGGGAGGAGATAACATTTAAGCTGGACTTTGAAGGCTGGACAGGATTTCAAGAAAGAAAAAGAAAAAGGGTGCACCCAAGAGAGGGCAGGGCACTTCCCAGCCATTCCCAAGTTCCATTGGATTGTCTTCCCCCCATTAGACTCTAAGCTCCATGAGGGCATGGCCGATCTTTCTTTTTCATTCGGGTATCCCTAGTGCCTGGGGCATAGTCAGTGCTTCATAAGTGCTTCTTGACTGACTGAACTCCAGTCACTGTCTTCATCCACCACCCACTGGAACTTTGTTCAGACCATGGAATTTCCCCCAAGGACTGAGAGTGAAGCCCAAAGCTCCACGTCACTCCCAGGTTTTCCCAGTGGAACATGAGCTTCTTGGGGGAAAGGACTGTCCTTCTTGTCTCTGAAGCCCCAGCCCTTAGCATGACTCCTAGCACACAGTGGGTGCTTACTAAGTGCTTCATCCTTTAGTCACTCATGCTTAGGTATGAGGAACAGCCAACATGCTGTTGCAGTGGGCAGAGTGCTCTGGTTTAGCTGGAGTTTAGAGAGGGCAGAGAAGACCAATGGGAGAGAGCCCTACAAAGGTGGAATGACACCCTTTTTTTGAGGAACTCAGATACCTGAGTTTGACCTTGTCAAATCAGGACCCTGAGGCTATAAAATCAGCCTGGGGAACTTGCCTTCTGCCCTACACCTAAACCCTCCCAAACACTGTCGCCCTCCCTTATTAAAGTCAGCTTAGCTGGGGCAGGATTGTCTTGCTTTTGTATCTGTATTCCCAGTGCTTGGCACATAGGAAGTGTTTAATATTGACTTTTTCATTCATTCATTCATTCATTCGTTCGTTCGTTCATTCATGAAACTGCAAGGCTGTCTGTTCCATTTTCAGTGTGGGTTCCAAAGCTAGCTGGGCTGTCACATTGAGGTCTCCACCCCACCTCCCATCCCCATCCCATCTGGCTGCTACTGAAGGCATCCCCATGCTTCCCAGAGAAAATGTAGAGACCCAGCCTGACCAGCCAACATCCAACAGAAATAAACAAATGGTTTCTCCACTTGTGCCAGCTGCAGACTAACCCTCAGACCAAGCTGGGTCAATGTGGGGCAGGAGGTGAGGGAGGGGAGAGGGGGCTCTCCCCTCATGGAGGTCTCTCTCTGCACATTCATCTTTCAGCTCCCGTAGACAGTTTCCAGAGCTTTTCCTCAATGAATCAGACTTAATAGACACATGGACAGAAATAACAGTGACCTCAAATGTCCCCTTTAGGACCTGGACAGAGGCAGACACTGTGACCGCTTATTTCTGCAGCAGAGCTAACCTCTCTCTTCCTTTTCTAACTAGGGCCAAGCGAATTTGACCTGTGTGTGGATGCTGGAGACGGGATGGATGCAGGGTCTGACCTGGAGGACCGGGTAAGAGCAGTTTCTCAAGGCCACCCTTTGTCTCACACGACTGGGAGTTTAGCCCTAAGAAAAATGCAAGGAGTTCTTAGCCTCCTTGTGTGCAGACTCTGGTAAATGCTTTACAACCAGCATAGGGAGGGGGCAGGGCAGGAAATGCACCCAAGACCCCTCTTCAGTTTCAGCTGCCATGTGAACATTCTCCATCACTTGCTCTGACTTGCCGCATTTGCTGATTTGTGAGGTATAAATGTTCACACTTTAACTTCACAATTGTCTCTCCTGAGAGGGCTGCTAGGAGCTGGCTCCTGCACCTCTGCCTGCCGTGGCCCTTGGGCAGTCTGGTGAAGCCCATGGGCCCGTCGCAGAACAAGGCTTTGAAGGGCATCAAATAAAACACAGATGATTACAAAGGACACCGATGATATTGACATAATGATGCCATTTTCCCATCTGAGTTCCCAGGCCCCTGAAACAGAGCCACACACTTAAAGATCCCCGATCTAATGAGCACTCTTCTTTAGGTTGCCTAAGAACAACGTTTTCCATAGCTCCTGCCAGGCAGCTGTCACTTTGTGATTATTTGTGATCTGTTTATACCTCTAGCCAGAAATGATTCACACACCCTTAATAGCTGGTTTGGCCCATAATTGAGAAAGATGCACAGGGTTAAGATGGGAGAAAGAAAATTGAGTTTTCTCAGCAAATGATTCTCCCAGGTCTCAATCTCTTGTCATTACCCATCAAACAACAATTCTTTACTGGGTCTTTACAGGAGTGGAGGAGAGAAGCATTAGCCCAGGAAGATGTGTGCATTTTTTGTTAGGGTAAAGCAAGTGAAGCCTTTGAGAGCAGAGCCACTAACTGAGAATTTGGGAGCTGAGATACATGGCGCAGAGTGATTGGCACAAAGCAGTCCCTTCACTGGGGATGGAAGGAGGGAGAGAACACCAGCACCATGCTGGTAGTACAGAGGAGGGGGAGGAAGAGGGGTGAGATGGAGACCCCAGGATACCAGAAGGAGACTGGGGGGGGGGGTTGACAGCAGGGTGTGGCTTCAGAGTTGGGGGGGGGCGGGGCGGGGCAGGGCTGTTCAGCAATAGGGAGGAGGTGTCGGCCGGCTGTCTGGTAGCTTCATATTTTCACTCATTATTCTTGTTAACTAGGTGCTAAGCCCTCAAGGTTCTGTGATGCTAAAAGAACTCTGAGGGATATTGGCGCTCTCTGAATTCAGCCTGGGAGCAGAACTCCCTCAACCCACTCTAGTTACCGCTCTGAAGTAGCTGAGTGTTTGAATGTAGGGCTTGGAACCCTGAGTTCAAATTCTGCCTCAGACACTTACTTAGCTGGATGCCCCTGGGCAAGTACCTTAGCTACAGTCTCCACATCTATAAAATATATAACCCTAATTCCAAACACTTCATGGGGTTCTTGTGAGGATTAAATTGGATAATATTTATAGAGAGCTTTGCAAAACTTAAAGTACTATATAAATGTTAGATAGTATTATTATCCAAGCCATTTTCACTTCGCCCAAAGGTCTCTAGCTGGTAGTGCTATCTCTCTGAGCTCACCCCCAATTTATCCTGTCTGCAGATTATTTAGACCTAGTTGTTTACATATTGTCTCTCTCATTAGACCGGAAGGGTACACAGTAGGTGTTTAATCAAGGCTCATTGACTCATTGACTTTTGCTTCAGGTAAAGTTAAACACTGGGTGAATGATCTGTGTTGCCCAACTTAGAAGTTTCTACATCTTCTTCAGGGCTTCTTAGCACTGCCTATAAGCGAAATTAACATTTTTCTTGTTGTTTTTTTTTTTCCCAATCTCAACCAAAGTTTACTTATTTCAAGTGGCTGCTTACTGGCGTCCAAAATTATGGCTGGTTAATTAGACTGGTGTTATTTTCTCTATTTCAAAAGGCAGGAAAAGGACAGATGCAGAGGAAATTCACGAATGATTGCAGTGTCCAGTATGTAGATTAAAGTTGAAGGTCATACCTGGGGTGGAAGAGAGCTGAGTGGTAGATATGAGCAGGCTACAACATGTCACTGACCCAAAAGAATGCAGAAGAAATGGCCCTAGGGAAGTGGTCATCAGAGAAGTGTGTAACCAGGTTAGAAAGTGGGCCAGTCAGGCAGCAAGAGTAGAGGAGCATCCAAGTGGCATTAGCTTTTCTGACTGTCACAGCCCACTGCTGAAGTCCACTAAAACAAAGACCCTCCACATCTGTTTTGGAACAACCACCAGCCCTTATCATAGACTTGTGAAGTTGGGTTTTTGTCCCCAAGGCCAACATTTCACATTTTTTCTACTAAAATTCATCTTGTTGAATTCAGCCAAATGCTCCAGCCTGGAGAGCCCCTTGGGTCCTGGCTCTGTTATCCCCTCCCTCAGCTAGTCCTCTCAGCTTTGTGTCATCTGTAAATGGGATAAGTGTGCATGCCTTCGATGCTCTTATTGACATCACTGACAAAAATGCTAAACAGTGTAGAGCCAAGCACAGCTCCTGGAGGTATTCCACTGGAGACCTTCTGCCACACTAACCCTGAACCATGAATAGCCTCTGGAATCTCAGAATCCAGCCATCCAACCAAACTCTGAATCCATCTGAATGATTTATTTTCTAATCCATCTTCTCCGTAGGGATAGAATGAGATACATCATCAAGAACTTTGCTAAAAGCTATGCAGACTCTATCCACAGCATTCCCCTCATCTCCAAGTTTAGTAATTCTGTCAAAGAAAGATGTTCTTCCATGATGTTCACAATAAGTTGTGAACTTTTGTGAATGAGGGAGAATCCTAGTGAACCTGGTTGTTGCTCCAACCATGTCTGAAGATGGGGCAAGAACAGAGGGTGATGGGATATCCAACCATGCTGAACTCAGAGTATGGGGGAATGGGAGAAGTACTAGAGATGTAAGAGTCACAGACTTTGGAGAGGAATGAAGTCATGGCTGACTATTGAGTCAGAAGAGAGGGCTGCCCATGTGTGGGATACAGAGAGTGGACAACATTCCCAAAGTACCTTCCTACTACCTCAGCCTTCCTCAGTCCCTGAAATTCCCATGAAAGAAAATACATGGGTTTACAAAGAAAACCAATTGTACTGAAATCGGTTATTCAAAAATGTTTTTAAATTCCCAGACCCAAGGTTAAGAACCCTTGCTGTAGAGCTCACCTCACAATCCAAGAACAAAAATAGATAAATGCGGGAGGGGGGCGGGGGTCAGCTAGGTGGTGTAGTGGATAGAGCACTGGCCCTGGAGTCAGGAGGACCTGAGTTCAAATCCAGTATCAGACACTTGACACTTACTAGCTGTGTGACCCTGGGCAAATCACTTAACCCCAACTGCCTAACCAAAAAAATAAATAAACAAACAAACAAACAAACAAACAAATAAATAAATAAATAAATGGGATGCCCCCATCATCCTTTGAGAAAAAGACCAACAGACAGCCTACCGTCACCAAAAAGTGCCCCAAGATGTAAAAATGTCTCTTCTCTAACATAACAGAGACCTGCCAGCACAGTGCCTCTCTTTCTAAATAAGAGAAAGCTAAGTACAAAATATGCATTGGGCCTCATTCTACCTGGCATCATTTGCTGCTGCCTTATAATTAATGATGATGAAAATGGTTTTTATGTAGCATCTTAGGGTGGGTTGGTGGGGGGTTTTTTAACTCAGTTCTTAGAGTATAGTTGCCACTCAGTCTCTACCTTATGTTTCTACCTCGTAACTAAGAAGCTAGTGCAAACAGGGCTTCCAGGCTCTGCCCAGAGGTTTTGATTTTATTATTCACTTAGGATGACCAAGAAAGCTTATCAAGAAGTCAAAGGATGGACCAGGAGCACTAGGACAAAAGACAGGCATCTTTCCTTCAGCTCAGGGGCTTTAAGCTTGGGGCCACAGGGGACTCTGGGAAAATTTCAGGATGTCCATGGTTGGGTGGGGAAAATATGACATCTTTATGTTCACTACCCACAACTTATCATTGCCTTCAATGAGGGGTGTAGACAACCAACCACAATGGTGTTTGCAATGCCCGTGTAATTTTGTCACCAAGAGAAATCACAGGTATTTCATGGTGCATTAAAGTTGTTGCAGAAGCTTGAAATATCCAACATGGTTCTCGCTGCTTTGAAATTAGTGCAGTTTTACAACCTGCTGCTGGATCACACATGAGTGCAGCCTTCCCATCTATCAGATGTATTTTAATGCTACTTGTTTCCTTTGTAATCCTATGGGTTTTACTTTATGCATCTAAAAACCTGATTCTGAGAAGGGGCCCACAGATTTCACCAGACTCCTGCCAAAGGGTTCCAGGACACAAAATAGGTTAAGAAACCCTTTCCCCCAAAATATGTAAGCATTCCACCCATGTTTGAGCTCCATCCCACATGACCAACCCTGGCTCTTTCTAACTAGTCTTCTCTACCTATTCTACATTCTGACCAAACTGGAGTGCTCCATCCTCTGTTCTCAACCTTCCACTCTCATCTCTATGTCTTGGCTCACACCATGTCCCATGCCAATTTCTATTGATGTCCTGCCCTTCCCTCAAGATCCAGGCATACTCAGCCCCTACTCCATTAAGCCTTCACAGACTATGCCAGATGAAAGCGCCCTCCCCCTCCTCATATTCCTCATAGTCCTCCACCCAGACCAAGGTCTTTGCATTGGCTTCACTCTTCCTTGCATCTCATGCATTTGTGGGCCTGCCCTTTCCTCATTCAATTGGAAGCTCTCTGGAAGCTAAGGCTGGTGTCAAATCTATCCATTCCTGACTTCTGGCCCAGTGCCTTGAACCTAGACAAAAATCAATCAACAAGCATTTATTAATTGCCTGCTGGGTGCCAAGAATTCAGCTGGGCTCTGGTGACAAAAGGCCCAAATGCATCAGTCTCTCCTCTCAGGGAGCGTGCACTTTAGCAGAGAAGATGACACATTCCTGGAGAGGTGGGCTCACTGAATTCAGCAGACTAAATTCAGCAGAATTAAATTCAGGCTCCCTTTTATCAGCATAAGCCCACCACCCCATCTGCATGCAAGCAAAAGTCCCAGGTGTGCAGACACTGCAGCCTTCACCATTCTAAATTAGCTTTTGGGCGGCCACCAGTCACTGCTGACTCGCCCAGAATGTGACATTCACTAAACCCCCAAACCTTCAGGCAGATGGCTTGCTCTCTGTTTGGGGTATTTTTTGAAAGTTCTATTGATGTCTTTTGTTTTTACACTGCATTTACAGATCACCCCAACTCCAGGAGAATTCTTTTGGAACAAAGCAAAACAATTAGACAAAATTCACAATACAGTGACCTCATCTGAAAGTGCATGCAACATTCCACATCTGTAGCACCCCCATCTCTCTATTTCAATTGCTTTTTTAATGAACAGAAATCTATTTTTTCTCCCTCTCACCTCCCACATCACTGAAAAAAAAAGTGAGAGAAAAGCAACAAATTCTTTATAACAAATATTCAGAGTGAAGCCAGATAGATCTCCTCCTTGGCTGCAGACAGAAAGACATACATTCATTCCAAACCCTCACTCTGTCACATCTCGTTATTGGGCAGCATATCTTCAATATTGGCCCCCTGGGATGGTAGGTGGTCATTGTATAACTCGTGGTTCTTCAAGCTTTCAAAGTTGTTTGTTGGCGCAGCATTGTTGTTGCTGTTTATTTTGTTCTCTGAGTTGGGCTCATTTTCATTCTTTAACCAGGTTATAAAAGTCTTCCAAATTGTTTCTGTAATATGGAAGTTATTGCATAAATCATTCTTCTTGTTCCAATCACTTCACTCTCCATTGGTTCACAAAACTTTCCATGTCTCTTTGAAATTCAATTCAATTCCACTAACATTGATTAAGCACCTACTGTGTGTTAAGGGCTAAAATTCTAGCTAAACTGTCTAAAATCTAATGAGTGGTCGCCAATAAATTATAAGCTTTAGCAAGAGTTAGACTTTTAAGCATTTATTAAGGAGAATAAGAATTTGGTAAAGAGAGAAGAAAGGCCTAGATTCCTCTATCTATTAAAGGGAGAGCACATTTCTAGCTGCCTTCTCGACCAGTGTCCCCAGGCAAGAGAGTGAGACCGAGTACCAGTCTCTTCCTTCCTCCTCCCACTAGCCCGCGTCACTTCCTGACGCCAAAGAAAAGACTCCTGGTCTTGCCCTCAAAGACCTTCACTTCATGGGTGGAACTCTTCTACAGTAAGTCTCCAGCAGGTGGCATCATTCCAATCGTTACATGTGCTAAGCACTGAGCACACAAAAAGAGGTGAAAAGCAATCCTTGAGGAACTTACAGTCTAATGAAGGAGACAACACAGAGCAAATATATACAAAGTGAGCTATACGGAGGATAACTAGGAAAGAATTCACAGAGGGCAAGCACTGGAATTCAGAGGGGCTGGGAAAGGCTTCCTGTACAAGGTGGGCTTTTAGTCGAGCCTTTTAAAAGGCCAGGGAGGTCAGTGGTCAGAGCAGGGAGGGAGAGCACTCTAGGCATGGGGGACAGCCAGAGAGAAGGCCCAAAGCGGAGAGGTGGAGAGTCTTATTCATGGAATAGCCAAGAGGTCAGGGTGTCCCTGCATTAGAGCATATTGGGGAATGAGGGGTAAGAAGACTGGAAAGGTAGGAGCAGACTGGGCTATGAAGGGGGGTGAGTGTCACACAGAACATTTTCTATTTGCTCCTAGAGAAGACAGGGAGCCATTCGAGTTCATTGAGTAGGAGAATGACACGGGAGAGATGCTGCAAGGATGAACTTGACAGCCTTGGGACCCGATTGGATGAGGGGCAGGGAGATGAGAGAGGGAGAAGTCTAGGAAGGCTCCTAGGTTGTGAACTTGAGCTGGTTGCAGGGTGGTGTTACCCTCTCCAGTAATAGGGAAGGTAGGATGTGCGGAGTGTTTAGGGGGAAAGATTATGAGTTCTGTTTGAGACATGTTGTTTAAATGCCTATTGGCCATCCAGTTCCAGATGTCGGAAAGGTAGTTTGGGATGTGAGGCTGGAGATCAGTGGAGAGGCGAGGGCAGGAAAGGTAGATCAGAGAATTATCAGCCTAGAGATGGCAAATTCATGGGAGCTGATGAGATGACCAAGTGACATCGTATAGAGGGAGAAGAGGAGCCAAAACAGAGCACTGTGGGATGTCTATAGTGAGAGGGCATGTTCTGGAGAAGAATCCAGAGAAAGAGGGGTCTGAGAGGTAGGATGAGAACCAGGAGAAAAGAGTGTCCCCCCAAACCCAGGGAGCAGGAAGGGGCCCCCCAGGGAACATTTAGCTGCTTGCAGGATGTTCTGTGGAGTCCATGCCAGCCAGAGCTGCTGATAGAAAGTGGGGCTACCTGGGAAATCCCTTCTTGTAGCACAGCGGTGAATTCCATCCCATTCACATGACAGTTTCATCAGCCATTCCTTAGGCAATGGCATCTCTTTAGTCTCTAGCTTTGTGCCCCACAAACCAAGCTATTATAACTGTCTTTTGTGCATGAAGGAATATTATCTACCAGAGCCCATGACTCCCATGAAGACCAGATGAGCTTTTGCTAAGGCCCCACCCCATGCATGCTGACCCAGTTTCTCCTCAAATAGTATTAAAACTGTCCTGGCATTTGATTGCTCAGGGAACTCAGGCACTAGCATTGATGTGGCTTCCTAGGCCCTTGAGAGCATAGTACAACACAATACACTCCTGAGCCAATCAAATCTCAAAGACAGTTTCAATGCCTTTTTAAAAAAATAAACATTTTATTTAAAGTTTTGAGTTCCAAATTCTATCCCTCTCTTCCCTCCCCCCTCCCTGAGGTGATAAGCAATCGGATATAGGTTATCTCTGTACAACTATGTAAAATATTACTATATTAGTCATTTTGTATAATAAAACTTGAATAAAAGAAAAATGAAAGAAAGTGAAAATAGCATGCTTTAGTCTGTGTTCCATCAATATCAGTTCTTTCTTTGGAAATGAATAGTGTGCTTCATCATTAGTCCTTTGGGATTATCTTGGATCATTGTATTGCTGAGAATAATTAAGTCATTCACAGTTCTTCATCCAACAATATTGCTATTTCTGTGCACTATGTTCTCTTGGTTCTGCTCACTTCACTATACATCAGTTCATACAAGTCTTTCCAGGCCTTTCTGAAGTCATCCTCCTTGTCATTTCTTATAGCGCAATAATATTCCATCACCATCATATATCACAGCTTGTTCAGCCATTCCCCAATTGATGGACATTCCTTTGATTTCCAGTTCTTAGCAACCACAAAAAGAGCTGCTATAAATATTTTTTGTACAAACAGGTCTTTTTCTCTTTTGAGGGGTGTCTTTGGGCTATAAACCTAGCAGTGGTATTGCTGGATCAAAGGGTATGCACAGTTCTATAGTCCTTTGGGCATCGTTCCAAATTGTTCTCCAGAATGGTTGGATCAGTTCACAACTCTATCAAGAGTAGATTAACAGTTTTCCCACATTCCCTCCAACATCAAATATTTTCCCTCTTTGTTATATTAGTCACTCTGATGGGTGTGAGGTGGAATCTCAGAGTTGTTTTAATTTTAATTTCTCTGATCAATAGTGATTTAGAGCATTTTTCATATGACTATAGATAGCTTTGACTTCTTTGAAAACTTCCTGTCCATATCCTTTGGCCATTTATCAGTTGGGGAATGACTTGTATTTTTATAAATTTGACTCAAATATGAGGTCTTTATCAGAGATATTTGTTGCAAAGATTATTTCTCAGTTTTCTGCTTTCCTTATAATTTTCATTGCATTGGTTTTGATTGTGCAAAAGCTTAATTTTATATAATCAAAATGCTCTTTATATCTTCTTCAGTCCTAAATTCTTTCCCATCTATAAATCTGACAGATGAACTATTCCAAGCTCTCTTAATTTGCTTATGGTATCATCTCCATTTTGATCTTATTTTAGTATACAGTGTGAGATGTTGGTCTCTGCCTAGATTCTGCCATACTATTTTCTAATTTTCCCAGCAGTTTTTGTCAAATAATGAATTTTTGTTCCAAAAGTAGATCTTTGGATTTATCATATACTAGATTACTATAGTCATTTACTACAGTGTAATTTATACCTATTCTATTCCACTGACCCACCACTCTATGTTTTAGCCAGTACCATATTGTTTTGATAATTACTGCTTTATAATACAATTTTAGATCTGTTATGGCTAGAGTACCTTCTTTCACATTCTTTAAATTGATTCCCTTGATATCCTTGAACTTTTGTTCATCCAAAAGAATTTTGTTATTATTTTTTCTAGATATACAAAATAATTTTTGATAGTTTGATTGGTATGGCACTAAATAAAAAGATTCATTTAAGGGGGATTGTCATTTTTGCTATATTGGCTTGGTCTACCCATGAGCAATTAATACTTTTCCATCAATACCTTTTAAGAGAAACTATACTAACATGTGTGGGTTGGTGGACACAGGGAGTAGGTGTCTTGGGAAAAACTAGCCTAGTCCCCTTTAGAGAGAAGAAAGGGCACTGGTAGATAATATTGTGCCCACCACAGAAAGCCTCCCCCTTCTTCTATCTATGAAGTTAATGTTCTGAGCCCAGGGGTTAGTTGATTCCTATTAAAATCATCTAATTGGGGGGGCAGAGTGGATAAAGCACCAGCCCTGAATTCAGGAGGACCTGAGTTCAAATCCAGTCTCAGACACTTGACACTTACTAGCTGTGTGACCCTGGGCAAGTCACTTAACTCTCATTGCCCCACCAAAAAAATCATCTGATTAGAGTTATCCCAGCTTTCTAAGCTGTCCATTTATTTTGGGGTGTTGATTCTAATGCAGGGTATAAGCAATCCCTCCTGGCTCGTGTCATCCACCAGAAAGTACTGATCAGTGAATGCTTTCTGGGCTCCAGACATTGTTTGGTGCTGAGTATGCCAAGACAATTAAGTCCTTTTCCTCAAAGAGCTTATCTTCATTTGGGAGAGGTAGTCAATAGTTACTGAGTTTCTACCATGTACCAGGCACTATATTAAGGGGTTAGGAATGCCAATATGAAAAAAACCAGTCTTGACCCTCAGGAAGCTTACTTGCATTCTAGTGGAAGAAGGCAATGCACAAAAGGAAGCTAAACTGGAGTCTGGGGGAGGAAGGTGTGGAGACCAGGGGCTTGATGGAGTCCTGTTCAAGGGGTGCAGATGAGTGCAAATCAAAGATGGTTGGCCTGGGAACCCTCCTAAATGGAGGCTTTAGGGGAAGTTTTTTGTCCCCCCCTCTAGTTCTCCAATCAGAGGAGCAAAAAGTCTGAAAGTCATAAGAGGGAGTAAGTGCCAAAGCTTTTGCAATCTTGAAAGATGATATACAGAGAAAGAGGAATGACCTTGGTGTATCTCCCACTCTCTTGAAGTAGAAGATATTTTTATATCCTGGGGAACTTTTTGATGACTCTCTCCCTCCCTTTTCTGTCCCTGTTGGTCTCTCCCCCTCCCTCCCTTCTCTCTCTCTCTCTCTCTCTCTCTCTCTCTCTCTCTCTGTCCCTCCCTCCCTCCCTCCTTCCATCCCTCCCTCCTCCTCCTTCCTCCTCTCTTCTACTCTCCCCTTCCCTCCCTGCCATTCTCTCTCTATCCCTCCCTCCCTTCTCTCTCCTTCCCTCCCTCCTTCCCTTTCTCCCCCTCCCTCTCCTTTTCTCCTTCTCCCCCTTCCCTTCCCTCTCCCCTTCTTTAAGAAGGGTATTTCATGAAGTGAGCTTGATGGCAGGGGTTCTTAACCTGAGGTCCATGAACTTTTAAAAAAATTGACAATGTACTTCAGCATACCTAGTTTCCTTTGTAATCCTATGTATTTATATACATTTAAAAACACTCTGAGGAGTCCATAGGTTTCATCAGACTGCCAAAGGGCTCCATGGCCCCCCAAAAGTTGCCCTATCATTTTATTCACATTAGTCAATATAAACAAAGTAAGTCTTTTTAGGAGAGGGTCCCTGGAGCTGGAGGGAGGTTGGGGGTGGGGTAGAGGATGGCCCTTGAAAAGAATTCAGAAGGAAATGAGGGATTCTAGAAGTCAGGAGCAAAGAGTTGAAGGGAGAGCCAGGGCCAAGGAACCAGAGATGCAGTGACATGTGAGGATGGGATTGGTTCTACTGCCTCTGACATTTATGGCTGAGAACCCACTGAAAGTCACAGAAGCCCCACTGGGAGGGTAGGCCAGGAGTAGGGGGGGGTGCCATCTGGTCTACCCTCTACCAGGTGCTCCATGGAAAAGCTGATTCTATGTTTTACCACAATGGCACACCCACAGTCACCTTCACACTCACCTCTAGGCTCATTGATGCTCATCTTCTCAGGTTCACAGAGACCTCTAAGCCCTGCCCTTCCATCAACCAGGAGAGCAACATTGACATGGCATGTCACCTCAGGGTCGTGGGGAAAGAAAGGAAAAAGATGATCATACCAGACATTCTCCAGGATTCCTTCCAGCAAATTCTTGGAAGTATTCCTTCTGGGATTAGAGCAATGCAGCATGAGGCAGGCCTCAGAGTCAGCAAGACCTGGGTTTGAGTTCCACCCCTGACACACTACTTGCTATCTGACCCTGAGCAAGGTTCTTAACCTCAGTGTCCCAAGCAACTCTCTAAGAATTAAGTCACAGAGAAGGGGCCAGTCTGCACCAGTAGAGAGAGTTTCCTCAGCTGGGAATTCCCTATACCAGTGAAATCATAGTCTAGTCCCTCTCCTCATGGGTAGGGAAAGTTAACAGGACTTTGTCCTGGGCACTGTAATCTAACTGGGTACAGACAGCATATGTATTCCAGCATAGAAACAAAGGAGCTTGGCACCAAGTTAGCAAGACTAGCTAAAAAATAAAGTTACCAGATGTCACCTGCTTCCTCCCCCACATACACACACACACACCAGCTGCACTCCAGGTGAGCCCTCCCCGCCCCCCCTTCCCTGAGGAGCAGTCTCACTGTGTCTTGGTGGTTTTGTCCCCAGATCACACATGCACAAACACACATACACACCCACTCACTCACACTCACACACAGAGTCATAAAAAGTTACTTAGAGGATCTTTTTCATGCTGCTCATCCATGAGTATGTTTTTGGAGGTTTATCCAAGGTATGAAAAATGCCTGTTTACGTCTCCAAATTTGGCAAAAACAACCACTGGAGTTCTTCCAATGTGTTCTTAAAGCCACAGCTGTTCCTAAAGACAACACACTTCCAATGTCACAATCTAGGAGCTTTTAAACTTGAGAGCTTCAGCAAAGCTGGAGCACACTATAGCTGTTCTGATGGGTCAGTCAATCTTCCCTCCTGAGCCCCAGCTGGGCCAGATGGACCGGACCAGATGTGAGGACCACATTCGTCTTACATCCCCACATGGAACAGCATGGATTCATGATGGAATCAGCTTTCTGCCAACAGCAAAGGTGAAAGCAAGGAAAGAAGGGGATTAAACCAGAGTAGGAGAAGAAAGCTTTCCAGTGAGCACTGAAAGCTGAAAATCATTGGTTGCTGTTTTCAGCAGCTGGACAGCAGCTGGTCCATCTTCTGTCTTCAGTAGTTTTGGGGAATTTGGATTGACTGATTCTGAAAGCAGAAATGCAACTACCATTTGAGAGAGAGGGAGAAGGACAGAGACAGAGAGAGACAGAGAAGAGAGAGGAAAGAGGGAGAGAGACAGACAGAGACAGACTGAAAGAGACAGACAAAGAGAGAGACTGAGACAAAGACAGAGACAGAGAGATAAATGATAGAGATATTAGACAAAAAAATAAATGGGTAGAGAAAAAGAGAAATAGACAGACGGATGGATAAGGGTACCCTTTCACCATTCTTGGATGCTATATTAGGAATGTTCTTTTATTTTCAGAATAAATGGTAATTACTTAGCCATGAAGCTTTATCACTTATAATGTTGCTTTTGGCCCCAAAGTTTAATATCATTTCATAGCATTTGGGTCACATAAAAGTAAATGTCTCTTCAGAGTTCATGTATATTTTCTTCTGTCAGAGAGGAATTCTAAGGAAATTGAATACAGAAGAAATATTTGCAGGCAGAAGTTATTAAATTTTGAGATCCAAACTCATAATTGTATCCCAGTGTGGGGACTTCTTCCATCAATACAACAAGGCAATTTGCTAGTCATGGGATGCCAGGTGAGAGCTAGATGGGGCCTCAGGGGTTGTCCAATCCAGCCCTTGGACAGACAAAGAAACTAAAGCTGAGAGTGGGAAATCACTTGTTCAGGAAGGTCTAGCTAATGTATTTGAGGCAGAATTTGAACTCAGTACCACCTGGCTCCAAGTCCAGTGCTCTATCTACTGTGCCACCTCACCACCTCTGAGAGCCAAGCAGTGAAATAACCTCCAGTGACTGCCCTAGTTAGTGCCCAAGACTTAATCCCAGGTCATTGTCACTCTAAGGCCAGCCCTCCATCCATGATAGTCAGTGAAGAAGCATTAATAAAAAGCTTACTGTGCTCCAGTCACTGTGCCAAGGGATGGACACACACACACACATACACACACACACACACACACACACATTCTAAAAGCTAACAAAGCTTCCAACAGCACTAAGTCTTTTGGGACATGCCATATATAACTAGCATTTTTCTAGGACTTTAAGGTTGAGAAGTACATCTCTCTCTCTCTTTTTTTTTTTTTTTTTTTTTTTTTTCGGGGCAATGGGGGTTAAGTGACTTGCCCGGGGTCACACAGCTAGTAAGTGTCAAGTGTCTGAGGCCGGATTTGAACTCAGGTACTCCTGAATCCAGGGCCGGTGCTTAATCCACTGCGCCACCTAGCCGCCCCGAGAAGTACATCTCTCTTAAAGAATCCAGAAGGGGGGCAGCTAGGTGGTGCAATGGATAAAGCACTGGCCCTAGATTCAGGAGGATCTGAGTTCAAATCTGGCTTCAAATACTTGTCACTTACTAGCTGTATGACCCTGGGCAAGTCACTTACCCCTCTTAGCCCTGCCAAAAAACAAAAACAAAAACAAGCAAGAATCCAGAAGGCCTCCAGGTCATATGCTAATGGGAAACACTGAGCAGCTCCCTCTTGAGTTCTTTGTATTTGCTTTGCTGTAAAATGACACAATTTCCAGCTGGCTTCAGCCTTTCTCTTTCCCTCCGGTGCTTCTGTAAATCCAGCTGTAATGGTGCAATGGATAAAGCACTGGCCATACAGCTAGTAAGTGACAAGTATTTGAAGTCAGATTTGAACTCGGGTCCTCCTGAATCCAGGGCCAGTGCTTTATCCATTGCACCTTTCAATCATAGGATGCTCAGTTTCAATAAGAAATGACTCTGAGGTTGAAAAGAATGGGATAATTGATCCATCATAAAATTAAGTCATTCAAAGAGCACTTTTCTCACAGGGCCCTTGTGGCATAGGTCATATCCAAGTGTTAGCATAAGCATTTTACATATGGGGAAACTGAGGTCAGTGTTGGTCCCCCAGTTCCTAAGTCCTAGAGCTGGATTCTTTCCTGAAGCCAAGCATGCTACCTTCAGCCTCCTTCACCACCCCACTTCTCCCAGGGCCAACTCTCAGGCTAGGCGCCTGCCTCCAGACACCTGACAGGTGTTCAGGCGAGGTCATCATCAGCCTGAATCTTAGTGATCTTCCCCCTCAGAACTGCTTTAGTGAGGAAACATCAGTCTATGACCTCTTCAGTTGGAGGACCAGAGCGAGGCCACAGTGCAGTCTCCATCACCAAAACTAGGCAAACACAGATGTTCTCACCTCCATGAAGTGAAATCCAAAGCAGGCCAGTGGATAATGAGACAGAAGCAGAAAACAGGATGGGGCCAGTCCAATGTTTTCTGGAGATGAAGGGAAAGTAAATGGCTCTGACACTGGGAACCTTCTGGATTTACAGAAGCACCAGAGGGAAAGAGAAAGGCTGAAGCCAGCCGGAAATTGTGCCATTTTACAGCAAAGCAAATACAAAGAACTCAAGAGGGAGCTGCTCAGATGAGTGTTACCAAAACAAAGAAACAAACAAATTAATCAAACCTTTTAGAGATGGGGCATACTGTCCCAGAGTGGGAGGAGGCTCAGCAATGCTGTTTACTGCCTGGGAGCCTCAGTTACCTCATCTGTAAAATGGATTAGGTGTCTCCCAAGGTCCCCCCCCCACTTTGTATCCAAGGATCCCAGAAAAGGAAGATAGGAGATAGTGAGTAAGACACTTGGGGCCCTGAATCAGCCAGCTGCCCCTAACTGTGTGCTGACATAGCACTTGGCTTCCTGAAAAACTTCCCAGCAACGCAAGGTGTCCCGAAGTGCCATCAGTCAGTTCACACGTGGTCATTAAGTGCCTACTGTGTGCTGGACACAGAAGGTATGAAGACGAGAAGCAAAATGCCGTTTGCCATCTCCTTTTTTCAGGTAAAAAAAAATGTTTTTTTTCTTCCACTTCTAGGGGCAGGATGTGGAACAAAGCCCTTCTCACATACATGCTTAGTTGAGTGACACAGGTCCCCAGATTGGCCATGTCCCATTCCACACCCGAGTCCACCACCTCTCTAGGCTCCTTCGGCAAGCAGCGGTGCAGACTGGGTGGCCGCTTTGTTTTGCCCCTCTCCTCAGTAGCTTTGCGTCTCTTGTGCTGCCCAGAGGTCTCCAAGCCACAACTGGATGCCTGCTTGTTGGGCTGTACTGTGAGCCAGGACCATAGGAACCAAGATTTAGAGGCTGGAGAGACCTTAGCGGTCACCAGGCCATGAGGGACAGAGCCAGAGTCCAGACCTGGGTCTCTGGACCAAAGTCTGGGGCTCCTCCCACTGCCCTCTGGTGGGATCCTTGTTCTAGGCTGGGCTGGGCTGGTCTGACGGTCTCCAAGATTCCTTCCAGACTCCATGATTCCAAGTGAGGGGATGGGTGAGAGAAGATCAAGCAACCAAAGCAGGGGACAGGATGAGGGCTCTATGAGGGTCCCACAGGAGCAGCTCTAAGGTTACTCTGTTCCTTTGTCTTGTCTTCTGTCTTTTCTCTATCTGGGCATCAACAACATCATTAAAAGGACAGTTTGTCTCAAACAATCACTGCGAAAGGCTCCCTGGGGAGTCACTTTCATTTGTTATTAATTTGGGGAAAACACACCTGCAAA
This sequence comes from Dromiciops gliroides, assembly GCF_019393635.1. NCBI lineage: Eukaryota > Metazoa > Chordata > Mammalia > Microbiotheria > Microbiotheriidae > Dromiciops > Dromiciops gliroides. The sequence goes on along the minus strand of NC_057864.1, from coordinate 935,349 downwards.
AACTTGTAAAACCCTTGTGGCATATTGGAGGTATTTCCACTGAGGAAGCCGGGGGGCAGAGGTGCCCTGGACTCTGGCTGGGCTATGCCTCTGGTGCCAAGGAATGATGAAAATGGCCTCTCTTCACACATTACTATCATGATGATCTGTGGCTAAGAATGGGACCAATCATCAAAGTAAACTAGAGACCTGGAGCAAATCCACTGAGGAAGTATAACAGAGAGGCAGTGTTGTAGGTGTGGGGGCTGCCTGTCTCTTCTGGCCCCCAGTGAGGGGCCACACACAGGGAGGCAGGATGGTTCAGTGCAAGGAACACTCAACATATGACCCTGGGTCACAAGACCTGCCTTCTGCCTCCTACTGCCTGCAAAAGCTCCCAATTCCCCCATCTGTAAAAGGGGCAGAAGTTATTTTGACCAAAAACATGAGCAGGCAAAGTCATGTTAAATTGACTAACTCACTACTTGGAGCCTCCCATGGTGGAAAGTTATCAATTCCATTTCACACACCAATGGTTTGACACCATTTGTCATGGCACTATCGATCATAGTTAAGAACTGTATCTTGAAGGCTTCTAGGTTACGAGGCAGATGAAAAGATTCTCTCTCTGAAGCCCTGTGTAATATTGACTTAGTGGATAGGAGTGAACCTCCACAGAGAATCGGGAACTCCATTTTTCTCCAACCTACATGGCCTGGGAGGGCAAGGGGTGTCCTTGGTCTTTGTGTGTGTTGCTAATGTACAAATGGGTGGTTAATTTGCATAATGCAGCCCAGGGCTTCATGGGAGTCAATTGAGAACCAGTAGAGATGGTCTGGCAGTGTCTGGACAGTAAGGGGTAGGGTAGCCTTCAAGAAAGGGTAGCCTGCTTTCTTAGAAGTAAGACTGAAAAAAAAAGAAGTAAGACTGGAAGGACGGCAGGACTGAAGTAAGGCAGGGGTCAGCCTGAGGAGAGGCTCCAATTCTGTGACCTCCCAGGCAACTGCTGAGAAGACTGGTATTTGTAGATTGGTTTTTGAGGATGCCACCACCCAGAGCCTGCTTCCAGTGAATCTGCAGTAGTGCATGACCCGTTCCCTAAGAGATAATATGCAGGGCAGCAGATCACACAGTGAGAACTAGCAGAGGCTTCTGGGCCATCTCATCCACCCTCCTCCTTTTGCAAACAAGGACAATGAAGCCAAAACGGCAAAGCCACTTGTCCATAGAGGTTGGAAGGGCAGAGTCAGAATTCTAACCCAAGTCCTGTGAGTCCAGGTTCTAAAGCAGAGAAGATTCTTAGAACCTGACAGCTGGAGGAGGATTTAATGATCACCTGGCTCAATTCACTCATTTTTACAATTGGGGCAACTGAAGTCCAGGGCAGTGAAATAGTGAGCCTTAGCAAATCCTCCTCATACAATTGCTTTCAGCTTAGCCTTCTGTCACAAATGCACATTGTCCCTGGAAGGGGTTGTGAGAAGACTCCTAGGCTGCCCCAGAAAGAGCAAATAATTCCCCACTTGGATTTGGTAGAGTTGTCAGGGAACCACAAAAATAATTCCATGATAATGAGCAAGAGACCAAGAAAACCTCAGATCAGAGTTTTCCTCCTATGAACTTCATCCATCCAGTAAATGTTAATAAGCACCCACTATGGGTAAACAATCAAAAAATATTTATGAAGTACCCACTGTGTGCTACTGCCCTCAAGTAGGTTATGTTCTATCCCAAGAGACAAAGATGCCATGTACATATATAGGAATTGTGTTGTTTAAAATCTAAATTGTGGGTTCTAATCTGCGCCCCCAGTCTTGGGGGGAAGCTGGCTAAAATCACTGATAAATTCAACAAGAGTTTAGGCTTTTAAAGATTTATTCAAATATATAGTATAAGTTAGTAAAGAGAGAGAGAGATTGAGAACAGATTCCTTATAGCATGGAAATCCTAGCTCAGATCTAATTCGGTATAGCCAGAGAGAAAGAAAGCGATTTCCTTTCCTAGCAGCCCACATGAAATCTCTCACCACCACGCCAGTGTCTGAACAACTAAGAGGGCCCCCCCACCCCCTGTTCTCCATCTGCCGCCACACTCGCTCCTCCTCACCAAAAAGAGAGTTCTTCTATGAGCAAGCGTCCACTTCCTAGTTTCTCTCTCCCTGCCCCCAAAGGGGAAGTCCTTCAAGCTGATTGGTTGAGAATGGTCTCTTGCTGACATCAATAGTACACCAACATGTCACTCAGGGCTGGCCAGGTGTGGCCCCCATCCAATCATCCTTAAGTAGGTACTTAGTTTCTCATTCTCACCCAATTCAAACAATACTAAATCAATCAGGTGGGGCCCCTAGGCATCTGCCAAATTCCATTATTTTATCCCAGAATATAAAAATTATGTATGAAGAAAATACCAGAGGTTTGGAGAGGAAAGTGTTAGCCATGGGGGTATTAGGAAAGGCCTCATGAAGAAGGTGATACTTGAGATGAGCTTCATAAAAACCAAGGGAACTGGAAAGGAACAACAAGCACTGGAAAGCTAGCTCAGGACCACACTGTAAAGGAGGTGGTGAAGGGCATGAATGGTCTTGGAGGCCACAGGGAGGTGAGTGAAGAGGAGCAACATGGTAGGATCTTCACTTTAGGAAGTGGAGACTGAAAGGATGTATTGGACTAAGGAGAGACTCAGGGCAGGAAGAACAGGGAGCAGGAAGAGGCTAGTGCAATTATCCAGGCGGAAGGCAAGGAGGCATGTACTAGGGTTGCAGGCCCTATGACCGGAGAGAAGAGGCAGAAGGAAAAAGCTGTTGTGTAGACAACCTTGAAAGACTTCAGAACTCCCACCCACACAACAACCAGCATTGACTGCAGATGCTGATGATAACAAAACTCCTAACAGAGAGAGGACATGCACTCACTGATGAGCAGGATGAGCCCCACAACTGAGGACATGACCAGTGAGGGAATTCGTTTGGCTTGACCATGTATTCTTGTCACATGAGTTTTGTTTTTCTTTTTTTTTTAATTTTTATCAGTCTCATTTTGGTTTTGGGGGGTTTTGGTGGAGCAATGAGGGTTAAGTGACTTGCCCAGGGTCACACAGCTAGTAAGTGTCAAGTGTCTGAGGTCAGATTTGAACTCAGGTCCTCCTGAATCCAGGGCTGGTGCTTTATCCACTGCATCACCTAGCTGCCCCTTTTTTTTTAATTTTTAAAAGGGCAAAAAGATGTTGTGGAGATAGACTGACAATATTTAGAAAGTAACTGGGGAGTGAGGGAGATTGAAGTCAGAGATGGCACTGAAGCTGTCCCATCTGTGTTGATTTGGTAGAACCAAGAGAGTTGTGGGAGCATTGTGCTGCACAATTCCTAGAGAAGAGAGACCCTTTTCCCTTCCAAAGTGTCAGGAATTACAGAGGTGCATTGGCCAGACAAGGGAGTTACTAACACCATCCACCTCCCTGCATTCTGGTTCAATCTGCCCCCTTGTGGGGAAGCCCAGCCTTCCTCCACATTCTGCCAATCATTGGCATTTTGTACTCCTTCCCTCCCCCCCCCCCCACTCACCATGACATTTCTCTACTCTTGGCTTTGGACCATTTTCCTCTATGTATCTTAAAAGTCAAAGGAAGAGAACACATTCACAGAAGGGGGTGAAGGCAGATGAAAACTCCTAGAGAGCAGGGTTTTCATTTTTGTCTCTGAACCCTCAGGGGCTAGTATAATGCATGGCACATTGAGAACACAATAAATGCTTGTTGATTGGCAAAAAGAAAAGACTTTTGCTTTTGATGAAGAGGTTATTGGTAGCCATTGAGAGAACTCAGTGGGAAAGACCAGATTAAAAGAGGTTAAGAAGAAATTGTTTGATGAGAAGTAGTGGCATCATGTGTATACAACCTTGTAAGAATTTGGCCATGAAGGGGAGGAGAGAGATGAGACAATGGTCATCCAGCCTCCTATAGGTCTTGTTGGTTTTTGTCCTTTATTCTCCAAGAGGACCATGACTTCAGGGTGAGGTCATGACTTGAACTGAATTGGATTGAAATGAGGCAGGGCTGTGCGAATTCACCAGCCTCATTGTCTCCTCCAGAGCCATCTGGGTCCAGTGGCAAAATACACATCAGGATGACTGGAGATGGCCCTGGAAGTTTGGAGGCAATCAGGGTTAAGTGACTTGTCCAGGGTCACACAGCTAGTAAGTATCTGGGGTGAGATTTGAACTCAGGTTCTCCCGACTTCACAGCCAGTGTTCTATCCATTGCACCACCTCTCTGTCCCTACATAGGTCTTAGGTAAAGGAGAGTCTACTAGCTGCTAAGGCATTATCATTATTATCATGGCAGCTCAGTCCTCGTTGGAATGGCTCCTGTTTGGTAGGAAGTTTTTCTTGGCAAGGTGGGGATAAGTATTCTGAGTTACGGGCACTGGATTGATCCCATTTCCAGAATCTAAGCCTTGATCTACAGATCCCTTTGCTTTGTGATGCATATATTCTGGCCCAAAGGAAATATTGACATAGCCAGTGAAACAAAGCAAGTGTTCTAGCAGATACTGGCACCATTCCACGGCCTTCAAAGCAGCCTCAATGTTATGCCTTGTGATAAGGTCACAGAGATCCAGTTTTAAAACTCTAGAAAATGACCCTGACATATTCATTTCATTAATGAAACAGGCAAAGGACAAAAGCTAAGATAGTTGTCAAACAAGGTAAATATATGTGATGAATGGGGTCAACACAAAGGCAGAAAATAACTAGATGGTAGATAACAGGAAATTTTCCATATGGCCATGTCAAGAAACGCACTGAACCAAACTCATTGCAAGCTTCTCTCTTTGTAAAAGAAAAAAAAGATGGAAAATGTTTCAAGATAGCAGTAAATGTCACCAGAAATGAAAATAACAAAAGCAAAGAGAACACTGTGTGTGCATTGTTCCATTCCCTCCCCATCTTCAGGGACCCTACCCAGATAAGGGTGGGACCTGAATTTATTTTGTCACAAATATTACCCCCTCCCATAAAAAGGAAAGGATCTAAGTCATAATGGTTATTATTCTTAGTTATAATTATAATGGGCAACTTGGTGGCTCAGTGGATAGAGCACTGGGCTTAGAGTCAGGAAGACCCAAGTTCAAATCCTGCCTCAGATACTCCCTAGCTGTGTGACCCTGGGCAATTCACCTAACCTGTGTCTGTCTCAGTTTGTGAATCTATAGAATGGAGATCTGAACAACACCTACTTGCTAGGACTGTTATAAGGATCAAATGAGATAACATTTGTAAAGCATTGTGCAAATTTTAAATCACTATGTAAATGCATTTTATTATTAACTATTAAAGCCATTGCTTTAATCATGATCATCATTGCTATCGTTATTATTTACTGATGGTTACATAGCACTTCAAAGGTAGTGAAGCATTCTTGCCTAGAGGCTCTCATTTGAGCTTCACCACAACCTTGGGACTAAGTACCAGAAATGGTTTTATTCCCATTTTGCAGAGGACAAAGTTGAGATTCCAAGAACGTCCTTGGCCTGCCCATGGTCATACAGCTGGCATCAGAGACAGGATTCAACTCCAAGACTTGGGCCACTGTACCAAGCTCCATCTGCGACTTACATCTTGTACCTACTTTGGAGTTTAATTGATAGCCATCCAAAGAGGTTGTCAAAGGGCCTTGGAAAAGACCCTGGGGCTAAAACATGGACAGGAAGCTTCCCCCACTGGGAGGCAACCAACTGGGAAAATCTTTGCCTGGATATTTCAACGATACCTGAGAGTTAAAACCCCATTTGGGATATCAGAGAGAACGGAACAGCTGACTTGACATCCACTCCAAAAGAGAAGGGCCCTGTGCAAAGAGCTTTACACCTATTATCTCAATTATTATCAATGATCCAGGGATAATGTCATCTCCATTTGACAGCTGAGGAAATTGAGGTAGTCAGAGGTTAAGTGATTTGCCCAGGGTCACTCAGGTAGTAAATGTCAACCTGCCTCGAAATCTGAGTGGGGTGGAGCTGGGACAACCATCTAGCAACAGGACCTTCTGAGAGAAAAAAAGACCAGGATTTCCCTGAGGAAATGTGAGTCTTAGAATTGCTTTTAAATATCATAAAATCACAATCATTTGACCCAACTAAAGGGGGGGCAGGGATCAGCCCAAATCCCAGATTACGTTTCAATAAATCCTAATATTAGTTCAGAGTTATAGAGGGTTTAAAGACTCAAACACCACTTTGCTCACAACAACCACGTAGGACGTAGAGAGCTAACATTGCTGCCCCCGTTTTACAGATAGGAACATGAACAATCAAGGAGGCAACAATCAGCTAGGTAGTGTCCGAACAGGATTTGAATTCAGGTTTCCTCGAGCATCTCTTCCTACTCCACATTGTTTTCCAGTTCTTAGAGAGGCTTCAGCAGAACCAAAAAGGTTTTATATAGCATTTGCCCTCCAGACTGCTTTACCAAATAGAGGAGAATAATTTGTAATTAGTATCTTAATTCTATGTAAACCACTTCTTCTGCCATGCTTGAGGGGTTGTTTCCAAATTAGCATGACAAGAAACCAGCTGAATAAAACAAGTTGCTCTCTTTGCAAAAGCAAAAGGAAATGGGAAAGAGTCTGGAATCAGAGATCAGTCTAAAAGTAGGTTAGTCATTCCCCCTGCAGCCTCATAGTTACACAGCTGGTAACTGATTGTCTTATACCATACAAAAAGAAATCTTAGCCTGGTCTTGACTTCCAAATTAGTTGGACCCAAATAAATGGTTTTATTGTTCCTAATGAACATTCCACTAACATTCATTAGCGCTAACAGACAACACAATCCCGAGTCTCTGACTTCTCTCTACACCCAAAAGAGGCAGTTAAGGAACTAGAAGACTGGGAATCTTTTGAGGATGCTCACTGGAGTCAGAGAGGGTGCATCTTTCCCAGAAATCCTTGAAAATGGGAAGCCAAAGCTATACATTCGTTTGGGCAGGTTTCTGTGGCACCATGCCCAGAGACAAGCCTAAGGCAAGGGGGTAGGTCTGGGGTATCCTTGCAGCTCTTGGAATTGTTGTCTGATCGGCAGGACTCTGGCTTTAAGAGTCTGACCAAGAGCTTGGACCAGCCCTGTTGTAAAATCCTCAAAGGAGGAAGCTGAGTCCACTCTTTCCCTGTTCCTACCCCTGCTCAGTCTTCAGTGCCATTTGATGGGTGCTCAGTGCATGTCCCTCATTTTCTTCTTGGTGACCATCTCAGACCTTCTGTCTCTGGAACATAGTGTTCTCATTTATGAATGAGAGAAGCTGCTCCCTCAGGTTCCTAGATGTGGTAAGAAAGCCTCATCCAAGAAAAAAACAAATGTAAGGTTTTGTTGGGAAGGAGAAAACACATTATAACTTAAGGCAGATGAAAAATGTTGGTCTGCACTTCACTGAAGACAGAGAATATTCTGCTGATCTTGAGTTGCCATGGGAACTACCCAATTAAGTTCTAAAAAAAATCCAAGGGAAAAACAAGAGTGCAGCATTCTCTTTCCCTGAATAAAGGACTAACTTTACAACCTCAAAAAAGCTCTATCTTCATGCATTCTCTCTCTTATATTTTTGTCTCCCTAAATAATAGGGATTCTTAATCTTGTCTAAATACCACAAAAGGTGTGTAAAGCAATTAATGTCATTAACTACAACTGGGTTCAGATCCTTTTGTTACTCCAACAGCAAGAATCTCTGACTTTTTCATAAAATAGCAAGGCAGCTAGGTTCAAACCCCACCTTTAATATTTAATTATCCCTGTGACCTGGGGTGAGTCACTTAACCTTGGGTTGCAATTTCCTCCAGTGCCGAATAAGAGGGTTGGATTATAGCAATAGGGTCAAACTCATATAGAAACAGCAGCCATGGAACTGTACATGAGGATCCTTGTGGGCCACATATTGACTTAGAAAACTACATATGAACATTATCTATGTTCTATTGTATCTTTATTCTCTTCAATATTTCCCAATTACATTTTTTTTTCTTTTTTGGAGAGGCAATGGGGGTTGTGACTTGCCCAGGGTCATACAGCTAGTAAGTGTCAAGTGTCTGAGGCCAGCTTTGAACTCGGGCCCTCCTGAATCCAGGGCCGGTGCTTTATCCACTGCGCCACCTAGCTGCCCCCCAATTACATTTTAATCTGATTCAGGCCACATTCAGGAGTGTTGCAAGCCCCTTTGGGTGGGGGTGGGGAGCATGTTTCATACGTCTGGAGCATATGACCTCAATCTATAATCCTATGTGTCATGGGGAGAATGGGATAAGGGGTAAAAGCGTAGGGGTAGGGGCAGGGGTAGGGGTTTGGGGTTTGGGGTTCTTAGGAATTCCTCTTTAAAGAACTACACCCTCTTGCACACAAAAGCAATTAGAATTAGATGGTAGTTTATTTCGGGGCTGAGGAAGGGGAAGGGAAGGGAAGGGAAAGCATGGAAGAAGTCCTTGTGATGTGGGCAGGAATTTGGGGTCCAATTGATTGTGAGTCGTCCCAAAAGAATTACAAGACTCAGTGACTCAGTTTCCTAAGTTTTATTGCAATACTGTGGGTGACCACAGGGAGAGAACCAGAATATTGGAAAGGTATCTCTCAAATAGGGAAAAGAAAAACAATTATATTTATCGTATGGATAAATTGATTATCAGTCTCATTATAATAATTTCCACCTTGGGGAGGTACAGGGGAGGGCCTATCCTACTCATTATACTATTCTCCACCCAGGGGTGTTACAAGAGAGGGCTTATCCTAATTTGGAGTTCCTAGGGTCCTAAGCCAACCCCCAAGGCGGGTACCTTTTTCAGTGGAGGTGTATTTTGGGGGTTTACCCGTCATAAGGTGAATCTGGGGACAAATTTGTCCTTTTCTGTGCATGTTTCTTTCTGATTCCCATGGCTAGTTTCAAAATAGAATCATTTTTCATTAGAATTTCTATAGGTTGTCTTTTTCCTTTATTGTTATTTTGACCTGACCCGTTGTGGTCCATTATGGATGTTGATCACTATGGGTAGAAGAACCTAACATAAGTTATCCATTAACTGGGATCTGACTCCCTTTTAGAGCTAATATCTGTATTAGAGCTTGGGTCTTAGGTTTTTCTGTTAACCCTTTTTTGCCTCCTACATCACTTGGACTTCTCATGGGGAGAAAGGCATGGCACAGAGAGAGTGGCTCTGAGATACCAATCTCCTCGAACAGGAGACAGGCAGGTACTTTTATAGAGGACTGATAGGGGTGACCATCTGACTGGAAAGTTCCCTTAGTGAGGGAGGACCCACTGGTAGTGGCTGGAGGAATTGGGTGAGGGGCAGCTGCAGATCTTTCAAGCCATCTCCTCTGGACACAAAGGAAGCAGCCACACATAATCTTAAACACCCCAGGGTTGAGGGAGACTAGAATGAAGGGTGGGGGTCGTGGAGCTAGCTCAGTCCAATCTGGTTCCACTTATCTCTCTAGGTGTATCTGTCCTCTGGTTTAGTTTCTCAAGGAGAAGGTTCTTTGATGTGCCCCAGAGAACTTCTGGGGTGCCCTGGGCCCATAACATTCCCCACTTCTCTATATATAAGGAAAAGGGACGAAGATTCTTCTGAAACTGCTTCATGCTGAGCAGGGGTCGAAGAAATCATGGCACAAGGGAGGGGGAGAGGAGAAATGGAGAAGGCCTGGTCCCGAGTGTGAAGACCTGTGAGGTCCCAAGGGTGAGCAGAGACAACATAGGCACAGTGGGTATCTGCCATGAATCCTTGAGCCTAGATGGAACAGACTTAAACAAAGATTTTAAAAGAAACCAGGGCAAAAAATGGAAAAGGGTTTATCAGATAAGGAGTAAAAAGTGTGGCCACTTTTTTCCCAGTGGAAGCTGGAAAGGCTGAATGCAAGACAGAGTGTGGCCTGCCTTACAAGAGTTAAGTAATCAGATCAAAACTTAGTTCTGTGAAAGGCAGTGTCTGTCTACATTTTGGGTCCTTTCCGTGATCCCCATGGGTAAGGAGTTTGGGTAGAGGTAGGGGTAGGGGTAGCAGTTTGGAGTCCTTAGGGATTCCTATTTAAAGAATTACACTCTCTTGCACACAAAGCAGTTAGAATATGATGGTGGTTTATTTAGAGGAAGGGAAGGGAAAGCATGAAAGAAATCTTTGGATTTCTCGTGGGGAGAAAGGCATGGCACAGAGAGTATGGCTCTGAGATACCAATCTCCTCGAGCAGGAGACAGGCAGATACTTTCATAGAGGACTGATGGGGGTGACCATCTGACTGGAAAGTTCCCTTAGTGAGGGAGGACCATCCCCCACTGGTGGTGGCTGGAGGAATTGGGTGAGGGGCGGCTGCAGATCTCTCAAGCCATCTCCTCTGGACACAAAGGAAGCAGCCTCACCCAATCCTATCACCTCAGGGTTGAAGGAGACTAGAATGACAGGTGGGGGTTGCAGAGATAGCTCAGTCTGATCTGGTTCCACTTATCTCTCTAGGTGTGTCTGTCCTCTGGTTTAGTTTCTCAAGAAGGTTCTTTGATGAGCCCCAGAGAACTTCTGGGGTGCTATGGGCCTATAACATATGGATATACCATGATGAAATCTAGCTATATCTATCTTCCAAAAATGAATACCTGAAAATAGTTCTGGTTTCAGGGTAGTAGATAGGTAGGTAGGTAGATACATACACACTGTGCTAGGTTCTGAGGATACAAAGACAGAAAAAAGAAAAAACCCAACCCCTATTGTCAAAGAGCTTACATTTTCCTAGGAAGATAAAATGGGTATGTAAGTAAATACAAAGTAACACAAAGACTTTAAGAGGGAAAGGGTCCTAGTAATGAGGAAAGCTCTCCTACAGAATGTGGAACCTAAGCTATGCTTTAAAAGAAGGTGGGAATTCTACCAGGCAAAGATAAGGAGGGAATGAATTTGTGACTTTGGTGGGAGGGAACCTTGGCAAAGTCAGGGAGTGTGAGATAGAATGCCATATAAAGGGAACAGAGAGTGAGTAATGCAAAATATAAGACCAGAAAGCTAAGTGGGAGCTATGCTGAAGAAATCATTAAATGGATAGGAAAATGCTTTGAAAAGTCTAAGGCTTGACAAAGTACAGCACTCATTTATGCTAAAAACCCCTACAGAATATAGAAAGAAAGAACTTTTTTCATATCATAAAAAGCATGTGTCAAAAAGCCTAAAGCAAACATCATATGCAATGGGAATACACTAGAACCTTTTCCAACAAATATGAGAGTGAAACAAGAATGCCTACACTTCCCACTATTATCTGATATAGTTGTGGAAATGCTAGCAATACAAATAAGATAAGAGAGGAATAAAAAGAATAAATATAGGTAAAAAGGAGATAAAAATGTTCCTATTTGCTGATGATTTAACAGAATACTTGGAAAACCCCAGGAAATCAGCAAAGATACTGATTAAAACATGTGAGAAACCCCATTTGAAAATTTCTGGGACTCAGTGTTGGAGAAGTATCAAAGGTCTTTATTTATACATTAGAGAGAGAATGAGCCAGCTCCCTAATGGAAATGGCGTCAAGCAAGGGACTAGGGAGCCCTTTTATCTCAACCCACCTGGCCCCTCCCTTCCTCCTCAGTTACAATTTGTGCACCAAGACACTGGTGCCAAATGCTAGCCAATTGGATTGCAGTATAGTCAAAGGGGCAGCTCTCTAAACTCCTCCCCGACATGACCAGCCTTGGGTCTCTCTCATCATGTGATCCTGATTGCCGGGGAGGAAAGGAGCCATTAGTAAACAACCTTCTCCCAGCTGAGATTCACTTCCCAGATGTTAATTTTTCCCCAGACAACTTCAATCAGCTTTTGAGGTTGACTTCCCAAAGAGCACACACACACAAACTTGTATAGACTCAATTACAAAATGCTCCTTAAAGAAATAAATATGTAAATAGATGGAGGAATATTCTGTATTCATGACTAGGCTGTGCCAATATAATAGAAGTGACATTACCAAAATTAATTTACACTTTTAATACTATAGCAATCAAATTACCCAGGGGATACTTTACAGAATGTGAGAAAATAATAAAAGTCATTTGTAAAAAAAACAAAAGATCTAGAACATCAAGGGAAATTATGAAAAGGAAGCGGACATTAAGGGGGAATAGCATATTCAGACTTTAAACTATATTTTAAAGCAGCAATCATCAAAATCATCTGGCATTGGGGGCAGCTAGGTGGTGCAGTGGTTAAAGCACTGGCCTTGGATTCAGGAGGACCTGAGTTCAAATCCAGATTCAGACACTTGACACTAGCTGTGTGACCCTGGGCAAGTCACTTAACCCTCATTGCCCCACAAAAAAATAAAAACAAACAAAAAAATCATCTGGCATTAGTTAAAGAATAGGGAGATAGTCAATGGAATAGACTAGACAAGGAGGAATCAGAAACAATGGAACTCAATAATCCAGTATTTGATAAAGTAGAAAACATAAATTACCTAGGGAAAAGCTCTCTAATTAATACTACATTGTTCTGGGAATTGTAAAATGGTGCAAACACTTTAGAAAGCAGTTTGGAATTTTGTAAATAATGTGACTAAAAACTCCAGAGATTTGGGGCTTATGCCCCAAAGAAGTCATTGGTAGAAAATCCAATATACACCAAAATATTTATGGCAGCACTTTTTGTGATAGTAAAGAAATGGAAACAAAGTAGGTGCCTATTGACTGATGAATAGCTAAACAAAGCTGTGGTACACTAATGCAAAGAAATGTTGCTGTGCTCTAAGAAACAATGAACACCGTTGAATATTAAAATAAAGTTGGAGTCACAGGGTCACACAGCTATTAAGTGTCAAGTGTCTGAAGCCAAATTTGAACTCAGGTCCTCCTGAATCCAGGGCTGGTGCTTTATCCACTGCACCACCTAGCTGCCCCCTGGACTGAGGGGCTTTTACCCCTTCTTTTTTTTTTTTTTTTTTTGCTACAAGGAAGAAGTTGCTGAGGTAGGGAGTAGAAGGAATATGTTTGGAAATGAAGATGATGTGAAAACAAAAGGTAGCAATAAAATTGTAAATTATCATAATTTATTTATATATTTTTAATATATTATATATATATAAAGTGCCCTACATACATTATCTAACTGAGCCTCAAAACAACCCTGTGAAATGGGTGTTCTATGTATAATTATCCCCATGCAAACAGTGAGAAAACAGGCTCAGAGAGATTAGCAAGGCTCAAAAAGAAGGAAAGGAAGCTTCTCCCACTCCAAGCCCACACTCACCTCTGCTCTGTGCAAGGGGGTCTAGGGGACACAAAGGTATTTCTTTAGTAGGCGAAAAGCAAGTAGAAGGTGCTTGGGGAAAGGGGAGGATGAACATGTAGTGTGCAAGAGAGAAAGCTCAAGGGGGCTGTGGCTCAGTGGACAGAGCTCCAAGCAGCCTTGCACCTGAAAGGAGGTCTCCATTATCCTCTCCAAGTGGGATGATCACAGCTTCCATCCTGGCCTTCACATAAACAGATAAGAAGCAGCCAAGAGGACAGTGACGTCATCCCTGGCAGACATGGCTCAGAAGCCTCCAATTTGGTCCTGGCCACAGTCACAGAAGACAGAGAGGAACATTAGCCTCCAGTAACCATCAGGACCCTGGTTCCAATTAAACACCCGAATTCCTTTCTGAATTGCTCTGCAGTTGGCCAGTGGAGTCACATGGTTTCTGTGAAAGCACTTAGGCATAAATCCTGCACTGCTCCAGGAGATGCAGACATTTCCTTCACAGCACCTTGCATATATTTAAAGTCTCTCTTCATTCCACCTTCACAGCCTCCCCATCCCAGAGGAAGGTGCTAATTGGCCCTGTTAGAGCAGAGATTCTAGCCCCATACCTGCTGCCTCTAGGTGTGTGACCCTGGACCAATCCCTTTTTCTCCCTGAGCCTCAGTTTCCTTCTCTGTCCAATGGTGGGGGGAGAGGAAGCTGGGCCAGTTCACCTCTAAAGTCTATAATCCCATCCTCATCTAAAAAGATGTACAAATGGGGCATAAAGTGGTTCATTTACTGTAATGAAAGATCACAGCAATAAATAGAAAGCCCTCCACTTGGGCTTTAAAATGCCAGGCAGTGTGTGCCCATTTCCATCCATCTTGTCTGCACCCAAAAGAGGCAGTTAAGGAACTAGAGGACTGGGAATGGGTCTTCACCTTGGAGTTCTTCAAGCAAACGCTGCCATGTGATTGCCTGTTCTTTGGTTTGGTTTGGATTCAATGCCACTGAAGAGGTTTCTTTCAAATCTCAGATCCCTGTGATTTGGTGATAGTTCTAGTGCTGGAAGAAATGTCCAAAACTGTCTAGGGAGGTCCTATGGCCACATATGGTGAGAGCAAGAGAACAGTGCCTGGCTTCAGGTCAAACAGTAAGTTAGTGGCAGAAACAGGACTAGACGCCCAATTCCTGGAGACACAGGGAGACAACACAACACACACTTTGTGTATTTTCTGCACATAAAACTTCCCTTGATTTTTATCCGATTCCCTTTTTGAACCTTGGACACTTTTTTCCCCCAAAGCCCAATTCAGGCTGCTAAAAAGCCAGTGCCATTGAAGGTTTCCAGCCGTCTGTTCGTGCCTATTATGTAGCCTCTGGACCCTTACTCGTCTGCTTCCTGGCCTCAGAGGCTTGCTGGGCACTGAGTTTCTCACTGCCAACCTCTGCACACCTGTTCTTTGCCATTGCCAATAGGGCTCAGGCTGGTTTCATCTCAGCAGTCTTTCTGGCTCGCCTTTGTCCTGTCCTTGGGTGGGACCTTCAGAAGCTAGAAGAAAAAACAGCCGGTTTTCTCGGGTCCCTTTTCGCCTTTTGTTTCTCCTCCCTTTGAGGTATCCCCCAAATAGCGTTTGGCAGACTGTTTGGGCAGGCTCTGAGAATGTGCTGTCCGATCCGAAGGCACAGCCTTTGTCCAGGCTTCGCAGAGGGCTGGGTCACTCTCTTACCTGATCCATGATGCTGCAGAAGTGGCTCACCCACCCTGAGGAGTGTTGGGGAACATAGAAAGAATTGAGAGAAAGGTTCATTAGGCTTCGCCTGTGGGATCCTTAAAGGGGGTTTCCAAATAAGAAGTCTTTCCACGGAATCTTGCAGGAGGCAGGGAAACATGCTCTCTATTTTATTTCTTTTTTAGCCAGCACACTGACAGTCAGATTAGCCATTGAGATGCAGGCACAGGCCCCTCAAACTCCCAAATGCACAACCACACACCATCTATTTCATCGCCTTCCAGATGTGAAGTCCACATGTATTCATTAAATGTTTCTTCCATGCCCTTGATCCAATAAGCCTCATTCTCTCCCCACAAAGAGAATATATGAGCATTCTTCACTCCTGTCACATTCTCGCTGGGCATCGTTCAAAGGGCTAAATGAGAACCTGAGGGAGCATTTCCTATTGCCACATTGGAGCCTCACTGAAGGCACTTCCGGACTCTTTATTCCCCACTCACTGACCGCTCTCTAGCCCAGCCTCCTGAGCCTGAACTTGGGGGAGATGATTACTCACACTGAAGCAGAAGGTTCCATTTAGCGGGTCCTTCCAGCCTGTTGGGCCCCTCCCTTTGTGAAGCAGCAGGCCAATGGATGGGGTTGGGGAGATTGGAGGAAAACCCCTTGGGAGGCAGGGGAGGGGGTAAGCTGGCGCCAGCTCCTACAGGCTCCCAAGAGCGGCTTTTCCCCGTTTCCAGTGCAAGCACTGACACCCTTCCAAATAGGAAAAGACTAGAAATCGGGACTTGGTGATTGCTCTGTCGGATTCCAGATTTAAGAAAGCAGTGGAGAAAATGCAGATAACACTGAAAAATGTGCCGTGCGTACTTTTTTTTTTCCAGAGAGCTGGTTGCTCAATATTTACCAGAACATTGCTAGGTAGGTGCTGCTATTAACCCAATTTTACAGGAGGGGAAACTGAGGCACAGAGCGGTTAAGCGACTTTTCCATGGTCGCACAGCCAATAAGTGTTGGAGGCAGGATTCCAAGTTCAGGTCTTTCTGACGCTAACTTCCCCCATCTGATCTAAGAGCGTGTCTTTCTCAGGCAAGAGTCAGAATCTCAAAGGATTGAAACGGGATAGAACGATGGTTCCGATCTAAGACTATGGGACTGACGGAAAGTCCCCCACCGGTATGGATAGCCGTCTTGCGGGGGGAGACTTGACTAGACAGCTATTTGGTGAGAGAGCGGATGGACTAGGCATGGGGAAATGCTGACAGTGAGTCGCTCGCGTGACCCAGAACAGCTGTGCTTTCTTGGGATCTGTTAAGAAACACAGTATCATGTCTAGAAAAGAGGGACAGGGAGGGATCTGGGCGCCGCGTCCTCCTCGGCTCATTGACAAGATGGGGGTGCTGGGGCAGCTAGGTGGCACAGTGGATGAGGCACCGGCCCTGGATTCAGGAGGACCTGAGTTCAAATCTAGCTTCAGACCCCTTGACATTTACTAGCTGTGTGACCCTGGGCAAGTCACTTAGCCCTCATTGCCCTGTGAAAGAAAGAAAGAAAGAAAGAAAGAAAGAAAGAAAGAAAGAAAGAAAGAAAGAAAGAAAAAAAGAAAGAAAGAAAGAAAGAAAGGAAGGAAGGAAGGAAGGAAGGAAGGAAGGAAGGAAGGAAGGAAGGAAGGAAGGAAGGAAGGAAGGAAGGAAGGAAGGAAGGAAGGAAGGAAGGAAGGAAGGAAGGAAGGAAGGAAGGAAGGAAGGAAGGAAGGAAGGAAGGAAGGACAAGATGGGCGTGCTAACCTGGAGAAAGGAAGGCTTAGAGAAGACATGACCGTCTTCCAATAAGTTTCGATTCTATTTCTGACAAAATTCTGGAATCTCTCCGTGAAGAGGTGGTCAGCGAATAGCCGGAAAGGGAGCCGCTGGCGTGCTTTCGTCAAACACGGGTGACGCCCGACCATCCTGACTGCCTTTGCTGGCCAAGGCTGCTAAACTGGGAGAGTAGGCCAGGATGGGGAGTGTAGCTGCTGACCCAGGTTTCAGCAAAGTATTTGACAAAGTCCGTCACACTGTTCTTATCGAAAAGATGGAGACTTGAGACAGTGAGACTGTTCGCCAGATTTAGAAGCCGGTGGATACCTTGATGTCGGTGTGGAAGGAGGTCTACGGGGTAGGGCCCCGGGGTTCTGCTGCGCTGTGTGACTTGTATGAAGACAGAGACAGAATTAGCAGATGATGTCAAACTGAGAGGGAGAGCTCACAGAAGAGAAGACAGAGTCGGGATCGAAAAGACCTTGGCAGGCCGGATCACTGAGCGGGATCTCCTAAGATGAGACTCCATAGAGAGCAGTTCCTTTATCAGCCAAAAACATACCACAAGTTCAAGGTGGGAGAGTGGCTGGTGAGAATGGTCACCCAGACAGAGCTTGGTCTGAAAAGATCTGGGAGGGGGCAGGACTGCTGGGTGTGGCATTCTCCTTTGCATCAGGAGGGGAGGGGCTTCCAGAAACAGGGGGGTGGGCCCGACAGGCCAGTCTGGACACCCCGCTTTGGGAAGAACGTGGAGAAGGGGGCTGAGCTCTCTGCCGAAGAGAGCAGCCACCATGGCGAAGGGCGTGAGTCCAGGACGTCGGAGGGCTGATGGGAGGGTTAGGAGGAGGAAAACCTTGGGTTACCAGCTCGGAGTCAAAAGACTGGGGGCCCAATTTATGTCCAAACAAGAGAGAGAGGATATTATGAATTGCAAGATGGAAGACTTTGATTACATTAAATTAAAAAGGTTTTGTACAAACAGAAGCAATGCATTCAAAATTAGAAGGGAGGCAGAAAACTGGGAAACAATTTTTACAGCCAGCATTTCTGATAAAGGCCTCATTTCTAAAATATATAGGGAACTAAATCAGATTTATAATCCAAGTCATTCCCCAACTGAGAAATGGTCAAAGGATATGAACAGACAGTTTTCTGACGAAGAAGTCAAAGCTACCTATTGCCATATGAGAAAAAGCTCTAAATCACTATTGATCAGAGAAATGCAAATTAAAACAACTCTGAGGTACCACCTCACACCTATCAGATTGTCTAATATGACAAAAAAGGAAAATAATAAATGTTGGAGAAGCTGTGGGAAAATTGGAACACTATTGCATTGTTGGTGGAACTGTGAACTGATCCAACTATTCTGGAGAGCAATTTGGAACTATGCCCAAAGGGCTATGGTACTGTTCATGCCCTTTGGGCCAGTGGTACCACTGCTAGGTCTTTTTCCCAAAGAGATCATAGAAAAGGGAAAAGGAACTACATGCACAAAAATATTTACAGCAGCTCTTTTTGTGGTGGCAAAGAATTGAAAATCGAGGGAATGCCCATCAATAAGGGAATAGCTAAACAAGTTGTGGTATATGAATGTAATGGAATACTATTGTGCTATAAGAAACAATGAACAGGAGTTCAGAAAAACCTGGAAGGACTTACATGAACTGATGCTGACTAAGAGGAGCAGAACCAGGAGAACACTGTACACAGTAACAGCAACATTGTGTGATGAACAACGGGGATAGACTTGGCTCTTCTCAGCAGTGCATCGATCCAAAACAGTTTCAAAGAACTCATGATAGAAAATGTTCTCAACATCCAGAGAAAAGAACTGTGAACTATGAATGCAGATGGGGGTTAAGTGACTTGCCCAGGGTCACACAGCAAGTAAGTGTCAAGTGTCTGAGGCCCAATTTGAACTCAGGTCCTCCTGAATCTAGGGTCAGTGCTTTATCCACTGTACCACCTAGCTGCCCCATACTGTTTCTACTTTTGGACTGGTTTCTTTCCTTCTTTTTTGAGGTTTTTCCCTTGTGCTCTGATTCTTCTTTCACAAGATGACTAATGTAGAAATATGTTTAATGTGATTGTACATATAAAACCTATATCAGACTGCTTTCCATCTTGGGGAGAAGGGAGGGGAGGGAGGGTGGGAGAAAAAAAATTGGAACTAAAAATCCTGTGAAAACAAATGTTGAAAACAATCCTTATATGTAACTGGAAAATAATAAAATACTTTAAAAAAATAAATGCCACCTGTTACTGTTAAAAAAATAAATAAGATTAGGGGCTATTCCAAACTACAGCCCCTCTGTAACCTGGGTGACTACAGCAAGTGCCTCAGTGCCCTTGTCTGTAAATTAAGGGAGTTTGGATGGCTGACTTCTCAGGACCGGACCTCATGATGCTCTGATGACTCCCTCAAAGACCTTGAGAGGCTGCCCAGTGGAAGAAGAAGTAAGCTGCTTCTGTTTGGCCCCAGAAGGGCCTTCAAGGAAGGGAAGGTTCTCACAACCCTGAGAGATGGAGGTGAGAGAAAGTCCCTTATGAGCAAGGGCGTCGACATGCAACAAGTCTTGGGAGCCCACCTGGAGATTTGTGGGTGGTGGGTACAAGTCAGCACCTAAGGGAGATGAAGCCACAGTCACATGGCCTAGCGACCAGGGCCTCCCAAGTCTGGGCTGACCCAGCCTGCATTGTTTATGTGTAAGAGCCAGAAGAGACAGGTCAAACTGAACACCTCTCTGTGGCGGGATAGCTTAAAGTTAATATTGAATTAAATCAAATCTGACTTGATCTTCAATCTTCTGGGATTTCAAAAAGAAAAAAAAGGGGGCAGCTAGGTGGCGCAGTGGATAAAGTGCTGGCCCTGGAGTCAGGAGGACCTGAGTTCAAATCTGGCCTCAGACACTTGACACTTACTAACTGTGTGACCCTGGGCAAGTCACTTAACCCTCATTGCCCCTCAAAAAAGAAGAAGAAATAAAAACTAGAACTTTCCCCCAAAGCCTTATGATTCATCTCCTTTCCCCCTTCCAACAAAGCATCATATTTATAAATAGCCAAGGGAGGGTCTCTTGCATATGGCATTCCTCTTATTTTGAGGCAATTGGGGTTAAGTGATTTGCCCAGGGTCACAGTCTGAGGTCAAATTCGAACTCAGGTCCTCCTGATTCCAGGGACAGCACTCTACCCACTGCACCACCTAGCTGACCCAAGACGCATTCATTTGTTGTTGTTGTTGTTGTTGTTGTTGTTGTTGTTGTTTTGTTTTGTTTTGTTTTGTTTTAGTGAGGCAATTGGGGTTAAGTGACTTGCCCAGGGTCACACAGCTAGTAAGTGTTAAGTGTCTGAGGTCGGATTTGAACTCAGGTCCTCCTGACTCCAGGGCCGGTGCTCTATCCACTGCGCCACCTAGCTTCCCCATGACGCATTCATTTTTGAAAAGGTGGAAGTAGGAACTTGGACAAAAGCCAAAAGTAGAAACCATTTTTCCCCTTTTTAATTTGCCCTACAGCCGCTCTTCCTAGAGATTCATTTTTCCTATATCCTCATAGAGGAAAAGCAAATACCCATTAGCCTGGAGATATTCAGGAACTCCTTCCTGCTGAAAGAAATATTCTGAGACCCTGCCATTTAACCAGATTGAGGAAATGCTAGCCCCCCGTCCCTGAGTTCTTCCTCAGTGTTTACTCAATTACCAGGAACTTTGGTGGCTCTAAGACTTCTAATTGCCTCCCCTCCGGTACAGGAGAGCAGCCCCCCGTACTACAAACACTCAGATTTAACTAAATTACACACCATTTACCATACTTTTTTTTTTCAAAATTGCCAGTAACCTTAGCAGAGTTCTCCTCGAGACAAGAACAGTAAACAGAACATCTCTCCAGGACTGTGGGTCCTTCTTTTGATTAGGGTCCGTCCTGCTAATCTTCTCACATAGACCAAGGATTGGAGGGCCAAAAAGGTCACTTTCTGAAATTCCCTGAGTTCTTTTATGTTGAACACGCAAGAGTGAGGGCTTTCACACAGATCCCTGGATGGGCCTAAGCCAGCTTCACTCCCGCTCCCCAACGCAAGTAAAGGTCATGGCGCCTGCAAAGCTTACAAGACAGAGTGCTATCCCACCAACAGCTGCTTCCGTGTCTGTTCCCACCAAGGCAAGCCACTTCACCTGTCCTTGCCTCTGTTTCCTCTTATGTAAAAGTGGAATAATAAGAGACTTTGCAAACTTTGAAACCCACATGAACGCTGACTCTTTAGCCCCCCAGACACTGGCCAGCAAACAGCAGCTTGATTTCCATAAAGAGACAGTTCTGTCAGCTCCCAGAACTTCAGCTCTTTGGGAGGGCACTGCAGTGAGGCAGCTAATGAGAGCCCTGGGACATTTAGCCTGTCTGTGAACTCCTTCCTCCTTTTAGCAGATCATGGTCTCTGTCCCGAGCCTCCATACTTCTTAAGGCTAGAAAGTCCTTCTACTTTTTGTTTTTAACCACATGGGAATCCTCTGTCCCCAAAACCCATCTCAGAGAGCTCTGCTAAGAGTTCCCACTGGAGCTGTATACCAAGCCTGCTCTGTATCCCCACAAGATTTGGGGATTGGCATGCAAACGATTTGAGGTGAGAAGCTGATAGCCCCAGAGAAGAAATTAGCTTCCTTAAAGAAGTGGGGGACCATGAGTGCAGAATGTTGCATATATTCTCACCCATGTCAATCTGGTTTGTTTTGATGGCCTTTTACCTTTTGCAAATGAAGGCTCACTTGGTCAAGCAGTGGAAGAAGTTTGTCCCAAATGATTAGGATACAAAGGAATCGACTGGAAAAAAATCAAAGCTAAGTCAGCAAGGGAAAGTAACTGTCCTTCACCTTCTGCATCCACATTCCTGCTTCCCATTGTGCAAGTGTGGCCACCTCTAAGACAGAGTCATCCCACACCGGGAGAGAACCTGGACCCCCTACCGTGTCTATTTTTCACCTCAGAAATATGAGAACCCCACAGTGGAAAGGCCCAGACCTCTCGTCTGAGGCCCAAGGGATATAGGGCCATAGACAGAATAGTGAAGGACCATGGATGCCATCTTGCTCATCCCCCTCCTTTTCCAGCCCAGGAGACTGATGGGAGGAGCAGGGGCAAGGTTCAGACACAAGCCCTCTAGCCTCCAAAGCCACGACTCTCCCCTAGACAGTCCAGGTCTATCACAGTGTCAGCCTCTTGCTAAGTACTTACTACAGGTTCATGGAACTTCCTTCCCCTGATACATCTTCATGGAGTAAGAAGCCTGGCTCAGGGGGAGTCGCCCAACCTAGAAAAGGCTTAGGCTATGGGTGCAGCCCACACTGTGACCCATAGACTACAAATGAATGCATGAAAGGCTGATCAGGTCAAGTCAAGGAGTCTTTGGAATGTAAGCCTCCTGAAGGCAGGGGTTGTTTTTACCTTCTTTTGTATCTCCAACACTTTGTTTGGTGCCTAGGATGCAGTGAGTGCTTAATAAATGTAGATTGGTTTCTTGGCTTCAAGAAAAATCTTTGAGAATGGGAATGTAGCATTGTGTTGGTTTGACTTCATGACGGACTTACCCAGATCTGTACATTTCCATTAGAAAAATAATCTGGGGACAGCTAGGTGGTGCAGTGGATAGAGCACTGGCTCTGGAATCAGGACTACCTGAGTTCAAATCCGGCCTCAGACACTTAACACTTACTAGCTGTGTGACTCTGGGCAAGTCACTTAACCCCAATTGCCTCACCAAAAAAAAAGAAAAATAATCTGGGTGCCAACTTACAGGATCCTTTGAGGTGGGGACCTGTGATGTCTTTGGCATAGGAAACTACAAGGGTGGAAGCAACCTGGACTTGAGCAGATCAGCAACTCAGCAGGAATTGATAGTCTAGAGGGTCACTGGAACATTGAGAGATTGGCCTTCCCGTAGGCACAAAGCTTGGCTGTGTCAGAGGCAGGGCACAAACCAGATTCTACCCACCCCACCACGCTGCCCCTCCAAAAGATTGTCTTAATAAGCTTTGGCCTGACAGGGTTGTCTTTTCCAAAGCCTGAGGTTTATTTGAACTTTTCCCTGGGACTCTTGTGGCTACTTACCAACTTAGCTCCCCTTATACAGTGTCAGAAAAGATGCCAGAAGCAGGGATGTGGACCAAGTGTGATCTCCATGCCTTTTCCCCAACACAAGCATGAATCAAATAGTGGCTGTTTCTGACAAGAGTGTTTCTGAGTCATTCGTAAACTGCACTTACAGGAGAATTCTGTTAAGGAGTTCTTGTTGATATGTGCCATCTTTGTCAATTGCTCTGAATATCAAAAATGCCACTTCAAGACCCAGAGTCTGAACTCATCCTATAATAGACACCGTGAGTGCCCATCTCACTGGCAATCTAACACTCCAATCCCATTGTACCCATTCAACACAGAGCCATAATTCTGAGTAATAGGTAGCTAAAGGCTAAAGAGTTTGAGGGAGGGAGAAGGGGAAGAAAGGAAGGAAGGAAGGAAGGAAGGAAGGAAGGAAGGAAGGAAGGAAGGAAGGAAGGAAGGAAGGAAGGAAGGAAGGAAGGAAGGAAGGAAGGAAGGAAGGAGGGAGGGAGGGAGGGAGGGAGGGAGGGAGGAGGGAGGGAAGGAAGGAAGGAAGGAAGGAAGGAAGGAAGGAAGGAAGGAAGGAAGGAAGGAAGGAAGGAAGGAAGGAAGGAAGGAAGGAAGGAGGGAAGGAGGGAGGGAGGGAAGGAGGGAGGGAGGGAGGGGGAGGAAAGGAAAAAAGGAAGGGAGGGAAAAAGGAAAGGAGGAAGGGAAGAAAGAACAGGCAGAAGGAACCACCCCAGAGACACTCACAGTTGAACTTCCCAGTTGATGAGTTGACCATGCCCACTTGTGACTCATGGGGGCCATGGAACTGTGCCTCTGGAGATAATGACCTCATCTGAGCATTTCCTATCACCTTCCCCACCTTCTGTTTGCCTCCTCCTAAAATGGCAATTTCTCTCTTTGAGGTAGAAAAGTGAAGCCTGATTTGACACTTGAAAAGGGCAGAAGGCTCTAGTGCCACTGCGCTTACTTGGCAACAGCTCATCCACACCAGGAGTGTTTGTCACTCACCAATTAACAAAATGCCTGTAGTCATTTCAGAGACTGAGTCTATTTACAAAAGACTTGGAATCAAGAAGAAAAGTGTGGTGTTTCATTGGAAAATGGCCCCGTTTGTCAGAAGTCTCCTTCATCCTGTGTTTCATTTAAATAAAACCTGTGGCCCCAGCCCTTCGATATGGGCCAATTACAGAACCAGAGACCTTCAGGGCTGGAAGGATCCTCAGAGGCCATCTTGCTCCACCTAGACGTGAAAGAAACCTCCCCACCACAAGAAGCCCAAAGAATAGTTGTCCAACCCACTGCTTCCATGGTAGTCCAGTCATCTGGGAGATGATTCCAATTGTTTGGAAGCTACATTGTTCTTTTTTCCTAACATCCAGCCTAAAATGGCTTCTTTGTGAATTCCCCCCATGGCTTCTGCTCCTGGGACCAACCAAGCAAACCTAAATCCTTTTCAACAGATGGCCCAGCAGACACGTGCAGTCCCCCACCCCAGTGCCCTCAGCTGGTCCTCATGTCTTCCATAGGCTCCCCAACGGCTTCATAGGCAAGTAGCTCCATCGCAGAGGGGATGGATGCCTCATCCTGCCTCCTGTGGAGCCCCTTGATTTGGGAAGCTTAGGGCAGCTAGGTGACACAGTGGATAAGGCACTGGCCTTGGATTCAGGAGGACCTGAGTTCAAATCCAGCCTCAGACACTTGACATTAGCTGTGTGACCCTGGGCAAGTCACTTAACCCTCACTGCCCTACCAAAAAAAAAAAATCCTACCTCCTACTAGATTTGGGAAGCTTTTCCTTTCTCTTAGACACCTGGTTAGTATGGAGGCAGACATGATGTTGGCTGATAGAAACCACAGGCAGGTCTTTGGGAGACCACAAGGCTTCTCCTCATTGAGATTTGATGATAATAAAGACCTCACATTTTGAAGTTCTTTTCCAACCATCTGTCCCTGCCCCTGTGCATGAGCATCAAGGGGTAAGTTACTTCAGGGTCCAGCTATCCAAGTATGTTTCTGTGAGTCTGTTGAACACAAAGAAAATACATTTTGATCATGCTTATGATTCTTTTTTTTTCAATTCATAAATTATTTCATTTTTCAGGGAGATGATGAGACAAATGTTTTTGGGGAGGACACCATGGAAGGTAAGTTTTGTTCAATGATAAAATAGATGTATGTGTTCACTCACTCAACAAGCAATTATTAAGCACCTACTACATGCAAGGCATTGTGCTAGATGCTAGGGAGGGGTAGAGAGGGAAAAGTGAAGCTCCCCCATTCTCCTCTGGAAACCCCACACACAGACTGATAAAAGGTAAGAGAGATTCTTGTTCAGATGAGGTTTTGCCTGAACAGTCACTTGGATTCCTTCTGAAACTCAATGCTGGGATTCCCCAGTTAGCTAATCCAGCCAACACCTGCAGGCATGGCGCCCTGGTCCAGCAAGTTTTCATGAGGGAGGAAAAGGGAGCAACCTACTACAGGACATCTGAGAAGGGACGCTTCCCAGGAGGAAACCAGCCTGGGGCAGCCAAGCTCAGGGGGGGGGGGGGAGGGGGCAGCCAGCCCAGGCTGGGCTCCTTCAAGGTGGCTCTAGAAGCCTTCCCTATGCCGGCCCCCTGTTCCACAGCAAGACTGAGGAGGACCCTTCCCTTTTGGTAGGAGCAGGACCAAACCTGTCCTCCATACCTTACGTGCTACCCACATACCTCAGATCCCAAAACTCATGGTTCCAGATGAGCCTTTCCAGTCAAAGCACTTTACAATTGTTTGAATTTGACAGATTTTGCAGAAGACTTGAAGAAGTTCAAGATCATTTTTGTGATCGGTGAGTACCGCCCTTCCAGGTTCTAAAGCCTAGACCTCTTAGCTCCACATGCAGATTGGGGTTGAGGTTTGGTTTTTAGTCATTACGATGTCAAAACTTCTAAAATCTCCATTTGGGTGTTGGCCAAAAGCCCCCCAGGTTTGGCAGTTAGAACCTCTGGCTTTCGGTTGTTCAGCCTTTTTCAGTCATGTCTGTCTCTTTGTGACCCCACTTGGGGTTTTCTTGGAAGAGATACTGGAGGGGTTTGTCATGTCCTTCTCCAGCTCTTTTGGCAGATGAGGAACTGAGGCAAACAGGCTTAAGTGACTTGCCCAGGGTCACACAGCTAGGAAGTGTCTTAGATGAGTCTTCCTGACTGCAGACCTGTGCTCTACCCACTTCATCCAGTCATCACTTACCAGGTCACAGCTTGTTTGGGATCACAGATTTAGAGCTAACAGAGTCCTCGGAGGTCACCCACTCCAACCCCTCATGGTCCAGTGGAGGAAACTGAATCCTTGAGTGGCTCCATGACCAGCCCAAGGTCACCCAGGTGAGTGTGGCTCCGGTCCAGCTCTCCTCCAATGCAAAATGAGTTTAGAGGGGGCAGTAAGGTGGTGAAGTGGATAGAGCACCAGCCCTGGATTCAGGAGAACCTGAGTTCAAATCCAGCCTCAGACACTTGACACTTAACTAGCTGTGTGACCCCGGGCAAGTCACTTAACCCCATTGCCTCACCAAAAAAAAGAGTTTAGAGGCCCTGTGATTGTCCTCAAGTTCATGGCGTGTGGTCTTTGCCTTGTGTCTCCAATGTCTATGTAGCAGATTGTTGTGTCTTCATAGAGTAGACAAGGAGTTAACTACATTAACAGAGTCATTCATATAGAATAACCATGTGTTTTTACCGTAATTACAGCCAGGTACCTTCCACAACTCCACACACACATTCTTCCCTCCTCTTCCCTGAAGGACCAAGAAGCAATGAAAGAGTTCTTTTTTAATGTCACTTATTAAGGTGGAAATACATTGTAACTGAAAAAAGCAACCCTCGATGGTTGCTTATGACAATTGCAACAATTGGGAATTGTTAATTACTTTACCATACATCCAAGCAATCTGCTATTATGTTAATATCCACAAGGGTGAGTGATACAAAGAAGTCTGGGAAGAGCTCTGTTAACTAATGAAAAGTGAAAAGAGCAGAGTACACAGCGATCACCATCGAGCCAGACCTTGGGGCCGTGAACTTTTTTTTCAGAAATATTTTTATATAAGTGATTTCCTTCATAACCCTAGGTACTTATTTTATGCCTTTAAAAATATTTTTCTAAGAAGGTCATAGGCTCCATTGCAGCCACCCTGGGACAGACAAAGTGCCAGTGAATGAGGCGGGGAGGGTCCTGAGATGTCCCCAGTAGGAATGATGCTTTGGGCATGAGAAGTCCTGAATTTCAATAGAAAGAGCAGCTAGGTGGTTCAGTGGATAAAGCACTGGGGCTGGAGTCTGTAAGACTTGAATTCAAGTCTGGCCTTAGACATTTATGAGTGGTGTAACCTTGGGAAGTCACAACCACCACCTCCCTCAGTTTCCTCAACTATATAAAATGAGGATAATATTAGTACTTACCTCACAGGGGTATTGTGGAGATTCACTGAGATGATATTTGTAAAGTGTGCTATGGAAATGCTAGCTGTTATTATTATTACTATTACCATTTGCCTATGAGCCCTCCTTAAGAAGACCAGTGTGGAAGAGGGAGAGGGCCAAAGACTGTGCCTGAGCCTTGACAACCCCTAACAAAGATGTCCAGTGCAGCAGCTGCTGCTGGTCTAACCAGCATCAGCACAGGAATATCTCTGTGAACTCAGCTGATGAAGGTTGTTGGTCACTCGATGTCATTGGGACATAGGCAAAGCCCCACCGGTCAGGAGCAGGCCAGGAGGACATACACTGTCCAAAAAACCAAAGTATAATGAGAACAGGGTGAGCCCCAAGTTATCTGTGTCATCCTGTCTGCTGCTCCTGCCAATGGCTGGGGATGTTCTCTGTGAGCCCACAGAGCATGAGTTCCAGCCCAGTCCTTCTTCAACCACAAGAAGCAGGTCTATGGCCTATGGTGAGATGACTGATGGTAGAGGAGTGAGAGATGTCCCAGGGCCTGAATTCTATGGGCAAAGAGGGGAGGGGGAGGGGGAGGAGGAGGAAGAGGAAGAGGAGGAAGAGAAGGGAGGAGGAGGAAAAGGTGAAAAGAGAAAGGGGAAGAGGGGGAAGAGGAGGAGGAGGAGGAGAAGGGGGGAGAGGAAGAGGAGCCTTCTCTGAGCCTCAGTTTCCCCCTCTGCCAGATGAAAGTACTGGACCTCCTCTATGGTCCCTAAGCTCCCTTCCACTCTAGCTGTCAGACCTTCTCTGGGCCCCTGCCCCCAAAGCCAGCTCCCAGGGTCCCCCCTCCTGCACGTTGATGTATCAGATGGAAAGGGGAAAGAGCAGTGTATGAGAGAAGATTCGTTCCCAAGCGGCTGTTTCAGGCATTCAAGGTCCCGGAGGCTAAGGGGAGGCCAGAGGGAGGCCCTGGGCTTGGAAAGGCAGGGGCTCCTCTCCCTTGTGCTCCCACCTGGAGAGGTGGGAGGAGGAGGGGCGTGGTTGGTGATGTTGAGAAAGACGCATGGCGGGATGGGGGGGGGGGTGCTCAAGAAACAAACCTAATTTCTTTCCTCTTCCTCCTTCCCCTCCTCCTCCTCCTCTTCTCCTCTCCCCCTCCTCCTCCTCTTCCTCCTCCCCTCTTCCTCTTCCTCTCCCTCCTCCCCCTCCCCCTCCTCCTCTTTCCCCCCTCCTCCTCCCCGCCTGTCTTTCCTCCAGCAGCAGCCTTCCCAACAGTCTTGCACACTCCCCAGAAAGCAGGAGGAGGAGACGAGGGGAGGGGAGAAGAGGGAAAGAGGGAGGGGAAGGGGGTGTTAAATTGGAGAAGAGCTCTGGGAGGAACCAAATTGGGGAGGGGGGAAGGTGAGAGTCCCTGTTTTCTAATCCCCCCCCCATAAGGATAGTCCTTCCGCTAACGAGGGAGAGGAAAAAGCCTGGAGAGGCTGTGGGGAGGGGTCCCCGGCTCAGGTCCCATGAACCCTGGCGCTGGTCGGCGCTGGTGCCGAACGCGGCCACGTGTCTTGGTGACTTGGCACCTTTCATTCGCAAAGATGTCCAAGAGGCTTCACCCCTTCGCACAAAGCTAGAAGCCCAGCGGGCCTGAAAGCCGGAGGCTGCCGCTCTCGCACTCAGGACATAAAATGTGCCTGCGGAGATGCATGGGCCGGAGCAGGGAGTCTGGAGCCACAGGACCCGGCTTCAGATGTGTGCCGTGAACCTGCCCCGGTCCATGCAATTCTCCAAGCCTCAGTTTCCCCATCCGTAAAATGATAGGGGTGAGCCTAGAGGGGCCCCGAAGCCCTTTCTGCTCCAGATCTCTAGACTTTACACCAACGGCCCCCGAAGTGACCCAAGGTCACAGCCCACACTCCCAGGAGAACCAGGCTGAGGCTCGCTTTCCACATATCCACAAGCGATGGATCAACCAATAAGCATCTGTTGTGTTCCGGGCACTGAAGAGACGAAGAATGAAGCAGCCCATTGAGGCAGAAGAAGGGAGAACCGAGTAAGGGGCTCTAGTCATTAGAGCCGGCCTGAAGTGAAGACTGGGCTGTGGTGACCTCTGGTGGCCATCACAGGTCCTGCGAGCATGCTGAGTAGAATGGGGCCGAACTTTCCCTTCCAACAGAAACGGTAACCTGGAGGGTTAGTCTAGCCAGCCCGTGTTTCTGAACAGCTAGTGGCATGACCAATCGGGTTCTGGACCTGGAATCAGAAAGACCTGAGTGCAAATCCTGACCTGGACATCTCCTAGCTGAGTAACCCTGAGCAAATCACAAACCTCTCTAAGCTCTTCTGTTTCCTTATCTGCAAAATGGGGATAATCATAGCACCTAGCATCCAGGGTTGTTGTGACCAGCCGATGAGTTAATATATGTTGTGTTTTTCACATCTTAAATCATTGTGTAAATACTGGCTCTTTAATTGTGTGTAAATAATGGAGATTTTGTTGGTCTCTGGGGGAAGGTGTGCTACAAGGAGGAAGCTATTAACTGTCTGTGAGCTCCAATGTGTGTCCTTCAAGATGTAAATAAAATTGTTCTGTTTTGGAGGGGGGAGATAACCTCCCAAGGAAGGAAGGAGGAAAGGAAGGAAGGAAAGAAGGAAGAAAAGAAAGGAAGGAAGGAAGGAAGGAAGGAAGGAAGGAAGGAAGGAAGGAAGGAAGGAAGGAAGGAAGGAAGGAAGGAAGGAAGGAAGGAAGGAAGGAAGGAAGGAAGGAAGGAGGAAAGGAAGGAGGCAACCTTGGCTCACAAGTAGGACTCATGAAGATCACCAGGGGTCCTTACATCACATTTGGAAGTCAGGGATCATTGGTAAAGAGCGGAAAGGAGGAGACTTAGAGGTTACTAGTTCAATCTCCTCATGGTGGGGGGAGCAATTTGGAAGAGGCATTTTTTAAAAATGAATAATTGGAAAAATGTGAGCCAGGACTGAGAAAGGATCTGTGATTCCTTCCAGGCATCCATGTAACAAACTTCCACTATGAAATTCCCTCCACTGATCCAAGTTAGCACCTGTGCTGTAGAGACTTGCCTGGGGCCTGAGATCAAGTGACCTGGCTGGGGTCAGTGTGTGACAGTTCTCCATTTACTTACAGCTAGAGAGTGAGTACTACAGTGCACAGAGCGCTGGACCTGGAGTTGGGAAGGTGTGTTCAAATCTAGCCTCAGATACTTACTGACTGTGTGACCCTGGGCAAGTCACTTCATTTCTGCCTGTTTCCTCATCTGTAAAAAGAGAGCTCCGAGAATGGCAAGAGGACTATGAGAGAGGTGGCCTTGTGGACTGCAGAGCAGCTCCCAGGAGCCCAGACTATGTCCCCCGAGATGTCTCCTGGCTTCTAGCACCCGCAACCCCCCAAGGAAGCTGCGGGAGGGGCCACTCTGACCCCCCTCCCCCGAGGCACCAGCTCAGCATTCCACAGGCTTTCCTGGCATCACAAAGACTTTTCCCCTTTTGTGTGTTGGCGAGACCTTCCACATGAAAAGTCGCCTTTGTCCGTGGTTTCACTGTCGGTGACGTCACAAAATTGGATCCTCCCGTTATTTCCAGCCACTCATCGTGTCCCGACAACACAGCACCCTCTGCTCCAAGTGTC
Source organism: Dromiciops gliroides (assembly GCF_019393635.1). Classification (NCBI taxonomy): domain Eukaryota; kingdom Metazoa; phylum Chordata; class Mammalia; order Microbiotheria; family Microbiotheriidae; genus Dromiciops; species Dromiciops gliroides. Next base: position 904,455 of record NC_057864.1, on the reverse strand, counting down.
AGGGGTGGGGGCAGAAGGCTTCCAAGACCACCCACCCCCCGTCGCTTTTCCTTGAAGGCCAGGAGACGGTGGTGCCGCGTCTTTGCTACAAGAAGAGTGAAATGTCAGTTCGGCGCTAGGAAAAAGCCCCGAGTGTTTGTGGAAATTACTCAAGATTCCAGGGCTTCCCACGCTTCTGGGTAAACAACGACTTCCTACACACACGGTAGCCCTAGTGGCTGAGGATGTCAATGGTCAGCGCGGCTCCTAACCTCGCGACCGTTCTTGAGATGAAGACACCTGATTGTCTTGAGATGGAGAGGCCTTAAGTGCCTAGCTAGAGGAGGCTGAGACTGGCGCAGCCTCTGCGGCCGGGCCTTGGGGCGCAGCCGTGCTGGAGCTGCGGCCCGCGGTCCCACAGAGGTCGTTTCCAGGTAAGGGAGGTAGACACGCGGCCACCCGAGCCGGCCGCGCATTCTCCCCTTGGGCTTTTCCTTGCCAAAGGACTTCCGAAGAGTCCAACCCCATGCTTACTGCAGTGGTCTTTGACAGAGAGGCAGCCTCCCCAGCAGGGAGACCCCGATGGGCGTCCTCCCTTGGGTTCAGACTGCTGCAGGATTCTGGGCAAGTCCCTTAGCGACTCTGTGCCTCGGTTTCTTCATCTGTCAAATGAGGAGGTGGCCTCGATGCCCCCTAACTCTGTGATTCTATGACCACCCAGAGCACTGCACCAGAGAGGTCTCCCAAGTCGAGAGGGCACGTCAGACTCCGCCCCACTTTCCTCCACAGCCCCCAGGTCCCCCAAGACAACCAGCTACTTCCGCCCAAGGTTCTCATCATTTCTACTTCAGCAGCGAGAGTGGCGATTTTTCTTAACATTTCTTCCACTTAAAAAAATCCTTTTAAAGCAAGCGAAAAATTCATCAGCTACTGTTTTTACCAGAGAGACTTCCAGTAATGAAATTGCTCCCATCACTGCTGCTGTGAACACTCGTTCTCTACAGTTCCCTTGAGGTTGGCAGAGCACTTTCTTCCCAGGTATTACCGCTGATGAGACGGAGGTGCTCTGACTTACCCCATGATTTTGAGTCAGAATTTGAACCGTCTCCTGACGACAAATTGAGCATTCTAGATTATGGCTCCTTGGCAGCTTTATCTTTTTTCCCTGAATATATTATCTATTGCCATCTTCTGATCAAGGAGTCTTTACACACACCCCAAACATCACTTTCTTTTCCCCACATACTCCCTCCCCCAGACTTACTTTCCTCATCCATAGATGTCCCCACAAGGACAGGCTTATCTATAAGGCTTTCCCCTTTGTCTTGTCTCTGTTTCTTCTGTATATTATTCCATTGCCATATATATTCCAGTCATCAGTCACATCCCACCAAGTCTCAGTAATAACTGAGGGGTTGGATTCAGCTCCACATGGTAAAATCTTTTGTCCATTTTGCTCATGAGCTATACTCTGTTCATTTGTGTAGAGACACCAAAGATCATGAGTTTTAATGTCACCTCCTCAAATGTGCTTCCTATAAACAGTTCCCCTCCATTGATCGTCTTCTTTCCAAGGGAGACCTTCTCTTCTCTGTGGTCACTGGCTTGGTGTTTTCTCCTCCCCTCACGATATTTACATGATGTCCTCTTTGCCAAGGACATGTATAGCTAGGAATAAGCAGACTTCTGGTTGGAATGGAAATGGATGACAGTGGTGATAGCATTGATACAGCACTTGAAGGCTGACAACAAGCCCCACATGCCACCTCATTCTCCAGTCTGTTATTACTCATGTACCAAGGAGGACCTGAATCTCAAAGAAAAAGCCATTTCCCATCACCTGGAAACGAGAGGCTGTATAAAAAGGTAGCAAGGAGTTCCTGGAGGGAGAAGGGAGCCAAGGTGTGGAGTTTGAATGAGGTTTTAAGCAGGACATAAAAGAAACTAAAGAGGAGGGAGAGGGGTCAGGTCAGCCTGGTCACCAGGGCTGAAGTTGCCACAGCAGCCCTATGAACCAAGGGTAGGAAAGAAAGGAGCAGAGTAGAAGATGGAGTTGGAGGTGATCAGGAAGGAGAGAAGGAGAAGAGATGGACTTGAGAGAGAGTAAAGAGAGGAAGTCAGCCATAGCCATCAGCACCCTTGTCCATGAAAACAGTTGGGAACTGGGGCAACTGTGGCTAGAGTGATAGGGTGGGAGGGTGGGTGGGTGGATGGATGGATGGATGGATGGGTGGGTGGATAGATGGATGGAGTGGATGGGTGGGTGGATGGGTGGGTGGATGGATGGATGGATGGATGGATGGATGGATGGATGGATGGATGGATGGATGGATGGATGGATGGGTGGGTGGGTGGATGGATGGGTGGATGGATGGATGGGTGGATGGATGGATGGGTGGATGGATGGATGGAATGGATGGGTGGGTGAGTGGATGGGTGGATGAGTGGATGGGTGGATGAAAGACAGATGACTAGGTGCTTACTTTGTACTAGCACTGTACTAAGCAAGAGTGATCCCTATAAAAGCAAACCAGATAGTCCCTGCCCTTAAGGAGCTTACATTCTAACAGGAAAAACAATACATAAAGTTGGCAGTGGAAAGGGGGAAGGAGTGCCCATGTAGGGGCAGAGTGAGGAGGTATCAGGAAGCTGCAGGGATGCCCAATTTCCAGTTAGATAAGACAAGAGGCTCCTCTAGTAGAGCCATGGAGGCCAGGTGTTAAGTCCTAGTTTCTGATGGGGTGGAGATGGCCATGGTGAGCAGACTCCAGGAAGTGGCAGTAACAGATGTCCTCCATCAGTGCTGAACTTCCCCCTACCTGAGAATTCAATCATTCAAATGAGGAAGTGTTTCTTCCCCTCCCCTCCCCTCCCTGCCTTTCTGTCCCAAAAGACAGGCACCCAAAATGAAGTGTGTATTGTTTTTTTTTTCCTGTTCTTAAAATTGTTCATAATTCCTCACTTATTTGGAACTTTAGTACCCCCTTACTATAGATACTCTGATTCATCTTTGGTGATATGGGGGGGGGGGCTGTCTTGTGTGTAAAATAAGAGGACACAAAAGAAAGTGTCCCTGGTCCCTTGGTATACAAGCCAGAGCAGATAGTTGGTAGATTGGAATAATCCTGGAGGGGACAGACCCAAAAGAGTGATATGAGAAAATTATTTCTAATTTGTTCATTCTTATAACATCCTGATACAGTTAAAAACCTGGATCTGGGGTTTTCCCTTAGGCAAAACAAGTCATTTTCCACTTCTGTCTGGTAGGAGGCTAATTCCATGTTCCTCCCTCTCCTCATAGAGTCTTCCACTAATTCTGGCACTGTCTCGAATGTTTCTTCCTCAAAAGTCTTAACATCAGTCATATCCACACAGACAAGTGTAAAATTGGGGCAGCATTCCTTTCACCAAGATTTCTGTCTTTGCATTTGCAGTCTGTAGGGTTGAGGAAAATGTCTTCTTTGCTCGTGCATAACAGGGAATGAGCTGATTTTGGAATCCCTGAGAAGCGTCTCTGCAGAGGTGGAGGCAAGGGCAATGACCAGAGAGCAGGAAAGAGGGAGGCTCTGCACAGCTGGTAACATCCACACTCCAAGTGTGGGGGCCAAGGGGAGAGGGCAGGACCCTCCCCTCCATTTTTAACCTAACAAGGATCTAATTCTCCACATTAGAAGAAGCCTCCATGGTCACATGGTCCAACCATACATCACCCTGGTCCTTCACACCATCTGCAGGGAGTGTGCTGGAAGACCTTCCAAGGGAGGAGAATTCACTGAAGCAGCCTATTCCACTTGGATTCGAGTCTAGTTGCTAGGAAGTTTTCCCTCTTTGCCTCTTACACTCATTTCCTCTACTGCCATTATCTCCTGTGGAGGAAAACAAAACCAGTCTAATCTTCCTTTCCATTACAGCCCTTCAGGCACCTAAAGACAGCTGTCATGGTCATCTTCTCTTTTCTAAGCCAAACAGCCACGGGTCATTCAATTGACCTTCCTTTTGCATCATCTTGAAGCCATTCACCATGCAGATCTTTGTCTTTAGGGAAAGGTCTCCATCTTATCATTGTCTTTCCAAAACAATTAGCCAAACACAGTCTTCCAGATGTGGTCCAACAGGGGCAGTCTTGGCAAAGTTGTCCCTTCCGTGGTAGTATTGTATCCAGGGATGTACCGGGGAGTGTTTAACAACCATCTTTCTGGAGGAAAAATACATGTAGGACATACCTTTGTGAGATTTAAAATTGGATATAAGAGCATTAAACTCCCCTTTAACCTTTCCCTTATATATCTCCCAGACCAGTAAGAGAAAGAAACCTCTGAGCTTTAGTTAGAAATGGATTACTTAGCTTTTATTGTTTGGGAATTAATTAGCCAACAAACAAGGTGAAGCTGATTAGAGAAATAGGAAAGTAGAAATACAAATAAATAGTCTTAGATCTAAGCTTAGTCTATGTTCCGTATAGAACTCACCAAATCCCAAGGCCACCTCTAAGGCTGAGAATCACATCAAGCACGTGCTATTACGGAGGACCAGGCTGATCACCAAGGACCACGCCATCGAACCTGAGTCATCGTGTGTGTGCAGAGCGAGAGAACACTTCTGTTCTCTCCTTGTTTTTAAACTCGCACCCCAGAAGTGGAGTGCTTAGCAGACGCACGGCTGTTTGTCACAGTCTCCTCCCCAAAAGGGCGGTCCTTCAAAAACTGGTGTCCTTTAGTTATTGCTAACCAACTCTTAAATCTTAGTTAAAAGCTTTCACTTTTTACCACACTTTTAAAGTTAATCTGCATTATCATTCTAATGTCTACTACTATATCTACTATTGTGCTTGGTGCTCTCATTCCAGAAAGTTCCCTCCAAGACAGCTGTGCTGATTAGTGACTCCTCTCAGAATCTGAACGTTACCCATTTCTGAATCCGCCTCACTGTAACAATAGTCCTATAATCCTCTAATCCAGCACTTCAGTGTTTCCAAAGAACTTTTACACATATTTAATTCTATCCTCACAACAGCCCCATCCTTGTGTAATGATTGGAATGATGCCGCCTGCTGGAGACTTACTGTAGGAAAGCTCTGCCATGAGGAGAAGGCCTCTGAGGGCAAGGCCATGCGGTCAAGCTCCTTGGTGTCAGGAAGTGACGTTTGCTTGTGGGAGGAAGAGGGGGCGAGGCTGGCTCTTGCTCTCTTTCCTCAGGACTTGGGTGGAGAGAGGAGCTAGAAATGCACTCTCCCCTTAATAGATAGAGGAATCTAGGCCTTTCTCTCTCTCTTTACCAAATTCTTGTTCTCCTTAATGAATGCTTAGAAGCCTAACTCTTGCTAAAGCTTATACTTTATTGGTGACCACTCATTGGATATTTCAGACAGACTCGCCAGGATTTTAGCCCTTACACTTGTAACATCTGCATTTTGAAGAGGGGGACACTGAGGCGGGGAGAAGTGAAATGATTTGCCCAGGTTTACAGTTAGGAAACATCTGAAACAGGATTTGCACTCAGTTCTTCCTGGCTCTAAAAGTCCAGCTCTCTATCTACCAGGCCACCTTTCTATATTATCATCTATCCTGTATCTCTCCATGTTTTCCAAAAAAATCACATGGGAGATTTTGCCAAATATTTCACCGAAATCTGTGTAAGTGACACGGGTGCATTAAACTGATCAAGTGTAGCCACGTGCTCTTTCCTCTTCTCCCTCCTTCTCTTGGGGATTGATGCCCTGCTGGCCTGGTGGGTCTGCCCTTCCCCCACAAAGGCAGAGAGCATGGAGGGAGAAGGTTCTGTGGAGATGGGATGTGGGGCACAGAGGCTGGGAGGTGGTTCTTGATGTTCTCTCAATGCCTTTTCCGGTGTTAGTGTTTTTCCTGAGCCTCTGCCATCTTTCTCTCCTGAAGGTCTTTCAGTGCCCTCACAATGCAGTTTTGTCTCCTCCAGCCCCAATCTTTTGTAGGTAACTTAGTCCAGCTTGGCCCCTTTCCTTTTGTCCTCTTCAATATCTGTCATCTTTAACCCTCTCGCAGCACATTTGGGATTGTGTTCAAAGTGGAGGTGTGGTGGCTAGACTATAATCGATGGAGAAAACAGTTTAATGATAATTTGTGCAAATCTTTTTAAATTTTTTCTTTTATTTGTATTCCTTCCACTTTATTTTTTAAATTAATTTTTCAATTATAGAACATGTATTTTCTCTCCCCTGAAAAAAGGAAGACAAAGCTTTGTAAAAACAAGTTTGTAGAGTCAAGTAAAACCTACTCCCAGTGTTGGCAATGTCCCCGAAAAGTGCATCTGGATCTACATGTTCGTCATCTCGCTTGGAGGTTCTGCCTCAGAGCTGACCAAAAAGGACAGTGACCAACGCTGCCTGAGCTGCAGGAAAACAGGCACATGAATGCGTTGCTGCTGGCGGCCTTCAGGAATGCCTTCCACTTGGAATCGTGCCCCCGATGTTCCTCCTTCATTTTCAGCCTCGGATGGCTCTTGCAGAGGCTTGACTCAGTTAAATATCTTGCCAAGTGTTTTAAAACTTGCTTTCATCTCCCACTGTTTCTCTCTGTTTGATAAGATGTCCTGTTCACAAGCATCTATCGTCCTCCTTCTAAGATTGACAGAGACACTCCCATTTTCATGTTGCCTTTGCCGGACATCTCTCCGTTTGGCAAGTAGGAAGGAGGTCTACTGTTTGCTGATAAAGGAGGCTGGACCTGGAGTCCAGAAGACCTGGATTCAAATACAGCTTCAAACACTCAGCCGCTGTGTGACCCTAGGCAAGTCATTTCCGGTTGTCTGGCTGCCTTTCCTCACCTGTAAAATGCAGAGAATAGTAGCGCCTACCTCCCAGAGTTCTTGTCAGGCTCAATGAGGCAGTGTTTACCAAGTGTCTCACAAACCTTGAAGAGCCGTAAGTAACGTCAGCTTTTGTGTCACTGCTCCTAGGACTTGGTCTCCTTGTTGAGGCAGCTTATTTGCACTGCTTGGACTTCTGGGTAAAAGTGCGGCTGTCTGCATGAACTATTTCACCGGGAGCCCCCAAATGTCAGGGGCCCACTTGTGCCACTGTGCTGCCCCTGAGTTTCTGCAGGCGCCCCCCATTACCTTCCTTGGCTTCCGTCACCTGCACATTTGAAAAATCTGAGTTGAGTAATAAGTTCTGTGTATATCCACAATGCTCAAAAATGACAAACATTTTGTATTTAATCCTGGGGGTTATAGGAAATCACTGGGGTTTACTGAGCCGGGGCGGGGGGGGGGGTGTGGGGGTGGGATGTCTGGACCTGAGCTTTGGTAAAATCACTTTCATGGCTGGATGGAAAATTGACTGAGTGGGGAGAGACTGGAGGCAGGCAGATGCCGCCCCACCTACAGCAGCTATTGCAGTGATGAGAGCCTGTGCCAGGGTGGGGCTAGTGTCAGAGGAGAGGGGAGCCTATTGGGGAGATGCTGTAAAATCACCAGACCTTGGCAACGAATTGGACACAAGAGGTTAAAGATATTGAGGAGTCTGGGGCAGCTGGGTGGCACAGTGGATAGAGCATTGGCCCTGAATTTAGGAGGACCTGAGTTCAAATCCGGCCTCAGACACTTGACACTTACTAGCTGTATGACCCTGGGCAAGTCACTTAACTCCCATTGCCCCACAAAAAAAAAGACATTGAGGAGTCACCTGAGGAACTAAGAGGATGGGGGGTGTCCACAGTAATAGGGAAGGTTTAGGGGCAAAGGCAATGAGCTCCATTTGGGGCACATTGAGTGTAAGTTGTCCACGGGATATCCAGTTGGAGATGGAAGATTGAAGGTCAGCAGGGAGTGTAATTGTCCCAGGCCCTGCCTGGGCACTGAAATCTAAGCCAAATAATACTGGGGGCGGGGGGAGGGGAGGAGGAGGCACCCTAAAGTGTACACAGATCAATAAATCAAAACAAAGCCTACCCGAAGTAAAGATGAAGGAATTTGCTAGGGGTGAGTGAGAGGGAGGGATGGAGAAGCCTAATTAGTGGTGAGATGCACCTGTACTGAGCCCTGAAGGAAGCTGGGGCTGCTTCCAAGGTGAGGACTTGAGGAGGGGTAGCACTCCCGGCGTCGGGGACGGCCTGGGCAAAGGCAGAGAGGAAGGAAATGGGATGACTTGTAGGGGAATAACAGGCAACCCAGAGTGCACGAGGGTTAGAGTCGGTCGTAGGAAATCCCATTGTGAAGCCACTTTGCGAAGGGCCTGAAATGTCCAAAGAGGAAAGGATCCCATCGGGGGCGGGGCTGTCCGTGATCCCTCCCCTTTCTAAGCCCCCAAATGGAACTAGGAGAAAAGAAGGGGGACTCTCCCCGGCCCGCCTAACTCAGCCTCTCCCTCTCCTCCAGGTGGTCCCGGCTCCGGCAAAGGAACCCAGTGTGAGAAGTTAGTCCAGAAATACGGCCTCACGCACATCTGCACCCCCGAGCTCCTGAGGGGCGAGCTGGCTGCGGCCACAGGGAAGGGCCTGCTGATGAGAGAGCACCTGGAGCGGGGAGAGCCGGCGCCCCCGGTAAGCAGCCGGCTCCGGGCCAGGCTCGGGCCCTGCCGAGCGCAGAGTGGCCCGCCCGCTTGGCTCTAGGACCTCAGCGTCGGGGGGCGCCCCCAGCCCACCCAACCCCTCTTCCCCAGAGGAATCAGCCTCGCCTTGGGAAAAGAACCGGGTTCCAAACCCAGCTCTGAGTGACCCTGGGCAAGTCACCGAGGGCCCTTTCCGTGCCTCAGTTTCCTCGGCTGTCAAATGAAGTGGGGGCACTGAGGGACCTCTGGGCCCCTCCCGGCTCTGATCGATGCTCCTTGGGACCCAATCAGAGTCAAATGCCCCGAAGGAGCAAATCCAAGGGCGGCAGTAAACTCCAAGGTATAGACGGGAGCCTTTCTTGAAGACCCGTTTGGCGGAGGGGGGCGGGGGCAGGGCCGGGCGGCGAGGGGGGTCCCTCCACGGAAGGACAGACAGACACGGGGGCGGGGCAGCGCCGCTCCTCACCTACCTTCGGGGGAAGGGGAGGGGGCCTAGGGCTGCCACCTGGGAACAGTCCCGGGCCAGGACCGAATCCTGCCTTTCCCGCTAGATGGCGCCTCTTGTTCCGAGCAGCCCAAGCGCAGACGCCCCTTTCGGCGCTGCTCTCTTGTTCTTTGCAATCCTGGCAAGTGACGGGGCGGTCACCCTTCCGAAAAATCTCCAGGCCGGGGCCAAGGCCTGAGTACCGGACTGGGAGCCCTACAAGGGGAATGGCTGCCCTCCCTGTGATTGGCAGTGAAGCCAATTTACTTCGCAAGACTGATCTTTCCCCTCTCCATCCATCCTCCACGCAGCTACCAAAAGCATTTCGCCAGGTCACGGAGCTGACCGTGTCACTCCTCTGCTCAAAATTCTTAGGTAGCTCCCTATTGCCTTCAAGAAAAAATATACGTTCTTCAACCTGGCATTAAGTTGTGAAGGGTCTTTCTCTTAGGATCCTCCTTCCTCCCCCCACCCCTCCAATTCTGTCTGTCTCTCCTTATGTCTCTGTCTGTCTCTCTTTATGTCTCTGTCTCTCACACATACACACCATACCCTCTGTCACCATGCCTAGCTAGTTAAGGTATTTGGAGTTGAATTAAAGTCTGTCTCATTCCTCCAAGCAGAAACACTCGTCCAGCTTCAGGCTTCAAGTCAATAGTGATAATGGGGGCAGCTAGGTGGTGCAGTGGATAGAGCACCGGCCCTGGAGTCAGGAGTACCTGAGTTCAAATCTGGCCTCAGACACTTAGCACTTACTAGCTGTGTGACCCTGGGCAAGTCACTTAACCCCAATTGCCTCACTAAATTTAAAAAAAAAAAATAGTGATAATGACCCTGCAAGGGTTACAAGGCATCCCCATTTCACAGATGAGGAACAGAGGCTCAGAGAGGGTGAAGATGGGCCCTTGGCTAAGACATGGCAGAAGTCTGTAGCTAACCAAGCTCCGCCCTCCAAAGTTGCCTCTCAGTTACTGGGGTTGACCCACGTTCCAAGGAAGGACCTTTTCCAGGGTTCCTTAAGGGACTAAAGTGTCCAGACACCCTTCTCTGATCTCCTTCCCCTCCCTCTCCCCATCCCCCTCCTCCCCAGCTGCTAATGATTTCTCTGCCCTCCAGTGGTCCTGGATCCCTAGATTTTGTCCTCCATCACTCACAACCTTACTGGGCCTGTCTAGGCAGGTGCTGTACCCCTCCTCTTTAGCAGAATGTAAGCTTCCTGAGGGCAGGGACTGCCTTGATGTCTTTGTGTAGCACCTGGTGTGTGGTAGGCACATCAAAGAGATTTGTGGAGGTGAGTTACACTGGGAGCCAGTTTCATATTCTTCATTCCAATCTCCCATTAAGGGGCCCATGGCTGCCCCTCCTCCACAGATCTGAGCAGACACCCTCCCTCCTGAGTTCTCAAGGCCTTCTCTGTCCCGCAGGGAATCGTTCTGGGGCTTCTGAAGGAAGCTGTGGCTGCCCACCTGGGAGGAGACACGAGGGGGTTCCTGATCGAGGGCTACCCCCAGGAGGTGAAGCAGGGCCAAGAGTTTGAGCGAAGGGTAAGGTCCTGTTATTTACATTTGAATGACACTGACTTCTGCAAGATGCTTGGCTCCGAAAGAATCTGGGAAGGTGACTTCTGCCTGCTCTCCTCTGGAGGCTGAGAGTGGCTGGCTTGTACTCACTCCCACACACTCTGACTGTATCAGATCAAGCCAAATGTAGGGAAGAGAGGCTCACCCAGCTCCCACAGAACAAGGGCCACCCAGATGTGGTTTATTCACACAGGATTCAGCTGAGGGGCTGGGACACGATCTATGATGCTCCACCTGAACCCAAAAAGCAGGAGGGTCAGCCATGATTCAGACAAGGCCACAGTCAACGTGGGTGCAAGCAGGGAAATGATTTTATTCTTGATGGTACCATTAATGATGAATCAGTATCAGTGCTTAGTTACATTCACCAAAGAGCACAGCATCGAAATACTTAAAGAGTTCTTTGAACTGCAGGAAGAATTGAACTATGAACCGTTAATAGTGAGAGGCCTCAGTGTAGCCCCATCAGACCTAGGCAAACCTAACAAAAACAAAAACAAAAACAATACAAAAACAAAATAAGAAGTACCTGAATAGAACTTGAGAAAGATTAGAGATAACAGATATCTAGTAAATAATGAATGGGAGTGGGGCAGCTAGGTGGCACAGTGGATAGAGCACTGGCCCTGGAGTCAGGAGTACCTGAGTTCAAATCCGGCCTCAGACACTTAACACTTACTAGTTGTGTGACCCTGGGCAAGTCACTTAACCCCCAATTGCCTCACTAAAAAAAAAAAAAAAAAGCCCCCAAGTCTGAAAGGGGTACATCCTTCCTCTAAGAAGTGTTCTCCACAAGCCTGCTCTCTCCCCCCAGACAAGATCCAACCTGCTAATTGCCCTGACCTTGTAGACAGCAGAAGCAGGCATCCTCATGCTGCTTTTCAGAAGAAATTCAGGATGCACAGAGAGAGGGAGCATTTTGGAAACAAGTTAGGAAATGTTCCCATCATGTGATCTTGATGATAAAAACCACACAAATGTGTCCCCTTTAAAAACTCTCAAACCTACATAAGAAAACTTGAACACAGAATTCTCTAACTTGTTTTAAAATCTTCCAAATGGAGAGGTTTCAGTGGGCTGTGGACCCCTGTGTTAAAAATGTAAAAGTGCAACACCCCAAATCAGATTGACGATAGGGGAAGATACAAATGTAAGAGACAAATTTCAACACAAATCTTTGCCTAATTTGTAGGAAGGGTTGATAAAAGAGTATTATGATTTAATAAACATAGTAAGTGATGAAATTATTCCAGTTGACTAAGTATTTTTATCTTTTGATTTCTCTTTTTCAGCTCTGACAGCTCTTTTAAAATAAAGTTGTTAAATTTTTATGTGGATTTATCATTTAGATTTTCTTATTTTTATTTTAAAATTTTTTAAATTGTATTTAAAATAATTTAGATTTAAATATATTATTTAAGGGCAGCTAGGTGGTGCAGTGGATAAAGTGCGGGCCCTGGATTCAGGAGGACCTGAGTTCAAACGTGGCTTCAGACACTTGACGCTAGCTGTGTGACCCTGGGCAAGTCACTTAACCCTCATTGCCCCACCAAAAAAAAAGAAAAAAAAAGTCCTTAGCCTGACATCTGTTCTGATGGCATAGGCTACATTGAAGCCAAGCCCATATAAACTCTGGAGGCCCTTGTCCCAATTTACACCCCCAGGCGAGGGTTTCTGGAAGCCTAATGGGTTACAGCCCCCTTCAGAGTTCAAGGACCACCCCTCAGGAGCTGTGGGATTATTTTCTCAGGCCATTATGTTTTCCCTCATGTCAATCACCAGTGATTAGCAGCCCAGCTTCATTTAACAAATAATCACTGCAGATCGAGAGAAGTACCAACATTTCCCCCGAAAACTTGGGCCCATCTTCTTCCCTATAGTAACAACCCTGGTCAGAGTGGAATCAACATCCAAGCAGTTGCTCAAGCATTTGTACACTCCCTTCCCAGTGGGGAATCCAAGCTGAGTCCAGGAAGTGGTGCACCAGCTACCCGGGAAGAGCTACTGCTGGCCTGCGCCCCTCAGGTTCCTTGGCTGGCCTCCCCTCCCTGACCTTCTGGGATCTCATAAGGTCCTTGCCTAGTTCCCCGTGTCCCCAACATTCCTCTGGCCAGAAGAAAAGAACAAACACGAAGAGGAAAATAAACAAGTTCATTCAGCTTCGTGTCACCCTAAGTGGGGAGAGGGGGTCACAGGCACTGGCCCTCAGTCTCCCCGCTCATGGGCAGAGAATTGAGAGTTGTCCTAATCTGTCTCCCCAGATCGGAGAGCCCCACCTCGTGATCTGCATGGAGTGCTCGGCCGACACCATGACCAGCCGGCTGCTCCAGAGGAACCAAGATGACCGCCCAGAGGCCATCCCCAAACGCATCCAGGCCTACTACCAGGCCTCAGTGGCCGTGACTGCTCACTACGAGAAGAAGGCTCGGTTATACAAGGTGCATCTGGCCCTTCTCTGTGAGCTGGGCTCATGGCGGTGGGGGGATTGGGGGTGGGTGCAGGGAGAGTTTAGAATTGTTTGTAGCTGCTCAAAGCAGAGCTGGACTTGGGCTCTAGAGGCCTGCACTCCGACCTCATCTTAGATGCTCATGAGCCTCATCCGTAAACTGGGGACAACAACCCCTACCTGCTGGAGGTGTCATGACGTTTGTGGAGCGCTTTGCAAACCTAAATGCTCTACACGTGTGCTGGTGTTTGGTATCACTCTGCCCCACTCTTCAAAGTCCAGGTGGGCTCGTTTCCCCTTGGGCCACACGGCCAGTCTGGTGCCCACAGAGACAGGTTTGCTCCTTTCTTCTCCTCCTTACATTTCGGCCAGAGCTGTAATGTCACATGGCTCCCCCCAGGACAGGCTTACTCTCCAGAGATGCTCAGTGAAAACAGCTTCTCTCAATCTGTCACCAAGAAAAAGACACAGAGGCAGAGCCTGGCTCTTCCACTCGCTCTCTGTGTGACCCAAGTGACTGTGTGGAGTGATGTCCCCTGAGGTCAGCACTAGGGCTCCATGAAATTCTGCATCCTGGGAATGTCAGACCGGTCCTGTGCCTTCAGGGCACTGACACACAACCAGAGGAGAAAGGTGTCAGGACTCCCTGGGGATGGGGAGGTAGGGATGGCTAAGGGACCATGAATGGAACGCTGGGCCCAGAGTCAGTACTTGCCCCCAGTGGCCTCCCAGCTCCCTTCTAGATCAAAGTCATGGTCTCTAATTCATGCTCTGCCTCCAAGCATCCTGACTTGAATCTGAGCGTGGCTTTGGTCTCAGCTAGTTCCCTGACTCCAGGGCCTCTCCTGGGGCCCTGAAGGAGGAAATGATTCATTTACCCATGTGGTCACAACCAGACCAGAGGAGGCCTGGCTTCCTCTCTCCTAAGCCTGAAGGGGCACACCCCACCCGACGGAGCTCTCTGCTTGGAAAGGTGGGAGGCCTTTCCCTGCTCCTGGAAGGACCAGGCTTTGTCCAGCCACGATGGAGATGTCCGTGAGCAGAGTCCTGCGCTCCTCTGGCAGAGGCCCGCCCAGGTCACAGGCCCCTAAAGCACATGTGGAGGGGAGACTGAGAAGGCAGGCAAGGGGAGGCACATGCCCAAATTTCACCACTAACTGTGGACCAAGAAGCGTCCCAGACACTGGTCAGACAAAAAGGAAACCCTTCTTGCCCTCAGGAAGCTTAGGTTCTAGGGTGAGGGAGGTTGCAGGATTCCTACAGATTGTGGGACTCGAGCCGAGCCTTGAAAAGAACTAGAGGCTCTAAGAAGTGGAGGTGGAGGGAGAAGACAGGCCTGCAGGCCTGTCCCCGTGGGTCTGTCCTGCGTGGGGAGCCCTGGTGGTCTCAATCTCACTCCCTGCTATCATCCTCAGGGACTAAAGTGTTTTTGGTGTCGAACCCTTCAGATGTTCTCGATTCTCGCAATCTCCTCTAGACATGGTCCTCATGCCGAGGGGCCCAGAACATCACAGGGTCTTGGCCTCAAGATACACAGCCCTCAGAGAGATCAGTCTAACAATCCACACAGGGAAAAACCAAGTGGATGAAGAAATGCAGACTATTTAGACGGGCAGCTCCCAGCAGGTCAACAGTGAGCAGGTTTGGGGAGGCCTGACTCAGTACAGTCCCTTTCTTGGCTGCCATATTCCACTACTGATTCACAGAGTACTTGTGGTCCATTAACACCTTCAGATCAGCTTTAGACAAATGGCTATCTAGTTGGGCCTCCCCATCTTCTATTGGCAGAATTGATTTTTAGGTCAAGGGCAAGGTTTGGCATTTAGCCATTACATTTCATTTTATTAAGTTCTGCCCAAGGTTCTTCTCTGCGTGCCTGGAGGCAGTTCCCCTAACACTAAGAAAGACGTGGGTCTGCGGCAGGCGGATTTACTTGCTTAACCTCCTGCCCAGGTCATTGGCTCAGTCTGTCAGAACTCCAAAGGACATAGGACAAAAGACAGGAAGACTGTCCCTGGCCCTCCCACCGGCCCCTGGGTGCTAACACATCCGCTCCAGCCATTGAAATGTAGGCTGGAGAGGCAGGTAGTCATGGGAGGCAGGGCCCAGATGGCTGCGGAAGGGCCACTCTGATACATGCCACACATTTGATGGATATGGAACCACGTGAAAAAGGGATGCCCTTTTTTAAGGGAGAGCAGACCATTCTTCCCTTGAGATGTTCACCCAGAGCGGTGCAGAGGGCTCTGCTTAAGCAGTGGGAGTGGTACTAAAGGTGTCTCCCTAGGGGATCTGGCCAGAAAAGGAGTCGAACCCTCTGCTTCTCTCTCCTTCCCTCTCTGCCCCTTTTCTCTATGCTACTGCTGAGAGAAGGTAGGGGAAATGCACTTGGATTTGGGGTCTGAGGTCCTAGTGACCCCCTAGCAGCATCCCCTTCTCCCCTCCTCCATGCTCCTGCCCCTGCATGCCTCTTATCAGCCTTAGACCTGCCCTGTGGGAGTTAAAGGACTAGGAGACTAAGGCCTATTGATGTAAGCATCAGCACCCCCAGACTCTTCTGGAGGAAACCCCTCTGAGTCCCCAAACCACTGGGATGACCCAGAACACGGCTCCAGCCCTCCTCTCTCCTCAGATGACCTCGCCCACAGTCTTGTGAGAAGACAAAGCCTTCAGACTCCATTCCTCCAAATGTCTCTGCATCTTCACCCTCCCTCTCCACCTTCCTTCCAGCCTTGGGGATGGACCAACCCCCCTTCCTGGTCTACTCTTGCTCCCATCCCCCTCTGTCTCCTCTGGTATCAGGCACCTCCTATCTTTCCAACATCTTCAGGGTCTGCCTCCCTTCTGGGCTCTTCCCTTCAGGCTCCACATGTGCAGCTCTGTTCTGCCCTAACGGAAAACTTTCCTCTACCCCAACGCCCCTTGAGCTAAGGCCTCACTCGGTGCTCTCCCCCAAACCAGGCTTCTTTTTTTTTTTTTTTTTTTAGTGAGGCAATTGGGGTTAAGTGACTTGCCCAGAGTCACACAGCTAGTAAGTGTTAAGTGTCTGAGGCCAGATTTGAACTCAGGTCCTCCTGACTCCAGGGCCGGTACTCTATCCACTGCACCATCTATAGCTGCCCCCCCGCCCTCCGCCAGCCAGGTTTCTTAGAGTAGGCTAGCCTAGCGTGTGCAGGGTGTTAAAGTGAGAGTACAGAGAGAACTAGATTTGAATCCTGCCCCAGATCCTCGCTGTGTGACCTCTCTGTTTCCTCATCTTCAGGTGACTGGTGTGAAGAAGACATGAGACACCCAGTGTGTCCCAAAAGCCTTGGTGCAGTCTTGAGCTTTGGTAGATGGGGGTGGGGAGGTAGAAGCTATGTCCACAAGGGACGACACCCTCCTTCCTTTCATAGACCAGCACCGCACTAAGACTTCTAGGACACCCTCTGCCTTGGGAGGAGGAATGTTAACATCTGACTTAGGGGAATGGACCGTTTCCAAGCCCCTTCGAGCACACCGTCCCAGGTTAATTCTAAGAATTTCCATTCCCATAGCATCTACTATGTGCCAGGCAATGTGCTAAACTCTTTACAGTGATCTCATTGGGTCCTCACAACAACCCTGGGAGAGAGGTGCTCTTATGATCCCCATGTTACAACTGAAGAAACTGAGGCAGGCAGAGGCTAGGTGACTTGTCTAGGGTCAGTGCCTGAGACATCCATCCACTGAGCCTTGCATATTAAATCTTCACCCCTAACCCTAGGAGGTGGCGCTATTTTGTATATGAGGGAAGTAGGGTTCAGAGAGAGTCAAGGGTCTGCCCAGCATCACGTGGGCAGGACAGACTCTTGTCCTCTGACTTGCTTCACATTACTCCACAAAGGCCTGGGGAGAGGAGGCTGGAGATTTGGGCCAGAGAGGGGACGATCCGGGGTGCAGGCAGCAGGAGCAGGAACTCATTAGGAGGAAGTGGAGGAGCAGAAAGACGAGGAGGGACCATTGGAAAGGAAGCATTTTAGGCCCTGGTGGGTCCTGGACTGAGCTGGTCAGACGCACAATGGGGACCTCTCTCCCGAGGTATCACCCAGGAACATCCAGAGTCAGATGGCCAATTAATAAGCATTAATGAAGCACCACCTGGTGCTGGGCACTCTGCTAAGAAAGGCAGTCCCTGCCCTCCCGGAGCACAGTCTAACTTCTAACATGAAAACACAACCATGTACAAAGAAGATAACAGGCAGAATGAACAGGAGGTCTTCCCTCGAAGGTAGACGCAGGCACTGGGGGACTGGGGAATCATCTCCCCCACAGGTTATCTCTTCTTTCCCAGGATGGATCGGGTATGTGACTAGGTCATCTCATGCTCTGAGCATTTTTTTTTTCTTTTCTCATCCGGAAAATCAAAATAAGATTGCTTGAACCATCTGCTTCTCAGCCCCTCATGAGGAAGATAGCAGCAGGAGCTGAGGTCCTAAAGAATGATGGGGGGCAGCCAGGTGGTGCAGTGCATAGAGCACCGGCCCTGGAGTCAGGAGTACCTGAGTTCAAATCCGGCCTTGGACACTGAACACTTACTAGCTGTGTGACCCTGGGCAAGTCACTCAACCCCAATTGCCTCGCTAAAAAAACCAAAAACAAGAATGATGGGCAATTGTTCCCTCTGGGGCTTTCACAGTGGGGGGGGGAGGGGCGAGGGTGGGCTGTGCCAACCATCCCACCATAAGGGTCTTCTCTGACCCCAGGCTCCTTTTCAGGTAGTCTGGTATTTCCCATAGCCCCAGGGAAAGTAAACTCAGTTTTATAGCAATCCCCTTTCTTTTTTCTTTTCTTTTTTTTTTTTTTTGGTGGGGCAATGGAGGTTAAATGACTTGCCCAGGGTCAGTGTCAAGTATCTGAGGCTGGATTTGAACTCAGGTCCTCCTGAATCCAGGGCCAGTGCTTTATCCACTGTGCCACCTAGCTGCCCCCACAATTCCCTTTCTTGCTGACCACAGTGGACATACCCATGGGGGACAAGAGGCTTCAGACCATTCACTGCTGACCAACGTCAAGTACCTGTACTCTACCAAAGCCAAAGACCAATGACTTCACCCAAAAAGGCACCATTGGCAGCTCTGAGAATCAAGGACCAGTTGGAGAGCAAGAAGACTCAGGGCTTGAGGAGCCGGAAACATGTTGAAAGCTGTAGGTCTGGGACCCTGGAGTCCTCCCAACACCAAGGCCAGGCCTCTACCCATGACTGGACCTAAAGCCCAGCCCCCCACCTTCCAGGCTCTGGGGGAGAGCCCATGAAATGCAGGATTGACAAGAGGAGGAGCCCCAAGGAGGAAGAGACTTTCCCAGAGACATCCCCAACACAGAATCAAACCCAAGAGTCCAGTAGTCTTCCCCATGCGCTGCCCCCGCCTCCCTCGCCCTCAGTCAGTCCCTTTGGAAGCCACCTAATCTAACCTCAGGGTCTGCATTTGGCCTCAAACAGCTGGAAGGTTCTGAGTGTCCAAGGAGCTTCCCAGATCTGCACTGACTAGCAGAGTGGCAGAAAGCTTGAGACTCTAGAACAGCGGACCCGATGGAGCAACGTCTAATGGGAGAGTAATGCTGAGCCTTTCTCTGGCGCTTTACAAGTAATAACTCATTCGATCCTCACAACAACCCTGCGAGGAACGTATTGTTACGACCCCCGTTTGCAGATGAGGGAACTGAGGCAGACAGAGATGAAGTGACTGGCCCAGGGTCATAAAGTATGAGGGAGGTTTAAACTCAGGTGGTCACGGCCGAGTGCTGAAAACCTGCCCTGCTTGCCCAGGATGGAAAACAATCTCTGCTGAGATTTTCCCAAACCCAACATTTCACTGATTTGGATTACTCAGCTATTTACTGCACAAAACCCTGAGGTGAGAGTCAGAGAGCCGACCGTCCCTCGGCTGAGGGACGTTAGGAATGGAAGAAGCCTTCAAGATCCTCTGGTTGAACCACCTTCTTCTGAGGGGGAGTGAGCTATCCGTGACAGTCAGTAGATGTATTGGTTTCCAAAAACCAGGTAAATAAGCAACACGTGGATGTAGAAAAATCACTCAGAGGTGAAACTGTCAGCTGGGCACCAGGAGAGACAAAAAGAACCCCAGAAAAAACCCGCTGGACTGAGGAAGGAGCCACGCGGAGACCAGCTGGGGCAGAGAGAGTAAACAAGACAAGGAGAAGCAGAGGACAGGCGGGCAGGGCATTGCTTTGCCATGGTTGCAATGGCTTGTATCATGGAAATATTGCTATTTCCCTTGGAAATCATACCAGGAAGTGAAGTGGGATGGAACTAGTGAATCGATATAGGGCCCAGATGTTTTCTTGGCCTTGGCAAAAGGGTACTGAGGCAACAGCCAGGAGTTCTAAGTTTATCCTTTGGCCAGGGGACTCTCCAAATATGCATCCACTTGCTCTAGGGACCTTGTGGATGTAAGGGGAGGGTACAGCCTTAGTCTGGGGCGGGGTGTTCTGTCACCATAGTCCTCCCTGTATCTGCTCAGTAAATCCCATTTCTAAAGGTAAGTCGGCTGGCCGATCCTCCAGGGGCACACCGATGAGGGCTCATGGGCGACAGGACTAGAGTTCTCCTTCTAGGCGACTTCCAGAGCCCTGGGAGAGCAGTCAGTCTCCTCTTGCCATCCAGCCCAACAATGCAAGTGGAAGACTAGGAAGGAGATGCATCCCAAGAACCAAATCAAAGTCCCATCTCAGCACATCGGGCACCGGTTGGTCCTTTGCCTTCCCTCTCACTGAGAAAAAAGGAAGCAACAAGTGACTTGTCTCTGTTGACTGTTGGCAGGAGTGTGCTTAGCATATTAAATAGCCATGAAGAGACAATAAAAATGAGTGGCCCTGGCTCTGACATCAGAGGAGCAGGTGTGGTAATAGGGAACTTTTTTTCTGAATAAACAGTAGTAAAAAGACAGAATTCTATGCAATGACATAGCAGAACTTTCAGGTCAATGTGCATTTAGCAAGCACCGACTGTGTGTCAGGCACTCTGCTGAAAGTCTTCCTAAAATGCAGCAACCCAGTTTCCTTTGAGCTATGCTGTCATGAAGGCGATCGCTTCCTTTGAGGATGGAGGGTCTGCAGAGACTTGGAGTTCTCTCCAGCTCTACCTGCACCATCTCGTAGCTCCAGGGGACGGCTGGGCTGAATCCTTGATGGCCTTAGGACCTCCCCAAGAAGTTGTTTGTTCCTGTGGGACACGAGGACCATTCTGGGTGGTTTTTTCCCTAAATCTCTCTCATCGATTCACAGAATCAGAAAGTTAGAGTGATGGCAGGATAGCTAGCGTTTACACGGGCCTGTCAGCACAGCAAATGTGGACAGCATCTCCATTTTACAGGTGAGGGAACTCGAAACTCAGAAAGGGTAGGGTTAAGGTTGGCCCAGCCTTGTTCCTTCTTTGCCTCCTTCCACCTCGAGTCTCAGAAATACCAAATGTCTAGGCCACAGAACTTTTCTGCCCCACAATCTTGGAACAAGAAAACTACCAGTCACCCAAGTCCTACAGGTTAATCCATTACAATAATAGCCATCACAACAGCTAGCATGTCGACAGCACATCACAGTTGGTCAAGAACTTCATTTAAAAAAAATAATAAACATTTTTATTTTTAAAGTTTTAAGTTCCAAATTCTATCCCTCCTTCCCTTCCTCGCCTCCTCCCCCTCCATGAGGTGGTAAACAATGAGATGTGAGTTATACATGTGCAATTGTGTGAAACATGACCAGATTAGTGATTTTGTACAAGAAAACTTGAATGAGAGAAAAATGAAAGAGAGAGAAAACAGCCCGTGTCAGGCTGTTCCATCCATATCAGGTCTTTCTCTGGAGGTGGATGGTCCACTTCATCATGAGTCCTTTGGGATTGACTTGGATCATTGTATTGCTGAGAATAGTCAAGTCATTCACAGTTCTTCATCACACAATATGGCTGTCTCTGTGCGCAGCGTCCTCCTGGTTCTGCTCACTTCACTCTCCATCAGTTCATACAAGTCTTTCCAGGCCTTTTTGAAATCATCCTGCTTGTCATTTCTCAGAGCACAATAATATTCCATCACCATCACACACCACAGCTTGTTTAGCCATTCCCCAGTGGATGGGCATCCCTTTGACGTCCAATTCTTAGCCACCGCAAAAAGAGCTGTTAGAAATATTTTGGTTCCAATAGGTTTTTTACTCTTTTGGGGGATGTCTTTGGGCTATAAACCTAGCAGTGGTATTGCTGGATCAAAGGGTATGCACAGTTCTATAGCCCTTTGGGCACAGTTACAAATTGCTCTCCAGAAGGGTTGGATCTTTTCACAACTTGAACAAGTGGATTAGCGTCCCAGTTTTCCCACATCCCCTCCAACATCCAATATTTTCCTTTTTTGTTATATTTGCCACTCTGATAGGCATGAGGTGATACCTCGGAGGTTTCAATTTGCATTTCTCTGATCGATAGTGATCCATAGGGTGGCACAGTGGATAAAGCCCTGGATTCAGGAGGACCTGAGTTCAAATGCGACCTTGACACTTGACACTTAGTAGCTATGTGACCCTGGGCAAGTCACTTAACCCTCACTGAGCTCCCCCGCCTCAAATAATGATATAGAGCATTTTTTGATATGATTATAGATAGCTTTGATTTCTTTGAAAACTGCCTGTTCATATCCTTTGACCACTTATCAACTGGGCAATGACTTGTATTTTTATAAATTTGACTCAGTTCTCTACAAATTTGAGAAATGAGGCCTTTATCAGAGACACTTCTTTCAATATTCTTTTCCAGTTTTCTGCTTTCCCTTACATTCTTGGTTATATTAGTTCTGTTTGTGCAAAAGCTTTTTAATTTTAATTTTATATAATCAAAATTGTCCATCTTACATTTTGTGTTGCACTCTATATCTTCTTTGGTCCTAAATTCTTCCTCTGTCCATAAATCTGACAGATAAATTACTGAATGCTCTCTTAATTTGGTCAAGTACTTTAAAATGTCATCTGACCCTCCCAAACGTAAGGCAGGGGTTATTCTTCTTGTCCTCATTTTTCAGAGGCTGGAGAGGTCAGTCTCACAGCTGGCGAGTGTCTGAGGCCGAGCTCAAACTCAGCTCCGTCCTCTCTATCACACAGCAACCTAAACACAGCCCCTCCCTTTCTTCAAAGGAGTGTGGGAGTCAGGCAGTCACAGACCTTTGACACTGAGAGGGAATGTGAAGAGCCAGATGAAGACAATGCAGGTCCCAAAGGCTAAAGGGATTTGCCCAAGGTTAGAGAGGGGGCAAGTGGGCGTCAGGAGTTACTCACACGTGGGAGGCAGCAAATCAGCCCCGCCCCAAGCATTGACCTGGTGCTGGGCTAGGGGCACAAGGACAGACAGGACACCAGAGAGTCCTGTCTTCCACTATCTAAGGGCTTTACATCAAAGGATTGTGGTTTCATGTCGTCTGATGGTCAAAACCAGGCATCTCTGAGGCAAATGTAGTAAATGTTGGTTTTTGCGGGGCCATGGGGGTTAAGTGACTTGCCCAGGGTCACACAGCTAGCAAGTGTCAAGTGTCTGAGGCCGAATTTGAATTCAGATCCTCCTGACTCCAGGGCCGGTGCTCTATCCACTGTGCCACCTAGCTGCCCCCCCCCCCCCCCGTTGTCTTTTAAAAACCCAAACCAACCGGATTTCTAAACGTCACCTGATTTGCTTTTTCTCAAATCACAGATCAATGCGGAGGGCAGCGCTGAGGAAGTCTTTCTTCACATCTGTGCAGCTGTTGACTCCATCTTCTGAAGGACAGGGGGATGGACAGGAGGATTCCAGGCTCTGTGTCCTGCCCAGATCACGGTCTATGTACAAAGCTCAGCCTCCATGCCCCACAAGCGTCCTGGCCGCAGGGCTGTCCGAAGCCTGGAGGGTGGCTGAGGTCAGCGTCTGGTGTTTGGTGTCATCCAGCCCCCTCCTCTTCTGTCCTCACTGACCACCCCCACACCTGCACATCTGTCCTTTCTCCACTGTTCCAGGGCACAGAGGTCAGCGAGCGCCACCTGGGCAAGCCCCCCCCCACAGGGCCCTCAGCCAGGCAGCACAGGTGGGCAGGGGCACACACCTGGCACCCTACGGGAACTGTGGCTTAAGATGCTTCCCCTCTTCGTTGTGGTCACTGGCATCAACACAGGCCTCACCCGCCCAGTCATCTTTTCCTGTCATTCCGTCCAGCAGATGGACAAGACCTGAAAAGCTGGCCAGCCGTTGGCAGCCACAGGCAGCTGTGGCTGGTGAGATGGAGATGGGAGGTCTGGCCTCTGACACGCTCTAGCTGCGTACAGGCCCTCAGTGCAGAGGGTGCCAAGCTGCACTGACAGAAGGAGTTGATGACATCATAGGTCCAGTCTGGTGCTGGACGCTGGCCAGTGCTCTGAGGGTCACCAATGCTTGTGAGTGCAACGGACAAGGATTTCCTTCCTGCAAAATGCCGCAAAGTGGGCCCTCCGTGCCTGACTTGGAAAACCTGGCACAGAGCTTAGTAAGTGATGCCTGAGAACCGACTCTACCGATGGCCCAGGAAGGCATGAACACAGAGGAGCCAAGGGACCGCCTCGTCAACGTCTCCTTTGGCCAGCCACCTCTCAACATCTGCTTCACCATTGTGTGCTTGTTCACCCCCATGAGGAGGTGCTGGGGGTGGGACCCCTCGGCAGGTCTTGGCGCAGCTCTGCACATGCCTCTGGAAGACCCCTGCTCTGCCGGCATCCTCTGTGCTCCTGCTGGTCTGGTCTAGTGTCTGTCACAGCTCCTGCTTCTCCCCACCCGTCACTGCCAGCGTCCAGAGTCCCCACTTGCATGATCTCTCTTCTTGCTTCATCTAAGATCATTCCTGGGGCAGATCTGCATTTTTAAAGTTGCTTTTCTTGTAATGACCATATGACAAACCAATAAAGTTAAACAGAAGACAAAGAGCTGTGACTTCTTACATACTGGCTAACCCAGAAATCATTGCAGAGCTGGGGCAATGGGCACGTCAGGAACTCTGAGGGAAGCTCATAGAAATGGTGAATGGGGAGGGTGGGAAGCAGGTGCCACCTGGAGCCCCGTACAACAAACCCAGGGAAGGCTTTGAAGGAAGCCCCAGGCTACTTGGGGGATCTTGGGTGTTAAGGGCTAAAATTCTAGCTAAACTGTCTAAAATATCCAATGAGTGGTCGCCAATAAATTATAAGCTTTAGCAAGAGTTAGACTTTTAAGCATTTATTAAGGAGAATAAGAATTTGGTAAAGAGAGAGAAAGGCCTAGATTCCTATCTATTAAAGGGAGAGCACATTTCTAGCTCCCCTCTCCACCAGAGTCCAGAGGAAAGAGCCCCAGAGTGAGCGCCAGTCTCTTCCTTCCTCCTCCCACCAGTCCGCGTCACTTCCTGATGCCAAAGAAAAGACTCCTGGTCTTTCCCTCAAAGACCTTCGCTTCATGGACGGAACTCTTCTACAGTAAGTCTCCAGCAGGTGGCGCCATTCCAATCGTTACATGGGCAAGGCCCCAAACCTCACTGGCCCTCAGCTTCCTCCATCCCTTCTCCTGCCCTCAGGTGCTTCAGCTGCAAGAGAAGTGGTGGACGAGGTACCCTAAGGTGACAGGAAGGGCCAGACGTCTTCTAGCTCAGGATCCATGACCTAATGACACCCGTGGTCCAGTTCAGAGCCCCCTGCACATCAAGTCTTATCCTGAGCACTTCCAGTGTTCCAAGGCCATCCATCCCACCCTCAGCTCTAAGGAACAGAAGGTACTCCTGCTGGCTACCATCTTCCTTCTCAGCCAGCCATTTGACGCTCTGTCAAAGTCTGGTTTGTAGGTCTCAAAGTCCTGACCTTGGTTTCCAATAACATCCATCACGTCACAGCCACATGCTAATACTGCCGCAGGTTAGAAGCATTGAGGAGGAACCGTACACTGGATGAGATGGCTGTCTGATACCCCTGAAACTCTCCTGCAGCTGCAGTACATTCATACACAGAAATCTCTCGTGGGACCCTCACTGTGATAGTTTAGTAGGGAAATCTCTGGACTGGTACGTACAGCTGAGGAGAAAGAGCCTAAGCCCCAGGCTGTGGGACTGTAGACTACCAAGATGCTTGACTTCTCTGGGCTTGTTTTCTCACCCTTAAAATGATGAATTGGGGCTCCATGCTGTCCATGGGCCCTTCTGGTTCTTTTTCAACTAACAAGCATCTATTTTCTCTTCTTCCCACCTCCCTCCACCATGGGTGGGGGGCGGGGGGGGGGCGGGGAGAGAACAAAACAAAACCCTCATAGTAAAGATGTGTAGCCAAGCACAACAAATTCCTGCCCTGGCTACCTCCAAAAAGAGGTGATATTTTGCACCTCCAGTCCTCTGTCAGGAGGTGGGTGGCATGCGCCATCAGGAGTTTTCTCATTGTCAGCTGGGGGGGATCCGCTTCACTCCTACCCATCAGATGGGTGAATTAGTGAATGTGTCACTGGTGGAGCCGTAAACTGGTACAGCCACTCTGGAAAGCAATTTGGGCCCCCTCCCACATTACCAAACCCTCCATCCACCAAGCTAAGCAAATTCAGGCTTGTATCCCCCAAAGAAGCAGAAGGACAAAGGCCCTAAGTGCTGATAGAGGTAGAAACTAAGGGGTGCCCATTCCCTGAGATGGACAAACTGCAGTATATAAATGTGCCACTCCAAGAGTTTGGGAAGATTGTACAAACAACAGATGCAGGGCGAAGGAAGCAGCACAAGCTCGTGCCATGAGGAACCACAGTCACTTTCTGTTCTATGGCTGCTTCGGTAAGAACAAGGATACCGTCACAGCGCAGCCTCAAACCCGGCTTTGGGGATTTAAATTAATCTTCTCTGTGCCTATTAACTAACCAGTTTTTTTATTTTTTTGGTAAGGCAATTGGGGTTAAGTGACTTGCCCAGAGTCACACAGCTAGTAAGTGTCAAGTGTCTGAGGTCGGATTTGAACTCAGGTACTCCTGACTCCAGGGCTGGTGCTCTATCCACTGCTCCACCTAGCTGCCCCAACTAACCAGTTTTTTAAAAAAGAGGCGCCTGACCCACCTCGCAGAGCTCACATTCCTGTAACCGTAATGACGGCCTAGGCCCCCCTCGTTGGTCATCCTTGCCTCTTCAGGAATACCTCCCTTGGCCTGGCTAGCATATTTTTGTTTTTGTTTTATGGTGAGGCAATTGGGGTCAAGTGACTTGCCCAGGGTCACACAGCTAGTGTCAAGTGTCTGAGGTCGGATTTGAACTCAGGTCCTCCTGAATCCAAGGCCAGTGCTCTATCCACTGTGCCATCTAGCTGCCCTGTTAGCATTTCTCTTTTAACCCAACACTGCATTCGATTTTTCAGCTTCTGACTGTGTTCTGGGAGGGGCAATGTTAATGGTGGTCTACAGAGATGAAGATCAAAATGCTCCCTGGGCTTGCTGCGTTGTTGAGTTACTATCAGAGTGTGAAGCAGCCAGAGCCCGGGGAAAACTTAAAATGGATGCAGCTGATCACGAATCTCACCTGAATGTAACCCCTTCTGGAATCAGGCAGACCTCCGAAACCGTCTCTGCAAACTGACTGCCTCGCATCCGCTCCAGGAAGCAGTGGCCAGATGCGTACCAGCCGATTTTTACAGTGATGTGCGAAGCAGAGGTAGAGGAAGGAGCAACATTAGGTCAGAGCCTCCCTGTCTAGTCGCACACCCCCAGGCCCTCGCCCTTCTTTTGACAAGACTTGTTTGATTAGTAGTTTTTTTGGGGGGAAGGGGGCTCTATTCTCCAGTCCCACCTAGAATGTCACCGTACGCCCCCCACTGCAGTGACTTCATATTCACTCTTAGTCCTCACAATCCTGTCATGCATATTCATGAGAGAAGGAAGCCCCCTCCCCTGATGAATCACAGCTCATCTATGACTTTGTACCTTAGGGTTCCTTAGGGGTAAGCCCCAGGGTATTTCCTAAGGCACAGGGAAGCTAGACCCAGGTCTCCATGACCCCAAGCCCCTCATGTCTAGGGCGCTGAGAGGTGAAAGGACTTAGCCAGGGTCACACAAGCAGCACGTACCAGAGACTGGACACACACACAGGACATATGCAGAGCATATAAATGAAATGCACAGAAAAGTGGTTTCATTGCTCCCCAGAGGGATCCAATCCCTATTAACCCTCCACACTCCAGAGGTCCGAAGGGTAACAATCAGGCCTGCTCTCCTGGTGTCCAGTCATTCATATAGAATAGCCATGTGCTTTTACCGTAATTACAGAGTCAGGTACCTTCCACTCCTCTTTGGACTTGCGCATTTAGAAACAAGCCTGTGTTCTGCAGGACACAATCCATCAGTCAATACAAATAAGGAAAATTCTCCCTCCCAGTTTCAAATTCTTAGCACAAAGGAATTTTTCCAAAGAAGGCAGCTATACAAGGCAAAAAATGTGCCCCAACTTCTTGTAACATTGTTAGATGTAGTTAAAATTCATAGAAGTGCGTCAGGGACACAGCCTGGCCGGCTCCCGCGTACAGTGCTTTACAGTCTACAAAGTTTCTCTTCGCATTCAGGAGAGGCAGTCTGGATTGATCTCTCTCTCTCTCTCTCTCTCTCTCTCTCTCTCTCTCTCTCTCTCTCTCTCTCTCTCTCTCTCTCTCTCTCTCACACACACACACACACACACACACACACACACACACACACACACAAAAGCTTTGTACAGTGGAGCCACCCCTAATTTACTTTGGATGGCCATAAATAATTCCCCATTTCCCAACTTCTACAACCTCCATCCCCATCCCAAAGGAAGATCAATACAGCTTGCTGATCATATCATACATAGACCTATGTGAAATCTAACCTCCCAACACTTAAATACTATGAGTGGGAAAATGATGATCATTCGTTGCCTGTGCACCACCACTTCCTATCACGTTGAGTATATAGGTTTTATGATGCATATGTAGGAATGAATGCTAGAAACACATGTATATATATATATACATGTATAAGTGTACACACACACACACACACACACACACAAATTTTTATTCAACAGAATAAACTCATTTCTGTTGATGGTATTTACGACTGGAACACTACTGTCTTTGTTCACTTAAAACAGGAAGTGGGATAAGGATAATTTCCATGTGAAATAGCCTTAAAATTCTGATCACACACCCCAGCCATCTCCAAGTGGGTTATACCCCTTAAGCAGAGACTATGTATGTAGTTCATGTAGTAAATATTCGTGTGAAATGTTCTCCAAACAGAGTTCTAGTCAAATGATGCCCCCTCGTTGTTAATTAACGCACCTCAAACAGCACAGTTTTTTTCTTTGCGGCTCCCTTTAAAGACCGCTTGGGGACAGTGCAGAGCCTCCTCAAGAGGCACATAAGGAAGCGCGCATGATCAGTGTGCACGGAAGGAAGTCAGGGCAGCCACCCTCTACTATAAACAGACAGTATCCACATTGTTTATTTCTCACAGTTCTCTTGACAAATGAACATTATTTAAGAACAGACGGTATACACAGATCAGAAGAAACATACAAAATGTCTTAAATGATGCACAACAGAATCCAGCAGTACAAAAAGGGTGCTCACTGCGCAGACGAAGTGCAGCCACTCGTTTAAATAGTAATAAAAATACAATCTCTCGTGGATCTGGGGCAGACTACAAAAGGGGGTTATTCCCGTACAGACAGATGATTCTCTATTAGGCAGTTTTCTTTGCTGAGTCGCACTGACAACTCCAGACACACACAGAGGCAGAGGCTGTGCATTGGCAAGGAGTTAATGTGGAGTATTGAGACTGGACACAGTTACCACCACTGGCACGTTCACCAAAGTTTGTACACATCACATGATCAATCTTAGAGAACATGACATTTAAAAAAAATCGATCGGCAGGACGACCGGATCACACTCACGCACCGTGACCGTGAGCCGGTCCCGGAGGCGACGCCGCTTTGCGGGCCTCTGGTAGTGCTTCACTGTGGGGAGGGGAAGGGGATAATCTGAGGGACCAGTCACTGTGGTTAATGAAGCAGCGCCGACTGGATGGGGGCGGGGACACGTTTGTAAGAAGAGACCCTAGAAGCAAATACCATCACTGGTTAAACTTTGTCTTCACAACAAAACTGCAGCCTAGAAATGGTCTTTCTATAAATACTTTGTCTTCTCGATACTGTCATCGTGACCTAGTCGTCTGAAGCCTTTGGGATGGACTCTCGATGGGGGCTAGCCCCCTGGAGATGACCCCGAGACAGGGAGACGCGCACTGGAGGCGCGTGTGGCCGGTGGGCAGTGGCCCGCCGAGAACCCCGCCCAGCAGGTGGTGAGCCCCCTCGGGAGCGGTCATCGCAGAGTGTCCTTTCAGGAAAGCCGAGAGAGGCCGGTACCATGGCTATGTGTGGAAGAGGAGCGTGGCCCAGGGTCTCTCCCATGTCATCTGTTGGCTGGGAAGTAGTTTGGGTCCAGGTAACTGTAGCTGGTGCCCTGAGACACACAGTAGTCTCTGTCTAAGAAAGTCTCTGCCCGGTAAATGGGCTCTAGCTGGTGATCCTCCTTGTGGAAGTCAGTCTCGTAGAGGCTGGAAAAGATGCACACAAGACAAGGCCGTCACCCCCACAGCTGGTTTGACCATTCCAACTCGCTAAGCCAACAGCACAGCCTCAGACCCTGCACAGTTTATCTTTGAATGTTTTGTTTTGTTTTGTTTTTTTGCAGGGCAAAAGTGACTTGCCCAGGGTCACACAGCTAGTAAATGTCAAGTGTCTGAGGCCGGATTTGAACTCAGGTACTCCTGAATCCAGGGCCGGTGCTTTATCCACTGCGCCACGTAGCCGCCCGATCTTTGAATGTTTTTAACATTCATTTTTTTAAAAATCCAAGTGACAAGTTCTCTCCCTTCAGTTCTGCTCCTACCCACTGAGAAGGCTAGCCACAGGATACCCATTCTACATGGAAGGTCATGCAAACCATTTTCGAAAAAAAGTTTGCTTTGTTTTATCATCCAGAGCCTGTCAGTCTCCTCTCTGGAGGGGAAGAGCCTTTTCACATCATGTAAGTTTAATTCAAACACATGCAGAGTGATTTGCAAACCTGAAAATACCATCTACATGTTGCTGTTCCTGTCAGTATGGCCTGTGGAAAGCACGGAGAGTTAAGCTGATGTGCTTCCTGGGAGTCAGGCACTGGGCCAAGTCCCTTTACAAATATGATCTCCTTTGATCCTCACAATAACGTGTTGGGGGGGGGGGGGGTGTGCCATTATTAACCCCATTTTACAGAGAAGTAAACCGAGGGAGATGCCTGGGTCATGAGGCGGGATTTGAACTCAGGTCTTCCCAACCTGAAATTGTGGCACCCCCCCTGGATGACCCAGAGGAATGGTGATGATATTCTCATTTCTAAGAAATCGACTTAACACATCCCTGGGGTTCTAGTGGAGGCCACAAGCTGTTAGGGTGTCTGGAGAGAAGCCCCTTACCAGTCTGAACAAGAGTCGCAGAAGTCCAGGGACATTTCCTGGGGGCAATCCTGGCAGTGCCACCGAATGCCCTGAATGGGCTCCATGCCGCAGTTATCACACTAAAAGGAGGTCAGAACAAACCAGGTCAGGAGCGTCCTCGCCCCGGGGTGAGGGGGGAATGGGGTGGGGTGGGGTGGGATGGGGGGGAGGCAGAGCAGCCCAGACACGAGGCATCCCACACGGGAATCAGGGCCTGATATCCTGATGCCGAGACCACCCTCACTCCCCCACCTTCCTCCTGGGCCTCCTATCTTCGTCAGCAGAAGCTAAATCAATCTGAGGCCTGTGGCACACTCGCTCTCAGAACACGGAGGAGGGAAGAAGACCCGGGGTCTGTCTCACAGGGCAAAGGACCAGGGGGTCAAAGCACCCTAGGGGACAGATTTCGGCCCAGAAGGACAGAGGGAGGGCTCTGTACGGGCCGATTCCCGTGTGGGAAAAGGCCAGCCAGGCTCTACCACCAGTTCTGCCACATGCGTGGGTGGGCCCCCGCAGGGGGCCTCAATCTTGGCCATCTCAAGCCTTCTCGGGGAGGAGGCCGCTGTAGATGGCCGTGACCACAAACAAGGCATGAGCCGTCTCGAAGGGCGGCGACTGTCACCGGGGAGTGAGGCCCCAGTGGCCTCTCCCTGGTAGCCAGGGAGTCATCCCTGCCCCTCTCCCGTGCCAGGAAGCCCCTCTGCCCTCACCAGCCCCAGCTCTCCCAGGTACCTTGAAGCCGGCGTGCTGCACAAAGCCACCCTCGGCCTGCATCCGCTGCAGCTTCTTCTTCTTCAGCTTCTTCAGCTCCAGGAGCTCCTTGTACTCGGGTAACTCCCGGCACGTCACAGGGATGCTCTCTTCGTCCTGAGGGGAGCAGCACAAATGACACTGAGCAAGGGCTCCGCGGTGCAGAGGGCCGGCCCCAGGTCGGCTTCCTGGCATCCTGGTCCCCAGTCCCGGGTCACTCACTGGCCCTGCCTACAACATGAGGCCGGGGGCCCCAGTCTAAGAGGGCCTGGCCCTCTACTGGCAGGTTGAAATAGCAGGGCCAGAGGGCTGAGCACAACGACGCAGTGCCGGTGAAGCCATCTCTGTTCTTACAGGGCTGGGGACACGCATCACGCCATCCTCCCAAAGGGGGCACTGGGAATCCCGGCCCAGAGGATGCCTCATGAGGCCTCCATAACCCCAACAAAGGGACCCAGGCCACGAAGCCCCTCGGAGCGTCTGGCGCAGAAAACGTCCAGTGCCCTCAAGGTCTCCCTGCTCACTAGGCCTCAAAATAGAAAAACTCTTCACAACTTTTCCCAGAAAACCCCCGTGAAGCCGCAGCAGATGCACCCTGGGATGAGGCCAGCCCAGCTCCCCCTCAGGGCCTCTGGCTCCTCCCCGACAAGGGAAACAACAGGGGAAAAGTGCATTGGATCCAATCTCTCATCGAGGAGGATGAGCCCCAAACAGACGGACAACTACCTCCCCCTCCCACCCACCTAAGTACGACCAAACGCTGCTCTCAGGCCATTGGATGAGTGGTCAAAGGCCATGAGCCAGGTTCTCCCAACCACAGGAAATAATGCTCCGAATCATCCATAAGAGAAATGCAAACCCAAACAATCCCAAGGTTTCAGAAAGTGCATTGCTGGTGGCATTGAAAATCAGTGAGCCCACTTGGGAACTGTGCGGGAAATGCCTCAGATGTCTGCACCCTTTTCCCAGCAGACCCCAGGGAAGCCAACATCCTCATATCCATGCTCGAAAAAAATGGGGTGAGGGATGAAGACAGAGGAGTCTAGGAAACAGCAGGCACAGGGACCACAGCCATGGCTGGGCTGTGGAAGGGTCAAGCACCAAGAACAAGGAAAGGGGAGAAGACCCCTCACCCCCCTCCTTGGCAGAAGGAGGAGCTCCGAGATAGGAGCACGGCCTGTTTGTTCGGACACTTTTGTGCACTGATGTATCTGCTCACTTTTTTCTCCTTTTTCGTTCTCTCTTAAAAAATATTTGTTACAGGGGCACAGCTGGGAAGGCCTGGGAGAAGGGTGCTAGGGGAAACTCTAAGTACTGCGAAACCAAAAGACATGAACAAAAACCGACCTTTGAGTGGAGGAGATGCCGTCCATCTGTTCCTCCCTCCCAGGCCCATGGTCACAGTTATGCACCTTTATCACAAGCCCATGGACAAAGGCTCTTTTTCCTAATGATGCTGCAGCAAGTGAAAAAGCCCTGCTGTCTGGAGATCAGCCTTCAAAACCATAGCTGGAACTATACTGAGAACAAGCCATTCCAAACACTATTGCTCACCTTCGAGCATAACAAGACACGGGCTCACCCTCTCTCCCCAAAAGAGGCATCGAAGGGCAGCAAAGGGAAAGGGTGGAGAGATGGCAGCACCTGCCACCATGGTTTGTGTGCACATCTCATCAAGGACATGTGTGGCCAACAAAGGCCTGGGAAATGTGTTAGTTTGTGGCTTTCTGAGTGCGTGTGCAGCCCCCCCGGATCCCTTTGCTGTGAGAGCCCCAGGAGGGAGAACAGAGAGCTCTTTGCGATCCTGAGGCTGCCAGAGCACTGGGCCAATTCTCCAGAGAAGAGGGGTCTGTCCCGGGGGAATATGAGGCACCTCCTACTTTTGTAGGGCTGCTGTCCGTCGCCTTGGTTAACCCCACTGAATTCAAGCTTGGGACCTCTGGACAGGAATGCTGCCCAAAAGGGAGATGGACGATGCCAGAAAAAACAGAGGTTCTCGCCACATTGAAATCCTGTGAAAATCTACACTAGGCGAGTCCTTCTTCCCTCAGGAGAAGAAAGAGCTCACATTCTCTCCAGGGGCCAGCCTGCCCCAATCATACAGGATGAAGGGACCTACCGAGGCCTCCTCTGCTGTAGGGTCCGTGTGGCTGTGGAAACTGGCCCTGTCGTCATCCTCATCCATATACACTGGCGGCTCATGGGAAGTCATGAAAGTGGAAGGCTTGAAGAGATGCTTGTTGAGGGGGTGTTGTCGTCTGCTTGTTGAAGACTATATCAGAAAACACAAATTCCAAGAGAGGTCGAGTCAGAAATCACTCTATAAGGTTTTTTAAAATATCATCACATCCAAATCAGCTTATCAGTTCATGTAAGTCTTTCCAGGTTTTTCTGAACTCTGAATGCCCATCATTTCTTATAGCACAATAGTATTCCATCACATTCCTATACCACAACTTGTTCAGCCATTCCCCAACTGATGGGCATCCCCTCAATAATCAATTACCAAAGTCAAAAATATTAACAACCATTTTCAAAATAGACTGGGTTGGTGTCATGGTTCACACTTTAGCTCCAGCCTTCCCTCACACACACAGGAAGTGGATGAATTAACAAACCACCCCTAATATCTTACCAGGGTATTATGGATAGAACATGGATGCCTAACTGTACTGAAAACAGAAAAAACCCCAAAAACCACCAGGCAAAAGGATGGGCCATAGGTTTTAAAGAAAGGGTAAGTTTGCATTAATGTGAAGGTCAAACCCTTCTCACTCACCTAAAGCTATGAAGGAATGGTCAAATCGGAAAAATGGGGAGAACTAGTGAGACCCAATCAACATCTTCACCAGTCACAGTCTAAGAAGCCAGGGTTGCTTGTCCTTCCTCTGGAAGAGGACCAGTGACATTACAGGGTGTGGATTGGGCTTAAGGGAGGGCGAGCTGTGTATTCTCCATCCAGTGACAAAAGTCAGGATGGGGGGCAGCACTGGCCCTGGATTCAGGAGGACCTGAGTTCAAATCCGGCCTCAGACACTTGACACTTACTAGCTGTGTGACCCTGGGCAAGTCACTTAACCCTCATTGCCTTGCCAAAAAAAAAAAAAGAAAAAGAAAAAGAAAAAGAAAAAGTCAAGATGACCAGCAATGGCCCAGGATGCAGGTCTAAGTTCTAAGTTCTCCACAGGGACTGCTTCAGTTGTCTTCACGGACACTTACACAAACCGTTCTCCTCTGCCCATTTCCCCTTCGGGTGGCTTGGTGTAAACTTCTGCCCAATTCACCAATGGGCCTGAAACCTCTCAGTTGCCCTCAGCCTGTCTGCTGAAACAGCTTTCCTTAGAAAACCCATGTTGTTGTGTAAACACCCCATAGAATATATTTCTTTTATAAGATCTGACCTCCTAAATAGGTATTAAGCCTCTGGATCTTTTTTCCCCTGGAAATTCTTTTCACTTTGTAGCTTTCTGGGTAAGCCATGATTAGTCAATAACGTGATATTTTTATATAATGGCATTTATCAACTAGCGAGATGTTTGAAGTAAAAAGTTAATTCCTTTAGTGCTTTGCCCTCAAATCTTGTTTTGCTTCTATCATTGATTCAAAAGGACACAGACACATAGCATGATTTAAAAAAACCAGACTAATACCTCTTCTGTTTAACAAGTTGGAAACTAATGATGAAATTTGTCAATTGCCAACCCTTCTCAAATTATACTTGTAAGAGATATAGAAAAACAAACTGTTCTAAGCCCACAAAAAAAGAAAAACAATCTGTGATCAGATAGGAACCAATGACTTCATGAAACAAGAAATATTCAAAAAATAGTCAAAAGGATGAAAATAACTGACCCATAAAACAGACTGAGGAGAAAGAACCACTGTACTATCTGAAAGCCATGACCAAAAAAGGGGAGCGTCATCATCCTATTTCAAAAAATCTTCAAAGAAAACCGCCAGATCTCTTAGAAACAAAGGGCAAAGGGGCAGCTAGGTGGCGTAGTGGATAGAGCACCAGCCCAGGAGTCAGGAGGACCTGAGTTCAAATCTGACCTCAGCCACTTGAGACTTACTAGCTGTGTGACCCTAGGCAAGTCACTTAAGCCCAAATGCCTCACCAAAAAAAGAAAAGAAAAGAAAAGAAACAAAGGGCAAATCAGAACTAGAAAGAATGCACTGGTCACTCCCTTTAGGACATCTCCAAATGAAAATTCCCAGGAACATCACAGCCAAAATCCTGAGCTTTTAGTTACAAGAAAAAAAAATACTTCAAAGAAAAAAGTAATTCAAGAACCAAGCAGCCACAGAAAGGGCCCCATAGGATTTAGCAGCCACCACCATGAAGGAGCAAAGAGCTTGGCACGGGATATGGCAAAGGCAAAGGACACAGGCTTACAGCCAAGAACAATTTACCCAGCAAAAGTGAGTATAATGTCACAGGGAGAAAAATGGACCATTAATGGTCTTCTATTAGAGCACTTCCAAGAATCCCTGACAAAAAGTCCAAAGAGAACTGGAGAGAAATTTGAAGGTCAAACACAGGAGTCAAGAGAAACAAAAAAGGAAAGGTGAATGAACAATGGAAAGGTTTACATTCTGACACAGCAAGATGATCCATGTGGCCCCTGAGCCCTGTTATCATCAAGGGGCATAGAAGGAGGAGTCTAATTAGACAGAGCCTGGGATAGGTTATGTCTTGATGATCTTAAGAGAAGAACAGAAGAAGAATAGGGAAGGGGGAGTGTTAAAGAAAATTATCCCACATATTGAAGGCACAACAGTAGAAATCTATAGAAACAAGCAGGATAGGTCAGGGGGAGCAGCTGACACGTCAACCTCACTCTTTTCTGAACTGATCCAAAACACACATACAGATACACAGACAAAAAGTCAGTGTCTGTCTGTCTGTCTGTCTCTCACACACACACACACACACACACACAGAGCTGGGTACAGAAATAAATTTCAACAGGGAAAGAGGAGAAGGTGGAGGGAGAATTAGAGGAACTGTAGATTAAGATAGAGACCGATCCTAAGCAAAACAAACTCTAAATATATATAAAAACATTTAGAGTCTTTTTTTGAGGTGGGAAAGGATGGGAACATGAGGTGGTACCGACAAACTAAAGTTTAGATGAACAAGGGTTAGGTTATATAGGCTATGATGGAATACCGCTATCTTAAAAGAAATGATATAAGAGAAAGCATCAGAAAAACCTAGGAAGATCTGTGTGATGCCTAATGAAGTGAACAAAATCAGGAGGACAAATGATACAATCGTGTAAAAGTACACAGCTCTGAAAGGCTTAGGAACACTACTCAGTGGAGTGCCCAACCAGAACTCCCGAGGATTGATGATGCCTCCATCTCCTGAGGTGAAGGACTCACAGTACAGAAGACACTCTTATTGAACAAGGCCACTGTGGAAATTGGTTTTGTTTAACAATACATGTCGGGAGCAGCTAGGTGGCGCAGTGGATAAAGCACCAGCCCTGGATTCAGGAGGACCTGAGTTCAAATCCGGTCTCAGACACTTGATACTTACTAGCTGTGTGACCCTGGGCAAGTCACTTAACCCCCATTGCCCCGCAAAAAACCAAAAACAAACAAACCAAAAAAAACAATACATGTCTGTAAAAGGGTTTGGCTTTTCTTGATTTCTCAAGTGGGGGCAGGGGATGGGGGAAGGATAAGACAGATTTTTACACACACACACACACACACACACACACACACACACACACACACAATTTTAAAATATATAATTTTTTAAAAAGAAAGAAAAGCAAGCTGCAAATCCCAGGTAGTAACTCTACCATTTCTCTTACTCAGACTTTTGGAAATGACAGTTGTTACTTGTGTCCTCCTAAAAACACAAAAATAATAATAAATCTCTAGTTAGCCTTTCCACACCAAGACTCCCAGGGCTTCCACATCCCCCATGCATGGCTAGCCTATGGCAGTAAGTGAGTTGCAATATGAGTAAATGGTAATATATCCAGGCATCCAGGGGGATGAACAGATATGTCTTACAAACAATGGCACTAAGCCCAAGGGATCTAGAAGATACCATTTTAGCAAGTGGCCAAAGAGCCAGCCAAATTACTGGGCACTGTTAGGAAAGGAAGTGGAAACAAAGCAAATCATCGTGCTACACTTGGACCGAATAACAATATGTTCACCCTTGGAATGGCATTTAAATAGAAGTAGGTCTGAATGTTCTGGAGAAAATGAAAATGGCCAAGTAGACTGGGGGTGGGGGTCAGGAGGGGAAAACTGGTTGTGCACAGATAAGGCCGACAACAGAGATGGCTAATACCCATCAAATCATCCATCAGTAGGAGCTGATCAAACAGGAACCTAGTACCAGCCTGAGAGAGGAATGCCCATGAC
Organism: Dromiciops gliroides; assembly: GCF_019393635.1. Classification (NCBI taxonomy): domain Eukaryota; kingdom Metazoa; phylum Chordata; class Mammalia; order Microbiotheria; family Microbiotheriidae; genus Dromiciops; species Dromiciops gliroides. The sequence goes on along the minus strand of NC_057864.1, from coordinate 866,796 downwards.
AAAAGACAGACCACACTGGGCTGAGACGCACGTGGTGGTACCGGCTACCAAAGAGAAATGGCCTCTACGAAGTCGAATTCATGAGTAATAACACCTCTAACGACGAATACAGAAACCCGTTGGCTCGACCTAGGCCTCCAAGACAAGAACTGCTTCTAGCCTGGCTTCATGAACAAAGCAGGAGCTGCTGGTCCAGACTGGGGAGGGAGGGCAACACTGACTGACCTCCTCCAGCAGTGTAGCCATCCCCAAGTACCACCTCTCTCCTGGGCCTGCCTGATGAGAGGGCGGACAACTGTGAGCCTACAACTCTGCCAGGGCACCAAGCCAATAAGAACAGTCCCCTTTAGACCTCGAGTCCCAGGGCCTGGTGACCTTCATGCAGCCCACAATGAGTCAGTCACCAGCAGAGAGGGCGGTGCCAAAGGGACCACAGCCAGCGAGCTGCCTGAGACTTCGCCTTCAGGCCCCATCTTGGTCCCTGCCTCTGGTTGTGCCAGGTGCGGACAGGCCTCTTGCCCATCATTCACAAAGGGCCCCTGTGGCCCGAAGCCGTGCACCTTCTCTCCTTCAAAGCCGACAGCACCAGTTCTTCTTGAGGACACAGCCCTGGCCTGCCAGCCTCCAGACCCGAGCCCATCACTCTGGTCCTGTTGGGCTCACGGGGTCGCCACGGCTGCCGGTACTGACACAATGAGCTGGGCTCGCCCAGCCTCCCCACGCTTGTCCCTGCTCGAAATCATCCAAACTCAGGCGTCCGTTTTGGGTCCTGACACGGCCCCGCACCTTAACAACTCTTCTGCATTAGAAGGTGAACGAGCCCAAGCCCAACCATGGTGCTCACTGGACTGCGGCCTAACCTGCCATCCCCCACAAAGGCCAACAGCCTGAGAAACAGCCTCACTTTCCCAAAGAGAAAAGGGGGTTGGGGGTTACAGGGACTTCCAGGGAATGGGAGAGGGGGAACCTCAAATTCCCAACTCCCTTGTTTTGAGGAACTACAGCAAGGTGACCAGAAGAAAAGAGAGAGAAAAAAGAAAGGGCCTTTCTTCAGCAGCCGATCACCCCCAACCCCAATCTGAGGGATTGTCTCAGAAAGCACAAAGCCCAGAGAGGTCAGACAGGGCCCACTCTGGCTTTGACAAGTGAGTGGGCAATCCCTTTACAGACATGAGGGGATTTGGGTCAGGTTTTTACATCCAAGAGCATTTATTCCCTTCTGAAATATTGCCTACCGTATTTGGGTACATTTTCCTAAACTGGGGGTTGGAAAAACATGTCCTGGGGTGGCTAGGTGGCGCAGTGGATAGAGCACCGGCCCTGGAGTCAGGAGGACCTGAGTTCAAATCCAGCCTCAGACACTTAACACTTACTAGCTGTGTGACCCTGGGTAAGTCACTTAACCCCCATTGCCCTGAGCAAAAAAAAAAAAGAAAAACATGTCCTTGTCCAGTAAGTGAATTCTAAAGAGGACGCACTCATTTGTCCTGTGGTTTTTTGGGGTTTGTTTTTTTTTTTGGGGGGGGGGGTTACCTTTTTGGAGTACATATACAAGTTTGGGGTCCTGCCTGGAACGGGAATGCCGGCTTTCGTCAGCTTTATGAAATACTTTTGCACTCGGCTAGCAACCTAAGGGAAAGAAAAAAAGGTTTTTAAAATAGTCAAGTGGCTGCTGCTTACAACTTCTATGGCACAGAGAGATTGTACAGCGGCATCAGTGGGGTAGAACTAGAAGCAGGTATCTTCATAGGGGTCGTCTACTATCAGCGATTATGTCACATGGTCTCAGACAAATTTCAGGTGAGGACAACTGGAGCCAAAGATAAAGTCACTAATCAGCCTATTGGCGGAAGGAATGTCCAGGGTGGAATCCGTTTTGGAGAAACGGAACGAGATGCCCTTTTAGCACATGGCACTTCCTTTCTGCTTCACGACCGCCTCTTCAACTGTTTTGACCGCTCAGTTGCCCACGTGTCTGTATGAAGTGTGGGAGCTCACTGTCACCTCTGCTAGAGAAGCTACCACCTTCCTGGTCGGCCATGCGCAACAGGAAGTATAACTTCACTGTGTGTAACCGTAGTGACACCATCGACACAGTTTCTGTTCCTTACGTATTCTGATATTTTGTAGCTGAATTGGAAGCTATGAACATCAAAGTCAAACTTGATGTCATCTAACTATTCTGTTCTTCCTATCTTGGTCTCTCAAGGTTTTTGTTTCAGATATATTTTCCATTTAAATTTATTTTTAATAAAAAAATTTTGAGGGGTGGGAGTTGGAGAAATTTGAAAAAAAATAGTAAAGTGGCATCTCAAACACAGTTAACTCTTTTGTTGTTGTTGTTTTGTGGGGCAATGAGGGTTAAGTGACTTGCCCAGGGTCACACAGCTAATTAAGTGTCAAGTGTCTGAGGTCAGATTTGAACTCAGGTACTCCTGACTCCAGGGCCGGTGCTCTATCCACTGCGCCACCTAGCCGCCCCCATAGGTAACTTTTAAAAAATCAAAATCGGGCAGCTAGGTGGCGCAGTGGATAGAGCACCGGCCCTGGAGTCAGGAATACCTGAGTTCAAATCCGGCCTCAGACACTTGACACTTACTAGCTGTGTGACCCTGGGCAAGTCACTTAACCCCAACTGCCTCACTAAAAATGAATGAATGAATGAATGAATGAATGAATGAATGAATGAATGAATGAATGAATGAATGAATGAATGAAAACCATCCCCTCAGCTGGGTGCTGCAGGAGAGCTGCTACTCTACCCTGGGAAGAGGAGTCTCCATGCCCAGAGTTCTCTACACCAGGCATGTCCCACTCCAAGAGAAACAGACTGACTGAGAAAAGGACAGGCCCACACACATTCTTTAGGCAGTGCTGTGTACACCCAGCGCTCTGCTCCACACTAATCAAGTCCGGACCAAACAAAAGCCGTGAAAGCTACTTTGGACCCTCTGTTGGATGTTCTCCAGACCCTCACACCTTGGAGGGGGAGTCCCCATGGAAAAAGGGCTTCTCTGACCAGTTCCATTTGTCATGCTGTGTATTCATTTCACATCTTCACAGAAATGATTCTGAGGAAGAGGAGAGACACACCAGAGGGCCACAGGGGCTCTGAACCCAGAAAAGGTGAAGAGAGCTTGCTGTGTGAATGCTGGCACCTGCCCCATACCACACGCCCAGGCCAGAGCTGTGTAGTAAAATAATGGAATTTGGCAGATGCCCAGGGGTCCAACTTGACTGATTTAGTAGTGTTTGAATTGTGAATGAGAAACTAAGTACCCACTTAAGACGATTAGATTTTTAGCCACCTAGTTTAAACTTGGCCAACCCTGAGGAGGACTGTCTTCAGAGGCTGTGGACTGCGTCATCGACAGGGAACCAGTCTCAGCCACACTACTTGAAGGACCTACCCTTTGGGGGAGGGAGAAAAAGGTAAAAAAGGGGACCCCAACAGGAAGTAACACACCCTCTCACTCGCTCTCTGGCCTTGAAGGAGCTTCGGAGCAGACTGGCTGCCATAGAAATTATGGACCCCTGGTGGTGAGTTAAATCCAGCCCTTTGAATTAGCTGAGCTGGAAGCGAGTTTGGGGATTGTAGAGGCTTTTGTTAGAGTTAGGGGGATTATCCATTTTCCTCTTACCCTATTCCCTTGTCATTGGCTTAATTAATTTCACCTTTGGTGTGTATTTTATTCCCATTAATAAAACCTGATTCGTTTGTGGAAAAGAGGCTGTGAGGCTCCCTTCTTATTGGCCTGGGAGAAAGATCTAAAAAGGCAGTTTGGAGGGGAGGAAACCTTGTACCTAGAGGTCCCTCATTATTTTCTGAACCCCAATATTACAGCAAGCCACCCAATTAACTCTCCCCATATTAAATTTGGCCCCTACGGTTGGCCTGCACCCTTGAAGTCATGGGTTCAAGCCCTGTATCTGACATAGCCTGGTGACTCCCACAGAGGAGGTGTCTTCCCGTGCCCAGGCGCCACTCCTATGGTGGGCTGGTATACAGAGCACCCAAGGAAGGTAGAAGGTATGGGACAGGCACATGATGGGGGTGGCGGGCTACACCAGGCCACCCACCAGGAGCTCCTCCAGAGGAGAGCAAGAGCAGAAACAAGTTATGGAGGGTGTGCATGTGCGTGTGCGTGCGTGTGTGTGTGTGTGTGTGTGTGTGTGTGTGTGTGTGTGTGTGTGTGTGTGAGAGAGAGAGAGAGAGAGAGAGAGAGAGAGAGAGAGAGAGAGAGAGAATGTCTGGTGTGTGTACCATGTGAGTCAGGGTAGAGTGTGTGGTACATTGTGTGAGTGGAGGGGTATGTGTGAGCAGTGTATGGGACCATGTGTGTGATGTAGACAAGTAAGAGCGAGTTTGGAGTACATTTATGAGTGAGTGAGTGAGTGAGTGAGTGAGTGAGTGAGTGAGTGAGTGAGTGAGTGAGTGAGTGTGTGTGTGTGTGTGTGTGTGTGTGTGTGTACACACACAAATATGAAAGAGACAGGGACAGAGAAAAAACACTCAAGGAGCAGGGGGTGGAGCCAGGTCCAAGAAGGGGCAGGAGAGAGGCACAACAATGTCCCTGGTCTTCTCTGAGTGCCTAGGATGGACAGCGAGGGGAGCTTGCCTCAGGATGGGCAGCCCTGCCTGGGTCTGGGAGGATGACAGAGCTTCCTGGGCCTTGGAAGGAGAGCCGCAGGGAAAACCCCCACTGATCCCAGGGCGAGCCTTCGGCAGACACCCAGGAAGCCACAGCAGCAGTGCCAGGTCAGCTCCCCCAATGAGGAGTGCACTCTGCAGACCCCAAACGCTTGGCTCCTGGCTCCCCTCCACCCCCACCCCACCCCGACTCCTCCCGCCCAGGGCAGCAGAGGAGCTGGCCTCAGGCATGGTCACCTGCTTGGCCGTCCTGTTGCCCAGCTCATCGGCGATCTTCTGCCAGCGCCGAGACTCGACCTCCTCTGGCGGGTATTTCAGGAGGAGCTGCTCCAGTTTTTTCTAGAGAGAAGACAAGGGTACGCATGTGATGGAGGCCAGGGGCTTCCTCCCGTCCCAGCATGTCTGTGCAGTGACCGGGAGCCTCCTCACCTGCTCCTCCACGGTCCAGAGCTGATTGAACGTCTCTGGCTTGGTCTCGTCACACAGGCGTCCTCTTATCATCTGGTCAGAGAGATGAACACAGGGAAGGGCTTAGGGAAGAAGTGGAGGGGACCCTCGACCAAAGACCTTTCTGACCATGCCCATCCAGGGGACCACAGATCACTTCTGGCTTTGAGGAGGCAAGGGCAGAGCCATGGTTTGGTAAGGGTTTAAGGTAAGGGTTTGAGGGGCCAGAGGGCAGGAAGGGATCCCCCTTCCAGAAAAGCCTCACGAGGCCAAGGAAGGGCGTTTCCGAGACCATGGCAAACCCCCAAAGCGTCCCTGTGAAAAGGGGGAGTTTTTATGATAACCCAACAAGGGAAAAGGTCTTCTCCAGTTAGTGACTTCTAAAGGCTTTGGAAGAAAAGCTCTCCCATCTTTTCCTTACCTGGGGCCGGCTGCAGGAACCCTCGGGACCATCACTTAAAGGCAGCACAGAATAGGAAAAGGTTTCCCCGTCCTTTTTAGGATCTAATGGACTTTTCGGTCTGGCAGGTAAACCTACTACAAACAATACCAGAATATGGAATTATTCCCTCAAAACCCAGTATGAGATTTCCCACTTAAGCCTGGGCGGACGCCAACCATGACTGACCTTTATCAAAGACCAACTTCACCCGCCTCGTTTTGCGTTTGCGGTTTCTAAATTCTCGCTCAAAGTTTCCAAGGGTGTTGGTGTATTGGTCCCACGCAATCTCTGGTAATTGGACAACTCTCTGTGGAAATGGAAGCCCTATATCAGTCTGGAAAACAAAAAAGCGAGGAACAAAATTTAATGCAAAAATATTCAGCACCTGTTAATAGGCACAATCACTTCTCCTCTACCACCATCAATGTAGCCACTGAAAAGGGAGAGGGCTGGAGAGGGGAGGGAGAGAGAACCAAACGGTCCCCCTAAGCCTCCACGAAATAGCCAACGGCATGCTCAGGAACGGAAGCGAAGCTTTAAGCACCACACAACTTGTTAAAAAGAGAAATCCTACAGAAGCACACCCATTACGCTTTGTCACACAAGTCCTAAGGAAACAGATGCACTGCAACGCCCTCACCAGCCTCACAAGACGTGACTACACCTCATCTTCCAACCTTCCCTAACAAACCAAAACCAACAAGTCTGAACCAAAGCAGAAGCCTACTGACCCTTGTCATGGCTATGGCTGTGTAAGCCGGAACTGCTCCTTCCTACACATCCTGTGGAGAAGAACCCATTACGAATCCTCCCCAGACACAGAAAACCCACTGCACTTTCTCCTCTGCTCACAAGTCAGATGTAAGTTTGTTGACGCTGTCCTTCCACCAAGCATCACATCACCTGCCCTCACCCTGTCCCCCAGGGCAAGGAAGCTGAGCCCCATTCTACAGTGTCCCATAAGGCCATGGGGCTGCTTTCCCCTACACATGGAGTCCCTCTAAGCAAACCACGCATAACCATGAAGCCACCAGGTACCAATGAGGAAGTGTGAGATAAGTGAAGCAGACCCCCCACCCCCTGAAGGGACCCCAACCTCTTCCTTTGACAAAGGAGGAAACTCAGGCCCAGAGTGGCAAATGACCAGGCCTCTGATGATAAATCTACTACTCTTACTGCAATGCCAGGTTTGGTTTTTGAAAAATCCTTCTTGCTGTTGTTCAGTCGTTTCAGTCACATCTGACTCTCCGTGGCTCCATTGAGGGTTTTCGTGGCAAAGATACTGGAGTGATTGGCCATCTGCCATCTCCTTCTCCAGCTCATTTTACAGATGAGGAAATTGAGGCAAACAAGAGTTCAGTGACTTTTCCAGGGTCACACAGCGACTCAGTGTCTGAGGCCAGATTTGAACTCAGGACACTGAGTCTTCCTGACTCCAGGCCCCGTTCTCTGTGCACTGTGGCACTCGTAACCGCCCAATGAACATCCCTTACCCATGAACAAAGAAGTTCTGTGATCACGGACATCTAAAATTCTGCATGGAAAAACGAACATCTGCCAAGTTCACAGCGCAGAGTTTAGAAAGGAAAGAAGGAAGCAGTTACCAAGAAACCCGCCTCACTCAAATCAAGGGCTAAACAACCATGGCCGATCCATGACTCCACGGAGGGGTAGTGCCTGGAGCGGTCCTGATTTCAGGGCCAAGAGGCCCAGGTCCAACCATGCTGCAAAGACCCTGAAACCCACCCAAGAAAGGTCCCCCATGTCCTGAGCACAGAGACGCTGCCAAGCCCCCAATCTGCTTCCCATATTACGTGGAACTGAGCAGCACATGAACACTCGGGGGCCCATTACAGTCAAGTACTGCATCTGAATGGAAGGAAGATCAGGATCAGCCCCACCCCGGCCCCCAATCCTCGGGATCGCCTCCAGAGATGGCCTCGGGAATGCTAATGACCCAGGCGGGTGACTGGGTATGTGTCTACAGGGAGCATGAAATCTCATCACACGCACAGAGCTTAGAGCCCGCCAACTATGACAAAAGGTTTGGGAGCTGTTCTCTTGACACTCCGATGTGGAGGAAATGCCATTCATACACACAGAGTAGGGATAATAAAGAATAACCAGCATCTACAGAACATGGGTTGTGAGCTAAATCCTCTACAGAGATGATGCCAGAGTCACACAGCTCCTAAGTGTCTGGCCTTGCTGACCCCAGACCCAGGGCTCTGGGCACCATGCCCCGCCCCATGCTCCCCCAACCGGAGGGGCTTGTCTTTCTCTAAGACCAAAATTCCATTAGTTCATACTGGGAGACTTTCCCTTTTTGTCAAAAAAAGGAACGTGGAGATTAAAGTGTCGAGCTTTTTTAACTAAATGCCACAAGGACTTCCACGGGGCTGCTGTTTTTGTCAATAGGAAATGCTTTCTCTATGCAAGGATTTGTAAAAAGAATCAGATCCCAAAGTCTAACCCTTCAGGTCCTTTCCCAGCAACCTCATTCATTCTGTTTTGCTCAGATGACTCCACCCCAGGCACCACATGAGCTCTGCAGGGACAAGTGTCTTCTCTTCTGGACAGGGCACCAACAAGAGCTCGGCCTCAGAGGAGAGGGGATGGGCCCGAGGAGGCCCGCCCAGGTGCAGGGAAGGAGGAGAGGGGGAGGAAGCTTTAACAGCAGAGAACAGATACCAACAAAGCTTTAAAAACACCCACTCGGTACCTTCTTCTGGAGTCTTTCCACAAATCCAATGGGATTTCTCAGCGCTTCTCTCTGGTGTCTGCCTAAACTTTCGAGGTCTTGGACTGCTTGAGTACGTTGAGCCTCGAGCACAGCAACCGTCTGTAACAGTCTCTGATAACTACAGAGACAAAGGGAGACATCTCACCAAAAGGCACGAGCAACAACAAAGACAAACTGAGTGCAAACCGTGAGCGACCCTTACACAGTCTTGTAAAGGTGACCTGAACCAGGCGAGTCAGCCAAGTGTTGTACTTGGAACAAATGAGGTCTTCCCAAGGTACGGGCAAGCCTCCCACCCACCCACTAGTCCAGATGCTCTGACACCATTTTACAACCACGTGCCAAAACAACTGCCCAAGTGCCTGAGGTGGGGAAGAGTCACCCTTTAACAGAACATGTCCCAGCATGACCCGGGCCAAGCCTCTCATGGGGAGGGCAGGACATCACCCCACCAAGGCCACACACACGTGAAGCTCTCCACAGGAAAGGGCAGAGCCTGGGCAGTGTTAACAACTTCTAGGGGGCAGGGCAGGGCAGGGGAACCTTCCTACCCAAAGCTCAGGCCTGGGCTGAGGAGGACACACAGTCTTGAAAGGAGTCCTCCAATCTGAAGAAAACAAAGTGGGCAGAAATGCTCTCTCCCACTGGCTACCCCGATGGAGCGGTTCTGGGAGCGTTTTCAGGAATGCTCCTCAAGCAAAGGGCTTTACTTGGTACCCCTAGAAACTAGCACACGGCCCAGTACCTCGTAGGGGCTAAACAAATGCAAGCTGAATTATTCTAATACAGGAAAGGTGACAGGAGACAAAGCAGCAAAAACAGAAACGGGCTCTTCTCAAGGAATGTGCACTTCAGGGTTGGCTTGAATTTGGGTCCAGAGTTTGGAGAGAAGATGGGGAAGCCCTCCCACCCACACTGTCCCCCCCCCCACCTCCAGACATGCACACGCACGAACACACGCACGCATGCATGCACGTACACACACCCCACCCCACCCCCAGCCCAGTCACCAACTCCCTGCAGTGAAGACTTGGGACCTGAGAGTCAAGGGACCTGGGCCATAGAGCTGACCCTGCTGTTTCTAGGACATGTCACCTCAAGTCCGTCTGTTTCCCTGACTCCATTTCCAAGGGCCCCTTGGTTCTAACAAAGGTGACCAACAGCCTCAAATGTTACTGCAGCTTCCAGGCAACACATAAGAAGAAATAAATCAAGCCTTGCCACCTCTCAAAGGCTACTAAGGACACGAGTTCTAATCTCAACTCCAACACTTACTGAGCATGTTATGTGAAAATCTTTGTGCAAAGCAGCGGAATACCAGACGAAACGAGGCAGGGAAAGTGAGATCCCACAAGTCTATCTCTGTTCGGCCGCATGCCCCAGGATCATGAAGGAGCACACAGCTAGTGTGGGGAACCAAGGAAAGGGGAAAGGTGGAAAATGAAGCCTCGTTAGATTAGCTCTTTACATGGTGCAGCTGATGGAGGGAAAGTTTGGAAGTCAACAAGTCTGGGGACCAAGCATCATTTCCAGGATGTTGCAGATATTCCCTCACCAGGGATTCCCTACACAAAAGGAATCTCTGGTCTGACGACCACAACGATGACCAAGACAACAGGATGCTCTGAGTGATGCAGAAACCCAAGTTCGGGAGGCGCCAAACCTAGGCAGTCCCAGCCCACAGGCAGCCTCACCATCTTCTTGCCGTTCACCCTGGCTTTTGGGAAGGACACAAGAAGGGACCCAGCTATGGCTCCACCGCAGACTTAGCTTTCTTTGGCCTGTGCCTAATCTCTGGTTCCCAGGGCTGAGCACAATTTGGCACACGATCAAATGAAGTGCCTGAACAAAGTGCTGTCCCACTCCCTTCTTCCACTCCTCCACCAAAGGGCCGAGGAGCCCAGCACTGCAGAGGTCTGGGGCAGCGTCTCACAAGTCTTCCTAGGACCGCCCGGGCACTGTCACAACAGGGAAGAGGGGCTTGCCAGGGTCCCACAGGTAGGCTCACAAACAGGGCCTCAGCTTTCAAAGCCAGGAAATGAGAAGTGGGGAAACCAGGTGGGAAGCTGTCTCTCCAGATGCTAGCAGAGAAAGGGAAAATAAGATGTCACCTAGACACTGGGACAGGGGACGTGGTTAGACCAAAACAGAACCTGGCTGCGATGAGCAGGAGGGAAGGGAGGACAAGGACTCTGACACCATTAAAAGAGATAGGAATGGGGGCAGCTAGGTGGCGCAGTGGACAGAGCACTGGTCCTGGAGTCAGGAGGACCTGAGTTCAAATCCAGACTCAGACACTTGACATTTACTAGTTGTGTGACCCTGGGCAAGTTGCTTAAACCCAACTGCCTCACCAAAAGAAAAAGAGAGAGAGAGAGAGAGAGACACACACACACACACACACACACACACACACACAGGAATGAGTTTAAAGAATAAATCTTGCCCTTCCTAAACCATTCATTAAATAATTCCTAAAACTATGTAAAAATGCTGTGAGGCTTTTTTCTATCATTGCTCTTAGAATTCGTTATTTTTACAGCCTTGCATAGTTACCAACCATTTCTAAAGCTGTTAGTTTAACTTGTATGATACTTGACAATTAATTTTTTTTTTTTTAGTGAGGCAATTGGGGTTAAGTGACTTGCCCAGGGTCACACAGCTAGTGTTAAGTGTCTGAGGCCGGATTTGAACTCAGGTACTCCTGACTCCAAGGCCAGTGCTCTATCCACTGCGCCATCTAGCTGCCCCTTGACAATTAAATTTAATATTTAATACAGTCTACTATGGACAATGCACTTCCTAAGATCCACGGGAAAAAAGAAAACATAGATAAGCTGCCCCCACAAAGCTTAGGAGCTTACTGTGGAGTGCATGCGTGCCAATTCGGAACAGAACATTAACTTTTTTTTTTGCAGAGACTGATTAGTTTAAAATTTTTCCTCACTGTTCACTGTCTGATCAAAAGGCCGAGTGCAAAAACATGCAAAGAAGGGATACTAATTTTTGACAAAGAAATCTCAACTTTTTTTTAAGAAATGAAAAAAAAGTCAGCCACGTTTATATCTAAAAATAATAAAATCTTTAAAATTCTCCAAACTGAAAAGCTCAGAGCCTTCTGTTTTCTGTAATGTGGCTGAAAAAAATCTTTATTTTTACTTGACTCTAACTGAAGTTTAACATATGATAAAAAAAATGTTACTCAAATATTATTCTGAGAAGAGGCTTAGGTTCCAAGCTGCCAAAGGGGTCCATGACACCCACAAAAGTCAAGAAGCCCTGATTCAGCAAAGCTGGGTCACTTCTTGAATTATTCGCTTTTTTCTAAATCCATATTCCCAAATTTCCAATGCCAGAAACAACATCAACAAGCAAGCAAAGCCCTAGACACTCATGGTTGCCATTAATGTAGTAGTACCTACTACAGAAAATCAAAAACAGAAGAGCACCTCACTCCAGTGTCAGGCTGTACTGCGGAGCTAACCAGAAATTACATCGATGCCGAGAAATCAGCAAACGCTGCCGATTCTTGGATGCCCTAAACGCTGTCCCAGAGTATTGGGGTATCTGGGTGTTCTGTGGCGTGAGAACTGCTCATCCAACTCTGGGGTTCACTGCACACACCCACCTCCCAGCTGTAGCTCCAAGAAGCTGCAGCATGAGAACGGGGCCACGCCCTGGTCAGAGCATCTGTGCAGATGAGTCGAACCAGGCTGAGGATAACCAACAGGCGTCAGACGCACAGACGAGTAAGGGAGGCATTTACCCCAATCACGAGAAGACTTTCCCCAGAAAATGGGCTAATGAGAACAGTTTGTTCCTGGCCACAAAGGCGGCTGAACCAGGAACCATGGAGTGCTTCAGAGCTTGCTCAGACATCGAAGAGGACAAGGCCATGCACCGCAACCTGGGCCGTTGTCCTGGTCTTGACTTTGTGCAACTTTGTCTCACGTAAAACCAATTCACCTACAAATTAAGGCATCATCCATGATGTCATTGGTCCTCACTGAAAACGAAGGGCAAACAACCCCTGTCCCAGTATCTGCTTTCCAAAAAACCTGCCTTACTCGGTCTCAAGAAAAGCCCATCCAGACTAAGCAGGAGACTGCCACAGGAATCCATGAAACAAAGGAAAACGGAAAAGGGCTCCAGTCCTGAACTTCAGCAGTGACAGTATCAGAACAGAAAAGAGGGCAGAGGAAAGAAAGAAAGGGTAGTTTTTAGACAACTTAAAATACCCAATCAAGAGATTCTTGCCTCACATGCTTACTACTGAAGGAATGGAGCTTACCAATTTTGATATTCTCATTAGAAGTGAGGCCCAGGGGCACCTAGGTGGCGCAGTGGATAGAGCACCGGCCCCGAAGTCAGGAGAACCTGAGTTCAAATCCGACCTCAGACACTTAACACTTACCAGCTGTGTGACCCTGGGCAAGTCACTTAACCCTAATTGCCTCACCAAAAAAAGAAAAAAGAAAAAGAAAAGAAGTGAGGCCCCAAATCAGGATGCAGTTGTAGTACACAGAAGCACAGCCCCCAGGTTCGCCTTGGCTAGGCAAAGACAGAGAACTTTTTATCCTAGTTCTGAAGGCAACACAAACCCTAATTCCATGAGATGTTTGGTCAGCTGGTCTTGTATTCCTTCATCTTGGTGAAGATGTGCAAAAATGAAAATAATGACAATAATTACAGCTGACAGACCAGTATCTGCTGCAGACAAAGAGCTAAAGCCATAGAGACTCTCCCAATCAAATCACTGTATGTTCTGATAGCTGGTGACTCCAGTGCAAAAGCAGGTTAGAGGTGAAGATAGTGGGAAATACGATTTAGGAATGAGGAATACAGGAGGCCGGAGACTGTAAACACCAAATAATCGTGTAACATCTCACATCTCTATAGCCTGAATGCTTTTCCCAGGAGGTACTAGACCTGGGGAGCGCCCCATAACATGCCCAAAAAAAGGAATTATATTTTATAAGAACCAATGTTACTGATGTGGGAGTCACTGCTGTGCAGGCCATGAAGGCAGAAAACTGACTTCTTAGTGCAAAGAGCAAAATGAATACAAGTCTAGAAAAACAACAATGGGGACAATATCTGCAACATCATTAAAAAGACGTCTGGGGGCAGCTAGATGGCGAAGTGGATAGAGCACCAGCCCTGGATTCAGGAGTACCTGAGTTCAAATCCGACCTCAGACACTTAACACTTACTAGCTGTGTGACCCTGGGCAAGTCACTTAACCCCAATTGCCCCGCAAAAAAAAGAAAAAAAAAGAAAAAAAAAGAAAAAAAGAAGTCTGGCTGATTTAAACAAGTTACAATAATAGAAAAAGACAAATGGATGGGGGGAAACAAATCCACATAACTGAAAATGTCATTTCAAAGACAAACACAAATCAAGCATCATGACACGAGGAGAAGGGAAAAAGAAAATCTATTAAGATTTTTTTTTAAAACAAACTTTTCCTTAACCTTTACCCTTAACACCATAGGTTTGCATGTCCATCTTAGGAAAATAGGAATGGTACAGATGTAAACAAAGCATAAACAGAAGAAATAACTTCTGAGGGCACCGAAGGACAAATTTTCATGGTATCTGAAAGACGGGAAGATGCCAAAGGAGAGGAAAAAGATCTCAGACCTTATTTTTCTTGAAATGGTAACTAAGAAACTACCAGTAATTACTGAACCTCCATCCACATGTGTAGGGAACAAGGAACGACTGTTCCATAGCAAATCCTATGTGTTCACTCACAACGGACAATGACGATGGTTGAAAAGCATTTAATTTGGGAGAGTGGCCCGGCACCTGCAAGATTCCCCTCCAGGAGCACGTCTAAATCAAGCATGGTTCACTGCAAGACAGGACATAGTCATCCTTGTTCAGCCTCATCAGTGGCAAAGTCCTGTGGGTGCTCCTGATGCGGATCACCTGGAGCTGATGTCATTCCTTAAGCGTGTGGTCCGACTATCCACACAGGAAAAACCAAAGGGAAGAATCCTTTTTGTCCAAACTGTTGTGTGAACTTGGATAGAGAGACCCTGTACAGTTTGTTTAGGCATGTGAATGCAGGCGCTCGCACGCACACACGCACACACACGCACACACACACGCACACACACACGCTGTTGTTCATCGAAGAGGTCCAATGACATATCACAGCTGGTGTCCTGTCTTATGAGTGAATGGATCTCAGTGAGACAGAGTTGCACAAAGTCCTCGGCCTCACTCTTTCTTCCAGAGTCCGGAGTCCGGAGTGCAGACAAAAGCCAACATGACTGGCAACAGCCCAGGATGCAGTAGACTGGCGCCTTCAATGTCTGACCAAGCTCCGAGTACTCCCCAGCTCTGGGCTCAGCCCTCTCCAATGCTGCTGGAACAAAATGTTCTCATCTGCCCCTTCCACTGGGGCAAGTCTTCAGCATCCCCGGCCTCACCAACAGGTTTGGTTTGAGGTGCTTTTGCTGGGTGTGGCTCCTGCACGTACTGCAGCTCTTGGAGCCCCAGGTGAGGCAGCTCGTCCTAGATCCTCCAGATGACCCACAGTACTCTTAGAGACAAGGCCCCATTCTCAAACGCTAACACTTCTTCACTAGTTCTGTCCTATGTCTGGCGATCACAGACTATTATAATCCTCCCCCAAAATGGTAAGTTGAAGATTACCCAGAAAGGTAATGGAGAGGCAGATGGCAGGTGTGAGCAGGCAACACTGCATCACAAATAAGGAGTCCTGCAAAAGAAGTGCTACAAAAGGCATCATCCATTCTGAAGGAATTATGATCAAAATGCTACCCATTCCAAGAGAAAGAACTGATGGTGTCTGAATACAGATTGCAACATACTTTTTTTAACTTTCTTTTTCTTGCAGTTTTTTGATCTATGTTTTATTTCCCAACATGACATATGGAAATGTTTTGCATGACTTCACATGTATAACCTATCAGTTGAATTGCTTGCCTTCTCAGTGTTGGGGGGGAAGAGAATTTGGAACTCCGAGTTTTAAAAATGAATGTTTAAAAATTGTTCTACATGTAATCAGGGAAAATAAAATGCTAAATATTCTTTAATTAATATTAAAAATTAAATGGAGGGGAGGCATCATCCAAGAAATGGACAGCCCCCCAAATGTCAGTCACATGCTAAGGACAGAAGGGAGAAGAATCCTGGGGCTCCATGGGTAGGCAGGCAGGCCCCCCAGATCGCGGGGGGAGCCCCATGATGACAGAGAAGAGCACAGACAAGAGTCACCCATGATGGGCAGACATGAAGAGCAACCACCACATCAACAAGCTCACTTCTATACTGGCAATTCCATTAGGAAGATACCAGGAAAAGAAAAAGACCAAATAACGTCTCTGGATAGTCCCTTAGAGATCACTTATACAAAAATTGGTTCAATGTAGAAATATGCCGAATGGAACTAAGGATGAGGCTATGGGTCTAATGTTATTGGGCAGGACAGAATTGAAAGCCACCCTAAAATACACACCTTTAAATGTTATGGACAGAAGCCTTTCCCTCTGCACTCAACGTAGATATAGCAACATTAAACACATTAAAGAAAAAAAAAAAGATTCTGAATTCAAGATATGATCCAAAGATAACAAAACACTAAAGCGAAGTCATCGGTAAACCCGATTTCTTCAATCCTCTCCCAGTCATCAGATCCTTGGACAACAGATGATGTCAGTGAGTTGATGTGAGGCCACACTGAAGCTTTCCTCCCTCAGACAGGAGGTCAGAGCCTCAGTCTCTCCTGCCAGCATCTCCTGAAGAGCCCAGTCACCTCCATGCCACACGAGGCATGCACCAAGGGTGGACTCGGGAGATAGAGGCAAAATTAGATGGATACAAATCCTTTCCTTATGAATCTATGCAGACAGTGACATGAAGCGAGATGATCGTGGTCTGTCCTCACTGAGAGACTGAAAACTCTTTCTGGGAAAAGCAGGACAACATGCAAACACAAACAAGACCTTGTGTGGTACCCTGGTACAAACAGGAACAGAAAGTTCAGCGTCTGGTAGGTTTGCAGCAGGCTGGATGTCCAGGCGGCAGGCCTGGCTTTCCTTTCCTTCTCTGTCAGAAAGCCAAAAGCAAAATGGTTCCTATCTTTGCAGCCATGGATTAACACAGACTGAAGGCTGAAGGCAACTAGCGAGGAGGCCACATGGCCCTGTCCCCCGAATCCTCATTCTAATGCTACAGAAGGCATGCCAAGTGGGTCAACGATAAGAATCTGGGTCAGCTTTTAAGAGAGATGGTGAAAACAAGAGGAAACTATATGGAACCCTACAAGACTACACTATAGACATGAAACAGGATGAAATCTACACAGCCAGCCTGCTCTGATGAGAAATCACTGTTCTATCATTTCGTTAACATTATTTTTGGTTTTGCCTATTTTAAAAATAAATTTATGATATTAAATATGGCTTGTTTACATATGTACAAGTAGAATCAGACACATATGCAAGATCAAATAGTCTGTAAAGGTTGCCTCAAGAGAAGACACTGGTATTTTTAGGTTTTCTGTTTCCTTTGGGTCTGTCTAGATTGGCCCACAGGAAATGAAATTAGCCAAGCCTTTCATTTACACCCAATACTGCTGCATGCATGGAGAAGCAACTTTTCAAAAAAGGTGACATGGGAATCATGATCACACCAAAGTCGCTCACCCCCAAACTTTGTCATATCAATCTGTTAAGTCTTTATACCATATCGTTCCTTAGTTAGCTATTCTTAATGTCCAAGAATTGTATTGTTTGTGGTGCTTGTGTTGATCACGTCACTATTCCAAAATGAATTTCCTATTATTTCCTCTAATATTGTACTCAAGTATCTTCAATAAAATTGTGTTGCAAATTGCTCCTTTTATAAGAAAAAAAAAAGACTACACTATAGAGGGGAAAACAAAAAAATGTAAAGACACACATAACCTGCAACAAATCTCAAATCAACTTCAAAAGTACCTTTGTATTCTGGCTCAGTCACTCAGCCTTTCTGGGCCTGGAGCTAGACATTCACCCTAGGGCCTAAGAGCTAAAGAACATCATTCCCTGACTTAACAGCCCAATAGTCCTGTTGAAAAAGGAAGAGATTGATGCAAAATGAGCTGCTTTTCAGAGGTCATCATTGGCTCATGGCAGTCACTGCTTACTTTCCTAGATGTTTACTAATCACGTTCCAATTATCCAAAGCATGCTGATTGGCTATCTCTTGGGTGACACCCACCTCACCCATTCTCCACAATCCCATCAGCTAGTGCTTTCGGGATTCAAGGACACAATTTATAAGGCTCCTGAGGACCCTGGATGCTGTTAACCCTTCTCTGCTTATCTTGGGCTGGAATTGCCTAGAAATCCCTTCAGTTCCATCTTCCAAGGGTCATTCTACATGAGAAAAGAGGCTGTTGTGCACTGGCCACAGTCACCATCCCCTCCACCCCCGTAGGGGTCCTGGGCCTTTTCCCCCAACACAGCGATCAATCTAATGAAGAAATGAAGGAATGAACAAAGAAAGCAAAGTCCATCTTTTGGCTATCCTTGGCTTTCCTTGCTAGCATCGAGCTCCATCTCTACCTGACCTTTCACAGCCAAGATGCTCGGGACTTCCCTGCAGGAGCAGCGGGGGTGGTGCCTCTGGGGGTGGGGAGGGAGGTGCACAAAAGCCAAGAGTGTTCCGTCTCTCACAGGCATGTAGACCATGAATCAGTCTGTCGCCCCCACCGCAGATGGGAACACAGCAGGAATGAGAGGAGCAGGAGAGGTCATCCACTCCAATCCCCCTTTTCAAGATAACGAAATGAGGGCCCACAGAGGCGACTGCCCTGGGTCACACAGGCAGCCTTCCAACCAGGGTCCTCTGACTTCAAAGCCAGCCTTCCTCCTTAACCCTAACAACAGGCATGGGTAGGAGTCCTCTCAAGTTGGCAAAGAGCTCTGTGGTTCTCATGTCAGAGCATCCTCACATCGGCCATGTTAGATACGTCTATTATTGTGCCCATGTTATAGATGAAATGGAGGAGGAGGGCACTTAAGTGCCTGGGCCCAGGTCCACAGAGCTGCTGCTGCTGCTGCTTGTTCTTCATCCTCGAAGAGGATCATGACATCAGGCTGATGTCATGACTTGCACTGAACTGGATTCAAGTGAGGCAGGGCTGTGCAAGGTCACCAACCTCATTCTCTCCTCCTGAGCCACCTGGGTGCAATCATGAAAAATACATCAGGATGACTGGAGATGGCCCCGGATGTTTTAAGGCAGTTGGGGTTAAGTGACTTGTCCAGGGTCACACAGCTAGTAAATGTCTGAGACAAAATTTGAACTCTGGTCCTCCCAACCTCAGGGTCAGTGCTTAATCCACTGCACCACCTAGCTGGCCATGTAGTCCAATTCAGAATCCCCTCAGGCAGGAAATGCCCATTATTTGAGGCCCAGCAAGGACTCCAGAGAAGCTACTTGGAGTCTATCACAAAGAACACAGGGCAGGGTGGTGCAGTGGGCAATCCAGAGGGTCTGGAATGGGAGTCAGGAGCCAACCACACTTCTAACCCACATATCACAACCTATAGAATCTGAATCAGCACACTCGCCCTGTCTGGACTTGACTTCTCCCCTACAGAATGAGAGGGGACCCCAGACAATCTATGGAGACAAAAATCAGAGCTCAGAGCCTCGGCGAGCCAGGCCTGTTTATTCACCTGGCAGAAGTGATGATCATCCTTGCATACATTATCGTGAGCTAAGCATCCTGCAGAGCCCAAAGTGACAGACACTGCTGCTATTATTAGCCCCAAGCCCTGGAGCCATTGCTATATGCCTTAGACTGGGACTGGACCCAAGTTTTCACTGGAATGGGGAACTCCAGGTTGAAGTTTTCTCCCAAGGCAGGACAGCACCTTGCCTGCACTTGACAGCCCCAGAGAGCTGCCCACAGCCCTGAGAAGGCATGGGACTTTCCCAGGGCCACACAGCCAGGACCTGACTCCAGCAGGATGGCTCTCCCCACACCAGCCACACTGTTCAGAACTGTCTCCCAAGTGTTTGCCAAACTGAACTTCAGCATGGGCTTGGCTGCACTCTGTGCCATCACCTTGGAAGGCTAGAGCTCAATGAGCTCTCTGTGACTGTTCCCAATAAGACCTGAATGTGATGAACCACAATGGTAGCCAAGCAGCAATGAGTGAGGCCCCCACTCACCCAGAGGCAGTGGCGCCGTCTCTGTTGACATGGCCCCTCGCCTTCATGGCTCCAGCAGCCAACTTCTGACATGACATTTCAGTGACCGTCTATTTATCTCCCTAATACCACCATACTGTCTCAACATAAAAGCAGATTGTAAACTTCTCAGCAGCAAAGATCGATTTGACTGTCATATTCTGGGGAGCAGGCACTTAAACATTTGCTGAGTTTTTTGCTGAGTTTAAAAAATGCAATGATGCTATGAAGCCCCCAGTTCCTGAGTGAACCCCAGGAAGTGAAGCCACATTCAGGGGCCCCAGGTTGTGGTGGGCGGGGCAAGAGACAGAGCTGAGCACAGATGCCCACTGTTTACTGCCTCCCCCCCCCAAAAAAGAACAGGGGGGATGGGGAGAGAAGTGTCAGGCCACACACCAGAATAAAAAGTTCCAGAGAGGGGCAGCTAGATGGCGCAGTGGTTAAAAGCGCCAGCCCTGGATTCAGGAGTGCCTGAGTTCAGATCCGGCCTCAGACACTTGACACTTACTAGCTGTGTGACCGTGGGCAAGTCACTTAACCCCCATTGCCTTAAAAAAAAAAAAAAGTTCCAGAGAATCAACCTGCTTACCAACCCCTTTAGACTATTATTGCAATGAAACAAACAGTTCCCCAAGGCTATATTTTCAATACCAATTAACAACATTAAATAGACATGCCTGCAAACCACCACTAAAGGAAAGCCCCCCCCCCAATCCACAGCAAAAAAAAACAAAACAAGAGCAACAAAAAAACCCTTCAACTATCATTTTAAAGCACTAGAGAGACGTTTCTTACTATCCACTTTGAAAATGGCTGTTTAAAAATCTACCTATTGCTTCAAACATTTTAGCAGGACAAATATCAGGTGTCTCTGCAGGGCCGTGATGCCATCATCAGCTCTTCCTGCTTCTTACAGGAACAAGAGCCTGCAAGATGGTTGTGGAGTGTAGGGGCCTAAAATTCTAGCAATGATGTCTAAAATCTAATGAGTGGTCACCTTAAATTAGAAGCTTTAGCAAGAGTTTAGACTGTTAAAGGATTTATTAAAGTACATCAGAAGTTAGTGGAGATAGAGAGGGGTAAAAAGCAAACTTCATCTAACTATCTAAGAGACACCAGCATCTGACCCACCAAGCCCAAGTCAGGAACCGAAAAAGCCTCACTCCTCCCAGAAGTCTCCTGTGAAACAGGAATCAGGGCTGTCCACATACAGCTCCAAGCTAATTGGTGGGTAGCTCTGATTGACAGGACCCACAGGGCGGCAAACATCACTTCCTGATGCTGATCTGACCTTCAAAACCCCAGAAAGATCACTTCCAGATGCTAAAGTCACATGGTTCCTTTTCAGGCCAGCGCTCACAATGTCCCTCCCAGCAATGGGTATCATTCCAGTTCTCACAGGGGGCAAAGTCTGTTTGACGCGTCCCCAAAACAAGGCAGCTGAGGCAAACAGTGTAAAGTGACTTGCCCAAGGTCACACGGCTAATCAGTGTCTGAGGAAGAGGAGTCTTCCTGACTCCAGGTGCAGTTCTCTATGCACTAGGGCACCAACAGCAGCCCTATCAAAGCTGGGTGAACTGTACCCATGCACATAAATGTACCATGTAGGAGGGCACAAGGCGTTAACGTAACCTCAAATAAGGAGGAAAGACACAATCTTGCCATTTTCTCCTAGTTTCTCTACAGACCCATCAGTTCTCCGAGCAGACACTCCCCTGCTCCCTTCTACACACAACAGAACACAAGAGAACTCCGTCTCCCTCTCCATCACTGATCTGAAAACAAACCTAGCAGCCAAACCCTATTTTCTTTGTCCTCCTAGCACTTCTTACCCAGCAGGGAAAAACTGACCAAGTCTAGGGAAGGAGCTCCAGACGATGTCTGCATTTTGGGCCAAGAGACAGCTAAGCTTCATCAAGTCATCAAGGACAATAAATAAAAGACGGAGGAAGACAGGCACACAAACACACTGTCTGGGAGCCTTGAAGCAGAGCAAGTCGTACAGGAAAGAGATTTAGAAGAGTCTTGAGGAAGCCAAACTGCCAAAGTGGCAAGGCGTAACCCAAGGGGCATGAAATATATTCAAACTGTCAGGAGAAAACAGCTTTCACAGGTTAATGCAAAACAGAAATTAGGTGAAAATCAAGTAAGGGACACTCAACACAATCAGAAATGGAAAACTGGATAGAATGTGCTCGAACTCCAAGAGCAGGAAGGAAGAACAGCACTATCGTGTTTAACCTCTGTCCTGGTTACTCTAATAAGCTATTGAGGTCCATTGTTCATTCAAGAAAAGAATAAAACAGCAACACAATATTCAGACCCAAACCAAACTATGAAATTATAAAAACAAATTAGGAGTTTAGATTACAGTTATAGATTCTGTTCCCATTTTATTGCACCAATTAGCACGCACTTCCCTTTTTAGTCCACTTTTAAACAAGGGACAGGGGCCAGCTAGGTGGTGCACTAGAGGAACCTGAGTTCAAATCTGCCCTCAGACACTTGACTCTTACTAGCTGTGTGACCCTGGGCAAGTCACTTAACCCCCATTGTCTCACCCCAAAATAAATTTAAAATAATAATAAAAAAACAATAATAATAAAATAAAATAAATAAGAGGTAGGGCAGGGCAGGAACAGAACTAAACCAGTCAGTTCTTTGTATGGAAAATTCCTGGATGAGTAAATTACATGCAGCCATGCAGTTTGGCCTCTTCTCTTAAAACCTTAGGCTAGGAGAGCAGCCCAAGCCTAAGCAGTGAGAGGCAAAGCCAGTTTGGGCTGGAGATGGAACCTGAACCCCAATCTTGGAGGCAAGTCTGTCCACACCACCACACCACCACACCAACCTCAAGCAGAAAGAGCTGAGGGAAAGGAAGAGTACCCACAATTTACAAAGGGAACACTTTAAGTTTCATAGATTTATAATCATTTGGTCCATGCCATTGTGTGACTCAGCTAAAGCTGGGGGAGACTGTTGTTACAGTCTACCAAGACAGCCCAGGTGTTGTTACACATCCCCCCAGAAGGGGGAGTGAAGCTCCTCACAGAATTTTTCTATGAGGATATGGACAATGAGAAGGCATTAAAATGGGCCACAATAATCCCCACATTACACACAGCTCCCACATCAGTGATACCACAGACCAACCCAATGAAATAGCCAGTTAACACACAACAAAGAGACTGGCTCATTATGTTTTAACTATTTAATTTTTGTATTTATAATTTATTTGAATTTTATATTTGAGTTTATATTAAATTTAAATGAAAAAGACCAGATGTAAAAATGATTAATCAATTTTAAATTGCTGGTGGCTCCAATGGTCTGCTGAATTTGTATTTTTAAATAATCCTAAGAGCTTAAAGCAGACTATCATGGGAAGGTGCCAAATGTGAATAAACTTCAAGTTGCTAGCATATTATCATATGCCTTAGACAATTAAGAACGGAAATGGAAAAAAATAATAAAAAATGTTGGATGGGATGCGGGAAAACTGGGACACTAATGTGCTGCTCTTGGAGTTGTGAAGTGATCCAACCATTCTGGAGAGCAATTTGGAACTATGCCCAAAGGGCTATAAAGCTGTGCATGCCCTTTGACCCAGCAATACCACTACTAGCTCTGTATTCAAAAGAGGTTTTTTAAAGGGGGAGGGGAGGAGTTATTTGTACAAAAATAGTTCTTTCTGCAATGGTTAAGAATTAGAAATTGAGGGGATACCCATCCATTGGGGAAATGGCTAAACAAGTTGTGGTGTATGATTGTGATGGAATATTTCTGTGCTATAAGCAAGGACAAGCAGAATGATTTTGTGAAAACCTGGACTTTATGTGAACTGATGCAAAGCAAAGTGAGCAAAACCAGGAGAACATTGTACACAGTAACAGCAACATTGTACAATGATATTATGAATGACTCAGCTCTTCTCAGCAATCCAATGATCCAAGAGAATGTCCAAGGACTCAGAATGAAAAATGCTACCAACCTCCAAGGGAAAGAACTCATGGAGCCTGAAGGCAGAATGAAATGTACTATTTTCCACTTTCTATATTTTTGTTTGAGCAAAAAATTACTAAAATGGAAATGTTTTACATGATTACACAAGTATAACCTATATCACATGGCTTACTATCTCAGGAAAGGGAGAAGGGAAAGTGGAAGGAATAGAATGTGGAACTCAAAACCTTTTTTTAAAAAGTTTAAATTATTTTTACATGTAATGGGGTAAAATAAAATATTATTAAAAATAAAGTCTAGGGGGCAGCTAGGTGGCACAGTGCAGGCCCTGGATTCAGGAGGACCTGAGTTCAAATCCAGGCTCAGACACTTGACACTCAAGTCACTTAACCCTCACTGCCCTGCAAAAAACGAAAGAAAGAATGAAATAAATAAATGAATGAATAAACAAACAAATAAATGAATGAATGAAGTCTTGCCTGTAGATGTTCTCACAGAGAGAAAACATATAAGAATCTAAATGGCCAAAATGGAGCCTGATTACTCAGATCATGAAAGAATTACTTACTTTACAAGAAAAATGCAACATCCATCTCAATGCGACATCCAGGAGCTGCCTTTTTAATGAAAAATACCATCTAAGGGGCAAGCTAGGTGGCACAGTGGATAAAGCACCAGCCCTGGATTCAGGAGGACCAGAGTTCAAATCCGGCCTCAGACACTTGACACTAGCTCTGTGTGACCCTGGGCAAGTTACTTAACCCTCATTGCCAAGGAAGGAAGGAAGGAAGGAAGAGAAAATACCATTTGATTTCCATGTGAATAGGTGAGCCCAAATTCAAGGTCTGCCTCCTTCAACTCATACAGATGGGCTTTTACCTTGAGTGAGACAATTAACCTCTCAGTACCCAGGGCAACGCTCTTAGACTAGACAGAAGAGAGCAGCAGTTCCTCTAATGTGGAAATCACTGAGACTGGACAGCTGTGTCCAGGTCAAGCCTGACTGTATCTGCTCCCGCTGACTTTACATGTGTTTGCCACAAGATGAGAAGGAACCCTCTCCTCCCTCGGCAAGGTCATCAGCTACTGCTCAAACAGGGCCTTCGCCCCTCCTGTCACCGCAGTAGCACCTCAGACATCACTTGGGGCAGTTAAGCCCGAGCCATTCAGAGTCTTGTCCAAGATCCCAAAACAGCTTCCAGGCAGAGGCCAGTTTTCCTCCATCCTTGCCCTGTGTTCTTTCCATGATACCATGGAGCCCTGGGTTTAATGTGTGCCTGCATCATTTCAACAAGTTTCCCTCGAGACAGCACAGACTTCAGGAGATCTCGGTTGGAGCTTTCCTACAAAATGAAATAACTGCCTTTGGTCTTCTTCTTGTGACAAATGTGGGCTTTTACCTACTTACTAAGACTGTGCATGAAAACCCATGGAAAACGTGTGACGTGTCATAGGAAAACAAAACGTCTATGAAAGCGCGTGTCTCTTTAAACCAGGCCCTGAGAGTAAAATAATCGTCATTTCTGTCCCACAGAGCCAAGTCAGCACTGCAACTATGTTAGGTCCTACTTTCTTTTTAACCTGTATTTAGTGAAAGAACAATGGTCGTTACTGGGTAGGCAAATCAATGAAAATTAGGGTGGCTCCCATTTTTGGTTACGACCATGTAAATGCTTCTTGGAAATAGAACTAGCTCCAAAATAAAAGTGAAGTTGCCACCGAAGTCAAATCCTTTTGGAATGTGACTTGGAGCAGGGCAGAAGGTTGCCTGCTTTTTTTCCTTAATTTCCTATCACGAGTATTCAAACACACCCCCACCCGCCCCTCTGCCCTCTACTCTCCTCTAGCCCAGAGGCCAAGTCTCCCACAGTGCTCTCAACTTTCAGAAGGATGGCACAGGTCTAAAAGGCATCATTCTAAGAAATTTAATAAAATAATATTACAGAGAATATTGGGTAGAAATCATGAAATATATATATATATATATATATATATATATATAGTTGGTTTTTTTTTTTAGTAAGGCAATTGGGGTTAAGTGACTTGCCCAGGGTCACATAGCTAGTAAGTGTTAAGTGTCTGAGGCCGGATTTGAACTCAGGTACTCCTGAATCCAGGGCCAGTGCTTTATCCACTGCGCCACCTAGCTGCCCCTAGAAATCAAGAAATATTACAAAAAATTGCAATATTCTAATTGCTTGAAATTAAATGCTAAGTAATGGTCTTAGCTCTCTCTATACACACACACAAGGCAGTATATAACATTCATAAAATCTAAAGCCTGAGCCAATTAGAAAAGTTTATTATAAAGTCTTAAATTATATAGAGTAAGATATTGCTATAACAAAGAATGTATTTTGTTGCTCTTGTTTTTAAGCAAATATATTAGATTTGGCTAAATGTACATGAGTGTCATCCTCAAATGAATTCATTTGGTAGATTAGACACTTGCCATCTAGAGCCATTATTCAAAACATTTGTGCAATTACTTTTTAATTTCTAATCCACGGGAGTATGTTACTCACTTTGTATGTGACCATATTTGGCTCCCAATGACTATGGACCAGCCCAAGAAACAAATCTACCCTTGGTTGCTCCCACAAGTTATCTCCAAAAATAATTATTTCAATGGGAAGGGGAGTTTTATTTGAAAAGGGATGTAACTTTTCAAGGTGTTGCATTCTCTACAGGCGTAAAGAAAGAGAAAAAAATTTAGATTTCAAAAATGCGTCGTTCTCATAGCCATCAGACTTTCTAAAATGATAAAAGGGGAAAAGGACAAACGCTGAAGGAGATGTAGAAAGACTGGGACACATACATGCTTGGTGGAACTGTGAACTGATCCAACCATTTTGAACAATCTGGAAATATGCCCAAAGAGTTACAAAACTGTATATACCCTTTGATCTACTATTAGGTCTACTTCCCTAAGTGATCAGGGAAAAAGGAAAAGAATTTATGTCAACTATTTATACAGCAGCTCTCTTTGTGGTGTCAAAGAACTGGAAATTGAGGGGATGTCCATCAACGGGGGAATAGCTAAACAAGTTGTAGTAAATGACGATGATGAATTACTGTGCTGTAAGAAATGATGAGCAGGTTAATTTTAGAAAAACATGGAGGGGCAACTAGGTGGCACAGTGGATAGAGCACCGGCCCTGGATTCAGGAGGACCCGAGTTCAAATCTGGCCTCAGACCCGTGACACTTACTAGCTGTGTGACCCTAGGCAAGTTGCTTAACCCCAATTGCCTCACCCCCCAAAAAAAATTCTTAAAAAAAAAAAAAAAAGAAAAGAAAAACATGGGAATATTTGCACTAAATAATGAAGAGTGAAATGAGCAGAACCTAGAGAACATTGGATAGAGTAACAGAATCCTACTAGAAGAATAACTGTGAATGACTAAGCTATACTGAGTATTATAAATATTCAAATCAATTACAAAGGACCTATGAAGGAAGAAGCTAGCTACCTCCAGAAGAAGAACTGATAAATATAAGCATGCGCAGCATGGTTTTTACGTGAGTGTGCGTGTGAGTGGGTACATGGGTGTGTAAACCTTCCCTAGTTTAGGCTAGAGAAGGAGGGAGGGAGACAGCTTATAACTTAAAATACAACCCCCCCAAAAAAGGGGAGAGGGGTTAAAGTGCATCTTTGAAAAATTAGGGTTTTTTTGAACAGGCAATTTTCCTTTAAAGGATCCATCTGCCTATGATTACTTTTACACTCAACTCCTAACTCAATCCTATAACTATGCCCAAGCTTTGTATGGGAGAAACAACCAGGCATGTATTAAAATCTGTAATTATGAGGTGACCAAGTAAAAGGATTTCTGAAAAGCAAAATGACAGAAGCAGCATAAGGGTGAGAAATGCCCAAACTAACATCTTCACTTTCAGTCTAGCGCAGTAGCCATCTCTCCCTCTTTCAGAGGAGAGGACAAAGCAAAAGGACTCTCAAACATGTTGACCACCATCCTCTACTCTTCAAAGTACTGAATTTCTCAGCCCCACCCTCCTCTCAATCTACTGAACAAAGCTGACATTACACTGGAATCACTGCCTAGTCACATTTTAGAGAACAAACAAGAATTTAAAGAACATACTATATAATCCCAGCACGTGATAGCAAGGAGATCTTTAAACTATAATGTAACAGCTATTAATAAAAATTCCAACTCACTCAACATCATTGAGATAAATGAAAGCAGCTGGTCTTGCAAACCCCCGGCCATGGATCAAAAACTGATGACAGAAAAGAGCTCCAGCTAAGTAGAGCCCCACAATGCTACAGTGTGCTCCGCTTTCAACTTTATGGAGGAAGAAAGGAGCTGAAAACTCCTGGATTCAAACTGAGTCGAAAAACAATCATCATGGGGCAGCTAGGTGGCGCAGTGGATAGAGCACTGGCCCTGGAGTCAGGAGTACCTGAGTTCAAATCCAGCCTCGGACACTTAACACTTACTAGCTGTGTGACCCTGGGCAAGTCACTTAACCCCCACTGCCTCACTTAAAACAAAAAAAGAAAGAAAAACAATCATCGGCTTTCAGGAATCACTTGAAAGGACTCCAATTTTTCTTCTGCAAAACAGACCAAAAAAGGATACGACACTTTCCTCAAAACACTTAAC
Source organism: Dromiciops gliroides (assembly GCF_019393635.1). Taxonomy (NCBI): domain Eukaryota; kingdom Metazoa; phylum Chordata; class Mammalia; order Microbiotheria; family Microbiotheriidae; genus Dromiciops; species Dromiciops gliroides. Next base: position 838,700 of record NC_057864.1, on the reverse strand, counting down.
CACGGCCTTCAAGTGCCCTCACAGATCGTTTTCAAGAAGGTATGTTGTCACAGGAAGTAAACAGAGTCAGCCTGCTCCCCAGGGTCTCCAGCAGCCAGAGTCAGAAGCCCAGGTTGAGAACGAATGCCATCCTCAAAGGGCCCTGAGACCTGGCAGGGACCTGACAGCCCCCTCCACACCAAGATGATAGGAAAGGGAAGGGCCTGAGGAGAAAGGCAGGCAAATCAAGCAGGAGGCTCCGGATTCCCACATAGCAAATGCTCTACTCAGCATTACACTGTTTCAAGAATACTTAATTGCAGCAAGGCACTGGGAAAGGCAGGCACAGACGCAACCTGTCCCACCTTTATCATTCAGTGGCTCCACAATGCCTCTTCTTACAGCTTCCCATCAGTCCTGACCCTCCTGCCTCCAAACCATAGAACCTCCCTCCCTCTACAGCAAGGCCTGCTCCCCGGTGACTGCTTCCAGCTTTTCGGCTTGTTTTATGGGTTGTCTCCCCTTTAGATGGTATGCTCCTGGAGGGCAGGGACAGTCTTTAGCCGCTTTCTGTATCCCAGTGCCTGGCATACAGTAGCTACTTAATAAATGTTTGCTGACTATTGACAGAGTAGATGCAAGGTAGTCTTCAGAAGGAGACAGCAGCTTGGGAGAGGACTGAAAAACTCTCCCCAAGAGGACGAAGCCTTGGGGGAAACTGAGGCTGATGGAAAGAGGCAACCTGTGGAAAGACCCCATGTGTGAGAGACAGCATGGAGGCCAAGGGCTGGACCACAGAGAACATGGAGGGAGGCAGTGGGAGTAATATTGGACAGAGAGGAAGGGGTTGAGTCACAAAGGGCTCTGGATGCCAAAGAGGAATTTCTACTTATCCCAGAGCCAAGGGGGAGCCTCTGCATCTTCCTGAGTTTGGGCTGCCAGGTACAGGGTGTATGACAGGAGAACTAAGAGACTTGAGGCTGGAAGAGCAATTAGGGGAACTTCCACAACAGTGGGGGGTGGGGTGGGCGTTGCTGAGCTAGAACAAAGCGAGCTGTTCAAAACCCCAAGGTTTTTATCCAGTGAGAAGAATGGGGCACAGGGATGGAACTCCTGGAGGAGGAAACCCCCAATGGAACTGGTCTCTTGAGCCTTGAGTCTTGAGTCTTAGAAAGCTGCCAGCATGGGCCAAAGCAGGACTCGGATGAACCCACGTCTTCCCAGCCCCAAGGCCAGTTCTCTGTCCAATAGGCAGTGCTGCCTCTCACCCAATCAGGACAGGGAGAGGCCTCAGAGGAGAGGTGGTAGCAGCTGGGCATCCTCCAAGAGAGATGTCCAGGCAAACAGTTCAAGAAACTCAATACCCCACTGCCCACTCACTAAGTGCTGCCCTTTGTAGGAAAGCTCTGGGGCACTTGGGAAGTGAGCAGAGTAAGTCTGCTTTCTCCCATCCACCATATGCCATTCCCTGTTGCTCGACGCTCACTCCCCAACTGCCCCAAAGCTTCTGTATGGAGGGGCCCAGAAAGGTGCCCGTAAAGGAAGCAATGGGTATAGGAGTAAAAAGGTCTCCTAGGGCAGCTAGGAGGTACAGTGGATAAAGCACCAGCCCTGGATTCAGGAGGACTTGAGTTCAAATCTGGCCTCAGACACTTGACACTTACTAGCTGTGTGACCTTGGGCAAGTCACTTAACCCTCAATGCCCCACCCTCCCCCCAAAAAAGGTCTCCTAAAGAAGGTGGCCCTTGAGCTGAGTGTTGAAGGAAGCCTGGGTCTCTAAAAGGCCCCCGGTGAGGAGGCCCAACCTCACAGGAGGGTCAGCCAGTGCCAAGAGCACAGAAGGCATGGCAGGAGGAACTTCTAAGGTGACTGAGGACTGCATGACTGCAGAGGAGGCGTCAAACACCACAAAGCTTAGCAGCGAGTGACATCCGAGAAGGACAGAGTCGTGGGGAGAGAAGGGTGAACAGCCCGAGACGCCTGCAGGGCGTCCAAATCACAACGAGCCCATGCAGACCAACAGCCAAAAAGAAGGGACCACAAGAAAGGCAGCTCACACGCACATGCAAGTGCAGACACATCTCCCTGTCCACATTACATCACACAATCTGTTCAGAAAAATGACTCCAATCAAGCGAGAACCTTTTAAATTTTGTCCAAAATGCTATTCACTAAGGCAGGAAAGGGTTTAATATTTGAGAGATATTTCTAGCAAAACAATTACCCAGAAACGTCTTGGACTTCTCTCAACCCTCTCCTTCCCTGAGGACATGGGACAAAACTTATTGCCATACGTGATGACAAGCAACCTGAAGCTTTGTACCTGAACAGGTCCAAGCACCCAAAAAGCTCAGAGTCCAGGCACTCACGCTCACACACTCACCTGCATTCAGTCTGTTTACTTAAAACTTTATTCCATGGTACTACACCTGCTATTATGACGTAAGAAAAGACACTCAGATCATCGTATTTTGCTGAGAGCTCTGCTACATGCAACACTGGGGTTGACAAAATCCTTAGGATGTGTTGCTAAGCATTTGAAAAGGCAGTTGGGGTGCTTCTTTCCTTGAAAAGTGAGTACTGTAGGGGCAGCGAGGTGGCACAGTGGATAAAGCACTGGCCCTGGATTCAGGAGGACCTGAGTTCAAATCTGCCCTCAGACACTTGACACTTACTAGCTGTGTGACCCTGGGCAAGTCACTTAACCCCAACTGCCTCACCAAATAGATAGATAGATAGATAGACAGACAGACAGACAGATGAATGAATGAATGAATAAATAAATGGATAAATAAATGGATAAATGAGTGCTGTAAAATGAAGTTCCACTGAATGACCCATGTAAATCCACTTGTTTCAATGAGCTAAATACAGTACGGCAAAGTACCAGTGTTCAAAACCCAGCTGAGCGAACTACCAGCTGCCAACTTTGGGGAAGGCACTTCAAACCTCCAACCTCCTTCAAAATGAAGGGGATGGGGAAGGTGTTCTATCAGGGTTTTCATGGACCTCTCACCTCATAAGCAGCCTAGCTTTTGCCAACTTCTCTGTGTGAACTGCAGGCCCACTGGACACTCATTCCCCATGTGCCCAGGGGCTAGGGGCCCCCGTTCCACCTCTGGGAGTGCCCCCAATCCTCCTCAACTTCTGCCACTCCCTCCAACCTCCAACCTCTCATGGTGACCTCCCAGACCCAGTCACTGGCAAACTTCTTCCAAGAGTGGTCCCTGCTACTGCCCGCCCTCCTCAGTTGTGCCTTCAGTGCAGCAAGGAAGCAGCTCAACAGGATAACCAGTGACTTCAACTGCAAAAACCAACCCGTGCCCTCCTTCAGATACGTGTGTCACAGCTCTGCAGCCAAAGGTGGGTCTCTCCTGATCTCACTGACTACTCTTTTTCTTGCAGCCACCCACACTCCCTGCTGCCACGACCAAAGGCAAAATTTCTCATCCTCCAAACCCTCTTCAACAGAGAGATTACCCACTCCCACTCGGACAGTTTCAATCACCACTTCTATCTCCATTATGGCTTTTATGAGTGCCTGCTGCATCTTCTACCTGGGGGTACCACAAACTCAGGGAGTTCCAACCAAAGCCCAGCATCTTTGCTAAGAAAAAAACCTTCCTTCTGATTTCCCTATTTCTCTCTCTCTTTTTTTTAAATTTTCTTTTTTTTAGTGAGGCAATTGGGGTTAAGTGACTTGCCCAGGGTCACACAGCTAGTAAGCGTTAAGTGTCTGAGACCGGATTTGAACTCAGGTACTCCTGACTCCAGGGCCAGTGCTCTATCCACTGCGCCACCTAGCTGCCCCAAATATTTATAGCTGTTCTTTTTTTTGTTTTGGGGTTTTTTTTGCAGGCAATGGGGGTTAAGTGACTTGCCCAGGGTCACACAGCTAGTAAGTGTCATGTGTCTGAGGCCAGATTTGAACTCAGGTACTCCTGAATCCAGGGTCGGTGCTTTAACCACTGCGCCATCTAGCTGCCCCCTTCCCTATTTCTCTTAACCAAATAATTATCACTACTACTAGGCCTATGCCCCAAAGAAATTTTTTAAAAAGGGGAAAAAGAGTGTACAAAAATATGTATAATGTACAAAAATATTTATAGCAGCTCTTTTTGTAGTAATAAGAAATGTGAAACTCATGGCAGCTAGGGGGCATAGTGGAGAAAGCACTGGCCCCTGGATTCAGGAGAACTTGAGTTCAAATTCAGCCTCACACTTGACACTTACTAGCTGTGTGACCTTGGTCAAGTCACTTAACCCTCATGGAAGGAAGGAAAGAAGGAAAGGAACATGACATTTAAAAAAAATGTGAAACTCAGGAAGATGTGTATAAACTGTAAAGTGAGCAAAACAATGCATATAATAATCACACTGTAAATCATTTTGCAAGGCTTAAGAATTGTCATTAATTCAATGACCAATCAAATCGGGACTGATGAGAAAGCATGCTCCCCATCTCCCTGATTCAAGATGCAGAAAAAGACAACCATTTTTGGACACACCAATGCAGGAATCTGTTTCGTCTGACCACTGAGAATTGTTACAGGGATTTTGTTTTTCTTTATTTTTTTCCTCCATGGGAAGGAAGGGAGAAAAAGAAGTGGTGGGGAAGAAGGAAGAAAATCAATTCCTGTTCATTAAAAAAAAAAAAGAAATTTTAATTTTTTTTTTTAAGTGAGGCAATTAAGGTTAAGTGACTTGCCCAGGGTCACACAGCTAGTAAGTGTTAAATGTCTGAGGCCGGATTTGAACTCAGGTACTCCTGACTCCAGGGCTGGTGCTCTATCCAGTGTGCCACCTAGCTGCCCCTTAATTTCTTAATAAAGCAAAAAGGCTTTTCTAAATTTCAATTGACTTCATCAAAAACATTCAGTTAATTTTCTTGAAACCTACATTAATTGTCAGAAAATTCTGAAACCTCCAAATCATCTTTAACTTTCTGTTCTCATTCAGTTTCCAAAATCAAATGGGGGAGGGTGAACTAAAAGGAGAGAAAAAAAATTGCCTGTCACAAGAAAAAATGCACAAAGTAAAACAAGTGTTGAGTACTAATTATTCTACCTCTACAAAATCTGCCTCTTCTCCATTTCTGCCTCAACCATCCCGTTCAAACCTTCAGTTAGCAGCCCTCCAATCACCCTTTCTGCCCCCACTCTCTCCTCCACACACGACTAGCAGATTCATCACCCTAAAAAACAAGTGTGCTCAGGTGTCTTCAAGAGAGGCCAGACACCTCAGCTAAGCCTTCCACCCCTCCCCATCCACCAAGCTCTGTTCTCCAAGCTCATTTTTCCACTTGATGACCCAGCCAACAGAGGGCCTGTGCTCATGTGCACTCACTGTTACTGTACGAGGCCCTCACCTGCTCCTTGGAACTTTCCCTGATGTAACCCAAGACTGGATGGCATCTCTCAACTCTAAGAAACTTAGATCCGGGGCGGAGCCAAGATGGCGGAGGAGAGGCTGTGACTCCCACAAGCTCCAGATAAACCCGTCCATTCACGCCCAAATAATGTGGTAAAAATCAAAACCCAGAACAGCCTAATGCACATAAGAACAGAGTGAGACTATTTCTCCACAAAAGAGGGCAATTCTGATCACCTACTGATCAGGCTGAACAGCTCCGCGCAGTCCGGACCCAGCCAGGGACACTGCTTCCAGCGCATGTCAGAGTCTTCAGCACCAGCAGCTTGCAAGGCTCCAATCACGGACTGGTGAGGGGGTTCGGAAGTAGGCCGGGGTGAAGCGGAGGCAGTATCTACTGGAGTTGGGGCAAAGCGCCCTGGGTCTGAACCAGTGGGCGGAATCGAGTGGTGGTGGCCCAGTGGGGGAGGGGTAAAAGCACACCAAGCTTCCGACCATAGAGAACCAGAGTTCAATCAGACTTCTGTTTCCGGGTCAAAGAGAAAGCGGCTGTGATTACTCACAAGCCAGTCAGGCTGAGAAGGAGCCCAATCACCCCCTGGGCCACGCTGTAGCACGAACGGTGTGTCCAGGAAGCAGCGCTACACTTTAAGAAGGAGTAAAAAGCCAAGAAATATTAAGCCACGATGAGTAGGCAGAGAAAGCAGAAGACCATCGAAAACTTCTTTGGGGGAAAGGTAGACCACAATACATCCTCAGAAGAAGATAATAATAGGGTCAAAGCTCCAACATCCAAAGCTTCCAAGAAAAATATGAACTGGTCTCAGGCCATGGAAGCTCTCAAAAGGGACTTTGAAGAGAAAGTAGGAGAGACAGAATGAAGATGTAGAGAAAGAGAGGAAGCAATGGAAAGGGAAATGAGAGCAATGCAGGAGAGTCATGAGAAAAAAGTCAATAGTTTGAAAAGCCAAATGGAAAAGGAGATTAAAAAACTGTCTGCTGAAAATAATTGCCTAAGAATTAGGATTGAACAAATGGAAGCTAGTGAGCTTATGAGAAACCAAGACACAGTAAAGCAAATCCAACTGAATGAAAAAATAGAGGGCAATGTGAAATATCTCCTTGGAAAAACAGCTGACCTAGAAAATAAATCTAGGAGAGATAATTTGAAAATCATTGGACTACCTGAAAACCATGACCAAAACAAGAGCTTAGACACCATCCTCCAAGAGATTGTGAGGGAAAGTTACCCTGATATTCTAGAAACAGAAGCTAAAATAGAAATTGAAAGAATCCATTGATCACCTCCTGAAAGAAATCCCAAAAGGAAAACCTCCAGGAATATTATAGCCAAATTCCAGAACTCCCAGGTCAAGGAGAAAATATTGCAAGCAGCTAGAAAAAAGGAATTTAAATACTGTGGAGCTCCAATAAGGATAAAGCAAGATCTAGCAGCTTCTACATTAAAGGACTGGAGGCATGGAATATGATATTCCAGAGGGCAAAGAAACTGGGACTACAGCCAAAAATCACATTCCCAGCAAAACTAAGCATCATCTTTCAGAGGCAAACATGGAACTTCAAGGAAAAAGAAGACTTTCTGGCATTTGTTATGAAAAGACCTGAACTGAATAGAAAATTTGACTTTCAAATACAAGACCCTAGAGAAGCATAAAAAGATAAACAGGAAAAAGACTTCATGAGGGATATTAAAAGATCAAACTATTTACATTCCTACATGGGAAGATAATACTTCAAACTCATAAGAACTATATCAGTAAGGATTTAATAGAGGACACAGGTCTGAACTGAATACGAAGGGATGTTATGTTTTGTTCTGTGTGGGGCCGGATGTGGGCTTGGGGCCTCCTGATTCCAGGGCTGGTGCATTGTCCACTGTGCCACCTAACTAACCCATAATGACATCCTTAAAATAGGGTTGAGGTGTAGGAGAAATAGACTGGGGGAGGGGGAAGGGGAGAGATGGTCTGGGGAGAGGTTGTTCACATGAAGGAAACAAGAAAAAAGCTTATGGAGGGGAGGGGAAGAGGGGGAAGGAATTGGGGAGTGAGTGAACCTTAATATCATCAAAATTGACTCAAAGAAGGACTAACATACATACTCAAGTAGGTATAGTAATATCTTTTTGCCCTGAGGGAGGGGAGGGAGATGGGGGGGGGGAGGAGGGAAGGGCAGATTCGGGGAGAGAGTAGTAAAAAACAAAATACTTTCGAGGAAGGTAAAGATGTTCTGCATAACGGCACAAGTATGAAATATTGAATTGCTTGATGTCATAGGGAGGGTTGAGGAGAGAGGGAGGAAGAAAATTTGGAACATAGAATTAGCTCAAAGACCTTAAACTCATCAGAGTTGGCTCATGGAGGGAATAACATTCACACCCAGTTGGGAGAAGTAATCTATTTAACCCTAAAGGAAAGTATGAGGGGAAGAGGATAAGGAAGGAAGGGTGAAAAAAAAAAAAGGGAGTACAGAGTAGGGGAAGGGACAGTCAGAAGTAAAACACTTCTGAGGAGGAATAGTTTAAAAGAAGATGGAAAATAGAGTAAATATCATGGGAAGGGAATAGGATGGAGGGAAATAGTTATGATGACTTTGCTGGGCTAATACGAAGAAAATTCTTTGTCAAGTTTAAGATACTTTATTTAGGTTATGATGAACAGGATACTATTAGAAAAACCTGGAAAGACCTACATGAACTGAAGCAGAGTGAAATGCACTGTATACAAATTAACAGCAATAGTGTAAGATGATCTGCTGCGAAGCATGTGGTTATTTTCAGCAAGGCAATGGTCCAATATAACCCTGAAGGACTTATGAAAATGGCAACCCATCTACAGAGAAAGAAGTGATAGTATCTGAAAACAGATGGAAACACATTTTTTTCTTTTCTTTTTTTTTCTTTTTTGGTGAGGCAATTGGGGTTGGGTGGCTTGCCCGGGGTCACACTGCTGGTGGGTGATGGGTGTCTGGGGCCGGATTTGGGCTCGGGTGCTCCTGGTTCCAGGGCCGGTGCTCTGTCCACTGCACCACCTAGCTGCCCCTGGAAACACATTTTTAAAAAAAAAAATTTTTTTTCTCTTTGACAATTCCTCAGTCTGAAGTTTGGGGAGTTTTTTGACTGTTTTCTCTCACAACCTAGCTAATGTGGGAATGTTTTCCATGACTACTCATGTATAACTTATTTTGAAATGCTTGAGTTCTAGTGGGTGGGGGGTGGGAATGGAGGAGGAAGAGAAGTTGGAACAATTTTTTTAAAAAATTGATGTTAAAATTTGTTTTTACATATATTTTGGAAAATAAAATTCTATTCAAAAAAAAAAAAAAAAAGAAACTTAGATCCATGTTGGAACCACCCCTGCCACCACTACTGGCTTGCCTTTACAAAGAGCTTTACAACATGGATTAATTTAGGGTTATTAATTCACTTGATCTCATTTTATAGATGAGGAAACTGAGGCACACAGAAGTTAAAGGACTTGCCCAGGGTCACACAGCTAGTATCTTCCTGCTTCCAAACCCTGCACTCTAACCCCTGCACCACCTGTCTTTAAAATCCCTTGCGTTTTTTTAAGCCACTTACCATGATCCTTCTACTGAAAGAGTGCTAGCTTTGGCAACAGGAGCCCATGTGCAAACCCCACATCTGCCCCCTGCTACATGGGTGGTCTTGGACAGGTCATCTGACCCCTGAGCCTGTCTTCTCAGCTGTAAAATGGCCTCTGACAGACTGCTGACTACTGGTATGCAAGCAGTGGGAAGGATGAGCTCACAGCTAAAAGAAGCAGCGATCCCACCTGAGGACAACCACATTCACATTCCTTTTCCTGTGCATTCACTCAGGGTCACCCGGTGTGAGATTAAAATTGGATATTAGATCATAAATCTACCCTACTTAACCTTTCCCTTAATTTATCTCCCAGACTAGTAAATGGAAGAAGCTTCTGGTTTTCTAGATAGAGCTTTTATTGTATGGTAGTCACAAGGTGATGTTGATTAGAAGGATAGGAAAGTAGAAATACAATACAAATCATCTTAAGTCTAGGCTTAGTCTATATTCCGTATAAAACTCACCAAAAGCTGAAGGCCACCTTTGGGGTGAGAGACCGAGTCAAGTGTGTGCTGTTAACCGAGAGCCGGGCCGAGTCAAACTCCAGTCCGTGTCTGTGCAGCGCAGCCAGGAGACCAGCGGAGCAGGAAAAAAGAAAGGCCCCACTTCCGTTCTCTCCTTGCCTTTTAAGCTCGCACCCCGGAAGTCGAGTGCTCAGCAGGCAATCTGGCCTGCGTCGCAGGCGGACTGGTGTGCGTAGCTCATGCTGTTGGTCTCCTCCCCAAAAGGGTGGTCCTAAAAAAAACTGGCATCTCTCCATTATCTAATCGACTGTTTAAACTTTTTACCACACCGGCTAGACTTTGGGTCGGCCTGGCACTCTGGGCACACCCGAGAGGTACCGATGAGACAAGTGACTTCCAGTAAGTCACACTTGTCTTGTCAAGAAGTCAGCACTTTCACTCTCCATCCACTCATGTAGCTGAAGCTGGGAAAGACAGAGTGCTCTCATTTTACAGAGGAGTAAAACTGAAGCACAGGGCAGCAAACCAACTTACCAAGACCTCAGATGTAGGACTGAAGGAAAGAGATAGTATTGGAACACTGAAGGAGTTCCCAAAAAAGAGCCCCTGAGCCTGGCCTGGAAATACCAGCAGGATTTGGAATGAACAAAGACCCAAGAGAGTGGTGCAGAGTGGGCATGAGGGGGATCAGAGGGGGCACGAGTGGACCAAGGATTCAGAAGAGAAGACGCCCAGGCTGCCCCTCTACAACACGAGAAGCTGGGGGCTCCTGTGGACGATGAACATTTTAATGGCTATAGGCTTTTCAGAAAGTTGTGGTCCCTCCAAGAAGCACAACTGTGCACCCCTGGTCTTCCCAGAAAATTACGAGTGTTGGGACAGAAGAGGCCTTTTAAAGGCCATTCGGGATGGACCAGAGACTAGTGTAGGAGGCTATCTAACCAGGTGCTCATGGAAGAAACAAGGCCCAAGAAATGCCCAAAGACAGGTGTCTCTACACAAATTAATAACACTAAAGAAAAGATCTGACAAAGAATTGTTTTTCCCTACTTTCATCTTCAGTTGGTGCTTATTTACAAGGTACCTTTTTTTTTATTGTTTTTGTAGGGCAATGAGGGTTAAGTGACTCACTTCAATTCATGAGCAAGTCATGACATCACCTCCCAATGTCATGGTCCTCTTTCACAACTTTTTTTTTTTTAAAGTGAGGCAACTGGGGTTAAGTGACTTGCCCAGGGTCACACAGCTAGTAAGTGTTAAGTGTCTGAGGCCGCATTTGAAACTCAGGTACTCCTGACTCCAGGGCTGGTGCTCTATCCACTGCGCCACCTAGCTGCCCCTTACAACCTTTTTAAAAAGCAAGCACTCACCCCTGCCTCTGGAGGAAAAAAACTAGAATAATGTCAGCATGATACCCTATGACCCAACAATACCACTAGTACTGGGTCTACATCCCAAAGAGATCATAAAAAATTGGGAAAGAACCTACATGTACAAAAGTATTTATAGCTGCTCTTTTTGTGGTGGCAAAGAATTGTAAACTGAGGGGATGTCCATCAATTGGGGAATGTAATGGAATACTATTGTGCTATAAGAAATGAAAAGCAGGCAGATTCCAGAAAAACCTGGAAAGACTTAAATGGACTGATGCTGAGTGAAGTGAGCAGAACCAAGAGAACACTGTACGCAGTATCAATGACACTGTGCAACGATCAACTGTAATAGACTTAGCTCTTCTCAGGAATACAATGATCTAAGACGATGCCAAAAGGGACATGATGGAAAATGCTCTTCACCTCCAGAGAAAGAACTATGGAGTCTGAAGGCAGATCGAAGCACATTACTTTCACTTTTGTTGTTGTTTATTCTTTCTTGGTTTCTTTTTTCTGACTTTTTTGTTCTGACTCTTATATGGAAATATGTTTAACATGATTGTAATATATAACCTATATCAGATTGCCTGCTGGTTTCTGGAAGGGGAGGGGAGAGAGAAAAGGAGAAAAACCTAGAACTCAAAATTTTACAAAAGTCAATGTTGAAAACTATCTTTACATGTAACGGGGGGGGGGGGGGGGAGGAGAAAGGCCAGCACAAAGCAGGAAGTCAATGAACAAGTGCAGAAGTTGGAAGAAATAACCCTCTAAATAGCAGTGCTCAAAGGATGGCTCCAGCCAAGCAAAGCCCAATGTTCTGACCTAAGAAAAGTTTCTTTGCTATCTGAAAAGAAGAAAAAAAAGTTGGGTGATGGAAAGATGCTGATCCTGAGAACTCCAAGAGGATCCCATCAATAAGAGAAAAGGTGATTGCTTAAAGCATGAGGAGGTATGGGATAGGAAAAGGCCCAACTGCCACACTGCCCTCAGAGAAGGCTCACACACCAGGCACACGGCCTCTGGCTCAGAGATCCGCGGCTGGGGAAGCAGCATGATACTCAAACTCCCCAGGGGCTCTGAGTCCTGGTAGGTCTGACCTACTGCTCCGTAGTCCACTTCTGGAATGGCCATCAATGTCGCCAAAACGTGTGCAGTCACAGGAGAACTTAGAAATCTTAGGCCAGCCCTCCTGTTTGAGAGGAGGAACCCAACTGGTCCAAGGCTGTCCCCAGAACCAATGCTAAAGAGGGGCCTAATTCAAGGCTCCTGACGCTACACGCTCACGGACCACTCTCTAATGAGGGCTTTTCTGAGGTGATTCTAGATCAGACACTATGCAAAAAAAGAAGAGAAATGTAAAAAGCAACTTCAAAATGGCCTACCCATCAGCAGGAAATAGCTTCTCCTTTCAGTGTAGTCATATTCCAAAACTTCATGGTATGATGGGAATCAGAGGAAGAAAAAAACCTATCCCAGCAAGTCACAATTTGGGGAAGTACAATTATAACTGAAGAGCCATTATGTCGCACCCAGATCAGCAGACTAAAAACCTGATGGCTTCTGTTCACTGTCCCTTCATTTTCACTCAAGTCTGCATTTCTCTGTTTGGAGAGAGAAAAATTCTCCTCTGTGTCCTATAGGAACATGACCCCAATAATTCAATGAATTATTAATATATTAACTAATTTGAGGGGAAAACTTCCACACAATAATTTAAAAGAAGATGTTTTCTAAAGAAAGGACATCGGTTAAGGAATAGATTTAGCAGAAACTCATTTGCCCTCTGAAAATTAGCATAATCCTTTCTTTAGGTCCACCTATGAAATTTGTGACTATCTAACAACGTCTAGCCCAGGTAGAATTCCTTTTTTTTTTTTTTTTTGGTGAGGCAGTTGGGGTTAAGTGACTTGCCCAGGGTCACACAGCTAGTGTTAAGTGTCTGAGGCTGGATTTGAACTCAGGTCCTCCTGAATCCAGGACCAGTGCTCTATCCACTGCGCCACCTAGCTGCCCCTCACAGGTATAATTCTTAAGATAAGATCTTTCCTTTTTGAAATAAGGCAATAATGGTCAAAAGGCCCTGATTTCCCACTATTTAGTAGAAATTATATCAAAATCATTTTCCATCTCCAACTGGGCTACAAAGCAAATGCTACGAACATATCCACAACCTAACAGTTTCAAGGTTATATAAAATTTCAAGGGAAAAAAACCTCCTATGTAAAAATAACACTGATAGATACTACTAAGACACAGTTAATAAAACTATCCATGCTGAACTTCTACATAACCACACTACAAATTCTAGACTATTATGTGTCCAACAAGATGCATATGAAGTCAAACCAAAATGTCTATTTTCTCTGATATCACGCTTATACCAGCAATCCTCACACTACAAAAATTCTAAGCTCGACCTGGACATTCTCAGTCAAAAGAAGTAAACCCCACCCACCAAAGTCTCCCTGTGATTCTATAACACCATAGAGCGGATGAGCTGTGTCACCCCAGAGAGAATTTACACATTTTACCTCATTCTGAGGGGACAATTATCTATGACTTGTGGCTGCCAGTGTCCCTTCCATCCCATAATTACTTCATCTATTTACAGAAAGCCAAGTCCAGCTCAACTGCACAGACACCTATATAAAGGACAACATTTATGGAAACTGGTGAGCTTAAATATGCAGAATCCTCACATAAAGGTAGGTAACAGTCTGGTAGGTTCATAAGGCAGATAAAATTATGTAATTATGAAAACTTCTTGAAATAGTAAAATATCTATTTTACACAAAATTATAATCTATCCATCTACTTATATATGTAGATAAAACTTCACATTAATTAATAATCAATAGCATATTTATACAGGAAAATGTCATTAAAAAGAAAGATTATGCAAAAAAACCTTTTAGTTGAGAACTAAGTAAGGAAGTTAAAAAAGAATGCCAACACTTTCTACAACAGTTTGATGATGAATGAATGACCAAGAGCCCACTGATCTTTCTATAGAATATCAGTCAGGCAAAAACAATTCCATAACTTTCAATCACTGGGCACTTTAATAAATGAAGGTAGATCAGGGGTTTTTTTTAATTGGTTTAAGTTTCTCATTTCCATCAGAAAACACAGACAAAAGCAGTGCTTGAACATCCTTTCCTCCTTCAGAGGAAAATTCATTACATATCAAAATGGGGTCAGCTACCTTGGTTTTTCCCTTTAGACTACATTATGGGGATAGAGAGCTGGGGAATAAAAGCAGAGAGAGGAGTTAAATCTGGCGGGATCCCTGAGATAATGCTGTCTTCCTAGCTCCAATGAAAGCCCTAGAGCCTAGGTGGATGTGGAACATGACAAAGCAAGCAGAATTCATGGTTACCATGGTTACACATACTCTTTGTTGTGTTTCAATGCCACATGATCTGACTCAAAGTAATACACGTCAGGCTCCTCCTCGTCCTCCTCGGGGGCTCGCGGAGCAGCACTCTCTTTGGCAGGCGCCACATACCCAGGAGGGAGCCTGGCCTCCAAGGGTGGCGATCCAGGCTCACAGCTTGTGCCCTTTCCAGTCTGAGGAGCCTCCTCAGAGTCTGTGGGAGAACCATTGACATTAACACTAAGAGTGACATTCTTTTCTGCTGGACTAAGATGGTTCTCCTCCATTGGTCCATTTTCTCTACAAGGAGAGTTAGTTTTTGTGGGACTACCTTTGCTCGGGGCAGCCCTCCGTGGCGAAGTTCTCAATGTGTAGCGGTGCTCTTGGGGTTCAGCTAAAGAGGTCATTGGAGCAGAAACACAGTCCAGGGCAGAAGCGGCGGGTACAGGCTCTCCTGAGACGGGAGCCCTCGCGTGACCAGCCCCGCCAGTGCCGCTGGTGTTTTCATGACACGGCTGCTCCCGGGAGGCGCTATCTCCTACCACATCAACTTCCTCCTCAGAATCCCTTAAAGATGGCTGAGTTTCAGGCAAGGGCACTGGAGCTGGCTCAGGAGTCAGCTCGTTATTGGGCTCCTCGGACTGACAGGCAGCTCCTAGTCTGTGGTCCTCCAACTTGACCTGCACTTGGGAATTTGTGCAAGGCACATTATGGTCTACAACACTCTCTTCTTCCCTACTCTCAACCAAACAGGAGGAATGGGTATCTGCATTCCCATTTTCAGCTACCAATTGTTCCTGCAGTGTACAGGAAGCAGGACTGTCCTGTCTGGGGTTCCCGTCAAGCTGACAGTCATCACAGTGGAGAAGAGGAGAGTCACTGTCATCGACCCCATTAAAAGCGTGATAGCCTGTGATTTCTTCAATGACAGCTGAGTTTGGGGACACTTCCCCGCTAGCATTCACCTTTTTAATTTCCCTTTTCTCACAATCAGCCAGTAGAAGGCATCGACAAGCTCCTTTAGCCCCTTGGGGATCAGCACCATTGTCCACTGTGGGGCGACTCCGCTCTGGCGAGCCCTCCTTGTCACCTTTCGCAGGGGACTCTTCCTCAGAGCTGCTCAGGGCCTCCGAGCGGAGACAGCGTTTCAGTCGCTTTAGAATGGGGGAAGCCGCTTCACTGGGCCTTCTCTCACAGTTTTCTGCAGTGGGTCTCTCGGCATTGTCTTTTTCCGAAGAAGAAAGCCCTCTTTTCCTCGGGCTGACCCACGGGTCCCGAGTACTCGGCTGTCTTAGGTCGGCGGCTCTCCCGCTGTTAGCCCCTTTCTGAGCTTGCACAGACTCGGGTCTCTTCTTTGGTGATCTTGAGCGCACTTGACAATGGGGAGATCCTTCTTCAGGGTGAGCAATACTACGATTCCTTAAAGTTCTACCACAAAAAGATTCATCCAAGCCGTTTAACCCCACTGTTGATCTTGTGACACGAGTAGATCGAGAAGCAGCCATACTATGGCAAATCCCTAAATTACGGTCATCATGATCCACTCATTGGGAAACCTTCAAAAATGTAAACAAAATAATGAGAAAAAGGTAATAGTTAATATACCCACAAAGATTATATTTAAAGTTCTAACTTTTTAATGGAAGTTCAACTAACATTAAATTATCAGGTTACATAAAAAAAAAAAAATCCTTCATTAACATTTCCAAGTAGATCTACATGGGCACTAAGTTAATAGTGTTCTCCCAAAAGCTGTTTTGTTTTTTTTAATGATCAAGTTAGACACTATTCCATACTAGTTTTACCATCATCTTGAACTTATACAATCAATTTTGTTCTTCTACATTTTTTCCGATCAGTTTTTAACTGTCCTCACAATATCCCTGGCAGGTAGGTAGAGGGACTCTGCTCTTTTTGATTCTCCCTTACTCAAAGTGAGTTACAAGTCAAATCCCATTACAACAAACTCCTAGGCAACATTTAGAATAGGGTTCTTTCCACTGGAATTTTGTTGCAATTAGGTGGTTAGGAATCCCATTCCTGGCCTTCAGTGGTTAGAAACAAAATTACCAGCTCAGTCTCTGCAAATGGGAAAGAGAATTAGTCAGTACAGAAGTCCTCCAAAGAGAGTACAGACAGAAACCTCTGATTTCAAGATGGAATCAACATAACATCCAGCATCTCTCCTGGATCTCTGGGGGTGCCAAGGTTACCCTAGTCTGGGTCCCTGGGTGGTTTGGCTCTTTTTCCTGGCAGGGACACTGGGACATATGAGGGAAGCAGCACCAGAAGCCAATCCCCGGAGGGGCCATGGAGGATGTAATACCTTTCTTCTGTATTGGTATGTGGTGCACTATGGCTTTACACCAACTTCCAATGGAAGACAGAGAGAGAGGGAGGAACAGAGGCTAAGCTCCCCTTCTACTGCAAAGCTTCCAAGCACTCTCAAGTAACTAAGTGACTGAAAAAAGAAGCCCTGTACCAACACTCCCCCTGGAGCCCAAACTAAGAACCGCAAGAGATCCAAGTATCCATCAACCACCACTTCTTAAGTACCTACTATGCGCCAGACACTATGCTAAGTGCTGACGCTAATGAGAACGCTGTCTGAAAGCAAACAGAGAAGAACCAGGAAAGGTCTATACACAGATGTTTTTTGTTCCACAGTACACACTCCTCACTGAAGTTTTGTTGGCAGAATGTTAAACGCCCACAAAAGCAGTGCTGGAATGACACTCACAGCACTGTTGCTCCCCACATTTTTAAAGTCAGAATTCCAATGTTAGGAGATCCCCAGGGCACTGTTATCTTAGGCAGAACATGACAAGACAATCACTGTGGTCAGTCTTTCAATGCTGTGGTTTTTATTATAATGGGATCCGACCGATAATTTCCTTTTGTTTCATGTCTGCACAGGTAACGTCAAAATTATGATCTATTTTTTTTCCCATTCAAAAGCGATTAAAACTGAAACCCTAACAGTAAATTTCAACTCCATGAAAAAAAAGAAATTATGACAAACTGGAAATTTCTTTTCAAAGAAGGGGGGGAAGAAAGGGTGAAAAATATTCAAAATAATATAATATTCTTCATAAGCCCATGAATGAGACTCTTTAATCGGAAAGTGATAGATACTAGAAAGTACTAAAAGCAAGAAAGAAGGTACCAAGGAAATATAACATTAAACTTAAGCTTCAATTACAGAACCTACATCATTAACAAAGGCAAATATTCACAAATAACACCAACAATTCTATACTGTTCAGATCCTACTGGCTCTAATTCTACAAATTAATACAAAAGTATGTAGCTAGCTCATTAGTTACACTTCTAAAGTAATGCTAAGGGACGGAGCCAAGATGGCAGAGGAAAGGCAGTAAGTACTCAGAGCTCCTGACACAATCACTCCAAAAAACTCCAAATAATGCCATAAGACAATTCCTGGAACCCACAAAAGGACAGGCTGAGACCATTTTCCAGCCAAAGATGGCTTAGAAGTTTGACAGGAAGGGTCTGTTGTACCGGGGTGGGAGTGAGCCCAACCCCATGGTCATGCCAACATAGATCCAGCCCCAGGCAGGTTGGGCCAAAGAAATTTACCCCCAGAGCCTCTGAATCGGCTGCAGCACCAGCATCTTCTGGAACTAAGCTCATGGTCTAGTGAGAGGGCTAAGTGGTTGGCAAGGGGGTTGGCTAGAGCTGAGGAGGATTCAGTTATTCTATCCCAGCAGGGAACCAGGAATAAATCTTGAGTGGCAGCAGCCCAGGTGGGGAGGGGCACAGGCTCACCGTAGCTTTCAACCCAGCGAAACCCTTGTTTTCTGGTCGGACAGCAAGTAGGCTTGGGGTTATTTACAGACCACAGGACAGGACAGGAGAGTGAGGAACCTGCCCCTCCTTAAATCTTACCACCTTGGACCCCCTGAACCTTATTGCAGCCTGGAAGCAGTGCTCCACTTTAAGGAGTTAAAATCAAGAAATAGGCAGGAAAGATGAGCAGACAGAGAAAGTTTTTTAGTGACAAGAAAGATCGAGGTGCACCTTCAGAAGAGGATAGCAACATCAGGGCTCCTACATCCAAAGCTTCCAAGAAAAATATGAATTGGTCACAGGCCATAGAGGCACTCAAAAAGGACTCTGAAGATAAAGAGAGGTAGAGGAAAAATGAGAGTGATGCAGGAAAGTCATGAGAAAAAAGTCAACAGCTTGAAAAGTCAAATGGAAAAGCTCTCTGAAGAAAATAATTGCCTAAGAATTAGGATTGAATAAATGGAAGCTAATGACTTTATGAGAAACCAAGACACAATAAAGCAAATCTGAATGAATAAAAAAATACAGGTCAATACCTTGGAAAAACAGCTGACCTGGAAAACGGATGTAGGAGAGATAATTTGAAAATCATTGGACTACCTGAAAACTATGAACAAAATAAGTTTAGACATCATCTTCCAAGAAATTATCAGGGAAATTTGCCCTGATATTCTAGAAGCAGAAGGTAAAATAGAAATCGAAAGAATTCACCAATCGCCTCCTGAAAAAGATCCCAAAAGGAAAATTCCCAGGAATATTATAGCCAAATTCCAGAGATCCCAGGTCAAGGAGAAAATATTACAAGCACCTAGAAAAAAGGAATTCAAATACTGTGGAGCTACAGTCAGGATAACACAAGATCTAGCAGTATCTACATTAAAGGACCAGAGGGCATGGAATATGATATTCAGTAGGGCAAAGGAACTGGGACTACAGTCAAAAGTCACCTACCTCCCACCGCCCCCCCCCCCAAAAAAAGAAAAAGAAAAATCAACTACCCAGCAAAACTGAGTATAATTTTTCAGGGGGAAAAATGGGACTTCAATGAAAAAGAGGACTTTCAGGTATTTGTGATGAAAAGACCTGAACTGAATCGAAATTTTGACTTTCAAATACAAGACCCTGGAGAAGCTTAAAAACGTAAACAGGAAAAAAGAAACCATAAAGGATATTAAAAGATTAAACTGATTACATTCCTACACGGGGAAGATAATACTTCTAATTCATAAGATCTTTCCCAGCATCAGGGCAGCTGAAAGGAATACACTTAGACAGAGGGCACAGGCATGAACTGAATATGAAGGGATGATATCTGTAAAGCATTTATTTTTTGTTTATCCTTGTTTTGTGTGGGGCAAGCAGGGTGGGGTGGCTTATGTCTGGGGCCAGATTTGGGCTCAGGACCTCCTGGGTCCAGGGGCTGGTGCTCTGTCCACTGTGTCACCTAGCTGACCCATGATGACATCTTCAAAATAAAGTTATGGGGCAAGAGGAATGCAACAGAAGAAAGGGAAAGGGGAAGATGGACTAAGGAAAAGTAGCTTACATAAAAGAAACAAGAAAAAGCTTATGGAAGGGAGGGAAGATTGGGAAGGAGTGGGGGAGTGAGTGAACCTTACTCTCATCAGAATTGGCTCAAAGAGGGAATAACATACACACTCAAGTGGGTATAGTAATATATTGTGCCCCCAGGGAAAGTGGAAGGGGAAGGAGATGGGGATGGTGAAGGAAGGGCAGATTGAGGGAGGGGGCAGTAAAAAGCAAAACACTTTTGAGGATGGATGGGGTAAAGGAAGATAGAAAATAAGAGTAAATATCATGGGGAGGGAATAAGATAAAGGGTAATACAGTTAGCAATAGTAACTGAAAGAAATGATGAGCAGGATAATATCAGAAGGACGTATGAAAAATTCAAACCATCAACAGAGGAAGAACTGATGGTATCTGAATATAGATTGAAGTATAATTTTATTTGTTAACCCCTCTTTCTGAAGGTATTCTGTCTCTTTTCTTTCACAACCTGACTAATGAGAAGATGTTTTGCATGACTGCACATTTATGACTTATACTGAATTGCTGGATTTTATAGGGAGGGATGAGGAGAGAGGGAAGAAGAAAATTTAGAATACAAAGTTTTAAAGAATCCATGTGGGGGCAGCTAGGTGGTACAGTGGATAAAGCACCAGTCCTGGATTCAGGAGTACCTGAGTTCAAATCCAGCCTCAGACACTTGACACTTACTAGCTAGCTGTGTGACCCTTGGCAAGTTTCTTAACCATCATTGCCTCGCCAAAAAAAAAAAAAAAATCAATGTGAAGGGGCAGCTAGGTGGCACAGTGGATAGAGCACCAGCCCTGGAGTCAGGAGTACCTGAGTTCAAATCTGGCCTCAGACACTTAGCACTTACTAGCTGTGTGACCCTGGGCAAGTCACTTAACCCCAATTGCCTCACTAAAAGAATCAATGTGAAAAGTAATTATGAGCAGGAAGAGTTTAGAGAAACCTGGAAGGAATTACATAAATTGATGCTGACTGAGGACAGAACCAGGAGAACATCATATACAGTAACAGCAACACTGTGTGATGAACAATGGGGATAGACTTGGCTCTTTTTAGCAATACAATGGTCCAAAACAATTTCAAAGAACTCCATGACAGAAAATGTTCTCAACATCCAGAAAAAAGAACTGTGGTTTATGAATGCACACTGAACCATACTGTTTCTACTTTGGGGCTGGTTTTTTCCCGTGTTTTTTGAGGTTTTTCCCTCATGCTCTGATTCTTCTTTCACAATATGATTAATGTAGAAATATGTTTAATGTGATCGCACATATCTAACCTCTATTAGATTGCTTTCTGTCTTGGGGAGGAGGGAGGGTGGGAGAAAATTTTGGAACTAAAAATCCTTTGAAAACAAATGTTGAAAACTATCCTTATATGTAACTGGAAAATAATAAAATACTGAATTATTAAAAAGAGAAAAAAAGGGGCAGCTAGGTGGTGCAGTGGATAAAGCACCAGCCCTGGATTCAAGAGTACCTGAGTTAAAATCCGGCCTCAGACACTTAACACTTACTAGCTGTGTGACCCTGGGCAAGTCACTTAACCCCAATCGCCTTACCGGAAAAAAAAAAAAGAGAGAGAAAAAAATATTTTAAAAAACACTGTCTTCTAAATACTAAAAATGTTTCTATTCTTATTAACTAGAATGAACTCCTATGTCCAACTGTGCTACAAATAAAACGATGTTTCACTGGTACCTGGTATAGTCAACTATGTTCTGCTCTGTGTGGTCACTGAACTATAAATTAGGACATTCCGATTTCATACCTAAACCACATATTTATTGCTATTAACAAAAAGATTATAATAAAGCTAGGATCTGATGGGTTAAGAAAACTTAAAACGAAGGTGTCTATCAAGGCCAGAAGAGCTTTCCACTGAAATTTATATGCCAATCACATGTAAATTATGTACAAGATATCTCAAACGTATTTTTTAGTTAACAATCTCCCTCTTCTTGATTCTACTTTTGCTTCCACTCTCCTGACCCTCATGAAAAACACACAGATAAGGAATGTAAGGTTACATCTACATTTTATGGTGTCAAGGACCAAGTTCAAACATCTCAATCCCCCCAAGGGTTGCTATATCATGACTGGGAAGGGAGCTCCCTTCACATCTATTGGGCAGAAGAACTAATTGGAGAAGCTCTTGGGGTGACTGAAGGAGTTATCAATAAACATCAGATAGGATGGGTCAAGTTCAAATCTGCCTAGTCGGCAATATTTCAGCCCAACTTCCAAGAATCAGAAGTCAGCACAGTGGCAGCAGTCTGCCCATACTCCTGCAAGAAGAAGAGCATTGCTATGGAACTAGAAATGCTACAGCATTAGGCCACAGAGGACTGTTGCCTGGCAAAGTAAACATGGATGATGCTCAACATGGAGCCAGATTCAGACTAAAGCTCTTTCCTGATAAACCTAAGAGAAGCATATCTAAGAGAGACAACCCCCAAATTTCTATCTTGTTGCTGAACACATCTAATCAAAGAATTAGTTGGCCTGTGAAACTTGGGCCTGGCACTCAGCCATTAGAAAATATCTCCCACTTTTTTGAGTTGCTCAAGACCCCTCCATAAAGCTGTATTGTAGTCTTGCCTTTCTCAGATATTAAAACAGAATTCCAAAAGTCTCAGAAAGTATTCCTCACTCTCTGTTTCTAATTTCAACTCCCCCTAGGAAGGTAAATTTCCAAGTGAAATGAAAACCTGTTGATTACAGCCTCCCATAACCAGTACCAAGATTATCATCATATGGGAGCAGGAAGAACATGGTAAAAAGTTGTTGAAACAGGGAACAGTTGCCAAAAATCACAACTGCAAGGCAATTCTTTTTAAAAAGTCTCTTAGATAGACAGTGCTCTTGGTATAATCTTTGAAACGGGCTATGAAACCGCAAAAGGCAGTTGGTGAATAAAAGTTAAAAGACAATGCCTATGGTTCCTTTGAATTCAACTCCAAGATCCCCACAGTGATACTGATGAATGATCTTGCTTAGAGGTCAGATTCCATGTGATTGTTTATGCTGAATTATATCAAGTGAACAACAGTCTAGGCAAACTTCCTGCATTCTTGTGAAGATGGAAGTGTGGAAAGGAAGGAAGATCTGGAGATAAGCCTCCAGACTGGCTGCCAATACAACCTTGAAATTAGTTAATAGCCAGGGATCCCCGTTTGTGAAAATCAAAAGGTTAAGACCAATTTTTCCCCTGGAAAATCAATCTGAAACCTAGGAACAACATGAAGCCCATATCTACTGCGCCATTCTTTAAAGAGGGCATTCTTCAAGCTAAACTATGTGTTCGCCTACATTGTTTTTCTGAGTGTCCATCTCTACAATTCAAATCATGCAGCAGTGAATTCCATCCACAAAGTGTGGACACTTGTTTTTGTTTTATTTCAAGGGCCCACACTCCCACCCTCCCTACTGATAATTACTGCAGGGTCTCAAAAGCAGACTATAGAAGCCCAACCGTGGATCTGGCTAGGACTGGAAGCTCCCTAGTAACAGAAAAAGAACTAATTCTACTTACAAATTGCCTAGTCATTTGCACTGCACCTTTAATGGAAAGAGTTTAACCCCAAAATAATTATAACTTTACATTTCTACAATCTACTTGTCATACTTTCTACATAAAGGAGAGAACTGAAAAGCCATATATACTAATATGATCTTCAGTAATTCTCAAGGCATATAGATAACTTACCTGTACAACCAAAGAGCTATTATTTGGGGGAAAATCATATCTTTGGAGAGTTTTCATTTTTTGCTATCCAGAAGGATTTGGACCCAAATAACTGAATAAAATTCAGGCTTCACTGAATGAACCTTTCCATTTCAGCCAAGAGGTAATTAGAAGCTCTCAGATTCCTTTATTTAAAAGAGAAAATCAGTTCTGAAACGTTAGCCAATGCCCTTAGTCAGGGGTAAGAGAAATCTGTCCACAAGATGAGTTCTTTGGAAAATTACACAAAGTCAGGGTGTACACGATTTCAAGAACAGAGTATCACCTGTAAGTGACCCCCAGTCTCAAGAATGCTGAATGACAGATTACGTAATCATTTATTCAGAAACCAACAAATCTCTAAGCAAAGTTGGCCACGTAAGTAAGATCACCGTGCAATAGCTTCCTATGTGAATCTAAGTTCACTTTCAGTCAAATAATCGCTATTCCAAGATCAAAATGTACCAGGGCACCCGGGTCACTTAGAGGCAATTAATAGCTATTCCAAAAATCAAAATGTGCCTTCTTTCTAGAAACTGCCATGAAACAACAATTTTTAAGAACCTGAAATGATGACTGTCCATCACAAGATAAAGAAACAAATCTGGCCTCAGACACTTGACACTTATTAGCTGGACAGGAATCAAGTAGGGTCAGAACTGAAAGACCCAACACAAAGAGTGCCCACAAATGGACTGATGGATGCTCCAGAACCATGATGAGAGTCAAAGACTGGGTTTCAAACCCTAAGCGGGCCATTAATGAATGTGACTTTTAACTAGTCACTGCAGTTTATGAGGCCTCAAGTGGCAACCAATAAAAAGAGGGCTAAGACTTCTTCCTGCTCTAGAAAGATGAGGGTTCCTTTAGACAATATTCTCGATCCAGAATTGTGGCTTCTGCCATTTTTATCACTTACAGATTTACAGACGACCTGAAGCTGAGGAGAATGAAGCCACTGAGTGACAGAGGTTTAAGTCATTATTCAGGATAACCCACGGGTTGAATTTGACATGATATAACTTAATCCAGACAAACATAAATGTCCTGTATTGACGTTCAGAATACCAACTGCACACATCCCTGAAGGGAGAAACGCGCTAGGAAGACGTGGGACATTTTGTGGACCAGCAACACCGCCGTCCTACAGAACTCCCTGGGACTCAACAACATGATTTCACTGGTGATGAGACTCCTTGCACCAGTGGAGGTCAACAACTGTCATGTGATTCACAGCTTTACACAACTGCCCAAGATTGGGTGAATTTTCCTGCCTTGACCACCATACATGTCAGAGGAGAAACGTGGCTTGGTCCAGCTTCCTATCCACACCACCCCACATGAAGAAAATGATGTGGTAGATAGAAGATGCACTTATATTGCAGGCATACTGTCCAGAGCTAGAGGAGGAGACATACCCCTGCTATAGCCTCCCCTCATTACACCATATCACACAAGGGGGGGGAGGGGGGGAGGGGGGGGAGGGGGGAGAGGGCACAGGAGGTTGCACTGTGCCCAGGTACTTACTTACTGGGCCTAGGGTCAGGGAAACCTGGCTTTGAATTGGCCCTTTGGTTACATTTACTTTTAATATTGGGGGGGAGGGGGGGGAAGAATGAGTGTTAAGTGACTTGCCCAGGGTCGCACAGCTAATAAGTATCAAGTGTCTGAGGCCAGATTTGAACTCAGGTCCTCTTGCATCCAGGGCTGGTGCTTTATCCACTGCACCACCGAGCTGCCCCTGAATTGGCCCTTTGGACACTTACTAGTTGAGTGACCCTGGGAAAGTCACTTAACCTGTCTGCCTCAGTTTCCTCAAG
Source organism: Dromiciops gliroides (assembly GCF_019393635.1). NCBI lineage: Eukaryota > Metazoa > Chordata > Mammalia > Microbiotheria > Microbiotheriidae > Dromiciops > Dromiciops gliroides. The sequence continues at coordinate 813,593 of NC_057864.1, read as the reverse complement.
TGCTAAATGAGGTATAATAGCTATCTCCCAGGGCAGCTGTGAGGGTAAGATAGGATACAATTTGTAAAAGTGCTCAGCACATTGCTAGCACATAGTAGGCCCTATATACAAGCTTCTTCCTTTGCTTACCATCACAAGCAAACAAAATCAAGGCATAAAAGAACTGGGGAAGGGACAAGAACATTAAACCATGAGCACAGCACTGAGATCCTGGAAAGGAAAGGGTGGCCATGAACAAGTGAAATGAAGACTCCATCTTCTTAGCCTCTGAAAGCAGAGGGCAGACTTGGGGTCAACACAGGGAGAACCCTGCTCACAACTAAAGCCTTTCAAAAATGAAAGAGGTGGCAGCTCCACCCCACCCTCGCACCCCCCTGCCCCATCCCAATCCAGCGGGGAACTGGAGAAGGGAATCCTGCTCCAAAGACTGGTGAGACAACAGACTCATCTCTACGTCTGCAGGATCTTCACAAACTGCCATCTCTGGCCTCTCTGCCTTGTGAAATGGACATCTACAAGGTCGCTACAGGCTCGACCCAAGTAAAATTGACTTCACTGTCTACACTCCCTCCACTCTCAAGACAAGCAAACTATGGAGCCACGCTAATATCAGAGAGGATTAAAAAAACCTTCTCAAGTCTGCCAAGGCATGCACCATCCGGGACAATAGAGGAGCCTCACTTAATGAACAAGAGCTTGACTCTACCAGTGCTTCATCTTTCTAAGGTAAGGAAGAAAGGCATTTTAGAAAGAATTTCCAAACGCTTAAGAATAGATGTTTTTCTAGGTGATTCATTTAACCAGGAAAGTCCATTTATGGGGTAGGAGGCCAAAGAGAACATTTCCCAAGGAACTGGTTGATCAGAGTTGAAATTTATGATTCCTTTGAATGTCATTCTTTTCAGAGGTAGAATTCTATTATATGACACCAAAGAGGAGAAAAGCGGTCTAACATGAAATCTTGGGTCAGACCTGGGATAATTAAGTAAGGCTATTACTTTTTAAAGCTAGTCAACAGAATTACCATTTCACTTACATGGGAGAGCAAATTCTCTTTAAGCTCTAAAAGCTAGTTCACTTTAAGCATAGAGCTCAAACTGTGTCCTAAGTTCATTACCTGAAAGACCAATGTATTGCTATTAGAACTAAGGAGAAAGGAATTGAGCCTGAACACTTGGCCACTCACAAAACTGCCCTAAAGCCTGCTAGAAATTTTCACCAAGAAAAGTCTTTGGCAGGTAAACTGTCTAGCTATGAAAATTATACTGGCATCTAAGCTAAGTTAATAGTAAGGAGGAAAAAAAAGAGCTAGTCTTTCAAAAACATAATCCTGACCAAATGCATTGGCTGGGACAGTGAGAGAAGGTATTATTCTGTTTCACTATTGGAGAAGAAAGGGCTCAGTACTTCCCAGTGTCTCTCACAGGACATAAGGACCAATGGAGAATATTAAGTCTCCATTCTAGCATTCTAGGTCTAGAACCTAACGGGCCTACCTCATTTCAACAACATTCTCAATTGAGGAAACGTACCCCACAGATATGTCCATTAAACACAGTTATCTCATGATTCTCAATCATTTCTACTAACTATGCCCAGAGGGCATTAAAGTCCTATTTTTCTTACCTTTGGACAAGTGCTTCACTTAGAACGTGATTCCCAGGCTTCTGTATTTATCCATATCATCAATGTTAATGTCCATGTTACTATATTGAGACTTCAGATTCTTAATTATTTATGGGGTTATATTAGCACAGCTCGATATCTGTGAAGGAAAACCACAATATAATTACTAAAAATGTCATTTTACAACAATTCAGAGAAAATAATTATGGCATTTAAGATTTACATAATATAACATCTCTGACAAACTTTACAAACATGATTTTTTGCAACTGTCTATGAAATACGTGCTGTCTTCATATTAGGGCTGATCAGAAACAAAATAAAGTGAATTAGAAATGTACTTTCAAAGGGGCTCTCATTATAAACACACATGCATAAATTTTTGTAGCTCAATGAAATCTAGGGGATCCAGTACATTTTGAAAAATCTGTAATTCCAAACTTTCCTTTCTGGCCTCTAATATAGGCAAATGTTTTTTTGGGGGGTTGTTTTTGTAATAGAAGCAGCAACAGCAGAAGGCTACAGTTATCCCCCTATTTAAAACGGATCACACATCCTATCTCTTCTAATGTCAAGTGGACAATCATTGATTATCATGAACCAAGCCATGTGCTTAGCAATGGGAATAAAACAAGCCCCTGCTATCAGCAAGTTCAGTCTGTTGAGAAGACAATGTGCAAAACAACTCCACACAAAGAAAATCTACACAGGCCAAATTGGGGAAAATCTCAGAAGGAAGGCATGAAGATTCAGAAGGACTAGGAATGGCTTCCTGCCCAAGGAAGGGTTTGAGGTGAGAGCTGAAGAAGCTAGAAGGCAGAGAGGAGGAGAAAGAACACTATCTAAGTACTATCAGAGTAAAAAAATCATATTTTATTCAGGAAATCTTCTGGACCTATACTATCTTTTCAAAAGCACACTAAAAATGGATTATGTGTAAGCTTAATTGTGGTGGAGGGAGAGAGAAAGAGGGGAAGTTACCACTACCACACTGTCACTCTGAGGTTATATTTTCTAAGTGTGGTAAAGAGAGGTGGCTGTAAGGCATAGTGGATAAATGGCAAGCCTGCCAGGAAAACCTGGGTTCAAGTCCAATTTCTGGCTCCAAATGACTGTGTGACTCTGGGGAAGTCACGATCTCTCAATGCCCTAGTCACCTCTCTCAAATTAGAAACTGCACAAGAATTTCCTTGATATGAAATCAAACATGGAAGAAATAACAAAACTTAGATCGCACCTTCCCAAATCCCACCCTCACCCCTAAAACAATAAACAATGATTTTCTTATATTACTTTGAAAGTACAGAAGAATGGCTTCATAAAACACTGATGAATGTCCTAGTGATTTAGTCTTTCCCACTGGAAAATATCATCAAAATTATTTACAGAGATAAATGGAAAAGAAGTTTGATTTACAGACTGAAATACAACTGAGTACAAAGAATTTGGGATCTTAAAGATCATCTATTCCAACCCATTCATTACAATCGAGGCAACTGAGGTTCAAGAGATGTTGACTTATCCAGGTCACTCAGGTAAGGAACAGGAGAGTTGGGAGGTCAACCCTCGGAATCCTGGGAAGGGCTCCTTGCAATATGGCACAATGCTCTTAGTGGATTGGCTCAATTTAACCTCTCATATACTCACTAAGATGTCATCAAATATTCTTTTTCTGGTGGCAAAAAATTGGAAATCGAGGGAATGCCCATCAATTGGGGAATGGCTGAACAAGTTGTGGTAAAGAATACTGTTGTGCTGTAAGAAACGATGAGCAGGCAGATTTCAGAAAAACCTAGAAAGACTTAAGTGGACTGGTGCTGAGTGAAGTGAGCAGAACCAGGAGAACACTGCACACAGTGACAGCAACATTGCGAGATGATCAACTGTGATAGACTTAGTTCTTCTCAGCAATACAACGATCCAAGACAATTCCAAAGAACCCATGATGGAAAATGTTCTCCACATTCAGAAGAACTGTGGATTCTGAATGCAGATTGAACCATACCATTTCTACTTTGGGGTTGTTGTTTTTTTTCTTTTTTGAGGTTTTTGCCTTGTGTTCTGATTCTTCTTTCACAACATGACTAATAAAGAAATATGTTTACTATGATTGTACATACATAACCTATATAAGATTGCTTTCTGTCTTGGGGAGAGGGGAGGGAAGGAAGGGAAGGAGAAAAATTTGGAAGTAAAAATCTTATGAAAACAAATGTTGAAAACTATCTGTAACTGGAAAATAATAAAATACTTTTATGATTTAAAAAAAAGATATCATCAAGGGATTGCCACTGGTGCAAAGGTAAGCAATTCACCAAAGGGCCACGATCCCCATGTAACAAACGATCCTAGGACTGAATGGCACATAAAGATCCGGCATGCCACTGTACCCAAAATCCCCAGTCTTAGATAGTTCTTTATTAACCAATCTAATTGTTGGTGCAGATGGGAATGGGAGTGACACCACCATTTAGTCTATATAAGAGAAATAAATAGAGTTTCTCTTACACCTGTTTTAGGGACATCCAATAGGACACCAGCTCCTTCCAAGCAGTGACTGTTCCATGTTTGTCCCTGTGTCCCCAAAGCTAAGCACAGGGCACTTGGCATTTTCTCACTGATTGACTTGGGAGAAGTTTCCCTGGAAAGTTACTAATGTACCCAGTCTTCTCCATGCAACAGAATGGAATTAAAACTATTTGGTAGCAGCAATACCACTCCTGAGATCATAAAAAAGGGGAAAGGACCCACGTGTACAAAAATATTGACAGCTGCGCTTTTTGTGGTGGCAAGGACTTGGAAATTGAGGGGATGCCCATCCATTGGGGAATGGCTGGACAAGCTGTGGTATATGAATGTAATGGAATTCTATTGTGCTGTAAGAAACAATGAGCAGGTGGAGTTCAGAGAAACCTGGAAGGACTTGCATGAACTGATGATGAGTGAGATGAGCAGAACCAGGAGAACATTGTACACAGTATCAACATTATGTATTGATCAACTGTGATAGACTAGATTCTTCTCACCAATCCAATGGTACAAGAAAGTTCCAAAGGACTCATGATGGAAAAGGCTCTCCAAATCCAGGGAAAAAAAAAAAAGGGAACTGTGGAATATGGATGCTGATTGGCCAAACTATTTCTTTTGTTCTTGGCATTTTTGGTTTTCTGTTTTGAAGTTTTTCCTCTTTGCTCTGATTCTTCTCTTATAACATGACTAATGAAGAAATATGTTTAATGTTAATATGCATTTATAACCTATATCAGATTGCCTGCTGTCTAGGGGAGGGAGGGAGAAAAATTTGAAATTGGAAATCTTATATGAACAAATGTTGAAAACTATTTACATGTAAAAGAAAGTAATAAAATACTTTTATTTAAAAAAAAAACTATTTGGTAGCCACTAATTAAAAGCCAATGATGTTTCTGCTTCAAACCCTAGTGTTGCTGTTTTCAGTTGTGTCCAATTCTTTGTGCATTTGGGGTTTCCTTGGCAAAGATGTTGGAGTGGTTTGCCATTTCCTTCTCCAGCTTATCTGACAGATGAGGAAACTGAAGCAAACAGGGTTAAGTGACTTGTCCAGGATCACAGAGATAGTAAATATCTGAGGCCACATTCTAACTCAAGTCCTCCTGAGTCCAGGCCTGACAATTTGTCCACTGTGCCACCTAACTGCACCCCTCAAACCCTATACAGATTCTAAAATATTTTTAAGGCAGTTCAAGTCTAAAGATTTACATATTTAGAGTTAAAAATTATAAACAAAAAATACTGTTGCTTATTTCTAATCTAGGTATTCCTAAATTCCTTTGAAGAAGTTTCCATAGTTGCTAGAATTAACAGTGAAGCTAAACCAGCCAACACTCTAATAATCCTCCAGTGTGTTCCAGATTTCATTCACTGTGCACTTCAAACATAAGCAAGGAGGCCAAATGCTATATACAGCCAATCCAGAACAGGGCCCCAAAAGGTGAACATTTCACTTCAGTCTAAAAAAAAAAGGAACCTATATTTGATGAATCTTTAAAAATTACTGTTTCTAGAAACATACCAAAAGAGCAAGCCAGACAAATGCTATCCCTCATAGCTGCCTTGTTTGTTCCTTCCCACAGAGCTCTGCTTGTTTCCATGGACTAATCAAATTCACTTGCTATTCAAACATTCCAAAAGGCAATCCAAGAACCATTCTTCACCGCAAAGAATTACTTTTCTTAATACTCAGATTCTAACACTGGTACTTCTGTGTTAGACTCTAAGAGCTCAGATTTGTGTTCATATGATACATTATTAGTATGATGAGTAAAAACACCAGTGTAACTGTCTCCAAGTAAGTCAGGAAGTGGTATAAAAATAGTTACAAGTAATGCAAAAAAGTATTTACAGATTAAAAAACTATGAAAAAGGGGCGGCTAAGTGGCGCAGTGGATAAAGCACCGGCCCTGGAGTCAGGAGTACCTGAGTTCAAATCCGGCCTCAGACACTTAACACTTACTAGCTGTGTGACCCTGGGCAAGTCACTTAACCCCAATTGCCTCACTAAAAAAAAAAAAAACCAAAAAACTATGAAAATAATTTCTAGAAGTTGTCACATGAAACTTGAATATTTAACAAACTGCAAAAAACTGCATAATTATAAATAAACTTTAAGGCCCATAAAAAATCAAATCTATGTCAATGGTCAAGCAGCAATAACCGTATAGAGCCAGTAAAGAAAGACACCACCTCAATTGGGAAATGGTGAGGGCTGGGGAGGGGGGAATGTTTAATTTTGTTTTTAAGAACCTAACACCAACCAGCTACCAAGAGCTTCTCTGAGACCCTCACAACAATATCTGGAAGACAGATAAAGAGTATGACTAAATAACACATATACCTCTTGGAAAACATTGCTGATTGGAGTGAAAGGACCTGGGTTCAAATTATAGTTGTGTAGCTTATTAGCTGTAACAAATTAGAGCAGCTAGGTCGTACAGTGGATAGAGTGACAGGCCTGGAGTCAGAAGGATCTAAGTTCAAATGTGGTCTCAAACACATACTAGCAGTGCAACGCTGGGCAAATCACTTTACCCTGTTTGCCTCAATTTCCTCATCTTTAAAATGAGCTGAAGAGGGGGCAGCTAGGTGGCGCAGTGGATAGAGCACCAGCCCTGGAGTCAGGAGTACCTGAGTTCAAATCCGGCCTCAGACCTTAACACTTACTAGCTGTGTGACCCTGGGCAAGTCACTTGACCCCAAATGCCTCACAAAAAAAAAATAAAAATAGATGAATTTTGTAAAAAAAAAAAAAAAGAGCTGAAGAAAGAAACACAGCATACCATTCAAAACCAAACCAAACCAAAAACTCAAATGGGGTCACAAAGAGTTGGCCACAACTGAAACAACCAACCAGTCACCCAAAGCACCAGTGGGAAAGGACTGGACAGCTCCATGCTCTCTTGCTACATCTTCCTGGTCATTCTCCCTTCTCTCAGACTCTTCAGCTCTTCCTTTCTCCCCAGGCTGGCCTCCAGACTTCTTTCTTCATCACCTGTGCACATTTGCTTTGGGCATCTCCCCCTCCCCCCCCAATTTTTCCACTTCTCTTTGTGGGTAATGTTCCCATTAAATCTTGAGCTCCCTGAAGACAGGAACTGTCTTCTGCCTGCCTTTGTGTCACCAGCTGGCATACATAACATACAAGGTACTTAATGTTTACTCACTGACGACCTTCCTACTTCTAGCCCGAGTAATCTTCATATCGAATCATATTCCAACCCTGCTTTTAAAAAATAAGGATAACAGCCAGAATCTGGAAAGTGCCTACTCTATGGCATCTGCTTTACAAATATTATCCCCTGATGCACACAACAACCCTGGGAGGTAGATGCTATTATGGTACCCATTCTACAGTTCAGCAAACTGAGTATTTGAATTCCAGTCTTCCTGACTCCAGACCCAGTGCTCTGTGCACCGTGATGCCAGCTATCTGCATCCAAAAAAACCCAAAAAAACCAAAAAAGCCTATCTATCCACGAACTTTCCTAAATTCCTCGGGGTTAGCACTCAAGGTCACTGCACTCTGGGTTACGTCCAGGTTTCCTTCCAACTACAGCCCTCGCTGCATTCTAATCCAACTCCCTCTTCTGCTTTCCTGCATTTCCGCATCTCCAGGAACTCATTCTCCAAGATGAAATCAACTGGGGAACTCATCCCACCTCCAGATCATTTCCCACCAGCTGCCCCATTAGAGAATGAGCAGGTCCTCAAGGGGAGGACGGTCCCTGGTGCATGACTCACCTATTCTGGGACATCCAAAAAGGAGCAGGAGATTTGTAACCACAACTGAGGAGACATGGAATGGATACATACATACATACAGTGGCAGGGAATCACCAGTAGGAAGATGATGGAGTTGATAAAATCCCCAAATGAGATCATAGGAAGAAAACTGCAAAGACAGTCCAGGACAAAAGCTCAGGGAGACTCCTGAGTGGGTACGATTGGAGGACAGTGAGAAGCCCCAAGAGTGAGCAGCAGAGGAAAGCCTATCCAGGAGAGCTGGGCAGTGGCAGAAGTGGCAGATCAAGGAACAGGTTTAGCAATTAAAAGATCACAGCTAACTTTGCAGAGTGCATTCAGATCAAAAGTGCCCAACTCAAATATAACAAAAATGGAAAACACTGGATGTTGGAGGGGATGTGGGAAAGCTGGGATGCTAGTCCACTGTTGGTGGAATTGTGAACAGATGCAACCATTCTGGAGAGCAATTTGGAACTCTGCCCAAAGGACTATAGAACTGTGCATACCTTTTGATCTAGTAATACCACAGGTAGGTTTATATCCCAAAGACATCCCCCCAAAAGAGAAAAAGACCTATTTGTACAAAAATATTTCTAGCAGCTTTTTTTGTGGTGGAAATGAATTGGAAATCAAAGGAATGCCCATCAACTGGGGAATGGCTAAACAAACTGGTATATGATGGTGATAGAATATTATTGTGCTATAAGAAACGACAAGCAGGATGACTTCAGAAAGGCCTGGAAAGACTGTTAAGAACTGATGAGTAGAGGGGCAGCTAGGTGGTGCAGTGGATAGAGCACCAGCCCTGGATTCAGGAGGACCTGAGTTCAAATCCGGCCTCAGACACTTAACACTTACTAGCTGTGTGACCCTGGGCAAGTCACTTAACTCCAATTGCCTCACTAAAAAAAAAATAAAAAAAGAAAAGAAAAGAACTGATGAGTAGAACCAAGAGAACATTGTGCACTGAGATGGCAATGCTGTTTGATGAAGATCTGTGAATGACTTGACTATTCTCAATTATACAATGATCCAAGACAATCCCAAAAGACTATTGATGAAACATAGTATCTACCTCCAAAGAAAGAGCTGATATTGACAGACCACAGACTGAAGCAGGCGATTTTTCACTTTCTTTCATTTTCCTTTTCAAGTTTTCTTGTACAAAATGACTAATATGGAAATGTTTAATATAATTGCACATGTCTAACCCATATCTGATTGCTTACTGCCTCAAGGGAGGGGGGAGGGGAAAGAAGGACCTTCCTCCTCCAGAGATGCTGTGATTCCCTCAGTGAACCTCTATTTATGAGGGTGTCGAGTTGGTTGGAATTAGCTATCTGCTATTGTTTAAAGGAGGTCATGCCAAAGTTTGCATGTGAGATAATAAGATAATAATTTACACAGCACTTTAAGGCACTTTTAAGCCCTTTATACATATTATCACCACAACCTTTGGCAGGGAGGTGCTATTATTATCCTCATTTTTACAGATGAAGAAAATGAGGCAGTCAAAGGTTAAGTGACATAGTTATCCATTTCTGACAAGTATCCCATTGGGCAGATCTTTTACCAATCTAAATGACAAAATGCAGAAGCAGGTCCTATAGCTGAGGAGAAGATGCACAAACACATTTGCCATTTTCTATCTTGTATCTGATCAGTTCAACACTATAAACAGCAGGGCCCCTAGAAGCCAACCCATGTCAAGGAAATATCAAGGAAAGCAACAACTTGGGATTGGCAAGAAAGCAAATTCATTTGAAGAAACAAGAGAATCTAGAGTATCCAGACAAATAATGAAAAAAGCAGGAAATGAAGGGAAACAATCATCCAAATCTCAAACTACAATATAAAGTAGTAGTCATCAAAAATAGATGTTAGAGGGGCCGCTAGGTGGAGCAGTGGAGAGAGCACGGGTCCTGGAGTTAGGAGGACCCGAGTTCAAATCCAGCCTCAGACACTTAACACTTACTAGCTGCGTGACCATAGGCAAGTCACTTAACCCCAATTGCCTCACCAAAAAAACAAAACAAACAAACAAAACAGATGTTACTAGTTAAAAAAATTAAGTAGATCAATGTGAACCCCAGTAATCAATAAATCTGCTAACATGAATTACCTAGAAAAAATGCCCAATTTGAAAATAGGGAAATTGGGAAGTAGTCTTGAAGAAATCAAGCTAAAATCAATTTCTTACACCAAATATCAGAAAAAATTCAAAACGGATGTAATATGAATATTACAGATCATGCTTTAAAAAAATTTTTTAAAAGCAGATTTTACATTTTCATAGCTATGAGTTGGGAATAAATTCTTAATTAAAGAAGGGACAGAGGCAATTACAAAAGAAAAACTATCTTGATTACATGACATACAAAAGCTTTTTTAACAACCAAATTAATGTGTCTAAGATAAGAAAGGAAGCAGACCACTGGAGAAAATTACCGTAGCAAGTTTCTCAAATAAAAGTTTGGAATCCTAGATATATAGACAACAATCATATATGCATACAACAAATATGCCTATGATCCATTCATTCTACTAGATAAGCCAGAGGACACAAACAGTTCTTTTTTTGATTTATCATATACTTTATTTTAATAATAAACATTTTTATTTAAAGTTTTGAGTTCCAAATTTTATCCCTCTTTCCCCCCCTCCCCTCTTCCCTCCCTGAGGTGGTAAGCAATCAGATATAGGTTATACATTTGCAATTGTGTAAAACATTACCATACTGGTCATTTTGTATAAGAAAACTTGAATAAAAGAAAAAAATGAAAGAAAGTGAACAACAGCATGTTTCAGTCTGTGTTCAATCAATATCAGTTCTTTCTTTGGAAGTGGATAGTGGGCTTCATCCTTAGATCTTTGGAATTGTCTTGGATCACTGTATTTCTGAGAATAGTTGTCATTCACAGTTCTTCATTAAACAATATTGCTCTCGCCGTGCACAACTTCCTCTTTGTTCTGCCCACTTCACTATATATCGGTTCATACATGCCTTTCTGAAATCATCCTGTTTGTCATTTCTTATAGCACAGTAATAAGACAGGGACATGGTCTTTATTCCCAGATATGACTGTGATATTAAAAAAAAGAAATCAGACATTTTCTGAAGGCCAGTCTGTATCTTTTCTTACCAAACTTTGGGAGAGACTGAAGATGAGTTGGAAAAACAATCCGAGGAACTCACGGAGCTATGACTGACTGGCAGACTAGAGGCTCTGGAAGTCAGTATTGGCAGCCACAGCAGGGATCAGACCGTAACACTGTGTATGTCAAGGGTGCCTGCAAAAATAATGGAAGAGAAGGTGCACGAGGAGGTATTGGTGTCTAATGGGGACCAGACCAAGATCTAAACATAAGTGGTACACATCCTGGGCGACAGACAAACCAAAGAGCATCATTAGAAGCTGCTGCCAAAGGGATTGAGCAAGCAAAGGCCCAAAATATGGACAAACTCACTGTGTGCACAGATAACCAACTTATCACCAAAGGTATGAATAAATGGATTAACAACTGGAAAGAAAATGGCTGGAAAACAAGTAAAAATTCCAATGTCGTCCACAAAGACGAATTCATTAAGCTGGATAATATGACCCGGGACATGAATGTTGAGTGGAAGTATGTTCCTGCTCGGTCAAAAGGTGAAGGCAATGCTGAAGCTCAAAGATTAGCCAGAGAAGCAACTAGAAAGAAGTGAAAAGACTGGATCAGTACTTGAATGTCAGATATTTAAAGTGTCACTGTTTAACATACAATATAACCTCCAAATCATTTTCTCTTTACCTTTCTCCCCCTTGTGTTGGATCTGTATTCATTGCATGGCTCTAGTTGGCCATTTTTTCTTAATATGCTCTCTCAGTTTTTCAATGTGCTATTTTTGAATAATACAAACAAAAGAAATCATGCTATAAACAACTGTAGAAATCGTTCATATGTACTAAAAAATAAGAGAAAGGCAGAGATCCTCATCTATCAGATCCAACGGAATTTTGACTTGTTTAACTCTTGCCCCAGACCACCTAGGAACCAATCCAGACTACTTGACTGCTCACATGACTTGAGTTAATGAAAGTCACCAACTTTTCCTTCAGGTAAGATGGACTGTGAGATAAACCTGGCCATCTGCACTGACACTGCTTTCTAAGGACTTCCTGTATTTACCACTTGACCCTGCGCTTCTATGCCCTACAGTTTCCCAGTATCCATCTGACCAACTGACCAACGGACCACCTAACATGTCTGCCTGGACCATGCAAAATGCCCCTCTGGTGCATTCTTTTGACCTTTAGGACTTAGAACATTTATAAGTCTTTTCATTTTTACCCAGTAGCTGAACACTTAATATGTTGTCCTTCCCCCAAAAGTGTTAACTTCTGACCACAGACTGTCTTTCTCTAGTTGTTATCCCCCAGTGCTGAACATACTGCTTGCAATTTAGGAATAGGAGTTCAATAAATGGTTTTTTCATTTAAAAAAAAAAAAGAAATCAACAAAATGTGAGGTTTTTAAAAACTGACATGCCTCACTTAAAAAAAAAAGGGGGGGGGCAGCTAGGTGGCGCAGTGGATAGAGCACCAGCCCTGGAGTCAGGAGTACCTGAGTTCAAATCTGGCCTCAGACACTGAACACTTACTAGCTGTGTGACCCTGGGCAAGTCATTAACCCCAATTGCCTCACTTAAAAAAAAAAAACTATCTGACAAAGAAGCTTGTGTTACCTAGGTGTACTTATTATCCAGAGTTGTTAGTAACATCCCAGCCCCATGCCAACATGATGCAAAATACACATCTTCAAATGTCAAGGGGGTTGAATTGAGGTGCCTTGTTTCTGTAAATAAGGGAAATCTTGATAAAAGAGACAGTCTCCCAATAGAAAATCACGTCCAGTCCCAGATCAAGCAAAATGGTTCAACAACCTGTAGCACAGTAGGTACATGAATATAATGTAGCAACAATTTACCCAAAGAAATGATGACTGTGAGGAACACAGAGAGTTATGCGAAGTCTTATATAAAAGAGCAAAGTGAAGTAAACAAGCAGAGTCAGGAAAACAACATACACAGTGGCTAAAACAACACAAATGAAAAGGATGCCCAAATAGGAAATTCACAAGGGAAGAAATCCCATCAATCAGCAGTCTTATGAAAAAATGCTCTAAATCACTAATAATTAGAGAAGTCGCAAGAAAATAGCTCTGATGTCCCTCTTCACATCAGTCAGACTAGGCAAGACAGAAGATGACCGTGAGTGGGTGCGAGCAATGTAGAAAGTTGCTACAAAAAGAGAGAAAACCAATATACATGTGGAAATACATTCCAAGCAGTTCTCTGGGACCCAGCTTATGAATGGAAATGACAAAACAAAAAACAAAGACTTGGCTGAACTCTAGTCAATGTGGCAGCTAAAATGAGAGGCAGAAACACCTACCTCCCATGTAGATATACCAACACAAACCTAAAATTCACTACAAACCAAACAGTAACTGAGAAATCCAATGAGAACTTATAGGAAGTGACATCATACACAGCAGAACTGGAAAACGAAAGGGTTCTAGAAATCCCCAAGCTAAATTAGGAAAAGGGTCACCAACAAAGTCACAAGAGCCAAGCCAGATACAAGAGCCTTTTACAAAAAGCTCTGTGTCCCAAACTAGGAGGAGGGTTAGGCTCCCCACAAGAAGCCTGTCCTGGAGTGGAGATCTTGGGAGCCTTTAGGAGCAAATGCTCTAGAGCAAAGATCTTAAACTGTGGGTTGTGACCCTAAATGGGTTGAGTAACTGAATGTAGGGGTCATGAAAAATTTGGCAATAAATGTTTGATTTGGAAGCAGCTAGGTGGCACAGTGGATAAAGCACAGGCCCTGGATTCAGGAGGACCCGAGTTCAAATCTAACCTCAGATTCATGGCATTTACTAGCTGCATGACCTTGGGCAAGTCACTTAACCCTCACTGCCACACACACACACACACACACACACACACACACACACACACACACACAAGCAAAAAACAAACAAACAAGAATGAACATATTTCATGGGGCAGCTAAGTGGTGCAGTGGATAGAGCACCGGCCCTGGATTCAGAAAGGACCTAAGTTCAAATCTGACCTCAGACACTTGACACTAGCTGTGTGACCCTGGACAAGTCACTTAACCCCAATTGTCCCACCAAAAAAAAAAACTGAAAGAAAAAAGAAAAGAAATGTTTGATTTGTATACCTATCTTATGTATCTATATACCCAGTGTTGCATAAAAACTTCTCAGGCAAAAAGGGGTCACGAGTGGAAAAAGTTTAAGAAGCCCTGCTTCTAGAGCAGCACCCAAAGACACTAAAGTCACCAAGTGTCCTGAGATGCCAGAAGGTCCTGAGGATCTAGCTCACCTAACACCAGGACATGGAGGGACCCCCCAGTCTACCCAAAAACACAACAGGGAGAAAAGCCTGTCTGGAATAAAGTAAAGCCTCAATTCAGGAAATAAGCCTAGAGAAACGAGAAACGCAAAGAAAACACTGAGTAGTATAAAAAATTACTGTCAATATAAAGATTCCCCCCAAAGGGGCTAATAACTCTGTAACGACTGCAAAAAATATGCAAAGGAGACAGTGGGAGTGGATTTTCTACCAAAATTACATGAATAGAAGAAATGGAGACAAAAAATTAAAATAAAAGCTTTGGATGAAAGAATTGGAAAGAGAATAAAAAGCTTAGAATAAAATATGGTAAACCTTAACCCAAGAATTGAAAACCCTAAAAACTAAAACAGACAAAACAGAAATCTATGATATATTAGAACATGATCAAAAATTTGGGGGAAAAGTTAAAGATAAGGTAAATTATATCAAGAAATTAAAGAATCACTTGACTCCTTAAAAACCATGATTAAAAAAAAAAAAAGCCTGGCATTATATGTCAAGAAATCATAAGTGAAAACTAACTAGATCCATCTATTCAAAGCAGAGAAAGTAGATCTCAAAGTAGAGATGGAAAGAATCCACTGATCAACTCATTAAAGTCCCAGGAATGTCACTGCAAAAATCCAGAGTTCCCATGTCAAAGACAAAATACACTAAGTGTCCAAACAGAAGCAGCTCAAGTACAAAAGAACCACAATCAGAATTACACAAGTCTAAGAGCTTAGAAAAACTATTTCAAAGGCAAAAAGGATAGTCTTACAATCAAGACATAAATTACTCTGCACAACTGAGTAACATCCTTAAAGTGGCCAAGGGGTGGGGGCTTGTGGGGTTACCCTTAATGGAGTATAGAACTTTTAAGCATTTATAATGAAAATACTAGAACTAAGGGGGAACTTTGATATATAAACACAAAGGACCAAAAGAAACCCAAAAAGGCAAATGTAATTTGAGCATCTAAAAGTGGCTACAGGATACTGTTGCTATTGCATTCTAATAGAAAAAAAAATGAGCCTTCCTTCAGAACCTTAATGTTTTCTAAGGTTACTGGGAGAATTAAAGAAAGCTGAAAATCAGAGGGCCTGGGGTAGCTTAATTCTGTAACTGGAAGGTTTGTAAAAGGACTACATTAATACGGAAAGAAAGACAACGAGGTAGAACCTGCTATTTCTGATCCCCAAGAGGCGTGAGAAGAAAAGGACACAAAGGAAGGTATAGCGGAAGACAGCATCAGATGAATCTCACTCTTAGCTGAAAGAGACAGAAGAATGAACACACGCAAACTGGTGTGGAAATACATCAAACTCAACAGGGAAACAAAGAAAGGAGGAGGTGGTAAATAGGAAGGAAGACAATAGCTGGGAGGGAATCGTTCCAAGCCAAATCAACTTTCTTGATCCTGAAATGAAAAAAACAACAATAATCTGTAAGGAAGTGTTCATCAACTAAAGAATGGCTGAATAAACTCTATGGTATATGAATACAACAGAATATTAATGCAGCATAAGAAATCAGAATCCTGGGTAGTATGAACTGTTTGTCGCAGAATGAAATGAGCAGAACAATAAACAAAAACAATTTACACAAAAACGTTAAAGAAAAACAACTTTTGAAAGACTTAAGAGACCAATACAATGAACAACTGTGTCTCCAGAGAAGTGATGGTGAAACATACTACCCACCTCCTGACAAAGAAGTGATGAACCCAAAGTGCAGAGACATTTCTGTATACAGCAGCTGTGGAGATTCTCTTTGACTGATTACTTGTCAAGAAGTTTTTCCCACCTCATTCTCTTAAATTTCAGTGGAAGGGGGGGGCGGGGGCGGGTGACCCTGGACAAGTTACTTAGCCCTCACTGCCCCACCAAAAAAAAAAAAAGAAAAGGAAAGGAAAGGAGATTACCCCCTGTCAAGAACCGCCTTCTCTACAACGTGTACTTACTTTATCCCATATCCCCTTCCATCTTCTCCAGTAGACTGCATGCACAATCGTCTTACATTCCCTCATTTTCAACCTCTTATCATTTAGTTTCTCTCCTATTACCTTCAAACATGTCCAAGACACTTCTCCATCCTTAAAAAACTTTCACCAGACCCAGCCATTCCCTCAAATGATGGCCCCACATCTCTCCTCCCTTTCTCAGCCAAACTCCTTTAATAAGCTATCTACTGGGGCAGCTAGATGGCGCAGTGGTTAAAGCACTGGCCCTGAATTCAGGAGTACCTGAGTTCAAATCCGGCCTCAGACACTTGACACTTACTAGCTGTGTGACCCTGGGCAAGTCACTTAAACCCCACTGCCTACCCCCCCCAAAAAAAAAAGATTCCCTGAATAAGCTATCTACTGAGGGGCAGCTAGGTGGCACAGTGGATAGAGCACCAAGCCCTGGAGTCAGGAGGACCTGAGTTCAAATCTGACCTCAGACGCTTGACACTTACTAGCTATGTGACCCTGGACAAGTCACTTAACCCCAACTGCCTCACTAAAAACAAAACCAAAACCAAACCAAAAGTTATCTATGTCCCCTTTCATTCTCCACAATCTTTTTCAATCTGGATGTCAACCGAATCACTCAGCACCCAGTATCTGAACCCAGGGTTTGTAATTCCCACATTCAGCACTAAGACTAAATAGATAATCCATCTAGAAGTCATCTGTCTGTACTGGGGAGATCACTGCACCAGTGGGAGTTGATAGGAGCTCTCACCAAGTGAGTGCCCAGAGAGAAGAAAGAAAAGGGCCCAGGACAAAGCTCTTGGGGTAGAGCCACAGTTAAAAGGTGTAGCATGTATGGTGATTTAGCAAAAGGAGACTGAGAAAGAACAGCATAGGAGAACCAAGATAAAGTAATGTCATAATAACCCAGAGGAGAGCTTATCTAGGAGCAGAAGGTGGCCAACCCGTTTCAGCTCTATGTTGGACATGCTGCAGTCAAGGTGCTGACTGGAAAATCCAAATGGTGATTTCTTTTGTGCAAGGAATGCTCTAAGTCTAGAGCTTGGAAGAGAGGTCAAGAGATGAAGCTTTAAAAGTCAACTCCAGGGGCAGCTAGCTGGCGCAGTGGATAGAGCACCGGCCCTAGAGTCAGGAGGACCTGAGTTCAAATCCGGCCTCAGACACTCGACACTTACTAGCTGTGTGACCCTGGGCAAGTCACTCAACCTCAATTGCCTCACCAAAAAAAAAAAATTTCCTTTGTTGTTCCTCAAAAATTTGGGATATGGAATACTGTATTTGTGAGGTAAGGAAGAAGACTGGAAGAAAAGAAAGTAATTTTATAAAATACTATGCTCAAACTAGTTTGAGATTTGGGCAGGCTGAGGAAAGAACACTAGAAGTAAATTCTAGGGCAGAATTAATCTTAAATATATAAATGGAGTGTACATATTTGAATATGTAAAATGTTGGAAATGATTTCCCATTTTAACACATCCCTCCAAATCTAATAATTCCCAAATAAGAATTTATATATTTAACTCAGTCTAAAAATCACACAATGAATTAAACGGACTTGATAATGGATTGTATAATGGATAAGAAGTTTAAAAAAAAAAAGCCAACATGTCAAAATGGAGAGATTAGAGAAATGACAGTACATAAATAGTTAACTCACCAACAGAGCACTAGGATATACCTACATTACAGGGTCAGAAATAAGGCTAAAAGTTCTCCTGCTCACATTTTTGTGAATGTCTGAAGTGTATAGTTATGTATATTGACTGCTCTTTTATGACTAGAGCAACTTTAATTTTTTTGTACTAAAGAAATAGTGTGAAAGTTTTAGTTCCTAGTTTATTGGAATATGTGAGAGGCAATTCAGAAATTAGTTTAATGGCTTATAATTAAACTAAAGGCTTTGGACACTTAAGAGCTCTATATCCATTGTATATAAAGCTTAGTTTGAGTGGGTTTTGGGTTGGTTTTTTTTTTTTGTGGAGAAAAAGGGTATGATCCCACCCACCCTTTTACAACTATAAAAGACAGCACATAAAAGTCAGTTACTATTGGTAATAAAAGTTTTGAAAACTGAAAAAAAAAAAAAAGAAATAAGGCTCAAAGGCCAAAGGAGAACTACTGGAGGATCACAGTGTGCCTAAATCCATTAAAAGAGCTAGTATTTAGAAACAAGGGGTGGTCAGTAGTGCAGAAGTTAAGGATAGGGGCAGCTAGATGGCACAGTAGATAGAGCACCAACCCTGGAGTCAGGAGGTCCTGAGTTCAAACCCAGCCTCAGACACTTAACACTTACTAGCTGTGTGACCTTGGGCAAGTCACTTAACCCCAATTGCCTCACCAAAAAAAAAATTAAAAAAAAAAAAAGAAAGAAAGAGAAATTAAGGATAAACCCATCTAACAATAACCCTTCTGTAATCTTGACCCTAAACCCTCCCTCCAAGGTTACCAAGGATCTCTTGGTTACTAAAAGCAGTGACCTTTTCTTAGCCCTCCATCATGACCTTTCTGCAACCATCTCCCCTATTAAATGTTCTCCTAATCAGCCTAATGAAAAAGTGCTGCAAATCACTAATATTAAGAGAAACAACCTTAAGTTTCACTTCACACCTACTCTCTGGCTGCTCCTCAATTTGCTCTGCATGATCTCAAAGCATCCTCTGCTCCCCAAGCCTGGGGGTACCAGAGCTCAGTGCTCAGCCCGCTTCTCTACGCACTCTAGGATCAATGTTTCTTAACCCATAAACCTTATTTCAGATATCATGACAACTGCATTTCACTATAATTGGATTCTCCCCCACCTCCCCCACTGGAGTGAGTGGAGAGCTCCTCTCTATTTAAGGAGAGCAAGCAGGGAATTCCCCTCATCATTTCCTACCCTGCTGATTCCCTGGAGTTCATCATCTCTAGAAACTCATCATTCTGCAAGATGAAATCAACTCTGTTCCTCATCCTTCCTCGGATTCTCCTGCCTAGCTGGCTGCTGGCATCCCAAACCGTTCCTTTCTCTTTCTATGTCTATGGTGAGCACCTTGAGGGCAGGGACAACCATATTATACCTTTCTTTGTATTCCCAGCACTTAGCCCAGTGTCTGGCACATAGTAGGTGCTTAGCAAATGTTTATTGACTGTATTTTATTTCATGCATTTCAAACCAATTCTAAGAAGTCCACAGGAGCAGCTAGGGAATGAACTGGAAAGAGCACTGGGCCTGGAGTCAAGAAGACCCAACTTCAAATCGTACCTGTGTGACCCTGGGCAAGTCACTTAACCATCTGCCTCAGTTTCTTCATCTGTAAAACAAGCTGGAGAAGGAAATGGTAAACCACTCCAATATCTTTGCCAAGAAAACCCCAAATAGAGTCATGAAGAGTCAGGCATGCCAAATGACTGAACCATCAACAATCTCATCTATGTAGTGATTTAAGATTTGTTAAGCTCTTTCCATGAATTCTCTCACTTGTTCTTCCAAGTAACTCTGTGAGGCAGGTTCTATAGGTATCACTTTTCCCATTTTACAAATAAAGAAACTGAGGCTTTAAGAGATGAAGTCATTTCAATCCATCAGCATTTATTTATTAAGCTCCTACTAGGTTCCAGGCACTGTGCTAAGCACTAGGGATACAAAAAAGGCAAAAAACCAGCCCCTTCCCTCAGGGAACTCAGTCTCATCATGTGCCCATGATCACACCAATAACATCAGAATTCGGTCCAGAGCATGTACCAAGCACCTTCTGTGTAAGAAGCCCCTTCTAGAATAAGGAGAAAAAGACAAAACTGGACACCAGTCCCCGCCCCCTGCCTGACTCCAGATCCACAGCCCTAATATGCCTCTTCCCTGGAGCCAGCAAGGCTACTCAGGAAGTCTGCCTGCAGGTGCCATCACACTCATTTTATCCAGCCCCAGCAGATTGCAGAACCTCCTCAATGAGATCAGGGAAAGGGAGATTCCAGAACTGATTATTAGAGGGGGAATTTATGAAAATTTGGCAAGAAATCAGCGATAACAGAAAGCTACCAAAACGTCTTTAAAAACAGGTCAGGCATGTGAAATGTGTTTCCTTTTCCAACAGTATTTCTAGACTGGCAGATAAGACTAGTGACAGCTGCAGCAACATGTTAGCTACATTTTAGCCCAGCATTTGAAAAAATCCCTCTTGGTACATTCACAGAAAATATGCGGAGAGAGGGTCTAGACATGGCAAAATTAAATGGAATCAAGCTAAGACCTATGTTGGAGTGCTTCTGAAATCTGCCCTTGGCCCCGCCCCCTGTCATTAATAACATTTTAATACTGACTTGAGGAAAGGTACAGAAAGCATGTTTAATGAATTTGCAGAACACTAGAAGCTGGGAGGGATGGCTAACATATTGAACGAAAGAGGCAAGTTCCAAAAAAAAAAAATCCTGACAGGCTGGAATATTAGACCCAATCTAATTAAATGAAATTTCACAGGGATAAAAGTTCTAACTTGGATTACAAAAACAAGCTTGCACCATTTAGGATGGGAGAGATATAGATGCAAAGAAGTTCATCTGAAAAAGATGTGAGGGTTTGCAGCAGCGCCCTCGGCAAGATCAATCATTCTCCAACAATGTAGCAGCTACAGAAAGACTAGGGAAGAATCCGAAGTCTCAGTCCTGTTTAGCTCTTCTCTGGAGTAATGAGTTCAATTCTAGGCAGCCCGTCTTAGAAAAGCTGTCTCTCTGATGAACTATGAAAGGCAACAAGGATGGGAAATGGCCCCACAATCCCACCCAAGGAGGAAAGGGAAGTTTAGCGTAGAAAAATGGCCTCTGAGGTCCCAAGTCAGACTCAGATTCTCCTCAGGAGATGGCGTTTTGTCAAAATGAACACTATGAAGCTATATGAACAGATAATGCAGGAGAATAATAAACGAGACCAAGAACTGAATAGGAAGGAGAGAGAAGATTATACTGCATGGCTCTTCATGACTCAAGTAGAACCCTTTATTTCTAACAGCACTGAGTCTCTCCCATTACATGCTACTACAGTGCAATGGATTGAGTTCACAAGAGCTGCAGAGGCTCAGGGGCTGTGTCTGACAACTCTGGCAGCAAGAATTTGACCTCCCATGCCCCGATCCACTTTCTAAGACTATCAATTCCAGAGTGGGCACTGACTTAAGCAAAATGATTGGTCACACTACAAATCCAAACACCAACCCTCCCAGGATTCTTTAGGGCTGCATGTTGCATCAGTTCCAAGGAATCACAGAATTGCAGATTTGGAACTGAGAGGGATCTCCCAGGTCAGAGATGCAGAAGTGGGAGGGATATGAAGTCGCAGATAAAGATATCATTTAAGCTGGAGGCATAAAAGTAAACAGGGCAGAGCCTACAGGATTTGAATCCAGTTCCCTCTGACTTCCAAATCTTACATTCTTTCTACTGAATAACTAATTAACTGCAGGTCATCCAGAGGGCAATGGAGAAATATGAGGAGGGTTCATGAAGGAGGAACAACCTGCAGACCATCACGTGGCTGCTGAGTTGTGTCCAACTGTTCACAACCCCACTGGGATTTTCTTGGCAAAGATACTAGTTGGCCATTTCCTTCTCCAGCTCACTTTACAGATGAGAAAACTGAGGCAAATAGAGTTAACTGACTCTCCCAGAGTCTCATAGCTTCTAAGTGTCTGAAGCCAGATTTGAACTCATGAAGATGAATCTTGCTGGTTCCAAGCCCAACACTCTGGCCACTGTGGCGCCACCTAGCTGTCACCAACCACAAGCTGAATTTTTTTTAAATGCATATAAAAACACGGGAGATGCATGACAGGAAAAGGAGGTAAACTCAGGTTCCTGTAGAGTGCCAATAATAACAAAGTACACACCCTAAAGTTAAGAGAGCTGTCATTAGAGTCTCCAACACCTAGGTCAGCACCCTATGGAGAGCTCCTGAGAAGACAGAAAGGCATGGATGGGTGGCTGGATGGATCCACGCTACACCATGAAAGAAGTGTTCAAGAATACCAGCCTCAAAAGGAAGCGCCACGAAAAGACAGCAGCAGGGCAAACATCACGGCAATCCCAAGAAGCAGATTTGACTTGACAGTCGCTAGTCAAGACCAAAACCAGCCTCTCAAGCCATGAGGAGAAATTTTTCCACGTCTCACCTGAATCTGCCTGGTTAGGACTTCCAATCACTGCTCCGGTGCTTAGCAGAGTACTTGGCAAACAGTTAACACGTAAGAAATGCTTTCCTTCCTCTATTCAAGCACAGCAAGCCTGGAGACAATACAATCCTCACCCATGCAGAGGACCTGACAGAGGCAACAATCAGTCAACAAACATTAACGTTTATTCATGAGATACAAAGACAGACACGAGATAGGCCCTGCTTTCATGGGGAGCATGCAACCCAACTGCAGACAGGATAAAGTGAAAATAATCAATAGAGGAAAAGCACTAGCATCTGAAGGATTTACAAGGCTTGCTTGTAGAAGGTGTGAGCTGAGCAGGGACTCTGAAGCCAAGAGGTAGAGATGAGGAGGGATGGCATCCTATGCATGGGGCACAGTCAGGGAAAAGGCCCTGAGTCAGGAATGGAGTGTCTTGTTTTCAGGAACAGGAAGAAAGCCATTGTCACTGGATCATAAAGGGGAGTATGGTGTAGGAAGCCTGGGGGGGGGGGGGTTAGATTACAAAGGGTTCTGAATGCCAAAGATTTTTGTATTTCATCCTGGATGTCACTGAAGTATACTGCATAGGAGAGTGACACGGTCAAGCCCACACTCATATATCATCATTTCTCAACTCCCAAGAAAGGAAATGGCTTTTCCTTAAATTAACTGCTAAAGTTCAGTAGGTAGGAAAGGAACCAGGCTTAAATAGGAAACAATCATGAAGAACTATGTCCAAAGAAGCTTGAGTATTTTTTTAAAAAGGAAGGCTGGAAATCAGCTCAGAAGTGGAGACATTGCCAGTCTTACTTCCCTAGAGCCCCCAACATGGTCCCCACAGCAGTGCCCCTCAGTCCCAGTCCTCCCATGGGGTAAGTTCCACAGAGGGAAGAGAGCTATGGGTCACCCCCCACCCCCAACACTTCCTAATTCTGCTGCCCTCCTCATCTCTGGCCATCCTTATCTCCCCCAAGAGAACTCCAGATGCTGCCTTGGAAGGTGAGCTTGCCAAGCTGCACTACCATGCGGGCACTATCACCAACCCCAACCTAACGCCCCCACTGGAATGCACACTCCCAGAAAGCAGGGGAAATCTCTCAGGCCCGAATTTGTATCCCCAGGACTTGGCACTGGACAAGCATTTAATTCATTTTTTATGGTCAAAAATGAAATGGCTTTAACTAAGACTTCCAAGGCAGAGGAGACGGTGTGACAAGGAACACAGTCAAAAGCACACAAGAGGCAAGATGCCCCAACAGAGTGTGGCTTCTTGCTCCTTCTCCCCACTCCAGCCTCAGGTTGCTGCAAAGGTCCTTGCTTCCAGGTTCTCTTCTCTCTAAGCAGACCTCCAAATGAGCTGTCTGACCAAGCACCCTAAAGGGAAAGGCTAATGTAGTTATTCCCTTCTCAAGCACCGACGGAGTACCTCCGTGTGGCAGGCACTGTGCACTTACACAGCCCCCATGCAGGGCCGAGCACTGGGCAGAAGCCTAAAAAGTGCACCTTTGATGCCTGGCTCTTCCCAAACTACTCCCCACACTCTACTCTCACCTTCGGTCTGGAATGTTCTCCCTCGGCTTTGGCTCCCACCTCCTGGAATCCTCAGCTTCCTGGCCCAACTCAGGCACCCCCTCTTCCTTCAACAGGCCTTCCCAATATCCCCAGTTAGCACTCTCTTCTCACTAGACAATTATTATCTGTGGACACTTCCTTTTCCCTCAGTAGCATACAATAAAAGAGAAAAGTTGGAACAGGCTCGCTGATCAAAGAGGAATTATTAGAAACCGCTTTGAATCCAGAGAACAAAACTAAGAGTACACCTGGAAGTAACAGAAGAAGATTCGGGGTCACTATAAGAAGAAAACTTCCTAAACTCCTAATGTGGTTCCAAAAGTGAATTAGGGGGGCAGCCAGGTGGCACAGTGGATAAAGCACAGGCCCTGGATTCAGGAGGACCTGAGTTCAAATCCGGCCTCAGACACTTAACACTAGCTGTGTGACCCTGGGCGAGTCACTTAACCCCACTGCCCCACAAAAAAAAGTGAATTAGGCTCCCTCATCACTAGCAATTAAAACAGTCTCGAGGGAGGGAATTCCCGGACAAAGTAGGAAGAGGAAAGAGAAAAAATCATGAGACAGCAAATTTCAAGTGTTGCACTGTCTCATTTATTCTTCATTCGGCCAAGCAGAGGTAAATAGCAGAATAAAACAAAGATGTTGCACATAATTCAGTAATATCTTATTTCTCTGCCATCTTTCAACAAAGTTATTTGACAAAAATGTATTTTTCACATGATTGTGGATCTTTCAACAGTAGAAATTGAAAACTTTTTTTAAATGGTGGTCTAAAATGTTATTACATTACAGACTTCCCAAAAAAGCTCCTGAAAAGAACCTGTTCTTAGCTCTGGATCATGATGACCACAAAGGGCGAAAGCTTAACTTTCCGCTGCCTCAATACTTACTTCAGAGATGAGCAGGCTGTGATTGCTAGACTCAGTGATTTAACCAAGGTAACACAGTGATTCTCAGATCAATTGTTGTCCTACGCTGCAGGACCAAGGTGTGTCCCTGACTACTGATGCTTTTATGAATTCATGTGTTTACTTAAAAAAAAAAAAAGCATAGAGGCAGCTAGGTGGTGCAGTGGATAAAGCACTGCCTCTGGATTAGGGAGGACCCGAGTTCAAATCCAGCCTCAGGCACTTGACACTTACTAGTTGTGTGGCCCTGGGCAAGTCACTTGACCCTCAATGCCCTACCAAAAAAAACCAAAAAACACAAAGATCACCCCATGCTCCAGGAGTCTCCACTGTGCTGAGGGAAAGAGAGCTGCCTGGGAACATGTGACTCCATACTGGTGAAGAAGGTCAATACTGGCCCTGCTCCCCATACTGGAATTCCCCCTTCAAACACCACAAAGCAAGTGGGGGAATGACAACTTGCAGAGCTGCATGGCATCCAGGTTTTTCCTCCCTGGACACTGGTTCCAATGGTACATTTAATGCCAACATTCCTGAGTCACTCTTCTTGCGACACTTTCCATAGATGGGCTTACTCCTCTTCACTCTGGCTTTGCAGACTCCTTTACTGAGTCATGCTCAAAAAACTAACCCTGTGTGGCCCCGTCCCCTCCCCCCTTCTCTTCCTCCTCTTGGCCGTCTCCAGCTCCCATGGATTCAGTTATCATCTCTATGCTGATGATGCTCAGATCCATTCAGGGGGCCTGCACCTCCCTCTTGACCTCCAAAAGGCCACTCACCAGACAGCCTGAACTGGCCATCTCAGACACCTCAAACCCAAACGTGAACTCATCTTCTGTCCCTTTAGGATGTCTCCCTTCTTCCTAACTTCCCTGTTACTGTGGATTGCAGTGTACCACTTCCCTCCCAGTTCCCTAGGCCCAACCTTTCAATGTCACTACTATCCAGCACTCAAAAGGGCAGGGGAACCCTGGGAATGGAAGGCCCTCCCAGACCACAAATCCATTCTAGCCCTCCCAGTCGCTACACACCAGACAGGTGAACCAGCCTAGAGGAAGCAGCAGAGTAGCCTGAGGGAGAGACGAGACAGTCCAAAGGCCACCCTGACCATCATCTCTCCTAAGATTGCCAGCCCAGTGCTCCCAACCATCATCTCAGAAAGCCACTGCTGTGGAGACTCAGGCCAGGAAACTGCTCCTGCAGGGGTTACAGCCACAGATCTGCAGACCCAGGAAAGAATGTGCTCAGCCCTGCAGAGCCGCTCAACTTCAGATAGGGAGAGGATTTCTAGCAGTGGAAATGGCATTAAAGGCAAAGCACAAACCTAAGGACCCTCCCCATCAGAATGTAAGCCCCTGAGAAGCACTGATTTCCTTATTTCTATTTCTAGCCTTAGCACCGTGCTTGGCACAGAGCACTGAATAAATTCGTTCTTCATTCATTTGACTCTCTCAGCCAACAGCTGTCAAACCTGTTGATTCTAGCTTCCTAACAACTCTCTTATATACCCCCTTTCTCTCCTTTGACACTGACATCACCCCACATCTGGATTTCTTCAACAGGGGAAAGGAACAAACATGTATTAAGTTCCCACTATACGCCAGGCACTGTGCTAAGTGCTTTACAAATGGGATCTCTTTGGATCCTCACAACCACCCTGTGAAACAGGTGCTTTTTATTACCCTCATTTTAGAGATGAGGAAACTAAGGCAGGCAGGGATGCAGTGACTTGCCCAGGGCCCCACGGCTACTAAAGTGTTAGATCTGAACTTCAGCCTTCTTGACTCCAGGTCCACATAAGCTGCCTCTTGCAGGCAAAAAGCCTGCTAGTTGGTCTTCTGCCTTAAGTCTCTCCTCATTCCAGTTCATTCTTCATAAAGCACAGGCCTGACCGTGTAACCCCCACCCCAATAAATTCCAATGGTTCCCATCACCTCCAAGATCCAAGACAAACTCTTCTGTGCTTGGGCCCTGTTCCCTCCTTACACCTCACTCTCCTCCACATACTCTACCGTCATCCTAGGACCTCAGCCTCCAGGACTCTCCACCTTCCAACTCCAAGCACTTTTTACTGGCTGTCCCCCACGACCCTGGAATGCTCCCTCTCCTAATAGCTTGCCCTGGCTTCCTTCAAGTATCTGCCTTCTCCAAGAAGCCACTGCCAGGCCTACTTAATTTCTGTGCTTTCCCTCTGAGATGACCTCCAATTTATGTGTATTATTTATATGTTGTTGTTTGCATGTTGTCTTATCACACTGTGAACTCCTTGAAAACAGGCCTTTTTTGTTTCTCTGTATCTCAAGCACTAAAGGACAGTGCCTGGCACATAATAGGTACCTTAAAAACTTGTTGATTTGACTTCAAGAAAAAAACCGGGGGGGGGGGGGGGCCGCTAGGAGGCGCAGTGGACAAAGTACCAAGCCCGTAGTCAGGACCACCTGAGTTCAAATCTGTCCTCAGACATTTGACACTTACTAGCTGTGTGACCCTGGGCAAGTCACTTAACCCCAATTGCCTCACACACACACACAAAAAAAGAAAAAAACCAGCTTAAAAATGTTTTTTCAAAAACCTTTTAAAAAATATGAACGACATATGAAGAGGTAAGCACTTACAATATGAACTAAGACTCCAGACAAGTATGCATCTTTTAAAATAGAACCATAGCACATAGTGTTTCTGGGTATCAGAGTTCATTATTTCAACTGTCACTTCTGTAACAGAGTGTTGGTTGGTAAGAAGCTTTATAAGTAAACTGTTTGGCTCTAACTTCAAGATTGAGGAAGTAATATGTTAATTTTAATTCTTCTGAGACCCACTTCTTTCAACTTCTTTGGGAAAAGTTTACACAAGTGGCGCCCTTCCTGGCAAACCAAGGCCAACAGATTAAACGAGAGCCAAACACCTGAGTTGGGCCACCACTGCTATTTTCTCCTCCTCCTCCTACAGAGAGAATTTCCAGAGCCCCTGAATGTGGCAGTGAGCCACCCACAAGCAGCCACACTCAAACTTTAGAGGTAAGAGACCAGCACTGGAGTCAAGAAAGCTGGCAAGAATCTAGCTCTGTTACTTTATGACCTTGGATAAGTCACTAGGCCTCAGTTTCTGCAAACAAAAAATGCATAGTTGGAATAAATGCAGTAATTTTGAAGGTTCCTTCTAGCTCTGCAAAGCCCTAAAGAAAACTGCTTGAAGCCAAGAACAACAGGGTTCTCACCTGCTATCTGATAGCAGTGAAATGATTAGAGGAACAATCAGGACCAAAAGGATGGAGGCCTGGGGAGGACACCAGGACAGACTCCATACAAATCACCCACCTTTATACCGCAATCTGTCTTACAGTCCAAAAGGGTTAAAAGTTCTCTAGAAGACAGCAATAGTGTTCAGTGAAGAACTGCGAATGACCTGACTATTCTCAATACGATGATCGGAGACAATCCCAAAGGACTCTTGATGAAGCAGACTATCGGCCTCCAAAGAAAGACCTGATATTGATGGAACAGACTGAAGCAGGCGATTTTTTCCACTTTCTTTCATTTTTTTTCTTTTAATCAAGTTTTCTTGTACAAAAAGACAAACATGGTGTGATGGTTTACATAATCATACATGTAATATCCCAAATCTGATTGCTTACCACCTCAGGGAGCAGGGTGGGGAGGTGGGAAACCAAAACTATAAAATAAAAATGTTTATTACATTTTTTTAAAAAAGAAAGGAAAAAAAGTGCTCTAGGAATGACACAGGAGAACCCAGTAAAATAAACGTCTGAAGGGGAATGAACACAAGCTTAGCAAGCCGTCTTTTCAAGTCACCAAGTGTTCCTTCAATAGACCACAATAATAGAAATCCAATCTATACAAACCACATTACTCTTTCTCCCCTGGGTTTCCAATAGTACAGTTTAAAAAAAAAATCTCTTTTTTAACCAAATCAGCTAAAAGACATCGAACTTTAGCAGGCTGCTCTGAGGAGGCCCGCCTTCCTCCTGACCCAACGACATGATAAGCAAGGAAAGAGAATGAAGCCTATGCCCATCTAGGCCAGAAGCAGCCCAGAAGCCAACCCACAGCTAAGTTTCAAACTCGAACCACATTCATCATTCTCATTCTGTCCCTCTCTCAAAACCCAAAACATGAAACTTACCTAATAGCCAAGTCAGTCACTTTTTTGGCTGAAGTGTTGGGCACCTTTTGCATACATCAAAAAGGAGAAAAGAAACCGCCTGCTGTATATCGTAATGCGCACTTCTGAACCAGCGAGACCACTTCTGTAAGCCCCCTCACGGAGAGGCTTGGACACCCTTCAGATGCCCCGAACCCCTCTCTGCACCACAACTCTACACCCCCACAACACCCTGGGCAAGTCGTTTCTACACTGTTTCCCTTTCCTCAGATGTGAGTTTTGGTTACGAGGTTTGAGAAAATACACCAACTGGGGGGGGGGGGGCCCTACAAAAAGAGTCGTGGTGAGAAGGCGATCGCGGTTCAGAACTCTCAGGCTCGTACGGGCCTCTGCGGGTGGACACTCGTTCTGGCCAATACTTCACAAGCTGATGAACTTGAACTCTCCGACGCGGCCTCTCACACCTCCCAGGTCCCGGAGAGGCTCAAAGCGCGCAGGGGCGCTCACTTCTTCCGATCCCCCCAACGCCCCCAAAGGAGAGGAGGGCGGGAGAAGGGGGAAGGAGGCCGACTCCCAGGGTCAGAGGTCTCATTTTGGAGGAGATGCCTCGTTACCACGCGCAAAGTCGCCTCGGACTCCGGGGCACCCACTACGACAGCCAAGCCACAGCTCCTGCCTCCAGCCCGGCTTTAACGAGGCGCGGCCCCCGCGGCCGCCCCACTCGGGTCCTTCCGTGGGGGCCCAGACTCGCCCCCCCCCGGACCGTGGCCGAGGGCAGCCGGGGGCGGGGGCCGCTGTGGCGGATTCGAGGCGCTCCTCTGCCTCGGGGTGGCGGGGGGCACCCGGGAGCCCCGCGGAACAAGCCCCCTCCCCACCCGCAAGCACACGGGCCGCTCGTCCGTTCTCAGACACGGGAGAGGAAATGCCGAGGAGCCTTCCCGACCGTCGGCCTCAGTTTCCCCATCTGTACGCGATGACAGCCCTCCGAGCTGACACGTGAGCCCCTGGGCAGCCTCCGCCTGGGAAGCCCGCCCGCGCCCTCCCTCGGCACCCAGCAGGCGCCGCATAAATGCAGGCTGCCGCCCCCGCTGGGCACGTGGGAGGGGCCGGCGGGGGAGCGGAGGAAGGCCCCCCCCCCGCAGGTGAGGGGCTCGGTGAGGGGGCGACGAGCCGGAGGTCTGTCCCCCTCCCCCCGCGGCCTCTCCGGAGTCCGGGCCCCAAACCCCCGCCACTTGCCTGGTCTGCAGAGTCGCGGCTCCCCGGGCCCCGGGAACCCAAACAGCGCCGCCGTCCAGGCCCCCGGTTTCGGCCGGCCCCCTCCCGCGAGAGCCGGGCCGTCTCGCGAGGCCGCCTAGTCCCATGAAATCTCGCGAGGGTGGGCTGGGGCCAACATGGCGGCGGCAGCACGATTTCCGAACGGGAACTTGCGGGGCTAAACTCCCACGCTCCTCAGCACGTGCCGGGCCGCGGGGCCGTCAGGGCTCTTCCCCGGAGGAGGGGATGAGGAGGGGCGGGATACAGAAAAGAGCGGAACGCGCGCGACGCAGCCGCGCGGCCTGGTTGAAAAACGTGAAGACTCAAGTTTCACGTTAAACCAGCGGAGCTCCCGACGTGTCACGTGGCCGTAAGCGCCCCGCGTGCACATCACGTGGGCCGAAACCCAAAGAGCGCGCGCCCGGGGCCCCGCCCCCAAGTAAACGGCGGTGACGACGCAAGCTCATGCGCGCGCACCCCGCCCCACGTGGGGGGGATCGTGACTCACAGCCGTCGCCCCCTCCCCTCTTCTCCCCAACCCTCCCCTCCCGGGATCCAACGCGCCGCAGAATCCGGGTCCCGCGGCCCCTCCCCCTCCCTCCATCTCACTCCCCCGCCCGCCACGTGCCCCCAGCGGCCCCGCTCCTCACCTCGGCCGCCGCGGAGCTGACGTGAGAGAGCGGCCGGCGGGCGGCCCGTGGCCGTGGCCAAGGCCGAGAGGGAGGCCGCCCCGCCGCCCCGGAAGCTCGGCCGGCCGCCGCACCGCGGCCCCCGCGCGCCAGCCCGCCCGCCCGGCGGCGCTTCCAGGTGGGCCCGCCTCCCGCTCCTGCCACTTCCCGCGGTCTCCCCCGCGCCTCCTTCCGGCCCCTCCCCTCTCCTCCCCCTTCCCCTGCCCCTCCTCCCCCTCCTCCTCCTGCTCCTCCTCCCCCTTCCCCTTCCATGCCTTACTCCGCGGGTTCGAATCCCAGCCCGCCCCCCCCCCCCGCCCCGTCCAATTGATAATGGAAGCCATAATCATCTGTAATCGTGATAATAACAGGAAGCAGCTGCCGCTGTGGATCGGTCCGTTTGATCTTAGTAAACGCCTACTGTGTGCCCGGCCCTGGGCCGAGAGCTGCTTCATTAAAGAGTTCCCAAGACCCCCGAAATCACACTTGGAGACCCTGGCCTAGCCATAAATTAAGTGACTAGAGCCCTGGGGATACCAAGAAATGAAAGGCCTGGCCCTCGGGAAGCTTTCATTCTGCCTCTGGGCAGCGCCCCCGAGCACCGAGCCTGGGGTCAAGGAGGCCTGGGTTCGAATGCCT
The DNA here is from genome assembly GCF_019393635.1 of Dromiciops gliroides. NCBI lineage: Eukaryota > Metazoa > Chordata > Mammalia > Microbiotheria > Microbiotheriidae > Dromiciops > Dromiciops gliroides. Next base: position 781,998 of record NC_057864.1, on the reverse strand, counting down.
CCCATCTCGCCCTTGCTGCCCCAGCCAGTTTCCTCCCCTGTTAAATGGAGACGACAGCAGCGCCCCCCCCCCCCCATCGTCTCATCATCCTGGGGAAACAGCCCGGGAGGAGAGATACAAAGTAACTTCTTATGGTCCGTAATTTCCTCCCCCGGGCTCCGAGGGTAACGCGCTTCTTCAGCGTCCGCTGCACGTAACTGCCCGGAGAGCAAAAGCGGCGTGGACAGCTCCGGCCCCTGGCCGAGGAGCGGGTCGAGGGGCTTTTTATTCCCACGAACCCACGAGCTTCCGCGGCGCCACCGCTCTCCTTAGGACCCAGGAGAGCCTCAGAATGGAGCTTTGTAGATGAGGAGGTTGGCCCAAAGACCACCCCAAGGGTCCGCTCTTCTGGGCGCAGGACCCCGCGGTATGACTTTCACGGCGAGAGGATCAGCCACTGGGGAGGTGTAGGGGCAGAGCTTAGACAATGACTCTCTCCCCGAATCGGGCCACAGGACCCTTGTGGGGTCATGTTCCCCTTGACAGTCTGATGAAACCCCTGGGCCTTTCCTCAGAATGTTATTTCAATGCATAAAATAAAATGCATAGCCTTATAAAGGAAACCAATCACAGTAAGGTAGTTATCAACGTTTCTTAAAAACATTCCTATCCCTAAATTCACTAGGAACAAACAGGAACACACACCCCAAGCCCAATCAAGGATTCCAGAAACGGAGCCTTCCCCTAACAGCTAAACCATGTGTCTGTTATCTGTATTTGATGTTTGAGAAAGGGTTATTCAGGCATGTGGCTGAGTTTCTTTAATACTACTCTTAAAAAATTGTTTTCTCATATTTATGTTAGTCGAGAGGCAGAGTTCTCTATTCAACAAAACTGGAGAGCAATTGGAGAATGCAGAGTGTTCCCTTTTAGAATAGGAGTTAGGGGGGAAATTCTTATCCAAACAAGGGCCAGAAGTCGTCAAAAAAGAAAAAATCATGAAGCTGAGCTGCATGAATTTTTTTTTTAAATGCCACCAATAAAATCACTGTACCTAGAATTTGAATAGTGATCTGGTGGGGGAAATTGGGGATTTGGATGGGGCGGGGTGTAAAATCAAACGTCTTCAACAACAGTCTGATATCTAAGATATGTAGGGAATTGACACCATGGTCAACATGATACTGAGAACTACCAAAGGCGTACAGTGTTTTATTTATTAAGTGCTTAGAATGTGCTAAAAACCCTTCCATCTTCTGTCTTATACAGTCTGGCTTCACATTCCCATAACTCTCCCCTGTATCTCATTGCTATTTCCTAAAAGCAACATTCAATGCCCAGCTCTTGGCCTTTACTCCTTGACGGACTATCTTCTGCCTGATTTTAGGGCCCCTGCACACAGTGCCCAACATATAAAAGGTGCTTCTTAACTGCTCATTGTCTGATTGGCTGGCTTGCTCTCGGTTCTCACTTTCTGGCCTCACCTCCACTCTCCCCTTTGGCTCATGTGCTGCTTCATACAGGATGCTATTTTCTCTAAGTGTTGGTGCTTTTTGTATGGACACCCCCACCCCCAAAGAATAAGCAGTCTGTATTTGCAGTGTGTGTGCGTGTGGGGGTAGGGCATTGACTCATCTGGATACAGAGTTTGTTCTTCACAGAATGTAAGCTTCTTGAGGACAAACATTTTCATTTTTTTGTCTCTGTAACCCCCGGCCCTACCTACAGAGCCCGACCTCGTTTCCCCCTCAATGTAGCCTGACTTGAATTCCTAAATCAACACAAAATCAAATGAGATAGAAAATGCTACAAATCGCTAATAATAAGAATCATAAAGTAAAACAACTCCACATAGTTACTTCTCACCAGTCCAATTGTACATGTGAGCTGAGCCACTGCTGATGGAGTTGGGATCTGGTCCAGCCAATCTAGAGAAAAGTGATTAGACCATCATTCCCTATACCCCAAGGAAGCAGGTCATAGAGATAAAGGGCCTGTAGACACAAACAGTCCTGGTAGTACTTATTAATACCATCAAGGCATTGAAAAGGGAGGGTGTTAGCCCACTGGGGGACAATAACAACAGTAATCATCCTAATGGTGCCAATTCCAAACATGTAGGGCCTACTATATGCCCAACACTGCAGTAAGCACCTCGGGGAGGTAGATGCTATTCTCATCTCCATTTTAGAGCTTGCTCCAGGGGCACCCAGCTTGTAAGTATCTGGGGCTGGATTTGAACAAACTTTTTCTTTACTTTTTTTTTTCCAGGGCAGTGAGGGTTAAGTGACTTGCCCAAGGTCACACAGCTAGTAAGTGTCAAGTGTCTGAGGCCGGATTTGAACTCAGGTCCTCCTGAATCCAGGGCCGGTGCTTTATCCACTGCACCACCTAGCTGCCCCCCTGAGGCTGGATTTGAATGCAGGCTCCTGAATACAGCACTCTAGCCACTGCTCCACCTCACTACTTCCAAGAAATGGAGAACACTCTATCAATGGAGTAAAATATTCACTGTAAGAAATTACGGGCATGAGGGGCTTGGAGAAGCTTGGAGTTCTATGAAATGGCAAGAATTCCATGAAATGAATCAGTTAGTAGAGCAGAGCCAGGAATACTACCTTCAGAATGACTGCAGGAATATCAAGGTTCAAATTATCTGTGGTGTCTAGTGTTGACTCCAGGAAACTGCTGGTGAAAAATCCTTCTTTCCTCTCAGCAGAGAGTTTGGATTTCATGGATATAGGTCACAAATATTGTCAATTCTGCTTAACTTTCTCTTCCTAATAATAGAGAATTATTGGGGGGGGAGGGAAGCTACTGGGAGTAACTGTGTAATAAAATATTAGAGAAGAATAGAGAGGGAGCTATATGCTCCCATTCCCATACAAAGGATAATCTTGTATGCTGATAACCTCCCTTACTGGGACTTGGGCAGGCAGTACACAGAACTGGACGGAAAGTCAGAAGAGACTGATTCCTTTTGAGGCATCAAGGGGGCACCACAGTGTGCATAGCTTGGGGCCAGGGGTCAGGAAAAATTAATTCCTTGTAAGGCCTCCAGGGGACACAGCACTGCACAGAGCACTGGACCTGGAGTCAGGAAGACCTGAGTTCAAATCCAGCCTCAGACATTTACAAGCTGAGTGACCCTTGATAAGTCACTTCACTATGCTTGCCTCATTTTCCTCATCTGTAAAATGAGCTGGAGAAAAAATGGCAAACCACTCCAGTATTTCTGCCAAGAAAACCCCATATGGGTCACAAAGAGTCAGACAACTGAAAGAACTAAACAAAAAATGGAGATTATAACTGCTCCTCCCTCTCAGGGTTGTATAAGGATCAAATGAACTATGATTCGGGAAGCACTTAGCACAGTGCCTATCACATAGTAGATATTTAATCAATTTTCCCTTTTGTTCTCAGAAAATGTTCAAGTTGACTTGCTCATGGCCCTCACAGCCAAAGCCTCTTAAAGGTCAAGGTCTGAGCCCAAACTGAGACAAAGCCCCGATGGGGTTGTCTCCTTCAATTCGGCAGCACAGGGAAACTTAAAATAATAAAACTTGTAATCCTAGCATCCCACCTCTGGTATTATGGTTGACAAGGATAAACTGTGGCCCAAAAGTAGCCAGGGCAGAGCTAAGATAGCAAGAGGAAAGGCAGTAAGTCCTTGGAACTCATGACATGATCACTCCAAAAAACTTCCAAATAGTGCCATAGGACAATTCCTGGAGCAGCAAAATCCACAAAAGAATGGGCTGAGATCATTTTCCAGCCAAAGACAGCTTAGAAGATCAGCAGGAGGAGGCTGTATCAAAGGGATGTCCATCAACTGGAGAATGGCTAAACAAGCTGTGGTATATGATTGTAATGGAATATTATTGTGCTATAAGAAATGACAAAGCAGGATGATTTCTGAAAGTCCTGGAAAGACTTGTATGAACTGACATATAGTGAAGTGAGCAGAACCAGGAGAACATTGTGCAGTGACAGCATTATAGCTCTATGAGCAATTGTGAATGACAACTACTCTCAGCAATGCAATGATTCAAGACAATCCCAAAGATCAACCATGCTCTCCACCTCCAGAGAAAGAACTGATATTGGTTGAACACAGACTGAAGCAAGCTATTTTGTGCTCTCTCTCTTTTTTTTTTTACTTGAGTCTTTTTATGTAAAATGACTAATAGGGTAATGTTTTACATAATTGCATATATATAACCTATACTGTGTAGGGGTTAAATTTAATATATGGAGAGTTAATTGGGTGGCTTGCCGAAATATTGGGGTCCTGGAAATAATGAGGGACCTCTAGGTTCAAAGCTCCCTCCCATCCAAACTGCCTTTTTAGATATTTCTCCCAGACCAATAAGAAAGGAGCCTAACAGCCTCTTTTCTGCAAATGAATCGGGTTTTATTAATGGGAATAAAGTAAACAGCAAAGGTGAAATTAATAAAATCGAAGACAAGGGAATAGGGGAAAAGAAATAAGGATAATCCCCCTAGCTCTAACCTAAGTCTATACAATCCCCAAATTTGATTCTAGTTCAGCTAATTCAAAAGAGCACAGTTGGTATTTTAACTCACCACCTGGAGCTCATGGCTTCAATGGAAAGAACAGCTTCCACCAGGCTTGAAGGATTCGTCTGCCGCCGCCGCTGCTGCTGCTGCTGCTGCTGCTGCTGCTCACGCCACCAGGTGGAGAAGACAACTCTGCCAGATCATCGAGCTCCCCTCAGTGAGCTTCCTCCCCCAAAAGGGGAGGTCCTTCAAAAACTGCCTATGGAGAGGTTTCTCCTTCTGACCTTAGCAGCATACGTCACTTCAGGGCAGGCCAGGTGTAGCCAGCCTCTCCCAATGAGTCAGCCAAATTCCAATAATCTTAGCACAACTGATTGCTTGCAACCTTGGGGAGGGGAGCAGATGGGGACAGGAGTGGGTAAGGAGGTAGGAATAGAATTTGGAACTCAAAACTTTAAATGAACTGTGGCCCAATGTATCCTCTTTGTTAACAGAAGTAACAAAGTTTGTGTTGATAGTTACATAGAGGTAATTTAATACTTTTGCTTCTTTATACATTGTACTTGATTTTCAACCATAGAATGTAACTCTTTCCTCCAACTTTTCTTATTACACAAAAAACTGGTTTGTACCCATGCCTTTTTGTATTTTAAAAACTCATGGCACAACAGAGTGCCAGATTCCTCCCCACACCCCAACATTTAATAGCTCTGACCATTAGCAATTTATTTAAAGTCTTAGTTTTCCCTAGCTGTAAAATACAGATAACTCCTATAAATAGCATGTACATTTATTTGCAAAATTTAAAGCACCACATGTTATTATTTCATCTATAAAAATTGGGACAAACATAATTTGTTTTGTCAAACAGGCTCCTTTGACATTCTTCAGTCCTATGACAAAGTTCTCTTTCTGATCAAATATACTTATTCTGCTCTTTTGGCACACTGTCTCATAAAGGGTCCAAGGAAGAAGAGTGAGTGGCGATGGCTGGTAATCCCAGTTCAGAAATACTGAGGCACCTCTTTGTTGATCTGATAATGACCCGAGGAATGTCTGTTGTTTTCCTGGGGTATGAATGAACAAATGAATGAAAACCACTTTATTAAGTGCTTTCTATGTACCCAAGACCTACAAGACATAACAGAGAGCCTCCTATGGCTTATAAAACCAAATGGGTACTCCACACTTCTGGCAATTTATGTAGGCATAAATGATACTGCTAAAAAAGAACCTAAAAACATTGCCAAAGATTGTGAAGGCTGGGACAAGAAGGTAGACATTGTCAGGACCCACGTTGTGTCTTCCTCTTCTTGAAAATAAGAACTACAGAAGAGATAGTTTGATTTGGGAAGTGAACAAACAGTTAATGTGATGGTATCTGAAAGTAGAATTTGGATTCCTGAACAACAGCTTGGAATATAAGAATGAAAGATGCCTGATCAGGAAGGGAGGACACTTGACCAAGGCCAGCAAGGATATATTTGTCTGCCTTCTTTCAAAAGAGCTTTCAAGTCAAGAGAATTCTGACTCCATCACCCCACCCCCATCTTCACCAGATTGCTCCCACTCTCACCCCCTCTCCTCTATCTTGGGGCTCTCACCCTGTCTACTGGCTTCTTCAAAGATGCCTACAGAATGTCCATGTGTCAGCCCATCATTTAGGAAAAAAAGGCTCGCTTGGTTCTACCATACCTACTCACTAGTCATTGGCCCATAGGTTTCTTTCCCTTCACAGATAACACTCCTTAAGAAAGGTATGCAGAGGGGCAGCTAGGTGTTGCAGTGGCCCTGGATTCAGGAGGACCTGTGTTCAAATCTGGACTTGGACACTTGACACTAGTTGTGTGACCCTGGGCAAGTCACTTAACCCCCATTGCCCAGCCAAAAAAAACCAAAAAAACAAACAAAAAAAGAGAAAGGTATGCAGAATGGGACATGGGTTTTTTAATTTTTGCCCAATGTGGAAATTTGTTTTGCTTGTGTAAACAGTGACTGACCTGGCTCCTGAGAGTCAGCTGTTACCCTTCACTCCTGCCCCAGGATTCTCCAGTATCCTTTTTTTTATACAAGTTTTATTATGATTATGATTATGATAATGAAGGTTAAGTGACTTGCCCAGGGTCACACAGCTAGTAAGTGTCAAGTGTCTGAGGCCAGATTTGAACTTGGGTCCTCCTGAATCCAGGGCCGGTGCTCTATCCACTGTGCCACCTAGCTACCCCGCAGATTGGTGTTGTTTTGTTTTGTTTTTTTTTACAAAGGAATATTTACTTCTGCTATATAGCAAAAATGAACACGCAAGAATTCTTCCACATCTCGGGACGTGATCCCCTTTATGCCTCTTGTCTATAGGGAGAGAAAGGAAGCTAAGTCCAAAGGTCCTGGGTCTGTGTGCTGACACCCTAGCCCCTCTGGGCTTTTCTGCTGCTGAGTATTCTGGCTCCAAGGCCACTGTGGCTCATGCTCCCAGGGCCGGCACTCCACTGACCACCTAGAACTGAAAAGGACAAGACCAGGACCCCAAGTCCATTTGTGGGAGTCACAGTGGATGCTTCCATCATCAACGTTCTGGGTGTGGTGCAAAGGCCCATTACACTTGACTGTATGAGCCTGCTACAAGGTTTTATTTGGATTTTGTCCACTTTTGCCTGCTTTCTGCCAAGATGGAGCACATGCATCTTGGCACCAGTCCATGGTGACAAGAGCCAACGTGGTGCTGTGTAGTGCCTGGATGCAGGAAAGGTCCTCTGTGCAGCATTTGACACCTCTCCTCATGAATACTCCCTCCTCTCTGGGCTGTTCTGGTCCTCTGTCTACCCATCTGACTACTCCAGTGATTCTTCATGACCACTCACCAAAGCTCTGTCCTGGCCCCCTCTTCTCTTTTTCCTCAATTCTCTCCTTTGGTGACCTCATGAGCCACTATGGGTTCAAATAGCATCTCTATGCAGCTGCATTCCCAGGTGTCTATATGTATGCCTAGTCTCTCTTCTGAGCTGCAGTCCCTGTAACACTGAGTACCCTGGCCCACACTACCTGGAAGTTCAGATAGGTTACATTTCACCACTTCCCCCAGTACCCTCTGGCAGCCCACAGGAATTGAAAGGTGTCTAGGTCTCACTCAAAGGTTCCAGTCCCCAGCGATGGTGCTCAAGTGTAGGGGGTGGCCCCTGTACCCCAATTCCCTCTAAGCTCTAATAATCCTATTAGCTTTTACAAAGAAACACTTTCTCCAAAAGATAGAATCATAAATATATCCGTCTCCTCCCAGACACAAAGGAAGCATAATCCTCCTCCCCCTTGCACCAACTTTGTCTCTGGAGGAAGATTAGGTCGAAGTGTGGCTCAGTTCCTGTATTGTCCCAGTTCCCAGGTTAACCCACCTTCGGGCTTGAGTTCCTGCCAGCCTGGCTTCTCAGGGCATCCTTGCCCAGCTGCCCAGCTACAACCTCCTGCCTGGGATCCTGGCCCCAAGATCACCACTGCCCAAGTGGGTCTGCTGAGGATCACCCCTGGTACCTGAAACTAAGGAGGATAAATGACCCAGAGCAGAAACCAATATGCCCAAGCCCATTTCTTGAGTGGACTAAGAGAGGGAGAGTCCTGAGCTGGGACCTACTGGTTCTAACCAATCCTGGCAGCATCATGGGGGTGAGGGATCATGATTAGTTATATTAAGGGGGCATAGGTAGTGCACAGGATCAGGGCCACCCCCTCTGTCTCTAAGGAATGCTTTTGTCCATTACTTGTGAAAGCTGCAGCCTGGGGCAGGTCTATGCCAAATCTAATCAGGGTCATAGGGTAGAGTTGCTCCCTGCTGAGAAGCTAGGGAACACTGCCCAAGGAAGTGAGGAGGGGGCCTTCCTAATCAATCAGTAAACCTTTATTAAGCCCCTGCCATGTGCCAGGCATGGTGCTAAGTGCCATGAAGGTGAAAAGAGACAAAAGATAGGCCTTGCCCTGAAGGAACTTACAATCTATTGGGGAAGACAACATGCACATAAGTATCTACAAACCAGCTTTATAGAGGCTAAATAGGAAATAAGGAACAGAGGGAAGGGGCTGAAATTAAGAGGGGTTGGGAAAGGCTTCCTGTAAATGGTGGAGTTTTGCAGCAATGAAATGATCCAAGACAATTCCAAAGGCCTCTTGATTGGAAAATGCTCTCCACCTCTGGAGAAGGAACCACAGAATCGGGATGCACATTGAACCAGACTGTTTCCACCTTTTTTTTTTCCTTTTTGAGGTTTTTCCCTTTTGTTCTGATTCTTCTTTCACAACATGACTAATGTGAAAACATGCTTTCTGTCTTGGGGAGGGAAGAGGAGGGAGAAAAATTTGGAACTAAAAATCTTATGATAATAATTGTTGAAAACCATCTTTACATGTAACTGGAAAATAAAATACTTTTATGATTAAAAAAACAATTTAAACAAACAAACAGAATGTAGTCATGGTGTTAGGCCAAATTGAAGAGTTTTCTAGTCTTTCATGCCAAGATCTGTCTTTGAACATTATGGTCATCTTCTGTTATGGGTCTTTTTAGAGAATAAGCTGGATAATGAGTTCTATCGACATCCCTGCTGATCTCTTTAGACAATTCCCCCCTTTCCTCCTAATCATCTGAATTCCTTCTTTCTATTGTCAGGATCTTATTCTTGGAACTTCTTATCCCTCTTGGGCTCACTTGTTTGTAGAGTTAAGGTTAGGGTTTTGAAGTGTCGGATCCTCCTGCCTAATGTGATAAAAAAAATGGAATTTGGCAGATGCCCAGGGGTCCCACCTGATTTAGTATTGTTTGAGAAACTAAATACCTACTTGGGATGATTAGATACAGGCCACACCTGGCCTGCCCTGAGTGACATATACTACTGATGTCACCAGGGGGACCACTCTTGGCCAAGCAACTTGAAGGACCTCCCTTTTGGGGGAGGGAGAGAAAAGGTAGAAAAGAGAACATTGAGGCTGGGAGCTCTCTCTTTCCTGTTGGTGAGCTTCCGAGAGGACTGGAGAGGAGCTGCCCAGCTGACTCCCATAGAAACTACAGACCCCAGGTGGTGAGTTAATAGAAATGGGGCCAGCTCTTCAAATTAGCTGAGCTGGAAGCAAGTTTGGGGATTGAGTCAGTCTTTGCTAAAGCCAGGGAGCTTATCCATTTTTCTCTTCCCTTATCCCTGGCTTTATTAACTTCACCTTGTTATGTATTTTATTCCCATTAATAAAACCTGATTTGTTTGTGGAAAAGAGGCTGTTAATCTCCTTTCTTGTTAGCCTGGGAGAAATAACTAAAAAAAGGCAGTTTGGAAGGAAGGAAACTTTGGACCTAGAGGTCCCTCATTATTTTCTGAACCCTAACATTACAGTGAGTCACCCAGTTCTCTCTCCCCATATTAAATTTGGCCCTACACTAGTCTTCCTCTGAATGTTCTCCGTAAGTCTAGGGTCTGCACAAATGGATGCCATGCTCTGCTCTCATTATCTTTCACAAAATCTGAAAACAAATGCCTGCTTCCCACCAAAGTTCTCATCACTTCTATTTCAGTCCTCCATCCCTCTTTACTGGCAGAAGCCAGCTAGAGACGGGAAATGAGGAGCACAGGGACAGAACCGATGCATGTGAACCACTGTGTCAAACAGAAATAGGGCCCTGCCCAAGGCAAACTGACTTTAAAAACCACACCCTGTGACATCATCTAGGTTGCCTTGTACTTTTTCTCCCAATTACACCAGTTAGTCAGGATTTGAATAAAAGTCACAGAATTGCAGACCTAGTGCTAGAAGTGGGCATTCATAAAGTTAGTCGACACTGAGCCAGGAGTCAGGAAGACCCGAGTTCAAAATTGGCTTCAGATACTAATTAGCTGCAAGATCCCAGGCAAGTCACTTCTGTTTGCCTCAGTCTCAATTGAAAAATGGGGGTGATGACAGCCCTTCCCATGCAGGATCGTTGAGGGCACTTTGCAAAACTTAAAGTGCTATATCAATGGTGACTATTTTATAATCCTTTTTTTTTTTTTAAAGTGAGGCAATTGGGGTTAAGTGACTTGCCCAGGGTCACACAGCTAGTAAGTGTTAAGTGTCTGAGGTCAGATTTGAACTCAGGTACTCAGTCCTGAATCCAGGGCTGGTGCTGTATCCACTGTGCCACCTAGCTGCCCCCTATGGTGACTATTATTAAAGGATTCTGGAGAAGGGACAAGGAGAAAATGTGAGGTCAGGCAAGGCTTCTGCATGGGGAGGAGGCACATGCTCAGAAGGAAGGAATGGTCACAGTGCCCAACACGGTTGCAGCAATTAAAGGCTACACTAGGCTAACCATTGGCAGAAAGTGGTTGGCAAGCATTTCATGCTTTCCCCGTGAAAAAGATGGAAGAATGTGTCCTGATGTCTCAATGACATGGATTCTGAACCAAATAGCGGTGGTGACAGCAGGCATCAATAGCTCCAGGACAACATGGAAGGTGTTGGGCACCGTGCCCTGGGGACACATGTGGACAAAAGTTCTACCAATTCCCTGGACAAAGGCACAGGTTGCACCCTTTGTCCATCTACTGGGAAGGATGGATCTGTCAACAGGGCCAAGTGTCACACCCACTGAAGAATGGTCTTCACAAAAATCACACATCTCATCTGTAAAGGATCAAGGGCTTAACAGTCTAGAAAACTAACGAGGTCTCCTTGTCGCATGCATCTCCAGCACCTAGGAGACCCTTAACAAACGTGCACCGACTCTAAAGGGTTGTACTGCGGACAGCTCCCAGGAGTGGGAAGCTGCCTTTTGCCCATGTCAATCCCCTCAAACACTCTGTGCTTTAGGGAACCCTCAATTTGAGAAGGGCGCTACCAGAGATGGTGAAGAGTTGTATACCTATGCTGTGTGAAGACTGGACACGGAGCTCGGGATATGTGGTTTGGAGAAGACTTAGGGAAATTTCTGAAGGTCTGAGCTCAAGAAGCCACTGGTGATCTTCACTCCACAATGGGGGGAAGACCAAGAGGTCTTCCAGTGGAGGCAGGAAGGCCCCTCACAGTGAGGATGCCTTTTGGGAAAGCTGCTCAGGGTCTCTGCACCCTTTCTGCACAGGGCTTTCTCTTGCCATCTCATCTCTTGCATGAGCCCCATAGGGGAAATCAACTTTTCATTTCCCCCTCTTCTCATACCTAAGGGCCTCAGGCCAAGCAGGGGACCTGACCAGGAACATTGTCCTTTCATTTTTTTTCCCCACAAACCTTCAGAAGACCGTTTTTACAAATCACTTTATTGAGCTGGTTCAGAACATTGCTTGAGCTGTAGCAGCAACAAGTGGTCCCTCCCCCCACAACCCCAACCAGCGCCTTGCAACATTCCCGAAGGAATCACCCGGCTCGGTTTTGCCATCTCGCCATCAGCCCAGCTTTGGACATCATGTATTCATGCTGCAGAGAGAGGTGCAGAAAATTATTCAGGAGGGATGTTGATGCATGTAAGAGAAAGCTTCTCCAAGCGCTCTTCAGTGTGGTCAGGGGTACTGATGTACATTACACACTGCATGCTCTCAAAAGAAAAGTACCCTAAAACTGGCTGGCGATTCTACAGCCACCGCCACAAATGCAATGCTATCTGGGCTTGTAAGCATTGACACCAAACACTGACAACATACAAGCAATTCCATCTGCTGACGAACCCACCCAAACCAATCGTGTTCATGACACGGCCAAAGGAGAAAGCGTGGCCAAGGTTTCCATGTGCAGTGCCAAAAAGGGGTGAGGGGTTACTTTTCCTGAGTTTTAGGAAATTCACACAAATCCTCCAGTTCCGACCTGAACAATTTAAAGGGGCCCCGCAGAGTCCATTTCCAACAGGCGCCCTTGATGGAGCACTCAACATGGGGTCGGAATCATGGGATTTGGGGATGAAAACCATCGTAAAAGCCATTTTATTTGACAAGTCTACATGTAAAAAAGATCAATGACCTACTGTCCGCTGATTGAACAATTTCAAGACACGGAGCTCGTCCCTTCCAAAACGTAACATCTGAAAGATTTCACAGTAAATTATTTAGCGTTAAACGCATCACCTAGAGTAGATCCCAAGTTGTGATGCGCTCACCCACAACTGTAATGCCCAGTGAGGGGGAAGGAAGGGGGCAAAGGTAAAAAAGCAAGAAAGTCAACATGCTTTCAGGAATGGTTTTTTCTTTGTGCAAGTGGAATTGATTTCCCACGGACATCATGATCAGTATCCTTGTGGTCAGAGGGCTCGAGTCTCGACTTCAACGTTCTCCTCTGTCTGCAGCATGTCAGGCTCTACAGGGGCGACGGGTGGTCGCAAAATGACCTCAGGACCCCCCCCGTAGATGGAATGAAGGAAATTCCACGTTTCTTCAGAAATCTGCCCCGAATCTGCCCCTGGGGAGGAGTGCACGCAGAGGTTAGGGTGTCTATTGTCAACTAGCCCTGCCCTGGGCTCTACGCACAGGAACAAGCTCTGGAACGGTCCCGTGCCGTCCCAGCACAGCTGGGTGCTACCATGCCGGGCCCCCCCACATTTCAGACACGCCTGACTCAAGAAGCAGCCTGTGATGTCACACCTATCCTACTTTGGTGAGAAAACAGAAGGGGAGAGAGGGCAGAACTGAACAACAAATCTAAAACTCACTTCTACATAAGACAGAAAAACAAAATCAGAGGGCCCAGAAGCCTTTGATCTCCCCTCCTTATCCAACATTTCCACCTGCATTTTGACCCTGTTCCTTTGCCCAAAAGCATCCAATCCCCTATGGAGTGAAGATGAGATTGCTTTGTAGATAGCTTATCATCTATTACTAAAAGACAGGCTGAAGATGCGTCCACCCACCTGTCCATCTAACCTTCTATCCATCTGTCCATCTGTCTATCCATCCATCCATCCGTCTATCTATCTATCTATCTATCGATCCACACACCCCCCTCCCCCCCAGCCTATTAGCCCAGGAGCAGGGAAGCCCAGTGGGAGGAAGGACGCTCCCCTTCAGCCCTCCCTTTTGGGAGCCAATAAATGGCATCCACGACACTGACAAAAACCACATGTGAACAATGAGTCTGACACAGTCAGGTATGTAACGCTCAGCTTACCTTGTTTGAGGACGACACTACCACCCTTAGTGACGGCAATCTTAGTATTATCAATGGGACCGGGGGGATCTAGGGCAGCAAGGGGGAAATGGTCAAATGTGATCTTCAGAAGAAATGTTTTTTCAGATTTATACTAAATTAACTGTCATTGTGTGGCTAAAAATCATAGGGAAGGCAGAAGACAAGACAATGGGACCTCCCTTCTGACCTCTGCCTGCCCAGCTGGTGAGTGCAGGACAAAGGCTTGGGGGGGCATCTCGGCTGGGGAGCGATGAGTGTGGGAAGTGTGTTCACAGAAGTGATCTCTCACTAGTTCTGTGAAGTCAGTGGAGCGGTTGAGTCCAGCAAGGGTCCCAGAGCCAAGGAACAGCCCGATACAACCTCCTGTGACACGGCTCTGTATTACACCATCATGTCACTAGAACATGCCTGGTTCTAAGGCAGCAGGTGCCTCAGAGCCATCACGAAGCCCCCCACGAATGGGGGGATGGGAGAGTGGCCCTAGAGCTAGAAGTTGAGCCCAGCTCACGTCAGGGTCTGGGGGCTCAGAGCTAAGACAGGAGCCAGACTCTGCCCCGCTGCTTGAAGTGGGGCTATGAAAGCTTAACATGGGACTTGATAGAAACCTGAAGCCATCACCTGGTGGGAGAAGCTACGTTAGATTCCAGAGACTGTTATTACCAAAGGAGGACAAGGGAAGCAGAGGGCCAGGGACCGCCTGAAGGCGGGCACCAGCTGGCTTTCAAAGACACTGAATTCCTTCAAATGAAACAAAACAAAACAAAACCCAGACAAGCACAGATGCTAGATGGAGCCGAGTGACCCCAAATCCCCACTTGGGAAGGCTGGAGGAGCTTGGCTCCTGACTGGACTAATTCTGAACTTCCTGAAAACCCTCAAGTGTGGGATCCCCCCTTGACTCTGGAGAAGCAGCCCTCATGGATGGAGTACCCAGACATGAAGGGACCCTTCCTGAAACCTAGAAGGGCAGGACTGGTCCCCCTTCCAGGGGGAGCTCACCCTTGGGACCAAGGGCCATCGGCAATGGTGGCTGCCAGGGGTGGTGGGTTTCTTTGGCCTTTCCTCGGGATCACCCTGGGCTTTGGGGGTCTTCTTTCTGAATCCCTCTTGGGCAGCCCTTCCTCTGGCATGATCATGTCTATCACACTCATGTCCCCCAGTTTTCCCACCCTTTTCCCTATCTATGGGTGCCTGCTCCATCCCCAATTTTTTGGGGGGTGGGGCAATGAGGGTTAAGTGACTTGCCTAAGATCACAGCTAGTGTCAAGTGTCTAAGGCTGGATTTGAACTCAGGTCCTCCTGAATCCACTGCACCACCTAGCTGCCCCCATCCCTAGGTCTTACAGGGAGTCTCCTGCCTGTCTCTGACCCCTGGTCAAGTTCACATCTGTACAGTTGGGTCACTTTTTGCTTGTCTAGCACTCACTGGCTGGTGCACCACCAAGTCACGATCACAGAAAACAAAAGCATCCATGGTCCAGGCTGCCCAGAGATCCTCTCGGGGGGAGGGGGGGCAGGAACCCCGGACCTTTAGTTTGGGGCCTTTCATTAGCCTGGGGGAGCAGCCAGGAGCTCCAGGTCACTTGGTCCTCGTGAGGCTATGGGACCAGAGCCTCCCGGGCCAGAAACACGGCCAGAAAAGGTGCCCAGAGCTCCCAGACTTCTGGAGAACTGGAGAAACCACAGAGGATGGTGAGGGAAGTGAAGCGCGGGCCCCCCACTGACTCACCTCCATCCTTCCCTTTTACAAACCCTTCCCACTCTCTGAACCACTGCATGCTGATGCAGAAGAACACCGCTGGCGACTCCTCTTCTTGGAAGGCCCGGTTCAGCTGCAAGGGACAAATGCTGAGGCTGCTAAGGCGCCCCAGGCCCACTCTCTCCCCCTCCCCATCTCGCCAGGCCTGACGACAAGGGATCCAACACCGGGCACAGGGACCCTGGAGCCCGGCCTCTCCTCATCTCCAGCCTCTTCCTGATCCTCAGTCTCCCCGGTCTGCTTGGGTCCGTGGTCCCCGCTCCCTCCTCTCCCAGCCTCTCTGATGGCATCGTTTGGCCGGGGGTGGGGGGGTGCACATGGCACTGCTCCTCCCCGTCACCCACACCCACCATCCTCCATCCTCCCTGCCATTCCCTGGCCCCTCTTCTGACCTCGGTGACTCAGTGACTGGCTCTTGGCCCTCCTAGCACTGTCCCTCTGCAGACAAGTCCCAAGTCCAGGCCCACCTCGATGCCGACCATGCTCTTTCCCCCCCAATCTTTCCCTTTCTGACTCCTTTTTCCAGCCCCACCCTGTGCATAACCCAGATGCATACCCCCCACCCAACCCATCACCAAAGTGCCATTTCTGCCTTCCGCTGTCTCCTTGGCAGCCCCCTCTCCCCCGATGCTGCCACAATCCTGGAGCAGACCCTTCCCCACATCTCCTCACACCTCAGTGATCGATCAGTGCTGGGGCATCTGCCAGTCTCCAGTCTCTCCCCCATGAGTCCACCCCTCCTCCTCACCCACTGAAGTCATTCTTCTCAGAGTAGGTCTAAGCATCTCTGCCCCTCCCTCAGCAATAAATCCCTGCTCTGTTACTCACTATGCCAAGACCCTTCCACTCACTGAACCCCTGGGGCAGATTCTCAGGCCCTAGAATCTGCCCCAGCAGTTCCCACATCACCCTGCAAACAGCAAGAGCTGCATGCATGAACTGAGGTACTACCCAAAGTCATCCAGGCCAGATTAAATGGGGTTCACTACGAGCTTCCCTTGTCCTTGGCACAGGAATTCTGTGGGCCACAGTGTGTCCCACTGCATGGTTTCAGAAAAGGATGGATGATGCCACTGAACAAGTGAGCTGCAGTAGCCAGGCATAGCCTGCCAAGTCACTGGCTTAGCAACACCGGAGGTTAGACAAGGCGTGCCCGGGATGGAGGCAGGGCACCCTGGCAGGTGTGTTGCCCAACAGCCACGGTGAGGATGATGAAGGCATCACGGTATGAGGGCGTCACCAGCCCCCAGCCTGAGGGTCTCAGTCTGCCTGGTGAGTGGGACCCGCACGCATCCCAGGCTTGGCACTGCTCTCCATCAGAGGGAGAGAGATGGCACCCTGGGGGCCTTCCAAGTCTGGCGGGTCCAGTTAAGAAGCCACATGATCATAGAGTCCACGTCTACACAGGACACATCCCACCAGCGCCTTCCAGGTCAGGAGGGGCTCAGAGGAAGATCACTCCCCTCGGGAAACATCTCGTTGAGGGTCTTACAACACACCCTGCTGGGCGTCACTCGCCTTGGGTCATTATGGGATTTGTGTAGAGGAAACCCTGTTCTTGGTTCAAGTCTCTCCTGGACAAAGAGGCTGGTGCAGGAGCCAGAGCGAGAAAGGGGCAAAATCTGACCGAAGACTGTGGCAGCAGCAATGTGCTGGGGAGGTGTGTGGTGGGGGGTGGCTTGGCGTGGCCCTGGGCCCAGCCTCTGGGACTCGAGGTTCTGTTCTCACAATGAGAGGAGTTGAACCCGGGCCTGAAGAGGTCACTGAGGCGGATGCAGGGGAGGGGACAGAGCAGCGCCCAGTCATCTCCAAGCCGCGAGGTATGGCTCCCCCGCCATCATCTCCTCCTCCAGCCCTCTCAGCACGTGCTCTGTCCGTGTGTAACTGAACAGGGGAGGACGTCTGCGGGGAGGGGCAGAGACTCACCCGGATAAACAACTCCAGCTCCATCTTCCTTCTCTTCTCTGCTCTCTCTGCTTCGATCTGGCAGGTGTGGCACACGTACAGGTGGTTCACTGCAGGACCTCCCCCGTACCTGAATCACAAAGGGCAGTGCCACTGGAGTCTGGCAAACGCCTCCCACGCCCTCTCAACGATGCGCCCCTGACCCCTAGAGCACCAACGGTGCCAGCATCTGTGACGGTGCCAGCATCCGTGACGGTGCCAGCATCCGTGACGGTGCCAGCATCCGTGACGGTGCCAGCATCCGTGACGGTGCCAGCATCCGCGTGGGAACCCAGAGCCCTTGGCAGGGAAGGGGGCATGACAGGCGCCCCCAGGGAGCCCCGACAGGGGGAGGGGGCAGGACTTCTGCCTCATCTCCACTCCACGGGTCTAAAATTCCTACTATTACTTGAGGGAGCACAGAGACAAATTCATATGGGCTCACTGGCCAGGCTTCGCGGCCGTGACCTCTTAGCAGAGTCTGCCTTTGGGACCTGCCTTAGTTTACCTGTGCTTAATGACCAAAGAAAGTGCCTGCAAATATAAAAGTAGCTTCAAAATTAAAGAGGCGGGGCAGCTAGGTGGCACAGTGGATAGAGCACCGGCCCTGGATTCAGGAGGACCCGAGTTCAAATCCAGCCTCAGACACTTAACACTTACTAGCTGTGTGACCCTGGGCAAGTCACTTAACCCCAATTGCCTCACCAAAAAACAAAAACAAAACAAAACAAAAAACAAAATGAAAGAGACACAAGTAAACATTTTATAAGACAACCAGGGGGCCGTCCTCTGGACACTGTCCTCATCGGCCCGGCAGAGGGACGTGAGAAGACAAGATGCTCGCTGGCTCCTCCCCTTCTTCCTTCTCTCTCCCCCAGTTTTTTCTCTTTTTCTCTTTTTTCTCCTCTTTTTCTCTCCCCTCCCTCCATCCCCATCTCCTTCTCTCTTCTCCTTCCTCTCTCCCTCTCCATCCTCCTTTCTTTCTCTGCCCACTCCCTACTTCTTTCTGCCCTTTCCAGTCATCCCCACCCCTCACTCCTCTCCCCCGCCCTTCCCTCTCTCCCTCCTCCCCTTTCTCTCCCACCCTCTCTTTCCTCTTCCCTTCCTGCTCTTTCTCTCCCCCTCCCCACCTCCCCTGACCTGTGGTCAGTCACCACTCATTTCTTCACCTCCACAACCTGTTTTCCTAGAAGGTGGTGGGAGAGCCTGGGCACATGCACACTGTGGCTCGAGCAGCTGCTTCCTGACTCCCCCTGACCCCCCATGCTCAGACTACAATGAGGGGGGTACCTGCTATATAAGTTGTCCCAAATGTTCTGAGGGAGCATCACCACGAGGTCTTCAATGTAGCTGGCTTTGCGTGGGGGGACCCCTGAGGAGAAGGGGAGAGAGAAGTCTCAGGTTATCAGAACACACCAGAACGAGGGCACGTTCATCCCGGGACCTCACCCGCATCAGAGGCTTTGTCCTGAACGGCGCAGGAAAAAGACAAGCTCCGAGATGGGCCCCGGCAGGCTTGCTGCGCCAGGAAGGCTGACGAGGGGACAGAGGCCTGACTGTCTGGCAGCCCCGGGCCTGGCTCAGCAGAGTCCTCCAGTACCCCTTGAACCCGAAGCCCCCCAGAGAGGGTCCCAGACTGCTCACCTCCGTGAATACAGAGAAAGTCATGATTGGAGATGGGGCCGGGCTCTGCGAAGGTCTTGAACTTGTTCAGCCACTGTCGAGAGACGTAGAACTGAAGAAGGCTCGGCTCCATCATGTTCAACAAGTTGGACACCCGCCGCCTCTCCTTTTGCGCATCCTCACTGCTCTTCCTATGAGACAGACATGCTTCCTGAATGAGGGGCAGCACCAGCCTCCCACCTAGAACCCAATCACCCTCGACCTCAGTCTCCTCCTGTCTGAAATACGCTGCTTGTGTGGCTAGCCCAGCCACAGACTTTCTGAAGATCTGACCCAGCCTTGGAGGTCACCAGGGGGTGCCACAGGCCACAGCGTGCTGGGCCTGGAGCTGGGAAGTCCTGTGTTCAAATGTAGCTTCATACTTGTACTAGTCCCCAGCTGCCTGCCTCAGTTTTCTCTTCTGTAAAATGGGAATAACGAAGACTGGCCTCCCAGGGTCATTCCAAAGCACTTTGCAAACATTAAAGGCCATGAAATTTGGAGCAATGCCCAAAGGGCCATGGGCCTGCACATGCCCTTTGACCCAGTGGTAGCACTACTAGGTCTGTAATTCAAAGAGATCCTAAACAAGGGACAAGGACCCACATGCACAAAAACATTTCTAGCAGCTCTTTGTGGTGCCAAAGAATTGGAAATCAAGGGGATGCCCAGCAATAGGGGAATGGCTGGACAAGTTGTGGCACATGAATGTAATGGAATATTATTCTGATGTAAGAAATGATGAGCAGGAGGAGTTCAGAGAAACCTGGAAAGACCTAAATGAACGGATGCTGAGTGAAGTGAGCAGAACCAGGAGAACATGGTGCACAGTAACAGCAACATTGAGTGACGATCCACTGGGATAGACTTGGCTCTTCTCAGCAGTGCAGTGACCCGAGACAATGCCAAAGAACTTCCAGAGAAAGAGCTGTGGATTCTGGGTGCAGATTGAACCACACTGTTTCTACCTTTTGGTGGTTGTTTTTTTCTTTTTGGAGGTTTTTCTTGTGCTCTGATTCTCCTTTCACAACATGACTAATGCAGGAGTGTGTTTCATGTGACTGTACACATATAACCTATGCCAGGTCGCTCGCTGTCTTGGGGAACGGGGGGAGAACGATTGGGAACTCAAAACCTTATGAAAACAAATGTTGAAAACTATCTTTACATGGAACTGGAAAACAATCAAATACTTTTATGATTAAAAAAAAAAGGCCATGAAAATATGTGCCAGGCGGCCCTCATTCTCCCTGGTCTAAAACCTATGGTCTCCTTTGCCCTGGGAGGATGTATCATGGCCAGACCCAAGGTGGGAGAGAAACCCCACACGGAGAATGCCCGGCAGCCTAAGGAGGCCAGAGAGCAGGAGCCCGGAAGAGCAGAGGGCCACTGTCCCAGCCAGTGTAGACACGCCCTGTGCACACAAACCTCGTGGCCCTTTGCCCAGTGCTTGGACCAGACCTCAGCAGCCCCCCTCAACACTGGCCCTGGGTGGGGGCAGGGGGGTGGCCACCATCCATCCCTCCAAGGGGCCTCTTTGCTTCAGGAGCCTGAAGCCAAATATCCTTGGGTAGAGGGCTGGACCCTCCACACTGAAGAGCCTTTGATAAGATATGAGACCCCCATCCCCCAGGTATCACAGAACAAGAGAGAGAGGGGACTGCTGAGGGAAAGGCAGGGGCTAAGGCAGGAGCCCCACGGGCCTGGAGTCAGGAAGTCCTGAGGTCAAATCCAGCCCCAGACATTGACCCCAGGCAAGTCACATCACGGCTGCCTGCCTCAGTTTCCTCCTCTATAAAACAGGGGTCGTGCCAGCACCTCTCTCTCTGGGTGGCCACGAGGCTTGCAAGTGCTTAGCTCAGGGCACACACCAGGTAGCTAATAAATGCCTGAGGCAGTGCACCCCCCCCATTCTCTCCCTTTAGCCTGGGGCATGGACAGGCTCCCCAGAAGACCCATTGGGATCTCTGGACCCCCGGGGGGGGCTGTGACAGCCTCCAGGTGCAGACCCCCCAGGAAAGCCCCTTACCTGTAGAAGAGCACATAAGCTTCTGCGTTCTGGACAGTCGCTTCCGAGACTTCGGTCACGCTCTGATCGTCGAATTCGTACCACCGGTTATTGAGGTTATTGCGGCAGTAGGTGATGTAATGTCCACCTAGAAGGGCCAGGGGAGAAACGGCTTAGTGCCAGGAACGCGTCCGATGACCCAGTTCTGTCTCAAAAGGGGGCACACGCTGCAGGCAAGCCTCCCATAGTCGTCACGTGAGGCCCTGGATCAACTGAAAAAAGAGACCTTCCTGCCCAGCACTCACAGCGTCCTCGGGGTGACTAGCACCAGGGAATGGGCTGGGCCCACAGAGGGGACGAACGGCCATGGCTGCCTCACCCCCCAGCCCCGTGCTCAGTGCCAGCACACGTGCTGGGAGTGAGGGGCAGGGTGCCGTCAGAAAGATGCTTTTCACGCCAGGCTCATCCCCTAAACGATGCTCAGGAGAGGATTCGGCTCCCGCCAGAGGCTCTGCTGCAGTGGACAAACAGACTGGCCCCAGGCCAGGGTTGGAACATTTCCAGAGGCTCAGAGAAAGGTCAGGCAGGCCCAAGATGACCCCCAGAGGGAGCCACGGAGATGAGGCCACCTGAAGCCTAACCCAAGGACCTGCGTCCTAACAGTAGTGTGCCCACAGGGGTCCTGGTGGGACAGTTGGCCCTTGTACCCAGTGGGAATGGTGGGGGCACTAGCGTAGAAGTGAAGACATTGGCGGCCACGTGTGCGCTCCCACGGCTGATCTCGGAGGGCCGTAAGCTCCTCTGCAGCCTCAGACTCACTCAGCATTTTCTCTCCCCTGCACCGAGGATGCCAATGGCACGGGCCCCTGCCGGCTCTTCCTGCCCTACCCATCCTCTCCTGAAAAGACGCCTCTACCACCTCATTGCTCCCTTAGTGAGAACGTTCTGGGGTTCTCTGCCATCCATAGTGGGAATCCTCTTCCTTTTAGGGGGAGGGGACCCTTGTTTAATCTTCCTAAAGCCTGGAGGTCAGCAGGCAATACGTAGAAGCTGGGGATGGGGGTGGGGGAGGTGCTGGACAGACCAGTGGACTACCCAGCCACAGCCCCCCAATGCCCAAACCAAGCTCTGAGGGGGGTGGCTGTTACCGGGTCATCTGCCTTGAGCCAAAATGGAATCCTGGCCTTTGAAAGCCAAGGGCAACAAAGATGGCCTTCCAAGGACAAAGGTCTCCAGTGGCCTCCGCCTGGACTCTGCCCGGTGCTGCCTGCTGGGCGAGCAGGAAGACAGAGCTGGTTTTGTGTCCAGTGCGCTCTTGGCCCGTGCTGCTCCCTCTCCCTCCCCCCCACCACTTTCCCCCTCCCTCACTTCCCCCCCCTCCCTCTCCTCCTCTTTCCCCCTCCCTCCCCCTCTCCTTTCCCTCTCCCTATTTCTCTCTCCCTCCTTCCCCCACTCGTCTCTCTCTTCCCCCAGAGCTAAAGGAGAAGCCTTAGAGCGCCTTCAGCTCTCTGGGTGATTCCGGGGCAGCCTCAGTTTTTCTGGGGGCAAAGGAAGAAAGCTGCTCTTCTGCCTGACCCAAGGAGAGAGGCTGCATGCCTGCCCTGCCCTGCCCTGCCCAACGAGGCCCAGAAGAGGTCACCCGCCCACTGCGATCCTGCTTTCAGAAGTAAGGGGGCTTCACAGCTTCAAGCGGTTAGGGGTATCTGTGGACATCTGGAAGGAGCAAGCACTCACTGGTCCTCAGCATCCCCAATGGCCTCTGCACCCAGCGCCTCCCAAGGCTTCCCCTCCCCCTCTGTAGCCGCTCTTCTCTGCCTGGCTCCTGCCCGCTCTAGGTACCCTTGGGCGGCCCCCTCTGCTTTCCAGCCCCCATTAGACGACAGTCCACAAGGGCAGGGCCCTCCTGCCTCTTCCTGCCACATCCCCCGGATTCCACACAGGGCCTGCCACAGAATCCCTGGACATTCCACACATGTTGGGGCATTAAGTTAAGCATGAGCTCCAATGGTCAGCGTCCGTGCGATTCCCTGAGCACCGGCTGCCCTCTGCTCTGAGCAGACGAGAAGGATCTCCAGAGGCATTGATGCAGGTCGGGTAAACCAAGGCAGTGCCGTGAAAAGATGGGACGCCCATTCCAGAATGGGAAGTGTCCTTGGCTGCAGGGAATCCCATCCTCTTTACCCAAACGAGCAGATCCACACTGAGCTGGAAGGCTCCTCTTATGTCCTTTCCCTTGGGATGGTTCCTGGTGGTGCAGTTACAGTCCCTGCACCCATGTGCAGAGTCATGCTTCCATTCATGGTTAATTGGAATAAATGCATTGAAGTATGCACCATGCAGTCATTTTTTTTTCTTGGCAGGGCAATGAGGGTTAAGTGACTTGCCCAGGGTCACACAGCTAGTAAGTGTCAAGTGTCTGAGGCCAGATTTGAACTCAGGTCCTCCTGAATCCAGAGCTGGTGCTTTATCCACCGCGCCAGCTAGCCGTCCTCCATGTGGTTGTTTTTAAAGCAGGACCCACGGCAGTGGTTGAGACATTAATACACGAGAGCATGAATCACACAGAGAGCAGACACGGGCTGGCACAGACCAGCGTGAGCCCTGGGGCATTCTTGCATGCTTTTGGCTCGGTCTGGCCGGCGAAACTTTGAAAAACAGATTAGTGTTCACGCCCACCATACCCTTGTTAAAAACCCAGAAGACAGTGGCCAAGCTGATGTACTCACTGCTTGCGGTTCCGTGGTGACAGATGACCGACAACAGGTCATAGGTCACGATCTGTGCAGGACTATCCTTGGCAAGGAAGGGCTGAAGATCCAGACTCTCAAGAGGAAAAGACACGTGGGTGCTGATTTTGGTGGAAAACATGAGCTCGTGCCTGAACCTCTTCAAGTGGATGCACAAAATCTGCAGGGAACAAGAGCCCCCATTACTCGCTGCCTGAGGGGGGGAATCCGCTGTCTGATCAGAAGAGCCAGAGCCTGCAGGGGCTGGCCTGCCCAGGGGACGCCCTCCCGTTGCTCATGTGGGCTCAATGTCACTCAGCTCAAGCTACCAGACACCCCCCCGCCCCAAAATCTGGTCCCCAGAAGAGCCCCCCCATCGCCCCTGCACCCAGGGCTATAGCTACAGTGTGAGGAACAGAGGCAGAAACAAGTGACCCACCTCAGGAAACTTCTGCACCTTACAGAACTTAACTCCGTTCCTCAGTCTAAGTAAAGAAGGGGAAATTAGGTTACGAAAGGTCCCCAGTTAAGACAGCAAGATCGAACGCTCCACTATTCAGGCCAGGGCGGGGGTGGGGGGGTGCCCCTCCCCCAACAGCCTGTCAGCGGCAGGCTCTAACCACTGGGCCACCCTACCCCCCTGCCAGGTTACAGAGAAAAACGTCAGGAAGGTTTCCAGCGCTTACGCTTGGGCTTAGGCCTAGGTCAGTCCCAGGGAGCATGGTCCTGTAATTACTTGCTCCTGCAGTTACTCAGACTTCTTTCTCCCTGGGACCCCACTCTGCTATACACATGATACCCTGTGCCTCCCACCTGCCGCTCCCCTACCCCACCCCCCCACGGCCCTCTGCCCGAGCTCTCATGCCAAAGCTCATTGGGCTTCCAAAGCCACAGAGGACACTGAACTCGTGCCTACTCCCCTCCCGGGGTGGCCAGAAGCTCCCCGACCCCAACTAGGCAAACAGACATCTGAGGTCCTCTCACTGCCTCCTGCCCCCTGACCTGTAAACACCTAGACAGCTGGGGACCTGGTACCTGTCCCCACCCCCGTCCCCCACTAAAGCTGGGGACTTTTCTGAGAGCAAACAGGGGCTTCTTGCACTTACTTTTTGCATCTCTCACAACTGTACATGTTGTCACCTGTAGACAGAAAATGCCTTGAACATCACTGCAGAACCAAATTTGTTCCCTTTTTTTTTTTTTTTTGGTGGGGCAATGAGGGTTAAGTGACTTGCCCAGGGTCACACAGCTAGTAAGTGTCAAGTGTCTGAGGCCAGATTTGAACTCAGGTTCTCCTGAATCCAGGGTCGGTGCTCTACCCACTGCGCCACCTAGCTGCCCTCATTCCTTTTGTAACAGAGTAAATGGCAAGCTATTTCAGTGCCTCCAAAGCCCCTCTTCTGGGCTAAGCCTGGGCAGCTCCCAAGGCAGAGGCAGAGAAAAGCCCCAGGGAGGCCTCATACCCAGAGAAGCCTGTGTGGGTCTGTGTGTGGGGAAGGGCCGCATCCAGGTACAAAGAGGAACTCCCTGAGGAAGCCTGCCTCAGCTTGGGGGCCCGGGGGAGCAGAGCAGGAGAGACACCACTTGAGGTGAATGTCTAACTGCCTGCAAACACCTCCCCATGCTGACTGCTAGGGAGACATGAAGGAAAAGACAAGTCCAGCCAAGGTGACCAAAACCTGAGAATCCAGTCGGCCCCAGAGACACAGGCCCTGCTAGTCTCAGAGACAAGGGGGCAGGAGGGGATGAGCAGAGTCCCAGAGGACACCACCCCTGCGATGATGGGGACTTGGAAGCAGGGTGCCAGGCCCTTGTTGGGTTGAGGATTACGTGGGCGGGAAATTTAACTTTACAACAAGGAGCCACAAGGAGAAGGATTTAGAAAAGCTCAAAGGAAAACAATCCTGGGCTGAGGAGAACCCATCGGGTTCAGCAGGTTCACGTTGGCTCGGCCTTGAAGGCATCTTCAAAGTCTGAGATTCTGTGCCTGGATGAGCTCCTGGGTGAGTCTGGATGAGACATGGCTCCTGTTATGCTCACAGACGGTCTTCGCTGCCTCTTGAGAGGACCCCAAGGGTCGGCACTGGCAGCAGGGACAGAAGCCACGCCACCAGAAATGGGAGGCAGGAGGGCACAGAAAAGGCAGAGAAATGAAGTACAAACTGCTCCTTAGGCAAAGCCACCTGAGGGAAGCCATGCTGGTGGCCGCCTTTAGGTAGGACAGAGGCTCAGATCGGAGGGCAGGGGTCACAGAAAGGGACCTGAGAACAGGGAGAATGGCAGCCAGGAAGAAAGAATTAGGAACCTTTTAGCGCTAAGGATAAGATCTGAAAAAGGCCACGGTGGCCTCCCTGAAAGAGAGAGCGCCTCACTGGTTGTAATCCCAGAGACGCCTGGCAGGTTGGCATAACCCAAAGCAGGAAGAAGCATGCCGGCTTTGCCCGGCAAGGAACAGAGGCGCAATTGGGCAAGGGCGCCTCTGGGTCCTTGGGAAGCCCGCACCAAATCACCGTTGACGTTACCATCCAAGCAAGGGACCTGCCCACCCCCAGACCAGAGGCTGCCTGCGCCGCCTTCCCAGGACTGCAGGAGCTGCCAAGGTGAGGGAGTCGCCTTACCTTTGAGCTCATCTCTGGCGAAAAAGGCAGCGAGACAATCTTGCAAGGTCACTACTGGGCCCCAAAACCAGCTAGGGACACAGGAGACAACAAACCTGGAAAGTCATTGACAGAAAAAGAAGGGCCAGCACATGTCGTGCCAGCCACACAGAAGCCACAAGAGCCCCGAAGAACGCGGCCGACAAAGACAAGCGTACCTCCGCAAGTACTCCACGAGCAAGGCCAGCCAGCCCTGGGGCGCGTAGGCCTCCCCGCAGGAGCCGACTTTCACCACGGCTGTCGGGTGACTGGATGAGTGTAGCCGGGCCAAGTCCTCCTTTCCGGGGATGGGCAACGACAGATCCTGGAAGGTCTCGAGCGTCACCGACACCTGCAGTGGCGAGATGTGGAACGGGATCCCACCTAGCCTCCGCCCCAAACCGGAAAGGGCGGTGTGCACAGTGGTGCCTGCTTGGGGCCAAGCCTCACGCCCCAGTGACGCCAATGGAAGCGAGGCTCCTGGACACCTGGGTTGCTGAGAAGACCAAGCTGCTGGCACCATACCCGGGCCCCAGCTGGTGTGTCGCACCCCACCCAGGGCAAGCTCTCATAGGATGGCAGAGGCTCCAGCTCAGAGAAAGTCCCTGCCTCGACCTGTCTGAGATGGCTCAATCGTCCTGGCCTAGTGACCGGTGTTGGGCCTGGGTCTGACTCCTCACTCCAAACTGACCGGCTCCCTTCATGAGTCTCCTGGGTCCCACAGGCCCCTCCTGAGAGCTCCCCCCCTCAGCCTTGTGGAGGCTGCATCGTGTGTAGAAAGTACTGCTCTACTGCTCCATCCCCCGATCCACTGGATCCCCCCGATCCGCTGCACTGGCCTATGGTTCCCTGAGGACTTGTCACATGCAGAGACCCTAAGGTTTTCAATAGTGGCATCTGTGTGGAATCCACCAGAACACCCTCTGGGGCTGTAAGCTCTAGGATTTCCCGCCATTCGGCTCAAGTCAGGTTTGTTGGAAAGACTCGGCACCATTTTTCTGCTTAAATCTTATTGCCGTGGGGTTATCATTTATTTTAGAAATGTAGTTGCTGTGCTCATGGGTGTGTGCACACACGCGCATGTTCATGTACACCTCCATGCACACACACGCTCACCCGCCCCCCCCCCCCCCCCCCCCGCAGTGTTAGCGCTCCCTCAGAGAACAACACTCAACACTTTCCAATCGAGCTTGCACTTCTCTCACATTCTGGATTCTGCACAAACATGTCACTCTTAGCCCACCTTTTCACTTTAAATGTTCCCTCTAGCAAACACTGCTGGGCTGGCCTGAGCTTTGTAAGCCATTCCTATGGGTCTCTCTGGTCATGGGGGAATTCAGTGCACATCTTTGGGGGGAAGGGCTCATCACTATGTTTCCTAGGGGCTCAGGCCTGGAGCCAAGAAACTCGGACGATTCTGGATGAGTCTAGTTCTTCTTGCACTCCCTGATGCTCCTTAGTGACCAGTTAGGCAGTCACAGGAGTCAAGACTGTGTCCTTCTGGCCAGAAGACAGGAAGCCCTCAGACATTCACCAGCTTTGTGACCCTGGGCAAGCCACTTACCTGCCGCTCATCTCCATTTCCTCATCTGTGAAATGGGAATATTAGTAGTCCCTACTTCCTCAAGTTATGGTCAGGCTCAAAAGAGATCCTCACTGTAAGGCTCATCACAGTGCTTGGCACCCAGCAGGTAAAACATAAATGCTGGCTATTGTTATCATTAGGCTGGGGGACTTTTAAGGACTGAGTTCAAGAGTAAAAACAAGCTCCACTGCGAGGCCCACGGCTCAACTTACAAATCCCTAAATCACCCATTAAAACATGAATGCCTGACTTAAACGTAGTCCATGGCATATGAGCGTCCTCCTCCTCAGAGCAAAAGCCCAGACTCCTTTAGGATAGCAGAAGGAAGCCTGCCTACCCAAGGGGCTTGGGGGTGCCTTCCCTGGAGATCCACGGGGGCGTCACGTAGCGGGCTGAGGCCCCAGGGAGGAGCGGCCCCTTCCCGTGGACACTCCTCCACAGCACTCACCCGGTCACAAGTCAGACACTGCACGGAGCTCACGATCGTCCCATCGAAGATGTCCGAGATGATGCTGCGGTATCTCTTGGGTTGTTTCTTCCTCTTGGGAGATGAGGCCGGCAGAGCTAGGGCACAGACGGGAAGATGAATTGAACGGGGGAAATGACAAACAGGCCCCCAAGGAGTCGAGAAGACACGGCTCTGGTACCAGGTCTGGCCTCAGCCACTTGCCAACTGTGAGAGCTTGGGCAAGGTCCTCCCCCGCTGCTTACCTCAATGTCCTCCCCTGGGGAATGAGGGGCTTCTGAAGACCCAATGAGATGCGGTATGTGGGGTGCCTTGTGAGCTAAGCAGATAACCCTGGACACCTCCCTGAACTTGGGGAGTCCTATTCAGACTCTGGGGCCTCCCGAGCCCCACCCCATAAAGAACCCTTAGCCAAGCATGTGCCTGGTCAAGGGCTGTCCATCAGCAGAAAGATGGATTATTTAAGGAAGGAAGGAACCACGCATTTATCAAACGCCTACTATGTGCCAGGCGCTAGACAAATGCCCCCATTGTACAGATGGGGACACTGAGGCAGACAGAGCTTTAGACCCGCCTGGGCACACACAGCAGAGCGGCCTCTGGGGCTGGACTGAACACAGGGGTCTCTTGATTCCATGCCGGGGGCTCTGCGTGCCATGGCTCCCCCAGCAGCCAACGGGACGCGTCAATGTTCACCTCTTTTGTGGCCAGACATGGCTCCTGGCCACAGGGAACTGGATCTGGGAGGGCTGACGGACAAGCGTGGGGCGCCTCCTTCACTCGATGGGAGATGGTCATTCGAATGACTATCGGACGCATGTTCTGGAAAGAGCAAATGTCTGTGTTAGCAGCAAATCAGCAAGTCTTCAGAAAAGGGGGGGCTCCAGGAAGAGCAACAGAATGACAAGGAGGAGAAATCACCCCAGAGCCTTTTCCTCCAGCGCCCAGGCAAATGCTTCAGCGGTCACATGGCCTCACCGGACCGCACAGCCCTCATGTTCTGCATCCTTTCTCCAGGAGAGAGAGGATGGGAGAGGGAAGGGGGTGGGGGAGGGAGCAAGAGACAGAGGAGGAGAAGGAAGAGCAAGGCAGAAAAGGCTCTGAGGATGGCTCCAGCCAGGAGCCATCACGCCCCTGGTCCAAGCGCCCTCCATCAGCATAAATGTCCAGGTGCGCCCCCTTTCCATGCTGGAATCACACATCGGGAAGCATTCCAAAGCCTCTTGTCAGCAAGAGGGTTATGACACAAGCACCCGAGGGGGCACCGTGGCACACCACACCCAGGTGAAAGAGGCCTCGTGGCCCCTTTGGCTGGGGGGTGCTCACCAAGGCCAAGGGCTGACCCACTGAAGGCCGGTTCCTGCATCCAAGCAGGGGGCGGCACTACACCATTCTCCATCATCTGCCCACGGGCCTCTGTCAGCACTAGGACGCCCTTCTCAGGGCACTAGCACCGGATGGTCAGGCAAACCCAGAGCCCAGCAAGAGACTGCTGCCCTTACAGACACCTGGGGCCTCCCATTTCTTTTGGCCACACAATGGTCTCCACTCACCACGCCACCCTTCCCAGGCACCTCCTGCTCCGAGCCACCCTGCACCACTCCCTTCATCCCTTCAGGCCGCTCACCTGGAAGCCGGCTGTGTATCTGCACTTTGACCGTTTCCTGGCTGTTCACAACGTCTGCTATCTCTGACAAAGTATCTGCATCTTTCTCCAGGTCGTCCTCGGGACTCTTGGGGATCGCCTTGTTAGCCAGAGCTTTCTCTTTGGCCACCTCGGGGTTGTTCTCCTCTTCCTGGATTAACATGGCCGTCTCCATGTGGTCTTCCGCCAGACCTCGGGAGCCGGCCTCATTCTCGGCTTTGTCGCTGCTCCCACACGACTCACATGACTGGAAGTCCATCTCCGACGGGCTCTTCTCGTCCTCGAGGCGATCCTCGGCTGGTCCCGGCGGGGCCCCATCCTCTGTCTCCATGACCTGCTCTTTGAGCTCCTCATGAAGCAGGTCCATTAAACATCGGAGGAATTCCTGGGCATCCTGGACAGAGACAGGGAGGGTGTTTCAGGGGACTGGACTTTTCTGCTTACTCCCTCTAAGTCACTTTGATCCACCTGCCTCAGTTCCCTCATCTCTAAATTAGGGATGATAGCCACAGCAGTGCCCACTGCCCCCCCCCAGGCTGCTGTGAGGACCCACTGAGCAGACCACGTAGCTCCACGTGAGTGGTCAGCAGCAGCAGCTCTTCTGGGCCCTGGCCTTGAAGCACTCGAGCTACACACAGACTCCCACAAAGGCCCCTCTGGCTCCTCCTGATGGCTCCTGGGCCAGCCTCAGGCACAAGCAGGTGCTTAATAAATGCTGACTGCTTGTCTAAGCACAGATGGGTGTGCACTGGCAGCACATACATTTCTGCCCTATTTTTCCAAAGGACGGAGAGGTCACTTCTGGGATAGCAGAGGAAGGGTGGGGTCGTACACCTCTTCTGGCCCAGAAAGGTCCTGACAAGTCCAGAAAACCCCCCCTCCTGGGCTGGTTCCAGGCCCAGCTGCAGGTCTCACCACTTGGTCCTGAAGCCTCAAGCTGTCTCTGCTTCAGGACCACTTTGCATCATACTCTGGATCTAAACCTCAGTCACAGAAAGAACCACTTTCGGTGACCTTGAAAATCAAAAGCCAAACTGCAGAAACTCACTGTGAATCCTACGCTTTCCTTGTGAGAATACTGCTCACTGAGCTCTTCTTTTTTTTGCAGGGCAGTGAGGGTTAAGTGACTTGCCCAGGGTCACACAGCTAGTAAGTGTCAAGTGTCTGAGGTCGGATTTGAACTCAGGTCCTCCTGAATCCAGAGCCAGTGCTCTATCCACTGCACCACCTAGCTGCCCCCCATTTTTTTCCCCTGAGCTTTTCTAAAAGGAAGTTAGTCTCATTATAAACCAGTCCAAGCTTCTTCCATCACCAGGAAAAATTCAGTGACAACCAACTTACCTGTTGGGAATAACCTCGAAATGCTGGGTTGACAGTTTTAATTCCTTGAAACAAATTAGTAGGAACGACAGATCCAGGCCTGGGGAAGGGGGAAAACATTCTGAAATGGGTATATTGCTGAGATTTGCATTTCCATCTTAGTAACTTGTAAAACTAAGAGGCTAAGAACAATGGTTTTTGCCCATTTACAAAATACTCCAAGGTGGAGAACAAAGCCATCACTACCCTAACTCTTTCTTCTTCTTCCTAAGACTAGGGAAATTTCTTCTCTTAGAAAACCAGAGGTCAGTAACAGAGGCCACTGAGGGAGGGAGAGTCCTTCATTCTCACCTTTACAGGGACTTCAGCCCAGGCCTAACTGACCTCTCACACCCAGACCTCCCTAGACACAGATACAGAACCACCCAACACCAAGATGTCTGCTCTGTGCTGGGGCCCCCAGGTCCCACTGTCTCCAGGTGCACTAGTTAAAACTGTGGGAGGACCCACTTACAAACACCAGAGTCAAACCCAACACAACCAAGAATGTTAGCTTGGGGCTTTCTAAGTCACTGTGCCCTGGAGTGAGGAAGGATCAAGGCTTGCTTCCCAGAGCCTTCTCTTTTTCCTCAGACCGCTGGAAAATAAAATAAGAATGTGTGTGTGTGTGTGTGTATATATATATATTTTTTGGTGAGGCAATTGGGGTTAAGTGACTTGCCCAGGGTCACACAGCTAGTTAGTGTCAAATGTCTGAGGTCAAATTTGAACTCAGGTCCTCCTGACTCCAAGGCTGGTGCTCTATGCACTGCGCCACCTAGCAGCCCCAGAATATATATTTTTGAATAGCAAGATGTGAATGGAAGCATCTCCTACTCAAGAATAGGGGCTGCTTTTGCAGCAGTGTCCAGCCAAGGGCCAGGCAGGGCTGCCACTCGCTGCAGCCATGGAACAGCCACGATCTGCACAGTCTCAGGACAGCGCCCCACCATCACACCCCAGATCCTGCAGACATCAAGGGCTAAGCTCTTCAGCTTTGCTTTGGCTTCACTTGGTAAGAAAGACAGGCTTCCCAGAGCCTTCCTGCTGAAAAGGCCTGGACAGACACTGAGCCATGAGAAGCCATCCTTCTGTAAAAGGTGGAAGCACCGTCGTGGATTGAGGATAAGCCACGTGGGACTGGGCAGCCTTTTCCACTTACAAAATGTTTTTTCAAACCTGCCTGCGGCCCTCAAAGGAATTCCATATACAGGCCGCATCCAAGACCACCCCAGTTGCATTTGTGGCCAGTCACAAGTGACACTCACCTCCTCACTGTCTGAATCTTGCTAACAGATGGAGGATCTGTGGCCAGTTGATCCATTGGCATCCCCCAGGGACCCAACTGAGCCCTCTACAGTCACATGCACATGCACCCTGGAAGATACCCCGCCCCACAATTCACAGCCATGGACTCCAGCCAGGAGGGGAAAGATGGGGAGTGAGGGCAGCACTTCTGCTAATGCAGGACCCCCAGTCTCAGAGAGCTGCCCAGCGAGGATAACTGGAGGCAGGGCCTGGTCCAAGGCCCATGTCTATGTGGATACAGACACAGAGACAGGCCGGTGGGACCCCCCCCCCTCCAAAGTGAGATCAGCCTCCTATGCCACTCAGTTCTGGACCAGACTTTCCATCTACCCATGGGGCCTTGCCAAGATATATTGAAGACCCATCTCAGTGAAGTACACATCATCATGTGGACAACCTGTGACCTCTGTGGCTTGCCAGCAGATGGCCTGTGTCCTCTGTGGATCACTAGCAGGCGACTCGTGAGCTCTGTGGATCACTAGTGGACAAGCCACACTGTGTGTGGATCGCGAGGCTGATTTGTCTTGAGTAGCCACCAAGTTCCTTGAGCAGACCTTTGTCAGAGGCCCACCCACTCAGTGACTCGTGGCAATCCTGAGACTGCATAGAGCAATGCAATTGACACAACAGCCCCGAGAGGGCGGTAGTCGTCATTCCATTTGGAGAGGAGGGGGTCAGTGCCCAGCACAAGTCCACAGAGGACAACACCCAAGATTCTCTCCACTCTGGGTCTCATTAACTGAGCTGATTCAGGCAGAAAACAGGGGCCTTCAAGAGGACTCCCAGGGCAGGTCAGCTTCCCACGACAAACAGGGCCTTCCTTGGGAAAAGCAGGGTCCTCTCCACTCCCGAGCCTCAAAGGTGGCAGGCCCCCAAGTGCAAAATGCGGGATAGAAACAGTAGACGGGGCCTTGGGAAGGCATCCCAGCTGGTTCTCTTCTCTGTGGGGGGTGAGGGGTGTGGCCCAGGAGAGCAGCCTTAGTAGTTCTAGTGGAAGAGCAGACAGAAGCCTGCCCCTCTCCCCTCCTGGCCCCCAGGAGTCTGCCGGTCTGCACTGCCTTCAGTAACAGCAGGTCTGCTCAGGCCTAGGCAAGAGCTCACAGCCAGATTCCCTTCTGACATCAATGCAGACCTAGCATCTGGGGCGTTCTCTATTTTTATCAGAGAGGAATCATCTTTTCTATTTTCTTCTGAGAGTTTTTGTATCTCCTTTTCCATTTGGCTTTTCAAGCTGCTGACTTTTTTTCATGACTTTCCTGCATCTCTCTCATTTCTCTTTCCATTTTTTCTTCTACCTCTCTGTGTTTTCAAAGTCCTTTTTTTTTTTAAAGTGAGGCAATTGGGGTGAAGTGACTTGCCCAGGGTCACACAGCCAGTAAGTGTTAAGTGTCTGAGGCCAGATTTGAACTCAGGTCCTCCTGACTCCAGGGCCGGTGCTCTATCCACTGCGCCACCTAGCCGGCCCTCAAAGTCCTTTTTGAGCGCCTCTATGGCCTGAGACCAAGTCATATTTTTCTTGGAAGCTTTCGATGTAGGGGCCCTGAGGTTGTTATCCTCTTCTGAGGGTGCACCTCAAACTTCCTTGTTGCTAAAGAAACTTTCTACGGTTCCCAACTTTCTTTGCTTGATCATCTTGCCTGTCTTTTACTTGACTTTTAACTCCCTCTTACAATGGGACCCTACTTCCAAGCTACCCTGTCCCAGGCTTCAGAGGGCCCCAGGTGTTTCGGTTTAAGGAAGGGCAGGTTTTTCACTCACCTGGCTTGTTCTCTGGTCCAAAGAGAACCTCAAGCAAACCCGCTAATTAACCAGGGAGCAAAACTTGGTGCGCTGTGGTTGTTAGCTCCAACAAGCCTGCACCCCTCCTCTACCCGGCCTCCCACCACTCAAGATTTCTTCCTGCTGGGCTGGAACAGTCCAATTCCTCCTTAGGTCCCTCAGACAGCCCTGTATCCCCCCCACGGCCAGCCGCTCAGCTCTCTCACTCGACCATAAGCGCAGCTCCAGAAGACGCTGGCGCTGCAGCTGATTCGGAGGCTCAGGGGTAAGTTTTTCTGGTGTAGCCTACCCAGGGCTGGGTCTGTGTTGGTGCGATAGCAGTGCTAGATTCCACTCCCAGCCTAGCACAGGGGCTCCTCCTGTCGAGCTTCTAAGCTGTTTTTGGCTGGAAAATAATCTCAGCCCATCTTTTTGTGGGTTCTGCTGCTCCAGAGGTTGTTTTATTGCTGTTTGGGGGGTAATTATGACAGGAGCTCTGTGTGTTTAATGTCTTTCCTCCGCCATCTTGGCTCCACCAGAATAATCTTTTCTAACAGACTAGCAATTTTTTAAAAAAGTTTTCAATATTCATATTTTATAAGATTTTGAATTCCAAACTTTTTTCCCTCTCCCTCCCCCCCCCCATGGCAAGCAATCCAATACAGGTCATACATAGAACGCTTCATGAATCTGCGTGTCATCCTTGCACAGGGGCCATGCTAATCTTCTCTGTATCATTCCATTTTTAACATATGTGCTGCCAAAGAGAGCACATACATGTAAAACCATGTTAAACATCTTTCTATATTGGTCATGTTGGGTAAGAAAGAGACCAAAAGGGAAAACACACACACACACACACACACACACACACACACACACACACACACACACACACTCACAGTGGAAACAGTCGGCTTCAATCTACATTCAGACTCCATAGGTCTTTCTCTGGATGTGGAGAGCATTTTCCATCAAGAGTCCTTTGGTGAGGGCAGCTAGGTGGCGCAGTGGATAAAGCACCAGTCCTGGATTCAGGCGGACCTGAGTTCAAATACAACTTCAGACACTTGACTCTTACTAGCTGTGTGACCCTGGGCAAATCATTTAATCCTCATTGCTGAGTATGATGATCACAGTTGATCATCATACAATGTTGTTGATACTGTGTACAATGTTCTCCTGCTTCTGCTCCTCTCACTCAGCATCAGTTCATCTAAGTCCTTCCAGGTTTCTCTGAAATCCGCCTGCTCACCGTTTCTTATAGCACAATAGTGTGAGAATTAGAGTGCTACCAACCTGTCGATAAAGATATTGCAGGGAAGCTCCGCCATGAAAAGAACGTATGCGACTTAACGTCTGGAAGTGACCTTTTCTGGGGTTTCAAAGTTCAGATTGGCATCAGGAAGTGACGTCTGCCACCCATGGGTCCTGTCAATCAGTGTTACCAGCCAATTAGCTTGGAGCTGTGTGTGTGGATGGCCCCATTTCCTGTTGCACAGGGGGCTTCCGGGAGAAGCGGCAGAGGAGCGAGGTCTTTTCGTTTCTGGACCTCCTCGTTTCCGGACCTCAGCTTGGCGGAAGGACAGATGCTGGGCTCTCTGATAGTTAGATGAAGTTTGCTTTTTACCTCTCTCTCTCCCTCTCTCTCTCTAACCCCTAATATACTTTAATAAATACCCAATGCCCAAAGATTGGTGCTATACATTTTCTTTTTTTTCTTTTTGTGAGGCAATTGGGGTTAAGTGACTTGCCCAGGGTCACACAGCTAGCAAATGTTAAGTGTCTGAGGCTGGATTTGAACTCAGGTCCTCCTGAATCCAGGGCCGGTGCTCTATCCACCTCACCACCTAGCTGCCCTTACATTTTCTAATTTAAGGTGACCACTCATTAGATTTTAGACATCACAGCTAGAATTTTAGACTTTACAATAGTATCCCTTTACATTCACACACCACAACTTGTTCAGCCATTCCCCAATGGATGGGCATCTCCTCAGTTTCCAATTCTTTGCCCCCACAAAAAGAGCTGCTAGAAATATTTGTGTACTTGTGGGTCCTTTTCCCTCTTCTAGGAGCCCTTTGGAATACAGATGTAGCAGTGGTATTAACGTGTCAAAGGATATGCACAGTCCCATAGCCCTTTGGGCACAGTTCCAATCTGCTCTCCAGAATGTTGGATCAGCTCACCATTCCACCAACAATGTATTCATCCTGCAGAAGATGTGCCACCTCTCTGGTCCCCGATATTTATCAGTGGAACGTGGTCCATTTGCTGTCCTTCCCCTCCTTCTCGCTCTCTTCACCAGCTTTCCAGACCCACACAGCCTTGACAGTCAAGGTGAATTGCACTGCCATGACCTGATCCACAAGACCACAGCATTCTGCTCCAAGTGAAATTGGAATCCTCATCACTGTTCCATGATTGACATCCATACAGGCCATCTGGAGAACATGGAACCCTGGAAGCAGCTCTAGGCAGCCCCCCAGTGGCAGCCAGCATGCTCTCCTCCAAGTCAGTTCACGCACTGACGGCCTTGTCTACCCTGAGCTGCTCTGTGTTCACCTTTCCTCAGAGAGCTGTCTGTCTCTTTGGAAGGACCACAGGCAACCAGCGAGATCCACTGAAAGGTTCCCCTCCTGGTCCTTGGCACGCCATCCTCTCATGCTGCGGTGGTGGTGGCCCTGACATCCCACAGGCTCTCCCAGCCCAATCCAAGCTCAGGCTGCAAGCGCTAAGCCAGAAGGCTTGAAAGACAGTTTACATCTTGAGCCAGGGATGGTGAGTCCACAGTGCCACGCAGCTGGCCACTGACCAGAGGACTCGTAGGAAGTCATTCATGCCAAATGAGGCATGTGCTCACCTCTAGGTCCCACTGTAGGGGGGCACCTCCTGTGGAGATGCCCTAGATGTGCCGCCAAAGACTTCTCTGTGATTTCACAGACAACAGTTTAACTGCCTACTCTGCAAAAACCAGAGTCAAGGCAGAAACTGTGCCTGGGCAGAATGGATGAATGTGTGGTACTTTCATGGATCCAGCCACTTAGTGAATGCTACCATATTGCACCTCAAGGGAATCCTTGGGCCACAGAACTGGAGGGCAAAGGGACAAAGGACATAGACCGAGGGCCTCAAGCTGTCTCCAAATCTGTGCGGCTCCCACTGAGAATCTGAACCGTTTCCCAGGATCAGAAGTGGATCCCTCTAGATGACGCTGTGGGCTCATGGCACCTCAAACCACCAGAACAAAGGAAAAGCATTTTGGCTGCAAGCGGCCCTCCCCTCGGCCACCAAAAGTGCCACCTCCTCGGCCAGGATAGCCAGGGGAGATGGGAGGCCCACAGAAACTCAACAGGGCCCAGGCTTGTTTCCGGCAGGAGGGCTGGACAGAACCAGCCTCCAGCAGCCGTCAGGAGAAAGCTTCCATCAACCATAGGAAATGTCTCCTGCCATCCAGCTTCCAGAGGAGACAAAGGTGGGAAACACGATGCTTGGTGCAGCTCCCCCAAGGTCGCACTGGCCACGAGCGCGGGTCATCCCCCAGAGGTCGCACTGGCCATGAGTGCGGGTCATCCTCTGCATGACCTCCCAAGGTTAGGGACACAGCCTGATAGCCAAGTACATACCTGCTCTTGTGCCACAGCTCTGTCATCAGCTTGAGATAGCTCTTACAGATGGCTGGTTTCTTATCTGTCCGGGCTAGTCCTCCACAGTCCAGAAAGAACTGGGTCAAAGGTGGGCTAATAGAAAGGACAATGAGTCAAGAGAAGTGACCAGGGGGCAGCTACGTGGCGCAGTAGATAAAGCACTGGCCCTGGATTCAGAAGGACCCGAGTTCAAATCTGACCTCAGACACTTGACACTAACTGTGTGACCCTGGGCAAGTCACTTAACCCTCATTGCTCCACTTAAAAAAAAAAGAGAGAGAGAGAGAAGTGACCAAAGAGAAGATCCTGGCACTGTGCACCACCTTTTTGACCAGCAGGCCCAAAAGGTGTCTCCATCTCCATCAGCATCTTGGGGTCCGGCTATTTGGCTGCCAGCTCTGGGAGGGCCCAGGGCTGCCTTCTACCTGGCACATAGCAGGTGCTTAAACAATGTTGACAAACTGGCCAACAGAAAGCTATAAAGCTATACTGGTCAGAGGACAAGTCAAGGAAGTTCAGGAAGTAGCTCCTATGAAAATAAAGCTATGACGTCAAAGGTGCTGCCGCCTTCCGACACCAAGCGTCCCCAGACTTTTTTTTTTTCTGGTGAGGCAATTGGGGTTAAGTGACTTGCCCAGGGTCACACAGCTAGTAAGTGTTAAGTGTCTGAGTCCGGATTTGAACTCAGGTCCTCCTGAATCCAAGGCCGGTGTTCTATCCACTGTGCTACCTAGCTGCCCCCTTTATTCTTTTTTTTTTTTTTTTTGCGGGGCAATGAGGGTTAACATCCCCAAACTTTTAAAATCATGTCCGTGGTGATACCACAGGTGCTAGCCACTGGCCAGCATTTATAGAGCACCTACTGAGTGCTCAGGCCTGGGGACACAAAAAAGGCTTATTATCTAATGCTACGAAATGGAGACACTTAAAAGAACAAGTGAAAAAGAGCTGAGACAAGGCTGAAATCACCCTTGATCCTAGAGCCCAAAGCAGCCAGAGCTGACCAAACAGGGGGCAGGAGGAGGAGCAGGGAGGGGGAAAGTTGTGGTGAATGGTCGTCAAGGAGGGCCACTGCTCCTCTGGCATGCTCGCCTCCTGCTCACCTCTTCCATCCAAGGAGAGTGATTTTTCACCTTTAACCTCAGGGAGGATGAGACCAGGAGTGGGGTCTCAGGCAGAAGGCAAGTGAGCGAGGGGAGGGGGTGCTACAGAGCAAGAGCCCTGGTGCCCAATGGCTGCTGAGGAGTGAGAGCCTCTGCTGCCACCCCTCAGGTCTTGTTCACAATCTTTAGGACCCTGTGTGCACCTTATTCTGGGGTCCGTAAACTTGATTTTTATGTATTCTGAAGATGGTCTTTCCACCTAATAGGCTGAGGGGTCCAGGACACCCTAAAAATGAAGAACCCCCCGCCCCGAACCTCAGCTCCTCCAGGGCAGGGACAGTCACTGAACAGATGCTCGATCATGTGGGACCCTGGGACAGAAAGGTGGGGGGGAGGGGTGCCTCTTGGGTATTCTTTAAACCGTAAGAAGGTGTAGCCCAACCTGAAAAGACTTGGAAATAAATATCAGACAAGAAGACACACAGCCTCTCTTACTCCACTAGGCAGATGAGGACAGACAGACAGACAGGCATCCCTAAAAGCCAGCAATGGACTCGGACGGGGAGGGGCAGTTTTCTGCTTCCCTTTTCTGACATCGTGGCGTGTCCAGATCAGCCCTGTCCTCCCCACTCCATCTCTCCACTTAACAAAGACCTGCCATGTTCCCTAGGAACACAGAGGCCCCTCATCCTGACACTGGGTCTCCTCCCCCCTCAACCCTGCTTCCAGCCACCCAAGGGCCACAGGTCTCAGGAACCCTGGTCTATGACCCCACGCCGAGAAGCCTCTGGCCAGAGGCGGTTCCTTCCCTCCTGTGGGCTCCTCTTACTCTTTCAGTCGGGGTGCAGAGAGGGAAGGATGGCCTCGCTCTGGCCTCAAGCTGATCTTCCCCATGGCCACTCACCAGTTAGAAAGAGCTTGCAAAGCAGCATTCATATAGCAAGTGTTGCCAATGTTTTTCAAGCCCGTGAGACCTGTAAGAAAAAAGAAACTCGTCACAGACTCAAGAAGACTTTCCGCAATGGGAGGGCAGGCAGGGTGGCCTCCCAGGAAGCAAGATGGCAGTGGCAGGAGCGGTGTTAAGCCCCCACCAAACCGTATCTCGACAGGACCCTCCAGACCCCTCCAGCTGCAGCGCCTGCTCCCCAGGCAGCATGTCAGCCCCTGGCAAGCCTCCTGCTTCTCCCCACCCCCATCATATTTTCGTCAGCACCATGCCCTAATTATTGCCCAATTCTCTCCAGGAAAAGAATGTGCACAAGCCTTCCCCCGACTCTGCTCTCCTCCCCTCCTGGTCTCTAGACCTTCTCCCCCAGGCCTTCCCCAAAGCCAAGGGCCTTCTGCCCAGGGGTCCTCTGCAGCTCTGGAAAGCACTGAGCGCCTCCCATGCTGGATGGACTCCCCACCCTAGGCTCCAGACACACCTCGGGCCTGCCTCAGCCCCCTCATCCATGATGGGAGAACAGCAGCAGCCACAGCCCCGGACAGTCGGGAGCATCCAAGGAGGCGACAGAGACGCGCCCTGCTCTCAGCTCTTCCTTCGGCCTCCTCCTCCTCTAGTTCACCCTGCTCTTCCTCAGCAGGAAGGTGGGGACAGCGCTGAGGCCTCCACGTTCACAGAGCACGAAAAGGGCAGACGACTGGGCAGGCGGCGCTTGGGAGAAAGCCTGATTGGAGAGCCCAGGGGGGCAGAGATGCAGCATCACCCTGGAGAGAGAACGGCCACAGAGCCCGGCACAGGGATGGCAAACAGCAGAGAGCAGCTGGTCCTCCCTCGATTCCTCTCACCCATGTCTCCAGCCTTTCGGACACAGAGAAAGCCCCTGAGGGGTTGGCCTCTGGATCTGATTCCCAGCAACCAGAGGGAGATGTGAGAGGAGAAGATCCAAGCAGGACCCTTCGTAGGGAGGATCCTTCAAGCAACGCTCTGTGGAGGAAGTCGGCCAGGATGGGTGATGTCCTCAAGGCACAGGAGAGACGCCAGAGCTCGAGGAGGGGCGCAGGGCCCGCCTTGATCCCGCCAGGATGCTTCTTAAAAGACAGGCCCCGAGCAAGAGGGCAAATGGGAAAAGACAGCACAGTCCTGTGGGACTCCTGATGGGGGCCGGGGTGGTGAGGACAGTGCAGAACACGGGGGTGAGGAAAAGAACCTCGGCACAGTGTTGACTGGGCTTGTTTTCCCTGGCGAGGAAAAGGACTAAAATGAGCACTGGACGACAAACTGAGAGCTAGAATAGACCCGAGAGACCATGAAGTCCAAGCCCTTTCTTTTCCATTCAGATGAGGAAACTGAGGCAGGGTCACACAGCAAGTAAAT
The DNA here is from genome assembly GCF_019393635.1 of Dromiciops gliroides. Taxonomy (NCBI): domain Eukaryota; kingdom Metazoa; phylum Chordata; class Mammalia; order Microbiotheria; family Microbiotheriidae; genus Dromiciops; species Dromiciops gliroides. Next base: position 740,458 of record NC_057864.1, on the reverse strand, counting down.
GTCCAAAGCAGGATTTGAACTTGGGTCTTCCTGGCTGCAGGGGCACTGACTGTCATAGGGCGTCGATGCTCTGCAAGCCCAGTAAGGCTTGAGGATGAGAGTGGCCAGCAGTCCTCAGGAGCCTGAGGTGAAGTAAAGAGGAGGAAATTAAACCAACCATCAATTGTGACCTCTGAAGATCATGGAGAGTTCTCACAAAAAGCAGAGGGAAAGAGCTAGCGCTGACGCCTTCAAAGACAGAAACACGGACAGGCGGCCTCCTTTCCTTTCCGGGACGAGGTCTCTACCCTGGCCGATGCGCAGCGCGCTCCCCACGCAGCTCACTGACTCTGCCCTCCTCCTCTTCCCAGGATGCTTCTTCAGACATCCGACACGTCCGCCTGTGTCCTCCGGCTCTCCTCAAACAAAGCTCTTCCAAGGCATTTAAACTTACAGACTAACTTGAGTGCTACAATCGATGGTGTATGGAGGCTGATGACAACACGACCAAAACTGCTGAGAACAGGAGACGGGAGCACAGAAAACCCGCCATGGCCCAGCGCAATCTGCCCTGCTAACGCCGGGCCAAGGAAATCCCCAAACCGAGCAATCACAGGCTCAGCAGTCCACGAGAGCCGTATAGCCGGCACGCTCCTCGGGAAAGAAGCCCCTTGGGGCCAAGCGCTCAGTGACCAGCCATTTTGTGCCCAGACAAGCGGGTTCCCGTGTAGGCGGGAGAGAAACCCAAGCCCTTCAGCTACGGAGCTCAGGCGGCCACGTCCAGGAGCCCAAGACCACAGAGTCCACTTCTGTTGCTGGACAAGTGGCCGACAAGGGAGGGGGGCGGGGAGAAAAAGAAGCCCTGCCCCAGCAGCTACCCTGAGGGGGAGAGCCAGCTAAGCCCCGGGGACTCGCAGCCATAGCCCCGGAAACCTCGGGTGTCTGCCTCCAGGCTCCTTCCCACACCCACTTCTCTTCCACAGGTAAGGAGTTAAGAAAGTCTGTCTGTCTCCTCCTGTGCCCTGCATCCCTCCTGTCAGGGCACCACTGGCCACTGCCTGGACCTCTGGACACCCTTTGTCTCTGCAGAGCAGCCAATACCATGGCGAGCACCCCTGCTCTTCATCAGCGTCAGGCCGTGCAACCCAGGCGGCTCTCGTGCCAACTCAGCTCTCTGGTCACAGAGACCACCCCGGATGCAGCCACCTGCCGCTTTGTGATCTCTTCCCTTTAATCTCCACCTTCAGTGGCCGGAAGATGGCTTTGTCTGTGGCACCTTCCTCCCTCCTCCATCACACTCCACCAAGCCTGGACAACAAACGCGCACACACTTTTCTTCACTCCTTCTTTGTCTGTTTTGGATCAGCATGAAGTTCACCGGATGCCCACTCACCCATCCCTTCCTGCATGCCATCAGTGTCTCCTCTTTTTTTTTGCAGGCAATGAGGGTTAAGTGGCGTGCCCAAGGTCACACAGCTAATAAGTGTCAAGTGTCTGAGGCCGGATTTGAACTTGGGTCCTCCTGAATCCAGGGCCAGTGCTTTATCCACTGTGCCACCTAGCTGCCCCCCAGCATCTACTTTTAGCATCTTTTCCAAATCCTCAGAACAGCTAATCCAGCCCTAGGTCCTCGATTTTTCTTACACCCTCAGAAGACACTAAGGTTCTCGAAGGACACTTGTCTCCTCCATTAAAAAGCTAGTACTTCGGGGCAGCTAGGTGGCGCAGTGGATAGAGCACCGGCCCTGGATTCAGGAGGACTTGAGGTCAAATCCAGCCTCAGACACTTGACACTTACTAGCTGTGTGACCCTGGGCAAGTCACTTAACCTTCATTGCCCCAAAGAAGAAAAAAAAAAAGCTAGTACTTCATCATCCTACAACCCCTTCTAGTTGCTCAAATAAATTTACCTTTCTTTTAGGTTTCTTTTTTCTCTTATGTTTGCATTTTAAAATCCCTACTCAGCTCCAGAGTCTTCATCAGAAATGACTGAAAGTCCTCTATTCCATTAAAGATCCATTCCCCCTGTTGGCAGGATGAATTCTTCTGAATTGTAAGCCCATCCTTTTGGGAACTGTATTCCAAGATCTCCTCTCATCGCCAGTAAAAGCCGCCAAGTCTCACGTGAGTCTAACTGCAACTACTCTGTACTCAAACTTCTTTCTGGATGCTCGTTGCAGTGTTTTTTCTTTGACATGGTAGTTTAGGATGATGGCTGGGCCATTCCTAGAACGTTGTCTTTTTGGGGTTCCTCTCAGAAGGTGATCAGCAGGTTCTACCTTTACTCTGCCCTCTGGTTCTAATAGCTCTGAAGTGTTCACTTATTTCCTGAAATAGCATTCGTAGACTTTTTATCTTAACATGGTTTTCAGGCAGTCTAATGATTCTTTAATTATCTCTTTGGGGAATTTTTTACAAATCAGTTGTGTGGTTTTTAAAAACCAGCTTACATTTTCTTCTACTTTGTCCATTTTTGGTTTTCTTCTAACATTTCTTGCTGCCTCAGGGGTCACTGACTTTTATGTGCTGTAGTCTAGCATTTATTCAGAAGGCTCTTCCTTGGGAAAGTCTCTTCTTTCTCTTCCAATTCTTTTCTCACAAGTTTTTATTTCATTATTTAATCCTTTGTTTCATTCTTCTAAGTATTTGTGAAGTCTCTTCTGAAGTTCTGTTGGCAGCATCTTGTTTGGTTTCTCTTCTCTTTAGCTTTGGGTCCCAAATTAGGGTCCCCCTGCTTCCCATGTGGGCAGAGAATCAGCTCTCCTAAGACCAGTTCCACACAGACCACTGTGCCTCAGACTCTTCAGGGCCCTGCCCAGAGTCTGCAGACAGTGCCTAATGCATCAGGATCTGAGATTTTCTAGGCCACACCAGTCACCGATGTTTCCCTGCTCCCCCCACCCCCCACCCCAGTACTAGGGCTCCCTAGGTGTGGGCCAGTGGGACCAAAGTCCAAGGAAGTGAAGCCACTAACCCATACACAAGGTCTTAGAACAACACCTGCTAACATCATCTAGGCACGAGTGTATTGTTGTTGCTTTTGTTAACTATTTTCCAAATCACATTTTTCATCAGCTTCCAATTTCACCGCTTTTCCACAGCTGCCCCCGCCCGCCCAGCTGTGTCCCCAGAGCTGCCAACAGCTCTCTTCCCTTTAAAAGGCCAGGGCTCCCTACGAGCCTGGAGAGAAGTCGAGATGGGAGCCCCCTGAATTACCTCTCGCCTTCAGCCCATCCTCTTCCTCTGCGTCCCTGTCCGGGTCATCAAACACCGCAGCTAGAGGAGTCTGGAGGGCAGGGTGTGGCACCTTGAAGTCCTTGCTCTGAGAAAACGAAAAGGAGATGTGCGTTCAACCTTACCTGATGTCAGCAGCTACACACAGGCCACACACACTGGTGGGGCTGCACGCCTGCTGCCCAAGGTCACAGGGCTCACCTCCCAGAGTAGTTGGCACAGGCGCCAGCGGACAGAAGTGTCACCCTGATGAATCCACAGATCCCCTAAGGGGCAAATCTGGTCATGGAAGGAAAAGGCCTCAGTGGGGCAGGGGTGGGGCAGGGACAAACCCCCCTAGGACTGCCTTAGTTGACAAGGGAGGGGAAAAGAGCCTCTGAAAGGTCCTTCAGGACAAGCAGCGGGGCTCCAGGATGCCTGGGAGGGCCTCCACCTGACCAAGAACTCGACCACTAGCATGGGGCACCTTTATAGGCACAAGGCCTGAGCCCTCTGAAATGAAACACCCAAGAAGCGGGGTAACACCCATCTGGCACAGTGGGCACCCCGTTCTCCAGGAGACGCCTTGTGGCCCCCAAGGTGAGTGGACAAGTACTGGGCCAGTCGCTGTGGGCCTCCCTGGTGCATCTGTGAAATGTACTCTCTGTCGTCTCCCCTTGGGACTCTTCCTGAGGTCACAGGCTGTGAGGGGGATCAGGAGACATGTCACTGACCGCCCCCAAGAGCCTGAAGCTGAGACTACAAGACAGTCCCAGAACCCACGCCTGCCCAGAGACCCAAAAGAGCCTGCAGGGAGAATAACTTGTCTGTGGGCACAGGGCTCATCAGCAGGTCTTAGGGTTCCATGTCCCGGGCAAAGGGAAGCAATGAGAAAGCATTGATGTAGCTCTCTCCATGTACAAGCACACAGCACGTCAGCACGGCTTGGCCCAGAAACAACGTCGCCTGCCTGCCTGTCTAGGTGCAGCATCATCTGGAGAAGCGGCAGCTGGCACTCACGTGTGCCCACCAGCCCCTGAGACAGCTTCATCCCACCTCTCTTTTCTCTAGCTGTCGCAGCAATCACAGCCATTTCTTGGTCCTACTGCAGCCTCGGGAGGGACAACCCATGGGAGACCAAAAATCTCCACCTGCCAGACCCACAGCCTTTTCTCCATCCTCATCCTTCCCGACCCTCTCTGTAGCCTCTGCCCCCATCAAAGGGCACCACTGTGCCCACAGCACCGGGCCACTTCCCAGCGGTGTGAGCCTGGCAAGCCACCTCAGGATGCCAGGAGACTCTATTTGTAAGCGTCTAGTCCAGTGCCTAGCGCACAGTAGGCTTCCTACAAGGCAGTGTGAACACCTCGAGGGCAAGGACAGGCTCTGCCAGCCCTCAGCCCAGTGCCGGACCCTGAATAAAGGCTGACTCCCCCCTGGAGGCTTGTCTCCCATTGTTTCATATGCATAAAAAAGTCAAGTTACGTGAAGTTAAATAGAATTTGAGGGCACACAAGTCAGAGCTCTCTGGTTCTGCTAGCCTGTTCTGAGGCTCCTCTGGGCACGTGTCCCTGACAGAGCCACAGAGCAGGTGGTACCCAGCTGTCATCCTGCCTTGACCTTCTACATTTCTTCTCTAAGTGACAATGGGAATGGCTCCACCCCCACCAGTGCCCCCAAGGCTCACCTGGATGGTGTTTTCCAGGGCTGTGGGCGGAGGTCTCAGTGTCTGTGGCAGGGAAGCGGATGCCCCCAGCTTCCTCTCCAGGAAGACTTCTTTGGTGCAGGCATAACACCAGACTCGAAGTGTGGTGAGGTTTACGGTGAGATAGTGCTTTGTCTCCTGTGGAGATCAGAAAGGTGCCACTCAGGAACGCCCTGACAAGGGTTCCCCTTTGGGCTTCTATCAGGGTGCTAGATGCTTGTTAGACTCTGAGAGACCCTAAGGACCAGGCCTTACCTGATGGACCAGCCCATCTGAAAAAATCCCTGGTGCTAACACTAGTACATCTGCACACGCAGCACAAAGGGGCAGGGAACGATCACAAACCAAGCCCAGCGACAGGTCGGGAACCTCCGGGGGCCCCTGCCCTCGGACATCTTGGGCACCAAAGAGACACGCACGTTAAGGACTGTGAGGCACTCCCACCTGGGGCAGGACTAGCAGAGAAAGTTCCAGCAGATGGAGGGAGACCAAAGCAGAGATGGGGAGGATGGGGGGGGGGGTCACTGGGCAGAGCAGACAGAGACAGAAAGGCTAAAATGGTATCCGAGTCATGTTAATGAGGAGGCAGACATTAGCCCTTTACTCTTCACCTACATCGAAAAGGGGAGGCAGCGAGGTGGCTCAATGGATAGAGCACCAGGCCTGGAGTCAGAAAGACCCGAGTTCAAATCCAGCTTCAGACACTGATGAGCTGAGTAAACCTGGGTGAGTCCCTTCACCACTGCCTGCCTCAGTTTCCCCAACTGTAAAATGAGCCCTTACCTCACAGGGTTGTCATGAGGATCAAAGGCAGGTACCATATGAATGGTTATTCTCTCCCTGTCACCTTCCCTTCCCCCTTTTCCTAAAGGACATCACTCCCTGTAGGGCACACACTCCAGGGCCTCCCAAATACCGAAGATTATTCTTAGTAAGAATAATACTTCCCCCCAATTGAGAAATGGTCAAAGGATATGGACAGGCAGTTTCCTGATGAAGAAACCAAAGCTATCTATTCCCATATGAAAAAATGCTCTAAATCTCTAATGATTAGAGAGATGCAAATTAAAACAACTCTGAGGTACCACCTGACACCTATCAGATTGGCTAAAATGACAAAAAAGGAAGATAATAAATGTTGGAGAAGCTGTGGGAAAATTGGAACACTAATGCATTGTTGGTGGAGCTGTGAGCTGATCCAACCATTCTGGAGAGCAATTTGGAATTATGCCCAAAGGGCGATAAAGCTGTGCATACCCTTTGACCCAGCAATACCACTTTTGGGTCTTTTCCCAAAGAGATCTTGGAAAGGGGAAAGGGACCCACATGTACAAAAATATTTATAGCTGCTCTTTATGTGGTGGCAAGGAATTGGAAGTTGAGGGGATGCCCATCCATTGGGGAATGGCTGGACAAGTTGTGGTATATGAATGTAATGGAATACTATTGTGCTGTAAGAACTGATGAACAGGAGGAATTCAGAGAAACCTGGAGGGTCTTACGTGGGCTGATGATGAGTGAGATGAGCAGAACCAGAAGAACATTGTACACAGTATCATCAACATTGAGTGTTGACCTACTGTGATGGACTATATTCTTCTCACCAATGCAATGGCACAGAAGAGTTCCAGGGAACTCGTGATGGAAGAGGATCTCCAAATCCAAGAAAAAAAAAAAAAGAACTGCGGAGTATAGATGCTGATTGAACCATACTATTTCTTTTGTTTTGGGTGCTGTTGTTTTTCTATTTTGAGGCTTTTCATCAGTGCTCTGATTTTTCTCTTATAACATGACTAATGCAGAAATAGGATTAATGTTATTATGTGTGTATATATATGTGTGTGTGTGTGTGTGTATAGATATATATATCTATATCTATATGTATATGTATATAGATATAACCTATATCAGATTACCTGCTGTCTAGGGGAGGGGGAGGGAGGGGAGGAAGGGAGGGAGAAAAATTGCAAAGCTTATATAAACAAAAGTTGAGAACTATCTTTACAAGTAACGGAAAAAATAAAATACCTTATATGTAAAAAAAAAAAAAAGAATAATACTTCCTTGGGGCAGCTAAGTGGCGCAGTGGATAGAGCACCAGCTCTGGAGTCAGGAGGACCTGAGTTCAAATCCAGCCTCAAGGGGCAGCTAGATGGCACAGTGGATAGAGCACTGGCCTTGGAGTCAGGAGTACCTGAGTTCAAATCCGGCCTCAAACACTTAACACTTACTAGCTGTGTGACCCTGGGCAAGTCACTTAACCCCAATTGCCTCACTAAAAAAAAACAAAAAAAAAAACAAACAAACAAAAAAAAACAAATCCAGCCTCAGACACTTGACACTTACTAGCTGTGTGACCCTGGGCAAGTCACTTAACCCCAATTGCCTCACCAAAAAAAAAAAAAAAAAAGAATAATACTTCCTACGTCTTATCTCAATAGGGTCTCCCAACAACCCTTGGAGAGAGGTGGGATCACCATTCCTAATTTACAGATGAGCTTAGGTGCCCTTCCCATAGTCCCACGGCTATGAGATGTAAGGCTAGATCTGAACACAGGTCTTTGTGACTGCAAGCTTAAGAATCAACCCACTAGGACCAAAAAGAACTTTCTCTGCTGGATCCTGAAAACTCTTCACAGCCTGGCCCTACACATGCACACAGATGCACGCATGCACAGGTACACTAAGCTCTAGCTAGCCCAGGGTTCCTCCCCCTCCCCCCTCCCCCCCCACACATACTATCCTCCAGCTAGCCTGGCCTATCTGCCCTTCCTCACCCACGCCCCTCCCTACATCTCTTGGCACAGCCTGGCCCCCCCCCCACACACACACACACTCCTGGCTTGTGTCAGACAGCTGTGACTGTGCCTTCCACAGGGAGCCCGAAGTCTGCACTGGCCACCTGGGAGCTGGGGCCTTCCTGACCAGTGTATACAGAGATGCCTCCTAGGAGGCAAACTCCTTGGGGCAGGGACTGGTCTTGCTCTTTCCTTGTCCCCTTTGCCGGGAACCTGGCACACTTAAGCACCTGATGCCTTCTCATCTGCAGTAAGCCCGGTCCCAAGATGGTGAGCCCTGGGAGCGAGGAGCCGACAGGAAGCCTAAGGAAGGCCCAGGCCAGATACAGAGCAGGCCAAGCCTCCAGGGCCAATCAGTGCTAGGGAAAGGGGGGAGGGAGAGAGAGGAAGGATGGAGGGAGGGAAGAGTTAGGGAGCTAACCCTAGTGTACAACCCACATCCCTGAGATGCCCTGATACAGGGAATAGAGATGGTGAAGGGGTCCAGGAATCAGGCCAGAGTACTTGTGAAAGCTTGGAGTAAGTGTGCCCTCAGACCAGGAGGGGCCCCCTAGAACACTGCAGCCCAGGCCCCGGACACCCCCTGGTCTCTCCCTTCCCTTTGCGCTTCTGAAGGGATCAGCTGTTGCCCAGCTCGGGGGCCAGGGCCTCCCTTTGTTGGCCGACAGCATGAGTTTCTAGTGAAGTCCTATAAACTTCCCTTAAAGTGAACAAAAAAGGCCCAAGTTGTGATATGAAGACAGTCCATGGCAAAATGAAGCTGCTCTGGGGAGAGTGATGAAAATTTTACTGACGTCCCAGCTTCTAATGCAAACCAAAAGCCAAATCGAACAGAAATATCGGTGTGTGCCCTCCCCTTCTCCCCTCACCCTCCCTGGCTAAGCCCCAACAAGGCTGTTCTTCTCTGGGGCCTCCCAGGAGCCTCCTGATTACTAAAGTTACAAAGCACTTAGGGAAGGTCTAGTCTGTGACCCCAAACTCCTGCTACATTAACCCGAACATTCACTCTCCCTGAAAAGGCAGCCAATCTACGGACAGCGAAGAAGCAGCTCTGCCCCAACTGGCAGCAAGACTGAAGGCAGATCGGAGGCATCGGACGGAGCCTGCCCGGATGAAATCTCTCAGAGAAGAGTGGCCCCAATGAGGAGGTAGAGTGCCGCCTGAGGCGAATGATCAACCCAGGGTCATTCAGGCAGCAGCCCGGGGCAGGGATCGATGAGAAGGGAAGAGTTGGGTCCCAAGCCCTGGGACCTCGGAGGAAGTACATGGACCCCCAAAGAAGGCATCAGAGCAGACATGTGGTCCTACCTCAGTGTCTAAGGTGATGTGGAGAGCAGGAGAGCGGCCTGCTAAAGCAGGATGGGGGAGGAATGGGGAGAGGGTGGGCCTTGGCATCTGGAAAGCCTGGGTCCAGCCCTCACTGCCCCGAAGGCCCCTGGACACACCGGCCTGGGCAGGAGCAGTGGCAGTGAAGGTGCAGGAGGGGCCCATCTTGGCTGGTTATCCAGAGTAGAACAGGGTTGCCCCAGGACATGGCTGGCTTCCCACTAGTGGGCACCTCTCTGCCATGATGTGGCAGACAGAGGGGATGCCCATTCCATGAAGGAATTCTGGGCATGGCACTCAAAGGAGACAGCTCTCCCCTCAGAGCCTTCTTACGCTCTCCTCTCAGAAGGCATCTGTTTGCAATATTCATGGACAAAAAGCCTGCGGCCGCCCATGGCTCCCATGAGAATCCCAACATCCTGGAATTGTAAAGGGTGCACATACCTGAGAGTGAATGGTACTGTGGTCTACATAGGCCTCGCCACAGCCAACGTACGTGCATCGGTTCTGTGGAGAGACGGAAGTGAGTGAGCTGTTTTATGGTCCCCCACAGAAAGCTGAGTCCCACCCTGGCCCATGCCCATCGCTCGAGCCAGATCTAGCTACACAGTGTCTGGAGCACCATGAGTGTTCTCCTGTTAGGATGAACGGTGACCACCCAGTCATTCACAACCATTTCTACGCATGCATATCTATTACAAGCCCAAGTGTCAATCCCTGCACACCTGACCGTGGCCTTTTAACTCCATTTGCCTTTACAAATGAATTCTCTGAGCTGGACCCATCTCTCTATGTGCTGCACTAGCACAGAAACACTTGGACAGATGAGCAATAGCCAACTTAACTCAGCTGCTCCAGAAAGCGCTGGCACCCTATCACTCTCAGCCACATACCTCGAGGCAGGCCCAGAGATTAGGTCCTCTGACTTTACAATCTTGGCAGGTACCCTGTGAAGAGAGACAAGGCTTTTAGGAAACATCTGACAGCCACGCGAGTTCCTAACAAAGCTCACTCCAAGCGAATGGATCCAGCCAAACCCCAATAAAACAGCAGCAGCAGCAGCAGATGCAGCAGCAGATGCAGGCAGGGCCAGGAGAGCCAGGTGGGAGCTGCAGCCACGTCAGACACACAACCCCGAGTGGGTGATTCTCCCTTCTTAGGGTCCCCAATGTCTTAGTCACAAAAGAAGAGGGCGTCACATTCAGACCTCAAATTTTACCTCCTTGAAGCCATGTTCTGATCTAAAATGGGCATTTGTAGTCATTTTCATCTTTCTTCTGACTCAGGAATCCCACAACGGGTCAGAAAGGCCAAGGCCATTCTGTGGGGAACCTGAGGCCATGGAAAGGGGGCAATTTCTAATCCCGCTAGGTGGCCGTGTTCAGCGTCAGTGTGGCGATGGGCTAGACTCTATGTTCTTTCTCTAAGGCCCCTTCCAGAACAACTTCTCTGAGTCTAGTGACAATGAAATCGGGGCCCTTGCCCCGCCTGCCTTCTAGGGTGAGCACCCACTGGAGTGACCAATGCCCACGCTTAGGAGCCCCTCTCTTTCATCAGCCGCTTCTGGTATCCTGCTGGATAAAAGAGTGCAGAACCATGCAACAAGAATGACAACCACCACTAGCACTTAGGGAGCACCCACTGTGTGATCCCCACCCCCACGCTGGGAGGCAGCCTACAATGTCATATCATCATTCAGTTTTCAAAATGCTTTCCTCCCAATACTTCCTTGAATGATGCATCATCAGTTTGTCCCCATTTAACAGATGAGGACACTACCTCAAAGCAGTTTGGAGGGTTCCGGTGGCAGAACGAGGTCTGAGGCCCCTCAGCCTCAGGCCCACAAGCCCAGGGTTCTCTCTCTTAGGCCAGTCTCGGGCCTCCTGGTTCCCTACTCATGCCACCGCTCACTAAAATGACATACCCCGTGCCCAGAGAGCCTTCACAGCCCCTCCAGGACAGCTCCGGAGCATCCTGGTGGTGGGTACTCTCAGGAGCCATCCAAGCTGTCTTCTTTGTGACCCCAGAATAACCACCCACCCTCGGGCCAGCACACTGGCCTCTAGAGCCGTCGGAGTTTGTCTCCATCTGGCCTCCGTCTCAGACAGCTCCCTCACAGAGGTAGCCTCAGGAGACCTTTCTGTAAGTCGTTCCCATCTCACATGACTTCTGGGTTCACAAGGGGGCCAGGGTCTTGAGTACACATCGAATTCCAGTGGGCCTCCCCTCTTCCCTAGCCTTTCTAAAAATGTTAGTGAACCTGGCAGATTTCCATAGGCACCCACAAAACAGTCCAATTTTCTCAGACTTCTCAATTATGCAAGCTGATTCTCTTTCCAGGATCGGCCAATGCCGACACAACACAATAGAATCTGGACCACCCCACCTACCATCACACCACACAAGCGTCAGACACATCGTAAACCAAGGAGTTAGGACAAAGCAAGAGCACAGAGCCCTGTACTTAAGGAAGATGACGTTTGGTAAAGCGGACATAGCCGACGCTGACAAAAATCACCTTACTTTATTCCCATTCTGATAAAACCAGTTTTTCCCAATCAGGATTCTGAGGCTTGGTTTTTCTTGAAACGTTTCTTAGTAACCATTTCCAAGACTCATTTCACTACAGATTCATACACATATGGCTCTCTCTTGGGAAACTATCAACGGAAAAATAATTCAATTACCATGGACACTGTCAAGATTCATCTACACGCTTGGTCATTAACAACAAGCCTTGAAGCAAATTAATTGTAGGCAAATAGTAAAGTCATAAAATGTAAAGCTTACAAGAGATTTCTGTATCAAATTTTCTTTTGTTATTTCACCCACTGACTCCAAATGTGGACAGTCACTGCTGAGTGCCGGCATTTCAACGGTAGGCATTTCTTTAAATCCGGGAACTTTCAGGCCAAGATAATATCTATGTGACAGAATAAAAACACACACACACACACAAAATACAGATTAGGGAGCTGTCTCATGACCATATCAGGTAATAGTACAAATTGAACAAACAGCAATTCATTAAAATTCAGGCTGCATTTGACTAAAAAGCTATAAATACACATTTAGCCACAAAATCAGTGACCTGGCCAGCCAGATTCCTCTGCCCACTGGAAACCCAAATCCTTACAGAATGTCTGGATGCTCATTTATTATCACTGGACAGGGAGCTGGTCCCTTTGCTCCTCTTCTTCCTCACTTCCAGCCTCTTTGCTTTTCAGAGTTTTGCAAAAGAAAAAAGCAAATAAAACTTGGTGAATTTTGAAGCTGATGCTCATTCTCACCTCTTGCAAGCTGATAATCTCACCTCAGAGAGGCAGCTGGTGTGGGGCGAGGAAGGCTGAGCTTGGCTAGACAGAGCAAGGCCTGAGTCCAAGCAAGGCCTGATTCCAAGGCCTTGCTCAGACACATACCAGTGGGTGATTCCGGACAGTGGCCTCACCTCTCAGGGACCCAGGCAACTGGCCAAGATTCTGAGCTACAAAGAGGGAGTTGCCCATTTGCATTAGAGGTTTTCTATTTGGTTTTTTAGTGGACTGTTCTAAGAAAAAAATCAATTAAAAATATGAAAATGAAAGGTGAAAAAAGAAAGCCTCATTTGCCTATCATTTACAAATGAATTTACTATGGGTTTAAAAAATCTTATTATTAACAATAATATCTAGCAATTATATAATGCTTTAATGTGCACAAAGCACAGTACAACGACTACCTCAATGTCTCCTCACAACAACCTTATCAGGTAAATGTTATTATTATTCCAATTTTACATATGAGGAAACTGAGGCAAGCCACATTTAAGAGGCCGAATTCGAACTCGGGTCTCCCAAGCTGGAGGCCCAGCATTGTAGCACTGTGCCATCTGGCTGTCTTAGTGTAAATCAGGTTCTAGAGCTTGGAACACATTCTTTTATAGAAGCAACCAATCACTCAACATTTATTAAGCCCCAATTCCTATGTGCCAGACCTGAGGCCTAGTGCTGCCAATCAGTCAGTCAACAAGTATTAGGTATCTGTGCCAGGCAGGAACCGGGAAAACCCAGACAAAGCGGAGCCGCCCCTGCCTTCCAGAAGCTTATGGTTCATCAGGAGAGAAAACACTTCTGAGCAAGACTCTGCATAGGGCTGGGGCTGGGGGGAGAGGCCCTACTGAGGTGACAAGGTCAGGAAAGAAGACATTGGAAGGATGCTGGGGGCCATGGTGGGCTTGAACCCAGCAGACATCTGCCACAGCTGTTTCTGCCCACATAAGGTCTTTTTTTTGTTTGTTTGTTTTGTTTGTTTGTTTGGTTTTTGTTTTGCGGGGCAATGGGGGTTAAGTGACTTGCCCAGGGTCACACAGCTAGAAAGTGTCAGATGTCTGAGGCTGGATTTGAACTCAGGAACTCCTGAATCCAGGGCCGGTGCTTTATCCACTGTGCCACCTAGCTGCCCCCCCATATAAGGTCTTAATGATAAATTCACTCTTCCAAAGGGTGGCAGGGAACTATGGAGGAGAGAGCGCCCTCTTCTGGCCTGGAGGTCTTGGGTGGGGTTGAAAAGATCAGTGCCCTGGATTCCTGGGAGGAAGGGCAGAGAGAGCTTGCTTTCCAGATGGTTTTCTTCCCAGCCTTCTCTGAAACCACCCCATTTCTCCCTTTTGAGGGTCCAGCAGTGCTGGAGTCACTAACACACCACAAACGGTCACCATTCCCCAGAAGATGGGCACCTCAAGAACGCCAGTCCTTTGCCATCACTAGAAGAGCTGCTGTATTTTTGGACCCAAGGGTCTGTTCCCTCTTTGACCTCTTTGCAGTTTATAAGCCTAGTAGCAGCATCACAGGGTCAAAGGGGACACACAATTTTGTAACTTTCTAAACAATTTTAAGTAGCTTTCCAGAATGACTGGACTAATTCATGGCTCCTGAAACAGTTCAATAACATACCTGTTTTCAGGTACATTTCAGAGGTGGTACAGCAGACAGAGCAATGGGCCTAGAGTCAAGAAGACCCAGGTTCAAATTCTGCCTCAAACTCCTACTAGCTGTTCATCTCTGGGCAAGTCACTTAATAGCTATTTGCTTCAGTTTCCTAAACTGTCAAATAAGATCAATAATAGTACCTACCTCCCAGAGTTGTTTCGAGATCAAATGAGAGAAATCTGCCAAGTGCTTAGCACAGTATCTGGCACATAGTAGGTGCTGAATACTTATTCCCTTCCCTTTCCCCATTTTCTACAGGCCCTACAACATACCACTTTGCTCTTTAGTTAACTTTGCCAATCTGACAGGTGGAAGCTAGAACCTCAGAGCCACTGTAATTTCCATTTCTTTAATTATTAGTGATTTGAAGCATTTTTTAATATGGTTCTTGGTTGCTTAGATTTCTTCTTTTGAAAACTGCATGTTCATATCCTTTGATCATTTGTCAAATGGGGAATGGCTCTTATTCTTATAAATTTGAATCTATTTCTTATATATTCTGGAGATGACTTTTATCAAAGAAACTCACTGCAAAGACTCCCCCCCCCCCAAGTTCTTACATCCATTCTAATTTTAGCTACATTTGGTTTGTGTAAAGGCTTTTTAAATTTATGTAATCAAAATTTTCCAGTTTTTCTTCTTTGGTCCTCTATGTCAACCAACTTGAATTTAAAAGACGTGAATAGAAGATGGAAGTGAGGATAAGTAACCTACCAACCAACAACATGTACTAAGGTTCACCATGTGTCAGGCACCAGGGAGAGGAAGAGTAAAATAAGTTCTTTCAAGACAACAGAGATAAATCCACGGTAACTTTTGAGGGATCAGGGAAGGCCCTGACGAAGTAACCCATGAGCTGAGTCTCAAAGCAATGAGGAGTTCTGAAAGAGTGAGCTGAGGAGGGGGTGCCTTCCAGGCAGTCTCTGTTAAAGGTCAATGTGGGGCAGCTAGGTGGTGAAGTGGATAAAGCACCGGCCCTGGAGTCAGGAGGACTTGAGTTCAAATCCAGCCTCAGACACTTAACACTTACTAGCTGTGTGTGACCCCTGGGCAAGTCACTTAACCCCAGTTGCCTTACCAAAAAAAAAAAAAAAAGGTCACTGTGGTCAGACCCAAAGCTGTGGAAAGGGAAAGTATGTAGCAAAAGAGAAGCTCAAGTCAGGCCTCACAGGGCTTTAAATGCCAAACTGTAGCTGATCCTATAAGAAGCCACAGGAGTTTACATAAATCATCAGCATTTCCACATATTGCCAACAGTCCTGCAGCCAGATGGAGAAATTCAATTGAAAATAACTGCAGAAAGTATAAAATACTTGGGAGTCTTCCTGCCAGGATGCACATAGGAACTACATGAACATCACTGTTAGACAGAGTTAGAGCAAAGGGTGAAGATTCATGGCTTCCTCAAACTGGGGAGAATGGAGGAAGGTTGATGGAGGAGTCCTGCACAGGCTGGACCTGATTTATAGCATTCATTTTCCTCCATATACAAGTCAAGAGTCAGCCTACACGGATTAGGCACCCGCTAAGTGGGGGGAGCTGGGAGGGGAGAGGACAAATCAAAAGAAGAGCCAAGCCCTGCCCTGGCCAAGGAGCTTACAATCAGACTGGGGAAGACAACACACAAAAGGGCCTGGGAAGGCCGGGGAGAGCGGAGTTCCATTCCTGGCTCCATCCCCCAGTGAAGATAGCAGAGGGGGGTGAGGAGGCTGGGCTTCCTGGATCATAAGCAGAGCAGCCAGACAAGATGGACCCAGGCAACGGCGGGTACGTTGGAGCGGGTGTCTGTGTTTGTGCATGCGTGTGTGTAAGAAAGGTTTCAGGTCATTTTCTTTAACTCTCAGTCACAGAAGGACGGGGTTCACACCCCACCTCAGGAGCTCCTAGTACCCAGGAAACGATGAGCAGGCCGATTTCAGATAAGCCTGGAAAGACCTAAATGAACGGATGCTGAGTGAAGTGAGCAGAACCAGGAGAACATCATACACAGTGACAGCAACATTGTGTGATGATCCACTGGGATAGACTTGGCTCTTCTCAGCAGTGCAATGACCCGAGACAATGCCAAAGGACTCGACGGAAAATGCTTCCACCTCCCGAAAAAAAGAACTGTACAAACTAAATGCAGATTGAACCACACTGTTTCTACCTTTTTTTTTCTTTTTTGAGGTTTTTCCCTTTTGTTCTGATTCTTCTTTCACAACATGACTAATGTGTAAATATACTTAATGTGATTGTACATATATAATCTATGTCAGATTGCTTTCTGTCTTGGGGAGGGGGAAGGGAAGGGAGGGAGATCAATGTGGAACTAGAAATCTTATAAAAACAAATGTTGCAAACCATCCTTACATGTAACTGAAAAATACCCCCACAAAATACTATTAAGATTGGAGAGAAAAAAAAGACTTGAGTTACAGCAGGAGAGGGTAATGGATTTTGGGATGCCCAGAGGCCCCTGCTTGCTCGAGAACCCACAATGACTGGTTCATGAAGTGTTTACTAAATGCTCAGTCGCTCTCGGTCTCTGTCTCCGTTTGTCTTACTCTCACCTACCTATCTTACAAGGTAAGCCATTCTACTTTTGAACATGTTAATTGTTGGTGAGCATGTCCTTACATCAAGCCTAGATTTGCTTCCTTTGAACTTCTACCATTGCTCTAGTTCTATTCTCTTGCACCAAGCAGAACACAACTAGTCCTTTTTTTTTTTTGAAAATTTCAAATACTTTTTGTATTTCTATTCTTTTTTAAATTTCTTACCATTTTTATTTAAAGTTTTGAGTCCCAAATTCTCTCCCTCATTCTCTCCTTCCTGAGGTGGTGAGCAATGAGATAGAGGTTACACACACACAATTATGTAAAACATTTCCATGTTAGTCATTTTGTACAAGAAGACGAGAATAAAAGAAAAAACATGAAAGAACCAAAGTGGGGGAAAAAAAAGGGTGGAATCAGACAATGCCAAGCAGAGGGGTGGGCACTTTCTCCTAATGATACAAGGGAACCACTGAGGCTTCTGAAAAGCCAAAGGACATTTACGGATGGTTCTAATTTTAACTAGTTTTCCCCATCCCTTGTTCCTGAAAGGGCAACCTTGGGGCTCTCCTCCCCCGCCCCCAGCCTGGGTCTGGATGAAAATGTCCCTGGGCCAAAAAAAAAAACAAAAATTTTTTTTTTTAATTTAAAAATAATGACGGGGGGGGGGGGTGGGGGGAGGCGGGGGGCAGCAGCTAGGTGGTGCAGTGGATAGAGCATCAGCCCTGGAGTCAGGAAGACCTGAGTTCAAATCCAGCCTCAGACACTTAACACTTACTAGCTGTGTGACCCTGGGCAAGTCACTTAACCCTAATTGCCTCACCCCCCTCCCCAAATAAATAAAATAGAAAATGTCCCTGGGCAAGAACTGGAGCTGGCAAAGTACAGAAAGGCCATTCCCACTGAGCTGTGACATGAAGACCTCACTCGTGAAAGCAAGATCTCACTGCACCAGGCTTGGTGCTCCAGGTCTCCCCCTGCTGCTTTTGGTGAGTGCAGAAGCTTCACAAACCAGAGGAAAGGAACCCCCGAAACCCACGTGACCCCTTTGGACAGTGGGATGAGGTACAGATGGATGGATGGAAGGAAGGAAACATGGTGCCCAATTGGTCCTGAACGTCGTCAGTCACCAAAGAAAGCTGTTTGACTGATCACACCAAGCGACTGCGGAGTCTGCCTGCTGGTCAGGGGCTCCCCACCACGATGCCAAGCAGCCAACATCCAACCAGCAAGCTCTCGATAACAAAGCACCCACTCTGTGCTGGGCACCAGGAACACACAATGAGAGAAGACAACTTTGGTTAAAACCTCCCAATCTGAAATGGTTATCTGGGCTTGGGTTCAGTCTGTCCTGTACAGGTGACAAGCAGTGGGCTAATCAGCAAGCTCTAAGGAAATAAACCCTTAAATCATGAGAGAAGAATTAAAAAAAAAATTAACAGATGCTTCTCTTTTTTTGAAGAAGTGCAAAATAGAAAGAACTTCCCTAAATCACTAGGTAATCATGTGACCGATGAGGAGGACTGATTGCTAACGAGGAGGACTGGCGTCTGATGATTGATTATTGATGACAATGACAAACAGATGATACTTCCTTTGCTGGGCTATTGTGAAGAAAATTCTGTGTCCAGTATAAGGTACTATATAAATGTTATCTATTACTGTTGTTGCAATAGATCACTAGGTAATCACACCTAGGAATTGTTCAAATTCTCTCCTAAGTAGGGAATGCAAATTCAAACAAGTGTGACCACTAACCTGCCACCCATTAAACTGGCAACCGTGGTTTTAAATGATAAGAGACAACACTGGCAGACAGACATTGGCACAACCTTTGAAGAAAGCAGCATGACGCCAGATACTAGGAGCCTCGACTTGACCTCTCTATGAGTACAATGACACAGAGGGAAGAGGGCTGGAACCCAGTTGGGGCACATCTGTCCTGAGCAGCCAGAAGTTGGGCAGCTCTTCACAGGGTACCTGCATAAGGTATCTAGGGCCCATCTGCCTGGAATCCATGGATCCTAGCACTGAGCCTCAGGAAAGGGAGCTGGGGAGGGCTCCCTGGCAGCCTTCCATCAGGACACCAAACAAAAGAATGGTTTATTTTTTTGGGGGGGGTGAGGTAATTGGGGTTAAGTGACTTGCCTAGGGTCACACAGCTAGTAAGTGTTAAGTGTCTGAGGCCGGATTTGAACTCAGGTCTTCCTGACTCCAGGGCCAGTGCTCTATCCACTGCACCACCTAGCTGCCCCTGTCATTATTTTCAAATTTAAAAACCTGAGTTTAACTTTGCCAAACACACCGTCTCCTGTAAGATCGCACACCTTCCTCTCTGCGTTTTTAAATTGTCTGAATTCTAGGAAGTACAATGAAACGGTATCTAAGGAAGGAGGGATGGCCCCTCGCTGTCCAGGGAATTCACACCCTTCCAGGGGTCTGGACAAAGGGACCTCCCACTTGCCTTCCAAGTCCAGGACTGCAGATGGTCGCGGTTCCTGCCTAGGCTGACGCCGACCCTTTGACTGGAAAGGGACAGAACCCAGGCTGATTTCTATGGTGTTTCCATCATGCAGATGCAAAGGGAGACATGTGGATGACTGCTCTAAAAGTAGTGACCACAGTGACAATACTGCGATGGAAGCTGGAGGGTCGACTTGCTGGGGTCAACTAGACAGTACTCTTCCTTTTGGGAAAGCACAGCAGTTCATCGACCAGATAAGCAAACAGACAGAGGGGTCAAGGGTGCCCAGAAAATGAGGTGCCTTAAAAACTCCTAGCAGGGGGCAGCGAGGTGGCACAGTGCAAAGACCACCAGCCCCGGAGTCAGGAGGACCTGAGTTCAAATCTGACCTCAGACGCTTAACACTTACTAGCTGTGTGACCCTGGGCAAGTCACTTAGCCCCAACTGCCTCACCAAAAACAACAACAACAAAAAACTCCTAGCAGGAGCTTCATTGAAAGCCTTCCTTCCTTCCTTCCTTATTTCCTACCTGACTAGGCCCAGGGAGTGACAATGACCCCTAGTTAGGCAAGCATCCCACTCCCTAATAACTATAACTTAACCCCTCCTCTAAAAGCATTGCCTTCCCTCTGGCTCAGGGAAGATGTACACCTCCTCCCCTGGAGCACATCCTCTCGTGCCCAATACTATCTCTGATCAGAACGTGTGCCAAAGTGAACTCTTTAATAGAGGGCTGTCCAGAACCACTGTTTCCCCACTGTGACAACACTAGGAAGCACTTGTGCACTTTATGGTTTGCAAAGCACTTGATCTTCACAACAGCCCCATTTTCCAGTTGAGGAAATGGAGGCAGAGTGAAGTGACTTGCTCAGGGTCACACAGCTAGGTACTCTTATTAACAAAAATGTCGGGGCAGCTAGGTGGTGCAGTGGATAGAGCACTGGTCCTGGATTCAGGAGGACCTGAGTTCAAATCCAGCCTCAGACACTTAACACTTACTAGCTCTGTGACCCTGGGCAAGTCATTTAACCCCAATTGCCTCACCAAAAAAAAAAAAAAATGTCCCTCATGGCTTCAGAAAAACCTGGGAAGACTTATATGAACACATGCAAACTGAAGTGAGCAAAACCAGGAGAACACTGCAGGATAATCAACTGTGAAAAACTCAGCCACTCTGGTCAATGACCCAAGATGATTCCAAAGGACCCATAAAGAAAAATGCTATCCTCCAGAGAGAGAACTAAACTCTGAGGGTAAATGAAAGCAGACTTTTTTGGACTTGATTTTCTTGGTTTATGTGTTTGTGGTGCAACACAGCTAATATGGAAATGTTTTGCATGAGCTCAGTGTATACTCAAAATAAAACTGCTAGCCTTCTCAAGGAGGGAGGGGCAGGACAGAGAGTGAATTTGGACCTCAAATTTTTAAAAATGACTTAAAAATGTTACATCTAATTGGGAAATATTTGATGAAATAAATAAAAACAATTTTTAAAAAACAACAAAATTGTCCTTCCTATTAAACCTGTGCCATCCTCCCTGGAAATTACTTTTTATATATGCACTTTATATTTCATTTTCTAAGGACCGCTAGGTGGTGCAGTGGATAGAGCACTGGCCCTGGATTCAGGAGGACCTGAGTTCAAATCTGACCTCAGACACTTGACACTAGCTGTGTGATGCTGGGCAAGTCACTTAACCCCAACTGCAGAAAGAAGGGAGGAAGGGACAAGGCCTGACAGGAGCAGATGCTTAATACTTTTTAAATTGAAGTCAACTGACCAGATTTTAATCACCAAGATCCCCTGCAGTCCCTAGATTTGATTCATCACTTTTAAGATATTCAGGCAACTGTCCTAAAACAAACTTATCTACTTCCGTCATTGTCCAAACTCCCGCTATGGAGCAGAGGACTTGACCTGTTTCACTGGGGCCTGGGGCCACTGGAGGGGCATTCTCTCAACTTCTCCCTCCTGCAATCCTCCAAACTTATCAGTATCCTCCCATTTCTCCTCCTGGCCCACCTAGGGGAGGGAAGGAAAGAGTACTGGATTCTACCCAGGAGAAACTTTCATTCATGCCTGCCTGAGCCTGCTTCTTCACCCAGAGAAGGTAAATGGTACCATACTTGCCTGAAATCCCCAGCAAGGGTCCCCCTCTCAGCCCCACCTTCTTTCCTGGCCCCTGGCTTGCAAGGACCTCCCTGCCCCTTTCATCTATCCCATGTGGGCTCGGACGTCTCCCCATCCAAATGAGGGGGGATGGGCAATGCTGTTGTCCCCAGTGCCTCTGGGATCCTAGCCCAGCAACCAACCCTTTCCCTTGGGCTTTTTCTCCTCTCCACAGGCTGCTTCTCATTTGTCCAAAACCAGTCCTAAAAAGGACTTCCCCGAGAACTCAAGCCGAGGGACTCCATTCTGAATTTGGTTAAGGCCTTTAAAGCAATGTGCATCTCTCAACAGGGAAGCCAGACTTGAATCCAGGGCCTGCTTTGGCCACCGTGGCCTCTAGAAGCCTGGCCTGAGTCATTGCCTCTGTAAGACTGTCCTTGTTGCAGGACTGACCAAGGCCTCTAGCTCAGCTGGGGGCTGAGAGAGCCTACATTGATATGAGACTCCACCAGCCTCCAGGGAGTCCCAGTCATTAAACGCTCACAGATTCAGCCCGATGGGCTCCAGCTCTCTGCACTTGGGCCCCCACGGGGTGGTAAGCTAATGCCCATCCCAGATTCCCCACTTACTAATGACCTCTGTGAAACCGGAAATAAAGCTTTTTCCTTCCCCATGACTAGTTCAGCCAAGTATTCTTATTCCTCTTCTTCTTACTGGACAGTATTAGATTCCTAACCAGTCCTGACTCTGATGAGTGAGGACAAACACCTGCTGCAGCTTTCGATACTCAGGAAATGCAAAGGAACACCGAGCAGCTCTGTAGGCCGTCCAGCTGTCACTGTCTCCCTCGATTCAGCAGGAAACTTCCAGGAAGAGTTGTGTACAGTGAATGCCCCCCAACAGCTCTCAGAAAGGTCAGCAATGGCCTCCAGAAAGCCCCGGGCCTTCTTCCAGCCTTCCTTCCCCTCCATCCTTGGGCAGAACCCCATCCTCCAAGAACACCCTTCTCTTTCTGGCTCCCTCCCTGGCCCATCCCTCGGTGGGGCCATTCTGTGTCCTGGGAAATCTCCCGTGTGACTTCCACTGTCTCCCGTGCAGATGACTCCCCACCCTGCTCCTCCCTGGCCCAGCCTTTGCTTTTGGTCCTGTCACATTCCCAACCTGGATGTTACTATCTTCCCCCTCGATGCCCATTCAGACTAGAGGGATACAGGCCCTCATTACCCCCCACCAGCATCATCAGGCTCCCACTCTCATGCCATCCTCTTAAGTGTGGCACACAGACACCTGCTAAGGGTAAAGTTCACATTTCTGCCTTTCATTCAAGGCCCTGAGCAGTCCAGCATAGGAGGCAGGCACTCCTTGTGAAAGAGAAGGTCTTGGGGGCAGCTAGGCGGTACAGTGGATAAAGCACTGAACTTGGATTCAGGAAGACCTGAGTTCAAATCTGGCCTCAGACATTTGACACAGTAGATGTGTGACCCTGGGCAAGTCACTTAACCCTCATTGCCCCTGGGGGAAAAAAAAGAGGCCTGCCCATCTGCTTTGCTGCAGCCCCCTAAGGACCAGAAAATTCCCCCCCCCCCACTAGACTAGGAGCTCCTGAAGGGCAGGGTCCATATTGCTGCTGTATCCACAGTGCCCTCACCCTGCTAGCACAGCCATCATAAGCACTTAATCAATGCCATTCATTTTCAGGGGCCTCAGAGCAGCTTTGCCTGGCCCCCATCCCAGCTGGTGAGCACCTAAGGTGGGCCTTGGACCCCCTACAGAATTAGTCTTCAGTCAACTTGTAGCCCCACTGCACGCCAAGCCCATAGCCCCACCCCCACCCCAGTAAGGTCCTTGAGGGCAGGGGGGAGACACTCTCCCTGGAAACCTGACCCCTGAGACGTTAGTCTCTAGCTTCTCCCCTCCCTTGCACCCGTGGGCCGACCAGTCATGCTGGCCCCCTGACTTCCTCGGGCCCATCACCCTTCCGGTCTCCCAGACAACAGAGCCAGCCTTCACCTCCTACCTGGAGTCCCTGCCTCTCCCCAGCTGCCAAAGGGATTCTCTAGGAGCAGGGCCGGGGCTTTTCCAACATTCCTCTGCAGGTGCGGCCCAAATAGTCTCCCTGGTACTCCCAGAAGGGGCTGCCAGTGGGGTCCCCCAAGCTCAGCCCCCACACCTTGTTCTCCTGTGGGTGGGTGAGCGCCTAGCACAGCGCCTGCCGACCCAGTGGCAAGGTAAGGGCCTCCACACGGGGAGAGGGTACGGGGGTGGCACCAGCAGCTGCAGGAGGTCACACCTAGAGCTGGGGTTCTTAACTGGGGGTCCCCGGAGGGACGGGGGAGGCGGGATCGGACTTCGTTTTCATTGGCTTGCCCGGTCATCTGTAGCCCCACAAACGAGCCAGAAGGAGCTGGGCCTCCTACCTTGGGGCTACAAGCACTGGAGCAAGCCCCCCTCCCATCAGCACCTGGGGAGGCCGCCGCTCACGCCCTTGGGCTCCGTTCCCCGCCCCCCCCACCTGGGGCCACTCATCGCCAGGGGGAAAGGCGCCGCCAAACGCCCACGCCCCCCCTTCCCGGCCCTGCGGACCCAAGCCCCCAGCGGGGGTGGCAGGGCAACCGCTCGCTCGCCGACTGCGGCCTTCCGTCCCTCGCACACAGCAGGCGCTTAATGAGTGCTCGCGCGGCGGGAGCGAGGGAAGGCGGGGCTGCGGCCCCGGCGCCGGCTGTCATCGCCCCCCTCCGCGCGCAGGTGCCCCCGCCCCGCCCCCCGCCGGCGCCGCTCACCGCTCCCGGTCACGGTCACGGTCACGGCCGCTCGCGATCCGCGCCCCGGCCCCGGGCCCGGCCGCCTGCGCTCCAGCCCGCCGCCGCCGCCGCCGGCGCGGCCCCGCCTCCAGCGCCGGCCACGGCCCACGGCCCACGGCCCGCGGCGGGGCCCACGTCTCGTCCCGTTGCGTCGCGTCCCGCCGCTGCTGCCGCCGCCGCCGCCGCCGCCGCACCTGCCTCCTTCCGGGGCCGCGGGCCCAGCCGGGAAGGGCGGGGCGGGGCGGGGCGGGGCGGGGGAGAAGGGGGAGGGGGATGAGGGAGGAGGGAGGGGAAAAGCCGGACGGAGGGTGGAGGGAGGGGGGGAAAGGGAGCGAGCCCCGCCCCCGGGCTGGTGGGCAGGCGCACACGGCCCCGAGGGAGGGAGGGGGGAGGGGAGAAAGGAATGAGCCCCGCCCCCGGACTGGTGGGCAGGCGCAGACAGCCCGAAGGGGGGAGGGGAGAGGGGAGCGAGCCCCGCCCCCGGACTGGTGGGCAGGCGCACACACACCCGGGGGCGGGAGGGGGCGGGGAGAGGGGAGTTAGCCCCGCCCCCGGACTGGTGGGCAGGCGCCCTCAGCTCCGAGAAGAGGAGGGGGGAGGGGAGAGAGGAGCGAGCCCCGCCCCCGGCAGGTGCACACGGCCCTAGGGAAGAAGGTGGGGCGCAAGAGGGGAACGAGCCCCGCCTCGGGGCCGATGCACATGGCCGGGAGGGAGGGGAGGGGAGAAGGGAGCGAGCCCTGCCCCCGGGATGGTGGGCAGGCGCACACAGCCTCGAGGGGAGGAGGGGCGAAAGGAGAGGAGAGCGAGCCGCGTCCGGGCAAGCGCAAAGACCGTGGAGGGCGGGGCCTCGGGAAGAGGCGGGGCTCTGGAGGGGCGGGGCACGGAGTCCCACCTCCTCCTCGTTGGTCTGGTACCGCCTTCTTCTGTTCTCGGCCGTTAGCACGTTAGCTCCGGGTTGGATTGTGCGCTCCTTGAAGGCAGGGACCGTCTAGCCCTGTCTTTGGGTCCCCATAGAAGGTGCACAGTTAACGCAGTCAGGGAAACGCCCCCCAGTACCCCTCCCCATCTCTGCTTTTCTTCGGCCCGACCCTTTCTGAAGCGCCCGAGACCTCCTGGCCGCCCTTGGGCGCCAGCTGTGCGCCAAACTCTCAGTCCCGTGGCCTGGGGTGACCGTGCCCCACTTGGGTCCTGGGGCGGGAGATGGAACCACAGGCTAGCTCAGTGTCGCGCATGGATAGAGGAGATTCCGTCTCGCCGGGAGCTGCGTCCCTACCCCTGGTCTCCCCTTGGAAGAACACTGACTGTAAGAGATCCTAGCGTTTATGTAACATTTTGGGGTACTCCGAGCTCTTGGGCTGGGGTGAGCGTAGGCGGGGGGGGGGGACGCTCCAGCTCCGCTACTTAGCGTCCATGAGCTCGTACCCACCAACAGTCCCTTGGAGCCCAGAGCAAGAACAAACCCTAGACACGTCCCCCCAGACCCTGGTGTCAACGGCATTTATCCCCCCCCCCCAACCCGGATAAGTCCTCATCCCACGGGAGCTCGGAATTGGGACCAAAGTCAATCAATTGAGAAAGGGCTGGACCCATGCATTTCTGTCCAGGCATGTGATGAAGTAAGCACTACCCAGGAGCCATGAACTCGGGAGAAGCGTGGAAAGGTGTCCGTGGATTGATGATGCACAGTGAAGCCTGCAGAGCAACCCGGACACCCTGTGACTACAACAGGTGTGAGCGGAAAGAACAACCGGGCAGTAAAAATCCAAAATGAGTGAACAAAATTGTAGAACCGAGAAGACGACCTCTTGGTGGATGTCCACTGGTCTTACACATGACCAGAGCTTTCCTCTCCCCCAAAATACTATTTGTCATATCGGATAGCTCTCGGAGAGGGGGAGAGGGAGGGACACATGGGATACTATGGTGACATAAGAAACAAAATATAAAAACATATGTGTATGTGTATATGTGTAGGTTTATACATATACACATACATTTACATATACATATACACTGCTGAGATGGTTTCAGAAAAACCTGGAAAGACTTAGATGAACTAATGCAAAGTGAAGTGAGTAGAACCAGAACATTATACACAATAACAGCAACACCATGTGATGATCAATTGTAAATGACTCAGCCCAGCAATACAATGATCCAAGATAATTCCAAAGGACTCGTGGGAAAATGCTATCCACATCCAGAGAAAGAACCGATAAGAGTCTGAATGCAGACAGAAGCACACTATTTTTCACTTTGTTCTTTTCATGGTTTTTTTTTTGGGGGGGGGGTCTGTTTTTTTTCACAACATGACTAATATTGAAATATATTTTGCATGATTGCACATGTATAACCTATATCAAACTGCTTACCATCTCAGAGAGAGAGAGGGTAGGGGGAGGGAGAGAATTTGGAACTCAAAAATGTTTTAAATGAATGTTAGAATTTGTTTTTACAGGTAATTGGGGGAAAAACAAAATATTATTGAAAAGAGGGAAGGAAAGAAGGAGGTAGGGAAGGAAGAGGGTGGGAGGGAGGGAAGGAGGAAGAATGGAGGAAGAAGGAAGGAAGGAAGGAGAGAAGGAAAGAGGAAGAAAGGAGGAAGAAGGAAGGGAGGGACAGAAAAAGGGAGAGATGGAAGAAGGAAGGGAGGGATGGAAGAAGGAAGGAAGGAATGATAAGAGAATGGTGATCATCAGATTAGGAGAGAAGATTTCTCAGCCTGGGAGATGAGGACAGAATGCAATTTATCCATGAGGGAAGACTTGTAGGGTTGTGTGAAGGCAAGCAATGAAGTATCAAGTTTGGGAAAGGATTGTTGTCCACTTTGTTTGATACATAGAAAAGGGCAATAATATGGAACAAACAGGGACAAGTAGGTAACAGTCATATTGTGTTAGTCCATTAATGGTGGGGGAAGGAGATTGCTTTTGATCCTGTATACAGAGTGCTGTACATTGGGGGGAAGGTTTATTACCCATGGGACTATGCAAAATAACTCCCTGGGGGTGCTAATAATTTAGACTCTCTATTTCATTCCCTTTGGGCTTCCTGTCCAAAACATTCCTTCCTGACCACATTTAATATATTGATGGGCATTGGTGCCCTCACTTGATCTGGTGCTTCGTAGGAGGCCTGGCACATAATAGGCAGTTAATAAATGTTTGTTCACTGACTGACTGTGGATCTGCACGTCAGGCAGCTGAGTGTCTCCTGAGGGAAGAGTGGCAGCTCCACAGCTCATTGGTGGAGGAACTGACAGTGGTGTCCTCACTTCAAGTATGTTACAACATAGTTACAGTTTGTGTATAGCCAGTGAAGTGGATTTACAGATGGCATTATCTGGTTTTCCCTAAGCCAGCTCTCATAAAGGAACTTTTGGGGAAGTCATCAAGATTCCTGCTAAACACACACACACACACACACACACACACACACACACACACACTGAAGCAGGCAGGCCTTCCAGGCTTTACTAGGGTGGTGACATTCCCCAAGGGGTTGGAGTGTTCCCTTTCTTTGGCTGGGGGAGCTCCCATTCTATGGGGGTTGCTGGGAAGAGTTGAACCCCCAGGTCCATTTAACCAATTGACTTCAATTAGCTTTGTCAAAGAGATATTTGCTTTGAAGATACCGCCAAAAGGCAGCTTCTAATACCTCAGGGGGTGCACTCTCCCCCATCCTGCAGGACAGCAGACTCAGCTTTGATGGGGTTGCTGCACTGCATTGTTCCCTGGGTGTTCATGTTCCTCGCCTCCACTCCCACTAGGCAGGGCCCCAAAGCTGCCCAGGCTGGCTGCATCCCCAGGCATGGACTCTACTCCTGAACCTCCACTGGCTCAGGTCATATCCTTGTCTTCTCCTAAAATGAAAAAGCAAACAACTACCTCGTTTTCACTGCCAAATGGATGGGGAGGGCCAGGACTCTCCCCTCATGGCATTGTCCATTGTCATTCCCTAGAAAGCCTCCAGAGAAGAGAAGCGACGCCAAGGGAACCAGGCTGAAGTCAGCCTGGTGCCCTTGAAACTCATGCGGCCAAAGCCAGACCAAGGGGCTCCCGTTTGGCGCTCTAGGTGCACTGCACATTCAGCTTGAGAATTCCAGGAGCTGGGAGGACTGAGCTCCTTGGCTAGCCAGGCATTGCTGGCCTCAGGCTGACTCAGGGCCAGAGAGGCCAGTACCCTGCCACAAAAAGACAATGGCAGAGGTGACATTTTTCCTTCTCCTTTATCAGCCACACAACAGTGTAAAAATAACCCTGATCTAATCTGAGGAGTCAACCAAAAAACCAGCAACGATCAAGGCTATTTGAGGCAGGATCAATGGGTACAACCTCAAAAAGAAACCTTCCCCGTGTAAATTGTGCCTGGAGACCTTAGCTAAGGACCGTGCTTAGTAACACACTGAAAAATGGACGCTTTGTAGCCCTTGAAGATGACCCGTGACAACTCATATCTGTATACTTTAACAAAATAAACTTGAGAAAAATTTCTTACCTGTTTCAAAAGCTTCCCAAGGAAGAGTCTTTGTTTGTTAAAAAATATAAAAATACAAGATGAAACTCTACATGACAGGTGGGTGGGGCTCAAAAATGAGTTTCTAGGGCTATTATTCACACCTACCTACACTTCCTCTAGGACCTGGGTGTTTTTGTAAGGCTAGGAGGGTGGGTGGGGAGGGGAAGAACTGTAATACATAACAAACCCTGAAAAATAAAATAAATGAATGAAGATACAATCCAATACATCAAACACCCCTGGAAAGTTCTACTGGACTCGGAGTTGGAGACAAAAGACTGCCAGAAACCATTTCTGTTGCTTCCCAATTATTCTAACTGCAAGCATTGTTCTGCTTCGATGGAAAGTCCACACTGCCAAAGTTCCTTCACCCCTGTGCACATCTCTCTACTCTTTGGAAGTCCCAATTGTCAAGATTTCTGAAGGAGAAATGGTCTACAGTCAAAACTGACAGTTCAGTTAACAGGGTACTTCATAAAACACGACAATAGCTTACCCTTGGAGAATAATTTTCTTTAAATCATTCATCCCCTCTTTGACCACTCCCTCCAAGATTTCTCCTTGCCAGCTGGCCAAAGGTGAAATTAACTGAAGTAACTCAAGTAATCCATTAACTGAAGTAATCCAAAAGTCATCTTTGCTTTGACCCTTAACTTAAAGCTCCAGGGCCTGGGGAGAGAGGGGGATGTTCTTAGATGGATCCCCATGTCCTGTCTCTGGTCCCGGAATTGATGGTTGGAGAGACCTATAAGGGGGGGTTCTCTTTCTGATTAGTCCCAAGGCTTCAGGCCAGGATAATGTTAAAGTTCTTTCTTAATATTGTTAAAAGGTAGGGACCAGGAGCAGCTTGGTGGCCCGTGGAGTCAGGAGGACCTGAGTTCCAATTCTGCCTCAGACACTTGGTACATAATGGATGTGTGACCCTGGGCAAGTCAATTAACTCCAATTGTCTGCATTGGCAGAAGGAGTTTTGTTCTATAGATGTAATGTTCAATGAATGTAAAGGGACAACATTCCTCCATAAATATAAAAGAGTGGTCTATAATTGCTAGTGCTGGCCAAGATGGCCAATAAAAGGCAGCAACCCAGCTGAACTCTCCCAACATTCCCCTCCAAATAACTTTAAAATTACTCCTCAAATCAAACTTTGGAGTGGCAAAGCCAACAAAAGGTGAGGGTGAGACATTTTTCCCTCCTAAGGAAACTTAGGAGGTTGGCAGGAGACATTTGTAGCATTAAGAGAGCTAAACAAAACAAGTATATCATGGGGCAGCTAGGTGGTACAGTGGATAGAGCACCGGCCCTGGAGTTCAAATCTGGCCTCAGACATTTAACATTTACTAGCTGTGTGACCCTGGGCAAGTCACTTAACCCCAATTGCCTCACTAAAAAAAAAAAAAAGAAAAAAAAAGAAACATAAGTATATCATGCTTAGAAGTATCATGGATATAGAAAATATATTAATTTAGGATATTTGTTCACTAAATTTGTAGAAAAGTTCACAAGATTTTATAATGTTAAAATAAAACTTTAATGATGAAATACAAAATTAATTATAGTGGATTTAAACATAATCAGAACATCTTGTTTATGATAAATTCAAAAAAGAAGCTATAAATATGAACAATATTGCAAAGACTGTATGGTATTTAATTGGCAGAGCCTACTGATTGTTGAATTCCCAAGGAAAGATGGATGGAAAGCTTCCTGGCAGAAATGTAGTTTCTGCAGCTGTCAAATCCTTCATTATCCCACCAGGGGGTCAATATGTTCCTCCGAGGCTGGTATTCGTCTGTGATAGTAGGAGGAAAAAGGAGTCCCTGGGTGTGCTGGGGACAGAGTGTGCAATCATTATGAAATGAATGAAGTAAAACCTGAGGATGCTCTAATTAGTGGTGAAGCTGGTGATAGGGTTTTTTTGGTCTGGTTTTGTTTTGGTTTTTTTTAAGGAGGGAATCAAAAAGGGAACTGGCGAGGGGTGGGGGGAGTGCCTGAGTTCAGATCCGGCCTCAGACACTTGACACTTACTAGCTGTGTTACCCTGGGCAAGTCACTTAACCCCCATTGCCCCAATAAAATAAAATAAAATTTTTTAAAAAGGGAACTGGGTGTGGGAGGGGAAAAGGAGGGATGGAGAGAGAGGGAGGGGGTGAAGGGAAAGATAGAAAGGGAGTGAGATAGAGGAGGGGACACAGAGATGGAGGAGGGAGAGGGAGAGAGACAGACAGACAGATAGAAAAACAGAACGAAGGGGGAGGGGGAAAGGAAAGGCAGAGAGAACCAAGGCTTGAATCCCATTTATTTCATAGGGAATCATGGGCTTGACCTCTCTGGGCCATTGGTAAAATGAAGGGGGTAGGTCAGACGAACTCGGAAGTCTGTCCCATCCTATTCCCCCTTGGCTCCCCCAGTTGAGGATCTTATCGTTGCACAGGCCCTGAACCTTCCCAAAGCCTCCACTTGCATCTCAGGCTGGGTGTCTGCAGCTGGGCAGGAACTTCTCCCCTTTCTTCCGCTAGAACTCCTAACCTTCAGCAGTGTGCTTCCCCCATAATTCTTGGCTGATATCAGTTAGTGGTCAGGTAATTATTAATAAAGTTAGGTAAGAATAATTGGCTTAAACACCACCACCACCCCCAGCTGGAAACACTTTCCCTCAAGACTTCTCCCCAGAGTTCAGGGGTAGGGGCTAGACTTGGAGCAAAGAGTCATTCATGGCTTCTGGTGGCTAGAAGCCTTTTCTCTACTTTGTGAGGGTATTCATGAGCTTCCCCTAGGCCCAGCTTTTAATAGAGTCTCCCACTGGAAGGGAGATAACTCAGCTCAACCAAGAGAGTCCCAGATCTCACCCAATAGGAGACTCCCCAAAGTCTCCAGTGTAGCAACTGGGAACAGGGTCATGATGGAGATGACTGACTCCTCTCCCATTGGCTTCTTCCCACAGTCTTTGCCTTTAGCCACATGAGGGAAGTGGGCTATGTCCATCTTCTCTCTAGAAACTGGAAACCAGGAACAATTGCAGACCCCGAAGACTGAAAGACTCAAGCTTTCTCACTACCCTCACAAGTGAGGAGTTGGGAGGACCTCTGATGTACACCAATAAGGAGAATCCCAACTGTAGGGCTTTGGGGCTGGGGTTACACCCAGAACTGAAAGATGTAACAAGTATGATCAATGCAATGACCATTCATGATTCCAGAAGACAGATGACACTATCCAGATTGGGTGTCTGATGGATGGCAAACATGGTATCCATTTACAGAGAGGAGATGGTTTGGGGCACAGAATGAGACATGTACACAATTTTGAACACGACATTTGTTTTGCTGGACTATGTACATTTGTTACAAGAAATTTGTCTTTTTTTTTCAATGGAGTGGGTGGCGTGGGGGAGAGAAGATTGATGTCTGTTCATTTAAGCCATAGGAAGCAGGGTGCCACCAATGAGGGATGTGGCACACATTATCAGATGTAGTCACCATATCCATACCTTTCCCTTAACTGTTTGCCCCGTTTACAAGAGAGAGAGAGACAGAGGCAGAGACAGAGAGACAAAGACAGAGAGAAAGACACAGACAGACACAGACAGAGAGAGACAGACAGAGAGACAGAGGCAGAGACAGAGAGACAGAGACAGAGAGAAAGACACAGACAGACACAGACAGAGAGAGACAGACAGAGAGACAGAGGCAGAGACAGAGAGAGAGAGATTATCATTTGGAAAGGGAGTTCAAATTGTTATAATTCTATTATCATTGTCATTCAAAAAGGGAGTTCATGGTTCCAAATCAAGGAGACAGCAATGGGTGATAGTGAGCTTCAACAAAGGTCCCACCTGTATGTGGTTGAGATAGAGGGGGAGCTGAGGACCTTGGAGGCCAAAGTATGTCCCCCCAAGTGAGAGGGCAGGAGGGGCCGGAGGGGCAGGAGGGGCCGGAGGGGCAGGAGGTGCAGGAGGGGCAGGAGGCTTGCCACTTCCCAAGGAAGGGCTCGTGAGGGGCTGCTGCGTGTGGGCAGGTTGTCCCTATAGGGGGAGGTGTCAGAGGGATGCAAGAAGAACCCTCTTCCTGGCTCCAGGTGGGGTGGGGATGGGGCGTGAGAGAAGGAGCAACAGGGTTAGAAAGGATAGTCAAGGATTCAAAGCCGTTCCATTCAATGGGTACTTCTTAAGTGCCCAGAAGGAACTGACTGTGAGGGGATGGAGAAACAGACAAAACTGAAATGATCCCTTTCCTTATATTCTTCTGGGAGACACAGCATGTACACAAATAAATGCAAGAACTCTGTGTGGGTGAGGGGAAAGACTGACACTTCTCTCACTGACCCGTGTGAAGAAGAGATAAGGAGGATTGAGGGAGAGAGACAGAGACAGAGAGAGACGGGCGGGGGGGGGGGGGGTGGGGGGGGGGGGGAGGGGAGAATGTCTCTTCTTCCAGCTTCAGTTTCCTTATCTGTCAAATATGACCTCAGAGGTCCCTTTGGTTTGTGAACAGGGAGGGGAGATCAGGGGAGACTTCACAGAGGAGGTGGCACCTGCACTGAATCTTTAGGGAAGACAAGAATTCTAAAATACAGAGCTAAGGAGGCTAATGACATCAATCTCAGAAGTGGGATTTGAACTCAGGACCTCTGTCTGGGCTCTTTCCCCCTGTGGCACTGCCCTGATGTCCTAATAGTCTAACACACAAAGTGACAAGGACAGACCCCACCCCAGGCCATCAGTACAGGCATGAAGAAAATGCTGCCAAGGCAATAAAGAGTGACCTCGAGCCTGGATGGCGTCATCCCCAACATCCCCCTTTACCGGAAGCTGTCCGGAGCCCTCCCCATGCAGTGCCTTCACGCCTGTAGGCAGCATGGCTGAGTGTGCTTGTTTACCTGTTGTCCCCCCTCTAGAGGGGAGCACCTTGAGGCCAGGTACTGTCTTTGGCCTCTCTGTGTCCCCCATGCTCAGCCCAGTGTCTGACACACACTGGATGCTTAATCAATAAATGTTTCTTAACGGATGGCTTGATTGTGCCACTCTGGGTCGGCGTCTATTCTGCTGATCTCCTGACTGTTGGACTGCTCCCCGATATCCTCCCAGGGCCCTCTGTGCCACTTGGGCAGCACATGCTGGAGGCATGGTGGCTACTAAGCCTGACCTGGGCAAGAGAGGGTTAACATTCCTTTAGTGAATAGCTAAATTTTCAGTGTCACCAACCAAAGTCAACAGACCGCTCCCTGTTAAGAGTAAGGCTAATATATAACCGAGATCTGATTGCTCAGGGAAGGGGGAGGGGAGAGAGGGAGAGAATTTGGAGCTCAACATTTTAAATAAAAATATTTAAACAAACTGGAAAAAAAAGAGTAAGTCTACTTTTTTCATGACTTTTCTCCTAGTGCCAACATGGTAGACCAGGCAAGCCCCAGCCTATTATCTGCTATTATCTGTCAGGACATTCCTTCAGCCTCTGTTCAATTCCTGTTTGTCAGTGTGGGTTCCCCAAACCCGTTGCAGGGAGCCCGCCTATTGGAAACAGGACAGGAGCTGAGGGGGGCTGGGAGGAAGAAACCTTCCCTGATTGGCATTCTGGGAAACCCAAGGGCAGGAACAAAAGGCGGGCAAAGCTGGTGAGGCTCAGCTTTCCCCGGGTCCTCCATCCCTTCGCAAGACCGCTGGTTGTTGGGCATTCTGACCAGCACGAAGTCCCGGACCCTCTGCATCCCACCTCACCCCAACCAGTGGCCACTCAGCCACCGGGCAGGTAGAGAGGGTCTGATGGGCCTCAGTGCCAAGGAGCAGTGCTCTTCCCACGAGGCTCTGCTTGCCAAAAGAGGCAGAGAGGGTGATGTAGGGCCTGGAGGGGCGAGCAGGGAGTGCATCGACAAAGGACACAGAAACCGCAGTTTCCATGGATCTGCCCAGCCCGGATTCCTGAGGGTATCAGCTAAGGTCACGCTCTGCGGGGCCTCTTTTCCATTTCACTGCAACTGGGCAATCTGGAGAATTGGCTGATAGACGCCTGAGAGGGTGGCTCGGCTGCTCCAGAGGCAGACCCAGATTGTATTGGCGTCTGGGCCATGCTTAGAAAACTGCTCTGGATTCTGTTTCCCCCTGAGCTTTGGCTCCCCAGGCAGCAGAAGCACCCAGTAGGAGGATGGGGGCTCTTTCTGGGTGTCCCAGCTCCCCCTCCCCCTCCTCTCTCTTCTGCCTGGCTTTGTCCAATCATGCCGACTTGCCCCAGGGCAGTGAACGCCGCGACTTTCATAGTCCTCTGTCTCATGCCCTCCCCAGCCCCCACCCATCTCCACGAAGTCTTCATCCCCGAAGCTGGAGCTCCCATCGCCGGGGCTTTGCAAAGGCATTGCCTCAGTCCCAGGATGGGCTTCTTCCACTAAAACCACTGTCCAAAATTACCAAATGAACTCGGTGGCCAAATTCAGTGGCCTTTTCTCCGTGCTCTCCACAGTCTTGGACGCAGCCAGTCGCTATCTCCTCCTGGATACTCTCTTTTGACCCCTCGATACCCCCCCATTCTCCTCCTACCTCTCTGATCACTCCTCAGTCGCCTTTGTCCAAAAATATTTCTAGCAGCTCTTTTTGTGGTGGCTAAGAATTGGAAGTCAAGGGGATGCTTATTGGTTGGGGAATGGCTAAACAAGCCATGGTATATGATGGTGAGGGAATATTATTGGGCTATAAGAAATGACAAGCAGGATAGTTCAGAAAGGCCTGGAAAGACTTGTATGAACTGATGGATAGTGAAGTGAGCAGACTCAAGAGAACATTATGCAGAGACAGCGATATTGTTTTGTTTTGTTTTGGGTTTTTTTTTTTTGGTGAGGCAATTGGGGTTAAGTGACTTGCCCAGGGTCACACAGCTAGTAAGTGTTCAGTGTCTGAGGCCACATTTGAACTCAGGTCCTCCTGAATCCAGGGCTGGTGCTCTATCCACTGCGCCACCTAGCTGCCCCGACAGAATTATTGTTGGATGAAGAACTGTGAATGACTTAACTGTTCTCAGCAATTCAATGATCCAAGACAGTCCCAAAGGACTCATGAGGAAGCAGACCATCCACCTCCAAAGAAAGAACTGATTGATATTGATGGGACACAGACTGAAGCAGGCTATTTTCGCTTTTTTTTTTTCATTTCTTCTTTTATTTGTTTTCTTGTACAAAATGACTAATATGGTAACGTTGTACATAATTACACATGTATAACCCTAAAAAATCAATTACTATAGGCACCAGTTTGGGTAAGCATGTTATTAACGTATCAATATTATACCAGTAAAAGATAGAGCATCTGTCTCCCTAACTTCTCATGGTCTCAGGCCAAGTGGTAGGGAGGCTTCAGCATGCCAATTAGCATGAGCAGGAGAAAAGCCCCAAAAGCCCCATGAGGTTTCCCAGAGAGGCAGCATGTGGTCTTAAGTAGACCCGAGAGAGAGAGAGAGAGAGAGAGAGAGAGAGAGAGAGAGAGAGAGAGAGAGAGAGAGAGAGAGAGAGAGAGAGAGCTAGGGAGAAAGACAGAGACCATGTGGTCTCAGAGGACCAAGAGAGGCTCACATGGCTACCTGTGCAGGCTTTTTATCCCTTTTGATAGAATTGGGTCATTATACATTGAGCAGAACTAACTGGGTAGCATCATTCAGTGATTATTTTCTCATAAGCCCCCACTCAATAAACTCCAGGGGCTCTCTGTTGCTCCCAGGATCAAATACAAAATGTTTGGCATTCACAGCCCTTTGTAATTCAGCTTCCTTGCCCCTTTGCAGGCTTCTCACACCTCACTTCCCAACATGTAGTCTTCACTCCAGTGACACCAGCCTCCAGGCTGTTCCACAAACAAGATCCTTCATCTCTGGACTCTGGCCATTCTGTCTGGCATCCCCCAGAGCCCCCCTCCTCTACTCTGACTACTGACCTCGCTGGTTTTTTAAAGGCCCAGCCAAAACCCCCCCTTTTACAGGAAGCCTTCCCCAGCCCCTCTTAATTCTAGTGCCTTTCCTAGCTCACTTTGTATCTATCTGTTTGTATGTTGTGTCCCTCATTAGGTTATAAGCTCTTTGAGGGCAGGCACTGTCTTTTGCTTCTCTTTGTATCTCCAGTACTTAGCACAGTACCCAGCATATGTTAGGTGGTTAAAAATATTTCTTGATTGGCTAATTGAAACAATCATACCCTTATCACCCCCCAAAAAAGTATTTATTGGATGGGAGATTCCAAAAACTACAGCGGAATGAGGTAGCAGAAGATTGAATGAAGTATGTGTGGGTTGGTTTTAGGCTTCCAGTCTATTTCTGCTGCCTAATACACCTACCATGGCCATCAATACCACCCATCTGAATGATAGCAGTAATCTGCTATCTTGTCCTTGTTCTATCCAATTTTTCTAATTCACCTTTCTTTTTTTTTTTTTGGTTTTGTTTTTTGTGGGGCAATGAGGGTTAAGTGACTTGCCCAGGGTCACACAGCTAGTGTCAAGTGTTTGAGGCTGGCTTTGAACTCAGGTCCTCCTGAATCTAAGGCCAGTGCTTTATCTACTGCACCACCTAGCTGCCCCCTAATTCACTTTTCTAAACACTTAATCTTCCTGGGGGCAGCTAGGTGGCGCAGTGGATAGAGCACCAGCCCTGGAGTCAGGAGGACCTGAGTTCAAATCCAGCCTCAGACACTTAACACTTACTTGCTGTGTGACCGTAGGCAAGTCGCTCAACCCCAGTTGCCTCGCTAAAAACAAAACAAAACAAAACAAAAACACTTAATCTTCCTTTCTCTGCTCAAACCTTTCAGTGACTTCCTGTTGACTTCCAAGTGAAGATCTAATCTGGCATCACCATCCCTTCTGACCCTATTTCACTCTTTTAGGATAATTGTATCCAACAAGATGAGATGGATCTTAGGGGTCCTTTGTGTTATGGATCCTTCTGGCAATCTGGTAATGCCTCTACATTTATAAAGGAGATGCTGACACTTCAGCTGAAGGGCAGTGGAAGAAAAAAGTGTTTCCTGTTCTTGCAGGCTAAGAAGCCCCCATCCGATCCAGTGCTCTCATTTTACAGTTAAAAACGGATCTGCCCCAGGTTCCAAAGGGAGCACAGCTGGTATGGCCAACAGATGTTCTGAATATGCACCAACCCCCATATACACCTTGTCATGGGGTGCAGAGCACCCCAGAAGTTCTCTGGGGCACACCAAGGAATCTTCTCCTTGAGAAACTAAACCAGAGGACAGATAACGCCTAGAGAGATAAACTGAACCAAATCGGACTGAGCTATTTTGGGATTCCTACCCTTCATTCTGGTCTCCCTTACCCTGGGGAGATAAATTTGGGTGTGGCTTCGGCCTTTGTGTTCTGAAGAGGGATCTGTAGTCACCCCTCACCCAATTCCTTTAGTCACTACCAGTGGGGGATGGTCCTCCACTCCTCACCCAATTCCCCCAGCTACCACCAGTGGGGGATGGTCCTCTCTCACTAAAGGAACTTTTCACCGGCAGATGGTTCACCCCCATCAGTCCTCTATAAAAGTACCTTCCAGTCTCCTGTTCGAGGAGATTTGGTACCTCTGAGCCATATGCTTTATGCCAAATCTCCCCATGAAAAGTCCAAAGATTTCTTTCATGGTTTCCCTCCCTCCACCCTTCCCTTCCCTTGCTCCTAAATAAACTATCACCTTATTCTAACTACGTTTTGTGTGCAAGAGGGTGTAATTCTTTAAAGAGGAATTCCTAAGAACCCCAATCCCTAACACATCCCATACCCCATTTTCCACCATTACAACCTCATGCTTCCTTGCCTCTGTGCTTTTGCTTACAGCATACCCTTTGAAGAATAGACAGGAAGGCTTTGGGGAAGGAGGGTGAAAAGACAGAGAAGGCAAAAGTCCAAGGGGATCAGGAGCTAGGAAAAGGGGAAAAGGAGTATAAAGGGATGGAATAGGAAAAAAGGGGAAGAGAGAAGCAAAGGATGAGAGGGAGCTCGAGAGGAAAGAGAAAGGGAGAGGAGGTGGGGGGAGAGAAAGGAGTGAGAGGAGGGACTACAGAGAGGAGGAGGAGGAGGCAGGAAGAGGAGAAGGGGAAGGAGGGAAAAGAGAAGAATGGAGGGTGGAGAAGAGAGAGGAGAGAGCAGCTATAGATGTCTGGGTTTGGAGTCAGGGTTTGAACTCCTCTCCATGAGTTCCAATCTGGCCTCAGACAGTTCCTAGCTGAGTGACCCTGGGCCAGCCACTTCACCCTGTTTGCCTCAGTTTCCTCAGCTATAAAATGGGTTGGAGAAGGAAATGGCCAACCCCTCCGGGATCTCTGCCAAGAAAACCCCCAATGGGGCCATGAAGAGTTGGACGGGACTGACCCACAACAAGGGGAGAGGAGGAAGAAGGATACTGACAAGGAGGATAGAGAGCAGGAGAAAAGAGGAAGGGCAGGACAAGAAAGGAGACAAAAAGAGTAAAGAGGCAGGAGGAGGAGGAGGGATGGTAGCGAGGAAGAAGAGGAGAAGAGAGGACAGGGAACAATCATTTATGAAGCTCACTTTGCAAATATGATCCCCTGAGAAGGGGAGGTGCTATTGTTATCCTATTTCACAGCTCAAGAAACTGAGGCAGAAAGCCCTCTTGCTCAGTCAGAGCTAAAAGGGGATGGAAACCAAATTCCCATTCAGCTCTTCCTAATTTAGGGTTTAGTGTCATATCCTAGGTGCCACCTAGTGGCCATCTAGGGTGAAGAAGGAGGAGGAGGGAGGAGGGAGAGGAGGGGCGGGAGGAAGATGAGAGAGCATACAGGGGAGGATGGAGGGGGGAGGAGGATGAGGGAGCATGCAGGGGAGGAGGGAGGATGGAGAGGGGGAGGGGGAAGGATAAGGAAGGATGATGAAGAGAGGTGAGGGAGGAGAATTAGGAAGGAGGGAGAGAGGATGTAAGGGAGGGGAGAAGGGAAGAGGAAGAGGATGGAGAGGATGGGGGAGGTTGAGGGAAAAGGGAGAGGAGAGGGGAGTGAGGAGGATGAGGGAGCATGGAGAAGAGGAAGGAGGGAGGGAGGATGGAGAGGAAGGGGAGGGAGGAGAATGAGGGGGGAGGGAGCGGAAGACAGGTGGGGGGAATGGGGGAGGGGTGGGGGAGGGGGCGGGACGGCGCAGGAGGCGGAAGCCCCGCCCAGAACCATCATGGCGGGAACGGCTTCAGATGCCGCTCCTTCCTTTCCGTAGGCTGGGCGGCTGCTTCCGGCGGCCCGTGACCCGGAAGGACTTCCGCTCTGGTGCCCTCCCTTCCGGCGGCGTCTCCAGGCAGCCGAAGCGGCCTCTGCTCCTGCCCCTCGGGCTCCAGGTAGGGCGCAGGCCGCGGCTGGGGGCGGGGGCCCAGCCGGGCCTCCCGGAGGCTCAGGTTCCGATCCTGCCTTGGGCCGGGCACACCAGGCCAGGCCCTTCGCCTGTCTCGGCCTCAGTTTTCTCGTCTGTCAAATGGGATGGGGAGGCCCGCCCCTCGCCCCTCCCTCGGGCCCTTGTTGCCCCTCCCCCTCTGCGCCAGGCGTGCCGGAGGCGATTAATAAATGCCGGTGGAGGCTGTTCCTGTAGGGGAGGACCCTGGCCCCGGGCGGGGGGAGGCGCTCCCTGGGCTGGGCGCGGGCGGCAGGGTCCGGTTCGGGCTGCCGGAGAACCGCGGGAGAAGGGCCGCTCCATCCCGGGAGGGCCCGGTGAAGGGGGGGGGGCGCCTTCCCCCCTCCGCGGACAGGCCTTGGAGCGGGAAAGACCTGAATTCGAATGCCGCGGGGGAGGAGCAAATGCCAGGCACACTGCTGAGAGCTTTGGGAAACTGAGGCAGGCGGCCCGGCCCTAGCGGGGCGCCGCGGTCCTTCCGGCTGCTGGGGCGGGTGGGGGGGGGGGGCGATGCCCAGGCTGCCCGGGAACCTTTGGGCACTGCGGGGGCTCTGATTGTGGGCAGCCCGACCGGACGGGACAAGTCGTGGGCCCCAGAGGGCCGCGCTGCCCGCGTGCCCCCCCCTTGGAGGAGGCTGCCCGGGCCCCGCCCTCTCGGGTGCCCCGCTTGGCACTGGGCGGGGTGAGGATGCCCCCCCAACCCCCTTTGGTCTCCCATTTAATGAAGGCTGGAAGGGGAGGAGCCATGTTAGAAGACACGGGGAGCCCCCTGAGGACGGGCGTGCTCAGAGCCTTGGACCTCCCGCTGTCCTGGTGCCATTCTCTGCTCCAGGTAAAGCCCCAGAGCCCTGAAGCCCAAGGCTCCCCCCCTCCTCCCTCCCTCTCTTTCTTCCTCTCCCCCTCCCTTCCTTCTCCTCCCCCCTTTTTCTTCCTCCCTCTTCTTTCTCCTCTTCCCTCCTCCCTTGGTCCCCCTCCTCCCCTTGCTCCTCCCCCTTTTCTCCTTGCCCTCCTTCCCCCCAGCTGCCTAACTCTACCTCTTGCCTTCCCCATGGGCACTGCTCTTTGAGGGAAGGGACTGTTCTGGTTTTCTTTTAGCGCCATGCTTCCTAACTGTTGGCTGCCTCCTTGGTGGAGAGTGTCTCCTAAGAAGGGGGTGCTGGAACCGCCCCTCTGGCTCCCAGCAGCTCCGAGTGGCCAAAGGGCTCCGTGACACCCTGTTGGGTCATATTAAGATCCGGATTGGGGAGAGCAGCAGCCATCCACATCTCTTTCAGCCTTTGCTTGATACCCTCCAGGGAGGCAGCAGGGGCGGGTGCTCCCTCCCTCCCCACCATCTTAGCAAGCTTCTCCTTAGAGCTGACCAACTTACAAAGGCCTTGTACAAACGAATTCTTTACCGCGTAAGAACTCTCCACTTGGAGCTGAGTCTCCCACGGGTGGTCCCCACACCCTCCTCCCCACAGGGCCTGGCCCTTCTACTGGGCCCACAGCCACGCCATGATGTTGTCCCTCAGCCCCCTCCCTTTCTCTCAGTCTTTTCAGACTTTGACATTTTTTGCTAACATTTTGGTGGATGCATCTGCAACATTCCCTTCCTCTACCAGCTTTGTGTGGGGTAAGGACGGAGCCCTGTGTTGAGCATCAGCTTTGGACAACTGATGTCATCATTTTGGACAATTTAGAGTGAATCAGTCAGTGAGCATTTAGCAAGTGTCTGTGCCGGCCGGTACCTGGGCAGGTCCTGAAGACACCAAGACAGATGTGAAAGTGACTTCAGCTTGGAGGAGCTGACCTGCCTTGTTCTCCTTTTATTTGCTGAAAGGGAGGGAAAAAGGGCATTCATGGGAGAGAAGCAGCTTGAGATCATTCTGAGGCGCTGGGAGAAAACAGCTTCTGGGATTGAGAAATGCAAGCATTGGGTGGTTCTGTGGCATAGTGTGAAAACGACCCATGAGACGGCCACCGGGGATGAGGACGTGGCAGGAAATACTAGAAGAAGGTAGATCTATGGATGGACAGACTTCCTGTTGGTGAAGAGGCTGCTTCTGGGAAAGGGCACCTTCCAGAACTTATATTTCTAAGAGAGGAAGTCGCAGACCTGGATTTAGTGTTTAAAGACCATCCTAAGAACCTTGGTCCTTGAGTTTGGACAGGCCATACCCAAGCATCACCTCTTTGAGTTAGTTTGCTGCCCCCCATTGTCATTTAAAATATTCTAGCAGGATCCCCGGGTCCAATTGCAGTGTTCCTGATTGTAGAGAATGTCCCTGGTCATCCGATACATTGGGTTCATTGTGTGAGAAGGTGAGCATGCAGATTCAGCAAGTTGTGGAAAAGTCCTGTACCTGTTATCATAGGTGTAAAGACTCAAAGAGAAGACACAAGAGTCCAGGCTATGCTACTAATACACACACACACACACACACACACACACAAACACACACACACACATTTAATAAAAAGTATTTTCCCCCAATTACATGTAGAAACAATTTTTTAACATTCGTTCTTTTTTTAATTAAAGTTCCCAATTCTATCCCTTCCTCCTCTCTTCTCCTCCTCTCTATGAGCTAATAAGAAATATGATGTAGGTTATACATGTGCATTCATGTACAACATTTCCATATTAGTTATTTTTTGTAAGAGAACTCCCCCCAAAAAAAGTGAAAACTTGTGTGCTTCAATCTGTATTTAGACAACTTGAGTTCTTTCTCTGGTGGCAGAGAGCATGCTTCACCCTGAGTCCTTTGTCATGATCAGAATAGCAGGTAATTCATTCCCAGTTGGTCTTTGTTCAATGTTGCTGTTACTGTATACAGTCTTCTCCTGGTTCTGCTCACTTCACTCCACATCAGTCCACTTAAGTCTTTCCAGGTTCCATCACAGTCATGTACTACAACTTGTTCAGCTGTTCTCCAGTTGATGGGCATCCCCTCAATTTCCCATTCTTAACCCCCACGAAAAGAGCTGTTATAAATATTTTTGTACAAATAGGTCCTTTTCCCTTTTTTATAATCTCTTTAGGATATAGACCCAGCAGTGGTATTGCTGGATCAAAGGGTATGCACAGTTTTATAGCCTTTGGGGCCTAATTCCAAATTGCTCTCCAGAATGGTTGGGTCAGGTCACAGCTCCATCAACAGTATATTAATGTCCCAATGTTGCCACATCTCCAGCATTTCTCATTTTCCTTTTCTGTCACATTAGCCAGTCAGGTGTGAGGTGATACATGAGAAGTGTTTTAACTTGCTGTTAAAATATTTTAGGTGACGATGCCATTTTTACCACATCATTTTAGGCTTGTCCTTTAGGTATGCTGTTCAATAACTAAATTTTGAAAATTTTGCTTTTATAAATACTTTATAAGTTTGTAATAAACTTGAATCAAAATTACATTTTTCTTAACCTTTATTGTTATAATGGAAACTTTTTTTGGGGGGTGGGGCAGTGAGGGTTAAGTGACTTGCCCAAGGTCACACAGCTAGTAAGTGTCTGAGGTCAAATTTGAACTCAGGTCCTCCTGAATCCAGGGCCAGTGCTTTATCCACTGCACCACCTAGCTGCCCCCAGAAACTTATTTTTTAAATTTTCATTGCATGTTTCTCTTGGCTGAAACAGCTACCATATTTTACATATAATTAGAACTTCAAATGGTGCACATGTAAATAATGTGGCCACCTTATGGGATCTGTTTTTCTGTTTGTGGGCTGCTTTCCCACATGTCATTAATGTCAGTTCCTGGAGGATGGGGATGGAGTTTTTCCCTTGTCTTTTTTCTTTTGACCATCCCAGAGTAGTGGCTGCAGTGTAGAAGGTGCTCACTAAAAACTTAGTGATTCATTGATGTTACTTAGATTTGAGTCTCCTGGGCTGTTCCTATGGAGCAGTGGCTGATTGGCAGCCCCAAGGAGGGTCTTTGAATAATTCATTAGCAGCTTAGAAGGAGGCTCTAGTGGGGCCTTCAGGGAACTGTTCCTGGCCTTCTGGCCTGCCAGTGATAGAAAACTGGGGGGTGGGGGTAGTTGACACACAGTATGTAGAATCAGGGCTCAGAAGGTTCTTGATTGCATATAACAAAGCTGCTTAAACTGTGGGTCGAAGCCCCATATGTAGCAGGTAACTGCATGTGGGGGTTGCGAAGCATTGGACAACAGTAAAAGGTTATGTCTTACCTATCCGATATACCTATAGATCTGGGGTCAAGTATGGAAATGGGTAGTGAGTGGAAAAAGCTGAAGAAGCCCTAGCCTAGAACATCAGGCTGAATCT
Organism: Dromiciops gliroides; assembly: GCF_019393635.1. Lineage (NCBI taxonomy): Eukaryota > Metazoa > Chordata > Mammalia > Microbiotheria > Microbiotheriidae > Dromiciops > Dromiciops gliroides. Next base: position 696,411 of record NC_057864.1, on the reverse strand, counting down.
AACAAGAGTTCACAGAATAAGAATAAATGATGTAAAATCTTATACTTTGATTCAGAAGAATGTTTTACAAGAATGAGGTAGAGGAGGTATGCAGAGACAGCAACTTTTCTGAAAATGTGCTGGGGGTTTCAATGGACGGCAAACCCTTTATGAGTCAGGCATGAGAGGTGGGAGCCACGAGCTTGTAAGAATGACTACAACAATAAGTATTTCAGAAGAGCATTTGAAATAAAGGGGAGAAAGTTGTGGGAGGGAAAGGGGAACAATTCAAAGCCTCCCTCCTCTCTACATCATTATATAGAATAGAAAAGTTTTTTCTGGACCTTTTCAGAAGTTCTAGTTAACCACAGAAATACTAAGAACAAAAATAGTCATTCTCTTCCGAACCTTGGAGATGAGAGAAAAGACCAGCCTAAAACTCTCCAACAAAAAGAAAGTTTTCAGGAAACCTACTTAGCTCAGACAGATTGAAATGGATTCTAATGAAGGGAGCATCTGAAATTTGCCATTTTACTGTCAAATCATGGAAAGCCGGAATGTCCCTGCTGGTTTCCGACAGAGATAAATGAGGTTCTAATGAACTGATAAAAACGTTCTGTTCAAAATGAGACGTTGTCCTTTCGGTTTCTAGAGCTTTTTCTGGGAGGATGTGTGCAGCCCTCGGATGTCCCTGTTAGCAGTCACTCTGACTACTGGACTGGCCCAGCTCCCCTTAAAGCACACAGCTCCCCGATGGTGCTTTTGCAATTCTTCCCACAGTCACCCTCGTTGGCCCTTGGGGTAAACCACAGTCATCATTCTGAGGAGATGCCAAGATTCACTGCCCCATCAGTGAGAGAATTGGGACTTTCATTTCAGGGAGCAGTAGTGTGGCATCATTGAAAGTGCCATGTGGTTTCCCAGGCAATCCAACTGGTTTTTGCTGCCTCTTTAATGCTGCATTCATCTGCTGGGTTTGTTCCAGTTGGATGTTGGATGGGCTGATGGACCACTTCAGTGTGCTGCCCATCCACGTGCTTGCCCTACTGAAGATCCGATAGTCTCTATCCGCTTTGGTTTTTTCTCTGTGGATTGTTAAGGTAAACTTTTCAAGAGATTGTGGATCTCGTTGAGAAAGTCCTCATGTTCAGGACTTGATTCAGGCAGTACACTGCCACTGCGATGTATTTTCTTAAAGCGTTTTTTAGTTTTTCAGTTAGCAAGAAATCTGCTTCTCTTCTCCATCCTTCTGTCTTTCAGCCCCCACCATTTGAGACTGAAAGAAAACCCAGACTCCTGTTACACAATGTCAAGCAAAGCAGTTTCCCCATTAGCTAAGTCTGTGCCTCCCCCAGCCCCACCAGTGTCTCGTTCTGCATTATCAGCTCTTCTCCTCTCTTTATGGAGGTGGGCAGCATTATTATTCCTCTGCAATCAGGTTGATTGCCATGCTGGATCCAGGTTCCTTATTTTTTCAGAGCTATTTGTCTTGGCCATGTTGTTGTCATGGTATAAATTGTTTTCCTGGTTCTGTTCACTTAACTTGGCATCGGTTCACAGAAGTCTTCCCAGGTTTTTCTGAAAACAACCCATTCATCCTTTCTTATAGCACATTAGTAGTATTCTATCACATTCATATATTATAACTTGTTCAGCCGGTCCCCAATTGATAGACACCCTCTCAGATTCTAGTTCCTTGCCACCTTAAAAAAAATCTATAGAGATTTTTGTAGATCCTTAGAGTTTGTTTTGTTTAGGATTAATCCTTCCCTTGGGGCAGTTAGGTGGTAGTAGATAGAGCACTGGCCCTGGAGTCAAGAGAACTTGAGTTCAAATCTTACCTTGAACACTTGCTAGCTGTGTGACCCTGAGCAAGTCACTTAACCCTAAGTACCTTAAACATCCAGGGCCATCTCCAGTTATCCTTATGTTTATCTTGCTTCTGGACCCAGATGGCTCAGGAGGAGAGAGTGAGGCTGGTGACATTGCACAGCCCTCCCTCACTTAATTTTTTTTTTTAGAATTTTATTTTTTCCCAAATTACATGTTAAAACAAATTTTAACATCGATTTTTAAAACTTTGTGTTCCAAATTCTCTTCTTCCCTCCCCCCCTTAAGAACTCAAGCACTTCAATGTAAGTTATACATGTGTAGTCATACAAAACATTTCCACATTAGGTTGTGAAAGAAAACAGACAAAAAAAACTTTAGAAAAAGGAACAAAAAAATTATGCTTCAATCTGTATTCAGATACCATCGGTTCTTTCTCTGTAGATGGATTGCATTTTTCATAAGTCTTTTATAGTTGTCTTGGATCATTGTATTGCTGAAAATAACTAAGTCATTCACAGCAGATCATCTTACAATATTGCTGTAATTTTGTGTACAGTACATTTCATTTTGTATCAGCTCATGTATATCTTTTCAGGTTTTTCTGATAGCATCCTGCTCATTCTTTCTTTCTTTTTTTTTAGTGAGGCAATTGGGGTTAAGTGACTTGCCCAGGGTCACACAGCTAGTAAGTGTTGTGTCTGAGGCCGGATTTAAACTCAGGTACTCCTGACTCCAGGGTCGGTGCTCTATCCACTGCGCCATCTAGCTGCCCCTCATTATTTCTTATAGCACAATAGTGTTCCATCCTAATCTCATCCCACAATTTGTTTAGCCATTCCCTAATTGATGAGCATCTTCCCAATTTCAAATTCAACTTTTTAAAAAAATTTCTTTTAGGATATCAACCTAAGATAGAGCCCCGGCCCTGGAGGCAGGAGGACCTGAGTTCAAATCCAGCCTCAGACACTTAACACTTACTACCTGTGTGACCCTGGGCAAGTCACTTAACCCCATTTGCCCTGCAAAAAAAAGGATATCAACCTAGTGGTGGTATTACTAGGTCAAAGAGCATGCATGGTTTTATAGCCCTTTGGCTGTAGTTCCAAATTGTTCTACAGACTGAATCAGCTTACAACTTTACCAAGAGTGTATTAATGTATCCCCTACAACATTTGTCATTTTCCTCTGCTGTCCTGTTGCACTCCTGTTGTTATCTTTTTTTAAAATTAATAAAGTTTTTTTTCCCGTTACATGTAAAGATAGTTCTCAACTTTTGTTTATACAAGCTTTCCAATTTCAGATTTTTCTCCCTCCCTCCCCTCCCTCCCCCCTCTCCTAGACAGCAGGTAATCTGATATAGGTTATATATATATATATATATACACATAATAACATTAATCCTATTTCTGCATTAGTCATGTTATAAGAGAAAAATCAGAGTAATGATGAAAAACCTCAAAATAGAAATACAACAGCACCAAAAACAAAAGAAATAGTATGGTTCATTCAGCATCCATATTCCACAGTTTTTTTTTTTTCCTGGATTTGGAGATCCTCTTCTATCACAAGTTCCCTGGAACTCTTCTGTACCATTACATTGGTGAGAAGAATCTAGTCCATCACAGTAGACCAACACTCAATGTTGATGATACTGTGTACAATGTTCTTCTGGTTCTGCTCATCTCACTCATCATCAGCCCACGTAAGACCCTCCAGGTTTCTCTGAACTCCACCTGCTCATCGTTTCTTACAGCACAATAGTATTCCATTGTATTCATATACTACAACTTGTCCAGCCATTCCCCAATGGATGGGCATCCCCTCAACTTCTAAATCCTTGCCATCACATAAAGAGCAGCTATAAATATTTTTGTACATGTGGGTCCCTTTCCCCTTTCCAAGATCTCTTTGGGAAAAAGACCCAAAAGTGGTATTGCTGGGTCAAAGGGTATTGCTGTCCTATTATCTAATCCAATAGGTTTTGACCCGAATCTCTCCAATCCATAGTGAGTTAGAGCATTTTTTTTCATATGGCTATAGGTGGCTTTGATTATTTCATCTGAAAACTTCATGTATTTTGGTCATCTATCATTTGGAGAATGGCTCTTATTTTAAGGAATTTGACTCAGTTCTCTATGTGTTTGAGAACTGAGAACTTGCTTCAAATTTTTTTCACAGCCTCACTTAAATCCAGTTCAGTGCAAGTATAACATCACCCTGATGTCATGTCCTCTTAGAGAATAAAAGACAAACAACAACAGCAATCCTTCCTTTAATTTACCCTTCCTCTAATTCCTCCTCCTCCCTTTTGAATGAAATGTATTTCTGTACCCAACTCTGTGTGGTCTTTCTTCCTTTGACCAGTTCAGATGAAAGTGAGGTTCAGGTATCAGCTGTTTCCCCCTACCCCCTCCTCCTTGTTTGTATAGATTTCTGCTTGTGCACCCTCAGTATGTGAAATAATTTCCCATAAATGTCCCTCCACCCCCACCCCCGCCTTTGCCTTGTATTCTTCCCCCTTTTTTCCACTCTTCTCTGAAGACCATCAAGACATAACCTGACCCAGGCTTTGTCTAATTAGACTCCTTCTCTGACCCCTGATGAAGGCAGGACTTACAGGGCACAAGGATCATCAGCTCTGGATTTTGGCTGTGATGTTCTTGGGAGTTTTCACTTGGCGGTTTCTTTTAGGAGGTGATGGATTCTCTTGCCACTTTACCTGCTGGTTCTCAGAGATCTGGACAGTTTCCTTTTAAGATTTCTGGAAGTAGGATATCTAGGTCTTTTTTGGGGGGGGGTCATGGTGTTCAGAAAATCCAAGGGTTTTTTTAAGGATAATTTTTTCAAAATAAGTTGTTACTTAGGCTCAAAGGGCTATAGAACTGTGCATCCCCTTTGATTCAGCAATACCACAGCTAGGTTTATATCCCAGAGACATCCCCCCAAAGAGAAAAAGACCTATTTGTACAAAAATATTTCTAGCAACTCTTTTTGTGGTGGCCAAGAATTGGAAATCCAAGGAATGCCCATCCATTGGGGAAGGGCTAAACAAGCTGTGCTATATGATGGTGATGGAATAGAATACTATTGTGCTCTAAGGAATGACAAGCAGGATGACTTCAGAAAGATCTAGAATGACTTGTATGAACTGATGTATAGTGAAATGAGCAGAACCAAGAGAACATTGTGCACAGAGACAGCAATATTGTTTGATAAAGAACTGTGACAGACTTAATTGTTCTCAACAATACAATGATCCAAGACAATCCCAAAGGACTAATGATGAAACATACTATCTACCTCCAAAGAAAGAATTGATATTGATTGAACCCAGACTGAAGTAGGCGATTTTTCACTTTCTTTCATTTTTTTCTTTTATTTAAGTTTTCTTGTGTAAAATGACCATTATGGTAATGTTTTACATAATTGCACATGTATAGTAACCCACATTTGATTGCTTACTGCCTTGGGGAGGGAGGGAAAGAGGGATAAAATTTGAAACTCAAGCCTATAAATAAAAATGTTGTTATTGTTATTATTATTATTTTGGCAAGGCAATGAGGGTTAAGTGACTTGCCCAGGGTCACACAGCTCATAAGTGTCAGATTTACTCAGATTTGAACTCAGGTCCTCCTGAATCCAGGGCCAGTGCTTTATCCACTGAGCCACCTAGTTCCCCCCAAAAATGTTTATTAGTAAAAAAAAATTAGAAAACAAAAAAAACCTTTTACTGATATTTTGTTTCTTATATCACCATAGTTATCCCAAGTATCCCTGCTTCTCCCCCTCCCAGGGAACCATTCCAGTTGAAAAATAATATTTTTTAGAGAGAAAAAATATCAGCCCAACTGGTTGTTATATTGGAAAGAATCTGAAAATGTGCACTGTGTAATACCTGTGGTCCTCCCACCTCCACAAAGGTGTCTTCTCATAGCTCTTCATTCAAGTCCTTCTGGATTGTTGCCGTTTTGTTATTTGCTTTTGACTTTTTTGTTGCGTGGTTATTCTTTCCAGTTATATTGTTGCAGTTGTCGTGTATATTATTTCCTCGGCCCTGCTTATGTGCAGTGATTCTGTTTCCCAGCTCAGTTGTTTTCTCTCTGAGATACCTTACGTTTTCTTCTATCTCCTCAGCTTTCTGTTTTTCCTGTTTTTAAAAATATTTTCTTATGGTCTGATGGAATCATTCATTGGCTTCTCTGTGGTCCACCCTGATTTTTAGGGAGTTTGTTACTCGGACTCTGTTTCATGCATCTTGAGCCAAGCTGTTAATCCCCTTTCCAGTTCTTTCTTCCATAGCTCTTGTTTTACTTTCTAACATTCTTTTTTAGATTCTTGCTTCATTTCTCCCAGGATTTCTAATTGAACTCATGCCCAGGTTGTGTTTTCCTTTGAGGATTTACTGGTAGACGCTTTGGAGTCCTTCTCTTCTTGAGTATCTTTGTCACCAGAATAGCTTTTTATGGAGGGATTCTTTTTGTATGCTCAGTCTCCCACCATCCTCCCTGACTTCAGACTTCATTTTAGGGCCAAGCTCTGCACATCTCTGGAGGGAAGGTCTGGGCTGCTCTCGTTGCTGTTTTCTTGGCCAGTTGGGTGGAGATGCAGCTCAGGCCAGGCACCCACTGGCTTGCAGTGCTCTCCAACACAGCCTACCTGCTGCCCTTCTCTCTGGACTTGGGAGTTGGTCTGATCACTGCTAGGTGCTTCTGGTCAGTGGGGGCCGGCCTTGGTCAGGGATCTTGGATCTGCTTATTCCACTGTCGGCTTCTAGTGGGCCTGGAGGCTAGAACTGGGAGCCTGCTCCATTCCTGGGTCCAAGCGAATGTCTTCTTTCTTGAAAGTCCCCCCCCGGGGTACAGGTCCTGCTTAGGGACAGGTCCCCTCCTCAATCTGCCCTGGGCCACAGAGAATACAGCTGCTTGTTGGCAAACATTCTCCTCATGGAGCTTTGCTGAGTCTAGGATCTTGTCTGGCCCTGGGGCCGGGCCCTTCCTATGCTGTAGTGTTCAGCTTAGACTGTGGCCCTGCCCAGACCCCAATGCCCACAGACCTGCCTGTCTGTCTTCTTCTGCCAGGCTGGGCTGCAGAAACAACTCCCCAGGACGTGTTTTTGGGTTTTCCCATCAGGATTCCCTGTGGTGTGTTTTCTGTCTGGTCAAGTTTGAGGGGGAGCTGAGCTGTGTAGGGATAGTGGATGGAACATCGGACCTTGAGTCAGGGTGACGAGAGTTCAAATTCAGCTTCAGACACTTTCTGACTTTCTCACCCTGGACAGTTCATTGAGTTGCTGCCTACCTCAGTTTCCTCCTCTGGCAGATAAACGGGCAGAACCCGATGATCTCTAAATCTAGAATTCAGTGCCACACAAGGGGGCATCTGGATTCTCTCACCTCTGTTGAGTGGCCTTTTCCATCTGGATGTGGGGCTGGACATGTAGGGTGGCGCAGAGGCCTCAGGGAGCCCTCCTCTGTGTCAGCAAAGGGTCACTCAGGGAGCTCCTTCTGCTGTCCCTCCTGCTTGTCCTGCAGCTATGAGGTGCTCTCCTGGGAGCTAAGGAACCTGGTAACAAAAGATTTAAAAGAATCACTTTGTTGCTTTTTTAATGGGTTGGCACTTTCTTTGTTTCTCTCTTTTTCCTCTTCTTCCTTTCCTTCTTTTCTCCCTCCTAGTCCTTGATTCCCTCCCTACCCCTTCATTTCTTCCTCTCCCCTTCCCACTCCCCCTCCCTCAATCCCTCTCTCCCTCCTTTTCTTCCTACCTCCTTTCCTCCTTCCTTCCCTCCCTTCCTCTCTTCCCTCCCTCCTTCCCTTTCTTTCATTTGTTTGTTCATTGAAAGATTGCATCTCCCTGACTTATCTGGGGTGGGGGCGTGGGGGCTACTCCTGGTACAACCCCTCTCCAGAGCAGGGCCCAGGGCCTTATGCCCAGGACCTTCGGTCAGCCTAGCACACTGCGTTTTAGAACACCTCAGACCTCCCCCACCTTGGCCTTGTGCTGTGCTAGCTGGCATCGCAGGCCACTCATGCTGGGCTGGGCAGGCGGGAATGTCTTGTGGGGGATTTGGGGTCCTCTCTCACTCTCTCAGTCCTGACTTGGTTCACTGGCAGATCAGATTTTCTCCTGGGGTTAAGAAGCTGTTGGCAGTGACTGCCGTGAGCGCAGTTTCTGTCCTCTTTCTGGCCCATCACTTTAAGAGAAGACGTGGAAAGAAGAAAAGGAAAGGGTTGCCATGGGAACCTGGGCATCTGCTCCTGGAATGTGCTAAAACTGCAGCGTCTGAAAAAGGTGCGTGGGCAGCCAGAGGGTGGATCCCCACAGACAACGTGGTCTTGAGTGGGGGCAGGGCCTACACCATGGGGCATTCCAGTATGCCAGGACACAGGGCAGCTTGCCTGGGCTCTGAGAGGTCCCAGACAGCCAGGATGGTCAGAGGTGAGGCCTGATAGGAAGGCTGAGCTCTCTGCCTCCCTGGCTGTTTTTGACAGTCATCAGAAGGAAAGTTGGGCATTATCTTCATTGCCTAGTTAGATAGTTTCCTCTTTATTCTGGTAGCAAATTCGATCAGCTTTCAGAAAAGCCCATTGCTGATGATTTGGGGATTTAAAAAATTTAACATATTTTACTTATTTCCCCAATTCTGTGTTAAACATTTTTTTTAAGCTTTGAGTTCCAAATTCTAGCCTTCCCTTCCTCCCTTCCCCTTTCCCTGCCACAGTCAGCAGTCTGATAGGGTTTATACATGTGAAGTTGTGTAGACCATTTCCACATCTGTCCTTTTGTGTGAGAAGACACAAATCAAAGAGGAATGAAGGAAAGAAGGCGGAAAGTGGCGTGCTTCAGTCTGTATTCAGATGGTATCGCTTCTTCCTTGGGAGGCAAAGAGTACTCGACTTGTCCTTCCCTCCCTCCAGAGTCCTACGTTCATACCCTTTGCCCTGTGTTTCAGGTTACTGGCCACGTCTTGTGGAGGTGCCTCTGTGGCTCCCCACTCCGTGTCCATAGCCCCGGTTCAGACCCTGCTCCATTGAAGGGCCAGCCCATCTGTTTTCCTGCCTCCCCCTTCCTCTGTAGCCTGTTTGCCTTCCTAGTGCCTGGGGTCAGCCCCGGGGATGCAGCTGCCAAAGGGTATTCCCAAGGCCCACCTTCCTTGCCCGCCCTGGGAGCCAGTCCCAGCAGTCTTCCAGTGGCGTCCTTCGTGCCTGGGTGATCTCTGTGCAGGTTCCCGGCCTGGAACATGTTCCCTCCTCGACCCCCTCTCTGCACCTCCTTTTGTCTGTACCCTATCAGGGTGCAGCTGCCTCCTTCAGGGAGGGACTGTGCAGTTTCTGTCTCTGCATCTGCCTCAGTTTCCCACACACACACACACACACCGTTTTCTCTGTGGTGGGTGTCTCCTCTGAGGTTGTGGATTGACTGATGGACACAGTGTGAACCCTCTCGTGTGCACTCCTAGGTTCCAGCTGTTCGAGCAGCCGACAAAACCTGACCCTGTCCCTGAGTTCGACCAAAGACAAGGGGTCTCAGTCCGGCGTCTACACCAACGGAGGCCTTTTCAGCAAATACTCGGGCTCTGTCCAGAGCTTAGCCTCAGTGAGTAGAGCCACAGCACGCTTTCATCTGTGGGTCTGGGGCCCAGGGACCCTTTGTTTACACCCTTTGAGGGGCTCAGCTTCTTTTGGGGGGGGGTGCAAAAGTATCAAACTGCCCCCCCCCACGGTGTTGGAGGTAGAGGGGGTGGGAAAAACATGTGGAGGAGGCTTTGACAGTCCCTAGAAGTATGTGCATGTGCTTCCTTGAAGGGAAACACCCTACAGGGCATCCTTTGTGCCCCTGGGGCATCCAGGTCTTTTCTTTGAGCCCTGGAGCTCTGGCTGACCCCAAACTGGTGGGAAAATGAAAATAACCGAGGGGGAACAATCTGAGCTCTATGATTTATTAGCAAAACAGGCAAAGTGAGCGGGGCAGTGGAATCCCCAGTGAGTCCAAAGATCCTGAGAATCGAGTAAGACAGAGTTTTATGAATTAAGACCAATTAATTAAAAGAAAACAGATGAGCAGGATACAAAATCAGATGGTCTGGTTGGAGGAAATATGAGGGACTTTCCAAGTTGGGAGGGGAAGTGAAACAGGTACAGAGGAGCCCCCCCCCAGGTGTCTGGGAGCAGTCAGTGGAACTTGGGAACAATAACTGAGTGGTAGGGGGCTTGTTTTCAGGTAAGACCCCCGGGGCTGCCTGAGAGTGTGTCAGCCTTTGGATCTGTCTGGGTTTCTAGTCAGCCCAGAGCTGAAAGTCAGGAACATCCTGAGTGAGAGTGCGTCTTTATCAGAATGGGGGCCTGGCCTGTGAGGGTGACCATAAAGCTTGTGGCTGCTCCCATGTATTCTCAGGGCCTCGTGCCCATCACAGCTAGGCTGGGCAGAGGCCTAGCGGCCTAGTGGAGGTGGCCACAGGAGCTGCTCCTGAACCATAGGCCTGCCCCTAGCTCGGCAGGCCTGGCCCTTTCTTGGCTGCCTGCCTTTGATGTAAGGAGCAGGATTGGGAAACCTGCAGATTCCCAGGTGGGTGTGGGTAAGGCATTTATTAGGGCACCGGTGGATCAGTTCTAAGCGTGGATGTCTCTGTCCCCGTGTCATTTTCTCCCTCATATGGTATTCCCTTCACCCTCACCTCCCACCCTAATCTCCAAAATCAATACAAATAAGAAGGTACTGGAGTCACTCTGTGAGTGCAGTCAGGCTGGCTTTGGTTTAACTGCAGTCTTTGGCCAAAAAAGGTGCTTTTCCCTGGATCCAGCAAAGGGTGCCCAAGGCCTCAATTTCCCTCAGCTGCTTTGCCTGCAGTGGGGCTGGACTCCCTTGATGTGTGTAAAGAGTGCCAAGCTTAGTATCTGGCATGCAGCAGGCACTGAATAAAGGCTTCTTTCTTGTTTTTCTGATTGCCCCATGAGGCTTCATGCTCTCTGTTCATCAATGGGGTAGGGGCCCCAGGGCTTGTGTGAAGGGAGGTCCCCCCGGGTGAAGAGCACTTGTAGGAAGATGCCGAGAGTCCAGAGTCCTGCAGAGACTCATCCCTGGGGATGACCGAGCTAGAGGCAAAGCGGAGGCGCAGGAGAGGAGGGACTGAGAGGGCATCGGCACACAGACCCTGAGTCAGGGACTCACTTGCTGGCCTGTGGGCCCCGTCCTTTGGCGGCCTTAGCAACAGGCAGGCAGAGGAGGTGCTGGATCCGATGAAGGCGGGTAGAGTGGCCCTCCTGGGAAGAGCCACTGCCCAGGAGCGGTGCCCCAAAGATGAGACCACAGTGGGAGTGTCCTTTGTGGGGACCCTTCCTGAGCCCTCAGGAGAGCAAGGAGGAGGATCATCAGCGATGAATCAGGGTGATGAATTTACTCATCTTGGGCCTGAGGAAGAACCACTTGGCCGGAGCCTCGACTTTCTCAGGGAAGCGATGGAACAAAACCCCAGGGGCCTTTGGGTTATTGTCTGTGGCTGTGCACGGTCTGTTTCCTAAGCCTGTGCTGTCCCAGAATATGCTCCAACAATGAATCTCAAAGCCCAGACCAGTTCAGGGGAAGATAGCAGGTAGGGCAGAAATAAATCCTGTTGGGTTTTCAGGAGGGTCTTGGCTTCTCCCCATCTGTTGCTCAGTGCCCTGGACTCAAATCTCTACCTCGGCTTGCCAAGTGGCTCGTTTTTCCAAGGTTACAGTTTCTGGAGGTTCCTGGCTGGATGAGAAAGTGAGAAACAGCCTCTTAAAGCCAGTGCTTCCTGCCTCCAGAAAGACTTGACACGGCCTGCTTGTCTGTTCTCCTTTCAGGTCCAGAGTGCCAACTCTTGTCATAGCTGTGCTTGTGGCAATTCTAATTCCTGGGACAAGACGGATGAGGAGGATTTAAAACTTGTCAATATTCCTGTGACCACTCCTGAAAACTTGTACTTGATGGGTGAGAAATGGCCCCCTGGACTTGTTGTGACCCAGCGCAGACTGTCTTCTTTATAATGAGCAATTAGGTGTTCAGTCAGGCCTCAGGGCCTAGAAGAAGGGAAGAGAGAGGAGAGAGGGAGCGGAGAGGGGGGAGAGAGGAGAGGGGGTGGGAGAGAGGCCCTGGTGCACCTTCGCCTTCTCTGAGATGCCTGGGTATTTCCTACCTTTGCAGTGTTCTGACTTGGCACATTTCCTGTTCTGGCACAAAGTCATTGGCTTGTTTGCTCAGCTGTAACCTTCTTTTCTTGGGGGGTGGGGAGGGGGGGTTGTGCTTCTTGTGAGCTGTCCGCTCTCTTTCCCCATCTTTCCTCCATCCCTCTCATTTCCTTTCCCATTTTTTCCTCTAGCGTCTCAGCTGCTCTCTTGTGCTTCATCTCTTCCAGGAACGTTGATTGGACCGGGCACCAGCTTTGTCCAAAGACACTTTGGAGTCGTTGTCTCTAGGAGGGGTTTCTTCCAGTCCACTTCTTGGTTTTTCTCTTGATGCCCACTTCTGGGGGGGGATGTCCTGGCTAAGCTTTGGCCCTCTTGAGCCCCTCCCTCCTCTGCTTCCTTGGGTCCTGGCTGTTGAGCTCTCCAGGGCAACCGCCATCCTTTGGTGCTCAGAGTGGTGGGATTGATGTGGGGAAGATGGGGGAGGGGGAGGGGGAAGGGTCCTTAGGGATTCCTCTTTACAGAATCACACCCTCTTACACACAAAAGCAGTTAGAATAAGATAGTCTTTATTTAGAGGAAGGGAAGGGAAACCAAGAGAGAAGTCCTTGGACTTCTCACGGGGAGAAAGGCACTGAGAGCGCCGCTCTGAGATGCTGATCTCCTTGAGCAGGAGACTGGCAGGTACTTTTATAGAGGACTGATGGGGGTGACCACCTGACTGGGGAAAGTTCCTTTAGTGAGGGAGGACCATCCCCCACTGCTGGTGGTTGGGGGAATTGGGTGAGGGGTGGCTGGGATCTCTCAAGCCATCTCCTCAGGACACAAAGGAAGCAGCCTCACCCAAACTTATCTCCCCAGGGGTGAGAGAGACTAGAATGAAGGGTGGGGGTCGTGGAGTTAGCTCAGTCTGATCTGGTTCCACTTATCTCTCTGGTTTAGTTTCTCAAGGAGAAGGTTCTTTGATGTGCCCCAGAGAACTTCTAGGGTGCTATGGGCCCATAACAGAATCCAGGGCAAAGTCTGCTCACTGCCCTCTTGGTCCAGGCCCCAGTCCTGGGAGCTCATCCCTGGTTGGATGTTGGGCCCCGCCCCCGCTGGATAGCTGGGAATCTCTGCAGCTTCACAGACAGCCATAAGAATCTCTGGTCTGAAACAGCTGCTCTGATCGTTGTCCCAGGGGCTTCCTGTCTGGGCTCACAGCCAGGTGGCACCTCTCCTCACACCCTGCTTGGGGTCAGGGTCCCCTGGGACCTCTTCTTGCCCCTCAGTGCCCTGTGCTTCATGTGCCTGGTGACATGCCTCTTCTGCCTCTGCTCCCCTGGGCCACCAAATGCTGTGCCAGGACTTGATGTGTAGCGTTGTCTTGGGTCTCCATGGAGGATGGGGAGGTGTCCTGGGCTCCTGCCCTCTCTGCTGGGAAGCTGGCCTCCTTCCTTCTTTCTCCTCCACTGTTGTGACTCATCATTTTCTGAGCGTTTTCTCCAGTGTGGTCCTCTGCAGCCCCCTCCCAGATGCAGACTGTGGTGGGCTGCCTGGCGTGGCATCAGCGCTTGGGCCAGGCTCTTAGGAGTGGCTGCATAGTTCCCCGGGGAGGAGGCCATGTCATGTGTAAGCAGGCGCGCCTGGGAGGGAGGAAGACCACCTGTCTTCCACTTGGATCAGGCCATGCGCCCCTCTACTCAGGGCCAGATGCCTTTGGCGATCATTTGGTGAAGAATCTTGGAAGAGCGTCTTGGAACTAGCTTACGTAGGTGCTGCCTAACTGTCAGTTACTACAGAGCTGTGGTTTTGCTGTTTTTAGTTCTGTCAGTCGTGCCCAACTCTTTGTGACCCCGTTTGGGGTTTTCTTGGCAGAGATACTGGAAGGGTTTGCCATTTCCTTCTCCAGCTCGTCTGACAGATAAGGAAACTGAGGCAGTCAGGGTGAAGTAACCTGGCCAGGGTCACACAACTAGGAAGTGCTGGAGGGCAGATCAGGTCTTCCTGACTCCAGACCTAGCCATCTGTGCGCTGTGGCGCCCCCAGCTGCCCATAACCATGCTGAGTGCTGAGGATAGAGACATCTTTCTACTATACTCAGGATTGGTGGACCGAGTAGGCGTTTTAAGTAATTATCTTCCCTTTTCACAAAGAACACCTTTTTATGGTTTAAACTTTGTTCTTGATCCTTTCTTTTATTAGTCTGTCCTCCCCCGCCCAACGTTGTCCATTTCCCCCACCCCACCCCCAGGACACAGCACTGCAGCCTAGAGCACGCCCCATGCACACCTTGGCCCTGCCTGAAAGTGTGTCCTGTCTCCATTTCTAGTCCACCCTCTCTCTTCTCCCTTGGGGAGGAGCTCCCTATTTCATCATTCTTCTGAAGGGGTGGGGAATTCCTGAATGAGCCAGACCCTTTTCTGTCCTGGGAGAGATTCCGCTGTCGCCAAATGTCATTCAAACAAGCCCCAGGCCTGATGGGGCGTGGTTCTTGTTTTTAGAAAGCTGCTCTTAGCCCTTCTTGGCTGCCCAACCCCCTGTCCCTGTTGGGGCATTTGGAGATGTCATTTAGCAAACGCAATCAGGACTGAGCTCCCAGGAATTTTAGTGAACTTCCCAAACATTGTCAATTTCTTTAAAACATTTTCTCCCAATTACAAGTTAAGACAATTTTTTGGGGGGGGGGGGCAATGAGGGTTAAGTGACTTGCCCAGGGTCACACAGCTAGTAAGTGTCAAGTGTCTGAGTCTGGATTTGAACTCTTCCTGAATCCAGGGCCGGTGCTTTATCCACTGCGCCACCTAGCTGCCCCCACAAGTTAAGACAATTTTTAACATAAAAAAAAAAAGTTTTCCCAACAATGCATTGGTGTCTCTGTTTTCCCACATCCCTTCCAACCAACATTTGTCATTTTGCTTTTATGTCATATTAACCTATCTGAGAGGTGTGAGGTGGTACCTCAGAGTTGCTTTAATTTGCACATCTCTAATCAATAGTGGTTTAGGACATTTTTTCAAATGACTATAGAGAGCTTTGGTTTCTTCATGTGAAAATGCCCTGTTCATATCCTTTGACCGTTTCTCAATTGGGGAATGACTTGGGTTCTTGTACATTTGACTCTACATAGCTGAGATATGAAGCCTTTATCAGAAATATTCGATGCAGAATTTCCCCTAAATTGTCTGCTTTCCTTCTAATTTTGGTTGCATTGGTTTTGTTTGTGCAGTAACCCTAATTTCATATAATTACGGTTATCTGTCTTGTGTTTTGTGATGCTCTCTATATCCTGCTTGGCCCTAAATTCTACAGATCTGACAGGTAAACTCAAACACGGTCGTTTCCATAGAAGAAACTTGCTTCCTTCTTTAGGAAAGCCTGAGCCTGAGACACGTGAGACACTTTGGGCTTGGGTTGGGTTCCTGTGGGGACCCCAGAGAGGAGAAATGAGAGTTCTCACACATCTCTGAACATCAGACTCCTCTTCCTGGCCTGTGCAGGTATGGAGCTGTTTGAGGAGGCCTTGCGTCGATGGGAACAGGCGCTCACCTTCCGCAGCAGACAAGCCGAAGAGGAAGCCAGCTGTGGCGCTGTCAAACTGGGCGCTGGTGATGCCATTGCTGAGGAGAGCATTGAGGTCAGTCAGTGCCCCTGCCCTGGGGGTGCTTAGGCTCTGACTGGGGAGAGGAAAGAGCTGAGCTTCAGGCTGCATGCTGGGATGAATGACGCATGGATGGCTACACCAGGGCACCCATGGCAAAGCCCCACATGAGCTTCACACGGCCTGGGGACCGGGCCCGGGACAGGGCAGGCAACCCCACCCTGGGTCTTTCCAGTGCCTGGGGGCCCCCGTGGATCTTGGGGTTGGGATGGAGTGGGTATGAAGGCAAAGCAAGGTGGGGGCAGCAGCAAAGCTTGACAATGCTGTTGGAATGTTGAGAATAACAATAGCAAGTAAGGGTAGCTAGGGGGTGCCACAGTGCCCAGAGTACAGGTCCTGGGGTCCTGAAGACCTGAGTTCAGAGCTGCATGACCCTGGGCAAGTCACTCACTCTCCATGGCCTCTTGGACCTCATCTCGCCTGATGCTCAGACCAGTCCTGGACAAATTTCTTGAGACATGTTGGGTCCAGCTCAGATGCAAGTCCAAGTTCAGAGCCTTTTGTTTTAGGCTGCACAAACCAGAGGAGCAAGGTTTGAGAGTGGCTTTTAGAGGACAGCTGGGTGCATATGTTTGAAATCCAGTTCCTTGGTCACATTATTTTTTTTATCATAAAAATGTTTATTAATTTTCAGTTACATGTAAAGATAGTTTTCAACATTTGTTTTCATAAGATTTTGAGTTCTGGGGGCAGCTGGATGGTGCAGTGGATAAAACACCGGCCCTGGATTCAGGAGGACCTGAGTTCAAATCCAGCCTTGGCCACTTGACACTTATTAACTGTGTGACCCTGGGCAAGTCACTTAACCCTCATTGCCTCACCAAAAACAAAAACAAAAACAAGATTGAGTTCCAAATTTTTCTCCCTCTCTCCCCACTCCCCAAGACTGCAAACAATCAGATATAGGTTATATATGTACAGTCACATAAAACATATTTCTGAATTATTGTGAAAGAAGAATCAGAACACATGGGGAACACCTCAAAAAAGAAAAAAAAAACAGCCAAAAAGTAGAAACAGTACGGTTCAAACTGCATTCAGAATCTATAGTTTTCCATCATGAGTTCTTTGCTTTTGTCTTGGGTCACTGCACGGTTGAGAAGAGCCAAGTCTATCCCAGTGGATCATCACACAATGTTGCCGTCACTGTGTACGATGTTCTCCTGGTTCTGCTCACTTCACTCAGCATCCGTCCACTTAGGTCTTTCCAGGCTTTTCTGAAATCTGCCTGCTCATCATTTCTTTTTTTTTCTTTTTCTTTTTTTTTTTAGTGAGGCAACTGGGGTTGTGATTTGCCCAGGGTCATACAACTAGTAAGTGTTAAGTGTCTGAGGCCGGATTTGAATTCAGGTACTTCCGACTCCAAGGCTGGTGCTCTATCCACTGCACCACCTAGCTGCCCCCTGCTCATCATTTCTTACAGCACAATTGATGGGCACTCCCTTGATTTCCAATTCTTTCCTTGGCCACATTATTATCCATTAAGTGAAATAAACAGATAAATAAATAGCTAATAGGTAGATAAATGGTGAGGAGGAAGACCCTCAGGGACTCTGGCCTAAAGAAAAACAATTGCTTTTTACATCCACGCTGAGCCATGGGGAGGCCAAACAGTGGCCCAAAGACGACCTGGGCTGGGACCGTTGTTGGCCAATCAGTGAGAGCCAGTGTTACTTGGGTTTGAGGAGCGGTCCGTAGAAGAAATCTAGCTTGTAAACCCCAAGATGTTTGGGGGGTTTCAGAAAACAAACATATTCCTTTGGGCAGAGCATCCGCAGGTGGGGATGATTCCCCAAATGGAGAGAGGAAGGGCAGGAAAGGGAAGGGGAAAAGAAAGGCAGGAGCAGGCCAGTTGGGGCGCAGTGGCCATTGTTACAGAATCTCAAAGAGGCTGTACCAGTCTGTGGCTCATTTGACCATTCTTTAGTGGTCCAGAGTGAATAGCAGTTGTTTCTATTTGGGCCAGAAATCCTGAGGTTCCCCCCCCCAATATCCATCTGTCTACTTTATTTTGGCTGGCTAAAAGAGGTACGTCTTTGCCTCATTTCTTGCCTACCCTTAAAGGGCCTTCTCTGGTCATCCTGATGCATATCTTGCTGCTGACCCAGATGGCTCTGGAGGAGAGTGAGGCTGGTGACCTTGCCCATCCCTGCCTCACATCAGTCCAGTTCAGCGCAAGTCATGGTACCCCCCCAGTGTCATTCTCTTGGAGAATGAAGGACAAACAGGAACAACAACAACTTCCATTAAAAGTAGCAAACAGCGCCCCTGCCCAGGCCCAGCAAGATTATGAAGGAAATGCTCCCCTTGGTGCTACTTGGAGCCTTTCATTGGAGAGTGTCCTAAATCAGCTCCTTGGGCCCAGACCTTCATAGAAACCTCACGGTTCTTGACCTATTACGAAGCATAGTCTAGTGGGCAAAGCAGATTTCATTTTGGGAAGTTTTAGAAAAGGTATTTTGACTGCTTGGAATGGATGCGTGAACAAGCACTCAGGAAGTCTGAAGCCCACCCTGGTTCATGAGGAGTGCCTTCTGTTCTTGGGGCAGCCCACAGAAAGGCGGCAGGCCCTAGAGGCTCAGTGGGGGCCTTCTTAGAAGGCCAGACTTGAAAAAGACCTTGGGAATGTCACAGACCCTTGGATGGGCAGGGAAGCCTTCACACGTCTCACAGTCCCATTTTTAAATATGTAGCATAAGAGACGGGCTTCCAAAAGAAGCCACTTAAAATGAAAGTCGGATGTCCACGTCGATGGCCCCCCTGGAATCTCTCCTTTGGAAGCCAGGTCATTTCACAGAGCCGGGCCATATGGCGCCCCTCGGCCCCTGCCGCCATCCCCGTCACTCGATGATGCCGCTGCTCGGGGCTGTTCTGTCCTCCCGAAGCCTTCGGGAGTGTTGACCCTGTCCTTCTCTTGTCACAGGACATCATCAGTGCTGAATTCATCCACAAGCTGGAGTCCCTGTTGCAGAGGGCCTACCGTCTCCAAGAGGAGTTTGAAGCCACTCTGGGGGCCTCAGATCCCAATTCCCTCGCTAACGACATCGGTAAGGTGCCTGGCTTCGATATGTCGTATCCTGGAAAAGGGTAATTTCTGAATACGTGGCTACCGCTTTATCTGGGAGACCAAAGGCTCCTCCCCTTCTCTGTTTCAAAATGAATTTTTTGTCTCCATTTTCAGTTCTAAACCGCCCCGCCCCTCACTGGAGAAGGCAGGAAATGTGATACCCATTGTTTGGGGGAGAGTGGCCAAACATTCCACAATAGCCAGAAGAGTAATTGAGAGAGAGAGAGAGAGAGAGAGAGAGAGAAGGGGCTTCTGGTGGCCTGCCCATTGTCCCACTGACAGATATGGGCAGCAGAGACAAAAGGGGGGACAGTTCTCATGCCATTCACTTGAATGTCTGTTTTCTTTCTGCTTTACTTTTCAAATGAACATAAGAGAGACAGTTCAGTTAGAAATGTTGCTTACATCCCTCCCCTACCTGCAGGCTCACCTGGGCTGGGCATGGAAGGTAACCACGAGAAATTGGGCCGGAGGGCGCTGGCCCTGGGATGTGTCCTCACACACCTTTGCTTGCTCCTTACTGACAGGACTGGGGAGGGGAGGCTGGATTTCATTAGACCTATCTGGGGGCAGGGGCTCTCTGTGAACCTAGGCCCTGAAAAGAGGCAGGGCTGTGTGGGCCTGGCCTGGGAAGGCCAGGGAGGCCCAGAGACACTTCTTGGGGTGAGGGAGATGCCACATTTCAGCCATAAAGGTGCTGAGCTTTTCCCGTCCGATTCCCCGAGGAGTCTGTGCATTTCCCACCCCCCCAGAGAACTCCCTGGGATTCGAAGGCATCCTGCAAGTCTTCCTGGTTGTGACCAGGCAGGGGGGCCCAGAACATCCAGCATGAAGACTTTGCCCATTTCTTGGGGTGACAGCTGGCATCAGCAGTGTGGGAGTGAGGAGAGGGATAAAGGGCGGGGGGAGGAGGAGTTGTCACTCAAGTGTGTTACTGGGGTCCGAATGCTGCTTCTAGACAGAGACAGGAAGCGAGGAGCCAAGTGGACATCAGAGCGATGAGCTGCGGGCAGGGTAGGGAGGGAGCGGGGCAGAGAGTGCCGTCTGGTGTCTAGAGCCCAGGATGTGATTTGTGGAGAGCTGGGTGACCCAGGGACTCTGTCCCAGAAGTCTTGGTGCGGCGTAGAGGCTGCGAGGAGGTGCCACCAGGCACTGAGTGGCAGGCCCCTGTCAGGAAGGTCCGAGTTCAAATCTAGTCTTAGGCACTTAGCAGCCAAGTAACCCTGGACAGGTCACTGAACCTCTGCCGGCTTCTACTTCCCCATCTTTAAAATGGGAATCATTAGAGCACTGTCTTCCCAGGGTTGTCATGAGGACTGAGTGAGGTCCTCTTTGTCAAGGAGGGATGTTCTGGACACAGCTGGCCAGGGTTTGAAGGCTGTTAGGGTGTAAGGTCAGGGAGAAGGGAACCGATGGGGTACCTGGGGGTGGCTCCCATATCAGACAGGTCCATGGGCGCCTCTTTGGAGAATGAAGGGGCGTGGCCATGAGGGCCTGCCCCTGGGGACTAAGGCCTGGCCAGCCTGTGCCTCCTGGGCATGGGCGCCTGCCATGGGGATATCTGGGATGGCTGTGAGCACCGGAGGAGGGGGACGGAGACGAGGCGAACGTGGGGTCGCTTTGTCTGATATCTGCTTTCAGGGCCTGTGCCAAGAGGGTAGAATGGGTACCCAGTGGCACCTGGACTCTGGGAAAGGCTTTGGGGCCTCTCCCCATGCTCTTACCCCTGCCCCCAGGGAGGTCACCTTCCTGTGTGGGAGTGACCAGGGGACGTCCCCAGGCAGGTGTGGACAGGAAGGACCTTCCTCACCTGGCGTTAGTCCAGGCCTGCCATCATTGGTTTTCTGTTGGCATGGCATGCTAAGAAGACCGCTGGCCCTTCATTCTTTCCCCCGCAGCCATCGGCCCTGCCAATCACTCCCTTTCCTCTGGGTTTTCTGGACGCCTCGTCTCCTGGCTCTCCCCCTCCTTCTCTGACTGCTCCTGGGCTCCCAGGAACATAACGACCGTCACCATCGTCCTTTCCTGCTCCAGGCTCTCTGCCGACTTCCAGCCTTGCTTCTCCAGCTGGACACTCGGCTTGCCCGAGACAGAACTAGTTCCCTTCCCCCACCTCCCTAGTCATTGTTGAGGGCACCCCTGTCCTCTCCATCCTGCAGGCTCCCAGCCTAGGGGTCACCCCTAGATCCAAGATGACACCAGGGCCTGCTGATTTCCACTTTGAAGTGTCTCTGGCATTGCCCACCCACCCCCCTTCCCAGGTGCCAACCCCCTCCTCTCATGTCTGGACGATTGCAGCCACTGCTGGGAGGGAAGTCCTCCTGCCTCAGGCTCTCCCCACCCGGTCCATTCTCTGTCCAGTCCTAAAGAGCATGTTGGACCATGTCACCTCCTAATGAGTCAACTCCAGGGGCTCGCGGTGGCCTCCAGAAGCCTGGCATTCCTCCTCCCTTTGCAGTCTTCTGCCACACCACTCTCTGCCTTGGACTGTGCTGTTCTGTAAACAAGACCCTTCACCTCGGGGCTCCAGGCACTGTCTCTGGCACCCCCCAGGGCTAGAATGCTCTCCTCCTCCCAGTCCGACTACTGAGCTCCCCGGCTTTCTTCAAGGCCCAGCCACGATCCCACCGTGTCCCTGAAGCCCCTCCCCTCTGTCCATAGTTACTCACCTGCCATTTCCCCTGCCAGATGTGAGCTCCTTGAGGTCAGGGCCTGCCTTTGCCTTCTTGGTATTCCCAGCACTTGGCACAATGCTTGGCACATAGTAGGTACTTAATTAATGATTACTGACTGACTGACTGACTGACTGACTGACTGACTGACTGACTGACTGACTTCTACCCTGATCTCCTGAGGTCATCAGTACTCTGGGAGGCTCCCTGTGGGTCTGGTCTCTAAGGGCCTCGGACAAGTGAGTTGAAGCCTTGAGGCTCCCCCATGTCTCCGTTGTTCTGCTGGGAACTTTCTGGGTACACGGGGACTTGGAGAGGGCACTAGGGCCAGTGCATTGATTTTGATGACACTGATTGGATCAGTTGGGCTCTGAGGGATGGCAGGGTATGGCCAGGGGGACCTGGGTTCAAATTCTACCTTTAAAGCAGCATTATCCCATCCACTGCCAAAATCACAGGAACCCACCTGGTTTGGCATTGATCTCTGGTTTCAGTCAAGGCCCATCCTGTGCTTCCAGTCTTAGAGCGATCTCGGGGTGGCCCCCCTCAAAGACACCTCCATTCCAGGCTGCAGTTCCTTCTGCCCTGGTGCCCTCCCAGCCCGGGCCTTGGCTGCCCTCACTCAGAATCCTCTGATATGGGTCACACCCCTGAGATCCCAGCTGCAGCCACCTGGCCCCTGGCCCTTCCCCTGGGCAGCCCAGCAACCTCAGCATCATCCTGAGAGGGTCTGTGAAGCAAGACTGCTTCCTGTTCCCAGTGCCCAGCTCGAGTCTCAAGTAGGTCCTTTCCGGCCTTCTCCTTTAACTTTGCCAGAGCCCACCATCCAGCCCATCTCCCCTGCCTTGAGGGCTGCCCGCCACTAGCTCACGTGCCCCATTCAGTCTTGGTTCCAGACCCTGTCTTCTTCCCTCAGGCCCAGGGGTTGGCACGCCATAAGCCATGGGCCTCGTGCAGCCCCTTGTGCGGCCCGCTTGGTGGGGCCCTAGAACAAGGGCCAGTCCCTGCCACCACCTCCTCATGATCCTGTCCCTAGCCTCCTGCTTCCTGGGGAAGTGGCCTTCCTGACCCCACCACCCCGAGAAAGCAGCTTCTCTCTCCTCGTCTGATCTGTGGCAGAGGGGGTCCCTCCTCTTCCAAGTCCCTGGTCTCTTCAGTTTCCCCTCCTCTGTCCTCTTGCTCGTCTTTGTTCTGGCTCCGCATGGCTGCCGTCAGGGGCCCGGGTCACCCTCTCTACAGTGCTCCTTGTGGGGAGGGGGTTATTCCTCACCCCAGTTCTCTGGAAGTCTCTCTGGCTTTTCTGCTCCTTCTTTGCTTTTTTGGCTCCCCTTGACCCACAGGCATCTTCCATTGAATACCCACTGTGTGCCAGGCACTGCACCAGCCTGCAGGCAACAAAATGAGTACACGGCTGGCCTGAGAGCAGGTCACCTCACTGCGATTGGCCATTGTGGCTCTCCTTGGGCCTGCTCCGGAGCAGGTGCTTCTGTTCTTCTGAGGGTGGGGGAATTTCCGCTGGCCTCTACACTACCCAAAGAAGTCTGCTAAGCCAGTCGCTGGGCTGTTGGTGCTTGTTCAGTGTCTGTGGGATGCGCCTCCTGCGTTCACCCCCCCACCCCCCCTCCTCGAAGTCCTGCAGTACTGGTGGGCATGGGCAGCTGAGAAGGAGGTGCCAGGGTTGGTTGTCCTGACTCATGGATGTCGTGCTATGTAAGTTGAGGTCACTGTTGGTTTTCGGAGATGTTTTTCTACACCTGTTGCTGCAGCTCAGAGAAGGGACCTTGGCACTTTTCATGAGTACACAGGATTCCTTGAACTTTTGGCGTCTGAGAGGGATCCCTTTACTAGCAATGACTCAAAATAAGTGGGTGACCTTGTCAGTGTTACATTCACGCCATGGGGACGGTTTCCCAGGACATGGACCTAGAACCTCATCACAATTCTAATTAAAGCTCTATCATAACCATCCATGTGGACAGAACATTTCTTGGCCTCCGTGTTTTCTGGAGAATTATTTATTCATTTCTTAAGCCTGTCTTGTGACACTTGGAGCTGTGGGACCACAGGCACATGCCCATGTTAAGTGACCTCACTTCCCTCCCCTTGGGCCTCAGTTTCCCCATCCGTAAAATCACAGGGTTATTTTGAGGCTCACAGAGGTTGTTTGTAAGAGCTCTTTGTAAACTCCAGGGCTCTGGAGAAGCATCATTCGGCACCCCTCATGTGACACAGAGGAGCATTAGGGTTAGCGGGTTGTTTTCAGACTTGTGTGACAACATAACTCACCAGGAATTAGGCTTTGCAGAAGCAGCTGTCTTGGGCGTAGTTTGGGACGCTGCTGGCAGGGTTGGGGTTCTGTGTCCTGAGCAGCCTCGCCTCCCTGGTTCTGTGGTTGGGAAGAAGAGCAAAGACTAGGGTGAGGGTGGGCGTGGGGGCACGTGGAGGTCCCGAGGGCCCTCAGAGGCTCAGCCAGGAGAGCGTACGCTCTGATGAGGCAGAACGACTGGGAGTGGGGCCTCAGACCTTCAGAGGTGCCAGCCTGGTTCTGCCTGTGACTTTGTTCGTGGGCCCAGGGACTCTCTTCTCGGGGCGGGGGTGGGGGGGAGGTTGGAACTGCATTGGGTCGAGCTGGGATTTGGAGTGTGGGAGGGCAGGAGGGACCGTGCTTGAGGCCCAGGTCCTCCAATGGCCCAGGTCCTGAAGGGGCCTGGTGGGGTGGGACTCCTAGGGGCAGGGCCGTTAAACAGGCCGCACATCGTTTTAACAGTTGCTCAAAGGATGGCCAGGAGAAGGGACACAGTGAAGGCCCAGCGAGCAGGGGTGGGGGCAGAAATGAGAGAACGGGGGCAGCTACGTGGCACAGTGGATAGAACACCAGCCCTGGATTCAGGAGGACCTGAGTTCAAATCTTGCCTCAGACACTTGACACTTACTAGTTGTGTGACCCAAGGCAAGTCACTTAACCCCTGTTGCCCTGTAAAAACAAAAACAAAAGAGTCACCATGGAGGCTCATGTGGACGGTGCTCCCGAGGACAGTTCTGGGCCTGGGGCTTATTTCTCCAGGAGCTGGCGGGAGGGCCCACTGTGCCTGAAGACCCTTGCGGAGGGTGGAGAGAGCTGGAAGGCTCCAGGGCACTCCTTTCCTTGGGGAGTGAGAAGAAGCCACAAGAACCTAAGTGTCTTGGAGAATTGGGAGCCAGTCCACACCTCCTGGGTGTTTCTCGCCAACCCTTTTCCTTGGGAAGACTCAGCCCTCTTCCAGGTGCCTGGGGGTCACCCGGTGTGATGAAGCCATCCCCCTCTGGTGCCGGAGCAGTGAAGCTGGAAATCCTTGGAGACTCCTAGACGGTCACAAAAAGAGCAGGCATCCGGCTTGGCCGCCTGCCTCTGTATCTGGTAGGTGGCCTCCCAGAAAGCCCTCATCGAGCCCACGACAGACCCACAGCATTCTAGTTTGGACCTGGCAGATCTCATGCGTGCAGCTGGAGCCCAGAGATGTTGAGTGACCGGGCTACGGCTGCACAGCTGGCTGGTGGTGGGAGGCTTCAAAGCCCACTCTCCTGTGGCTGAGTCCACCCAACCAGGCTGCCTCGTTTGGTAGTGTAAGAGAGTCATGGGGCAGCTAGGTGGCGCAGTGGATAGAGCACCGGCCCTGGATTCAGGAGGACCTGAGTTCAAATCCAACCAAAGACACTTGACACTTACTAGCTGTATGACCCTGGGCAAATCACTTAACCCTCATACCCCACCCAAAACCCAAAAAACAAACAAACAAAAAAAAGAGATGGGAACATTTCTCCGGAAGCACCTCTGCACAGCGTCACCTTAATCCAGTCAGGGCGAGCCTAAAGGAATGAGGACAGTCCCCCTGATTTGGGTGTTCTCCCTTGGTTCCTTTCATCTTCTGGTTCTGCCATCTGGACTTGGATCCTTAGGCCTGTAAAGAGTCAAATCCAGCCTGGCCCCATCATTCCCACCTGCTCCTTCCCCAGTATTTGTGCTGGGGGCCCCTCCCTGTGGTGGTCGGGAACCACAGCTGTTACTTTAGCTGAAGGCCCTGGGAGGTGGCAGTAGCCATGTGGCCCAAAAACACGTGTTCCTAAAATTCCCCTTTGAGTGGCATCCCTTGCTTGGCCTGTTGCCCAGACTTCCGTCCATGCCATCTGTTTACACGGCCAAGAGACCGTAGAAATCCCGCGCCATCTACAATGCTGCTACCGGTCTCAGAATGGGAGGGAAGGGCCCTGCCCCGCCTTTGGTTCCCAGGTGCTTGAGTCTCTCTCTTGTCCCTTCTCTTCCTGGCCTAGTTCCGCTGGGCAGGAGGAGCGTGGCCGGCCACATCTTCCTGGAGATGGCTGCCACAGATGTGGGGGAGGGCAGCGGTGTCCAGTGACACGAAGGCGTTGGACAGCCCCCATCTGAAAAGGAGACAGGCAGCTTTGGAATCCCAGCTCGGGGCAGAGAGGCGAAAATAGAGCAGATGCTCTCAGAAGGGCAGAAAATAGACTGTACCCAGGGAAGGTGGATGGGAGAAGCCCCTGAAGGAGTGAAGCGGGGGCCGAGCCCCCTGTTCTTCTGCTCTTCAAGAAAATTCTGCTTCAGAAAAAGCTGGCTCATATGCTCTTGCTCTCTCTCTTACTCATACACACCCATATGCGCGTGCACACACACACACACACACGCACACCCCACATGCACTATCGAGTCTTGGGGACAAAGCAGGAAAGCTCCAGGCCAGTCCATCACTCCTTGAAGGGCTCAGTGTGGAACTGAGGAAGGGGGGTTCCCTCATCTGTAGTTCCCTGAGATGGTGTATGTGAGTGTTGGCCCTTGCACACAGGCTCAATGAGGTCTGTGTGATTGTGGCGGATTTCTTAAAAATCTTAAAAATATCTTAAAAAGATTTCTTCTCCTCAGAGTATGAGGAGGGCTTGTGCAGGGGTCAGGGAGGAAGAAACCGAGAGGGGTCTTTCAGTGGTAGCTTCATGGGTCATGAAGGGCTTCATGCCCAGGACTTGACTTGTGCTGCGACTTTAGGGAGTCGGGCACCCAACATTTCGCCGGCATGATCTTACACCAGGAGTCCAGATGTCACCCCATGATGCCACTGGGCCTCTCTGAAAACAAAGGCTAGAATGGCTTGTGGGATCGTGGGAGAGGAAGAAGCTTATCGAGGTGTGAAGGGCAGAGAAGGAGCAGAACTGATGGTTCTGGGGACCTTGGGTGGTGGGCGCCAGTGAGGAGGTGGTGGCAAAGAGCTGCTGCCAATGGGCTTCCCCAGCCTTGGGCTCAGAGGGTGGAGCTGTTGTCATCTCTCCCTCGGCTCCGCTGCCTCCTGAGAGGGTCTTCATCTGTTCCCCACACCTCTGGAGCCTTGGAGAATAGCCTGGGGGTGAAGGCCTTGCCCAAGGTCACAGCTGGCATGCAGCTGGCAGTCTGCTCATCAGCAAGCATTGGAAGTTTGAGTGTGTGTATGTGTGTTTGGGACACAGGGAAGAAGCAAAAAGAGCCCTAATGAGGGAAGATGCCCCTCCCCCGCCCTGAAAGAAAGCCGGCGGGTGTGGGAAAGTGCCTGTCTCAAGGGTTTGGGAGCTTGTGCCTCCTGCTTCTAGTCAGGAGCAGAGGGAACCAGGGAAGCCTGGCATGTGGGAGGCACTTGGCCCATATTTCTGGGGCTTGGTGGAGAAGCTGGACACAGCCACAGCGGGCACGGCCCGAGTGGGACATGCCTTTGGGGAAGGGTGCCGCAGTGGCTCGACCAACAGTCCATGAATATGACTTTCCAAAGGCTCTCCAGCATTGTTGGTTTGGGTCAGATCTGCTCATCTGAGGGCATCTGGAATCTCAGAGCTGCTTCATTTCCATTTCTCTCTCAGTGATTTGAAGCACGTTTATATGTCTGATGAGAGCTTGGATCCTTCCTTTTGAAAACGGCCTCTTTGTGTCCTTTGACTTTTTCCTCAATTGGAGAAAAGCTTTTACACTTATAAATTTGAATGAGGTCCTCATGTATCTTGGAGCGAGAACTTTATCAGAGAAACTTGGGAAGTTTTTTTTCTAGTTAACCGATTTCCTTCTAGTCTTAGCTTGTACCCTTAAATAATTCAACTTATACCCTTTAAAAAAACATAATTTTATTCTTTTCACTTGATTAAAAAAAATAAACCACCTTCTCTACCTTCTCCTCCCTCCTTACCTGATAGGGAAAAAAAACCCCAAACTAAACTTCTACAAGTGTGCATAGTCAAGAGCCCCGAGTCCATCGCTTGTCTGTCAGGAGGTGAGTATTATCTTTCATCATGAGTCCTGTGGAATCTTGGCTGGTCATTTTGTTTATGAAACAATTTTCTTCCCTTTTGGGGGACGTGGGGCAATTGGGGTTAAGTGACTTGCCCAGGGTCACACAGCTACTAAGTGTCAAGTGTCTGAGGCCACATTTGAACTCAGGTCCTCCTGACTCCAGGGCCGGTGCTCTATCCACTACGCCACCTAACTGCCCCCGAAACAATTTTCTCGATAAAGAAAAGGGCGATGGGGTGAGAAAGACAAAGTATGCTTAGCACCAGTGCTGTAGATTGGATACAGTGTTGAATAGTTGCCATCTGTAGTTCTAGCTAGACTGTCTAGCAATCTAATGAGTGGTCGCCAATAAATTAGAAGCTTTAGCAAGAGTTTGGACTTTTAAGCATTTATTAAGGAGCATAAGAATTTGGTGAGGAGAAAGAGGCCTAGATGCCTATGTCTATCTATCTCAGGGAGCCAGCGTCTCAGCTCCACTCCACCCGAGATCCCAGAGAAAAAGAGCCAGCCTCCCCCTTCTTCGTCCCATGAGTCTCCTGTGAAACCGAAAACAGCTTGTCCACATACACGGCTCCAAGCTAATTGGCTGGTAGCTTTGATCGACGGTACCCACGAGCAAACGTCGCTTCCTGACGCCAAGGAACTGACCTTCCAAGCCACATGGCTTGTTCTCAGACGCCTTCTCCTCATGGTGGAGCTTTCCTACAGTATCTCTCCAGCAGGGTGCATTGCTCCAGTTCTCACAGTGTGCTTCTGTTCTGGTCACCTGTGCCTCTGCTTTCCCTCACCGGGAGCTCAATTACAGGTTGTTATCCTTTCTTTCCTTTTAAGCCCTTCTTTTCGATCTACCCACCATGGTTAGAGTTTGTTTTCCCGAGGCCACATCTCTTCCTTCTCTCCCCTCCCTCTTATTCCCCATCTTCCATCTCCTGCTCCCCTCCTGTTCTCTTGGTGACTGTAATGTACTTTTGTATCCACTTCAGTGCCTATATGTATATTCTTCATTCTTTTGACTAGCTCACATGAAAGGGAATTAGGCTTGTCTTTTTTAGTCTTTTGCCTTTGTTGGAATATTTTTTATTGTGTGATCATTCATTTCTGCTTGGTCTATTCGAGTTTTCCAGGAGCTTGCTTCTTATTACAAGTGGTCAATTCACTTTTCAGTTCCTCCTTCCATCACTCTCATTTCATTTATTTATTTATTTTTAGTGAGGCAATTGGGCTTAAGTGACTTGCCCAGGGTCACACAGCTAGTAAGTGTTAAGTGTCTGAGGCCGGATTTGAACTCAGGTACTCCTGACTCCAGGGCCGGTGCTCTATCCACTGTGCCACCTAGCTTCCCCTCTCATTTCATTTATAAAGTCATTTTTAGCTCTTCCCCGCCCCCCCAACTCTTCATTTCTTCCTGGAATTCTTACTGAATTTGTGATCAAGCATGTTGAGGTGTTAGAATCCTCTTGAGTGCTTCTGTCTCATAAGAACTCTTGAGGTGAGATTCCTTTTTTGTTGTTGTTTCCTCACTTTTGTCACTTTTATTCATGTTTTTGGTTTGTGTTGGGGCCACATGGATGCTGCTTGCTTCTGTCCTTGCTCCTCACTCAGTACAAGGTCTAGGCCTTGACCCTGCTCCTGGTCCTGGACTGTCCCCCTAGGTATAGGTTCCATATGCCATCCACCGGGATCTGTGATTTCCAGATCTAGGTTTGGTGTGGCATATTTTCTAGGTCTTGGTGGAGTGGCTGTAGGCAAAAGCTTGGTTGTGCTTCTTCCTGTTCCTCCGCCATCTTGGCAGGTCTGTTTTAGCTGAGTCTTGCAGAAAGCCAGGGGTGCTGAGAGACAGAGAGACGAGGACAGCTCTCTGGCCTCTCTGCAAAGACATTGGCTCTGTGGGTGTCACAGGGAGCAGCTGCCACTGGCGTCAGCCCTCCATTCAGGTGCAAGAGAATATCCAGTGATGCCTGGGGTCGTCCAAAGTATGATTGGAAGAGGGCTCCCAAAGAGAAGAAAGAGGCAATCACTGAGAAAACCAAGGCCTGAGAAGGCCTGTAAGGTTGTGCCAGAGGGGAGTTGCTTTTCCTTTTTTGTGTCCTTTCGCTCTCCCTGTATCGTCCTCAAGGATGAGGCATCTGCCTGGTGAGCTCTACCTGCTACAATCATCCAAACTCAGCTGTGTGGTCCTCCATAGACCCTCGATGCTCCTCTTGGCTGTTTTTTTCCCCATGTATCATATTTCTTTTTTTTTATTGTTGAGAATTTTGTTTTCCAAATTACATGTAAAAACAAATTTTGACATCAATTTTTTAGAACTTTGTGTTCCAACTTCTCTTCCTCCCTCCCTCCCCCCAACCCCAAACTCAAGCAATTCAGTATGTTATACATGAATAGTCATGCAAAACATCTCCACATTAGCCAGGTTGTGAAAGAAAACAGAGAAACAAAACTTCAGATTAGGGAACTATCAAAAACAATTATGCTTCAATCTGTTTTCAGATACCATCAGTTCTTTCTCTGTAGATGGATTGCAGTTTTCATAAGTCCTTCAGACATATTGGATCATTGCATTGCTGAAACTAACCACGTGCTTCCCAGCAGATCATCTGACACTATTGCTGTTCTTTTGTATACAGTACATTTCACTCTACTTCAGTTCATGTAGGTCTTTCCAGGTTTTTCTGATAGAGTTCTGATCATCATTTTTTTTTGTTTCCTATAAAGTAACTAAAAGAAAGAATTATGTTTCAATCTGTATTCAAATATCATCAGTTCTCTCTCTGCAGATGGATTGCATTTTTCATAAGACCTTTAGAGTTGTCTTGGATCATTGATTGCATTGCTGAAAATTAACCGAGTCCTTCACAGCAGATCATCTCACAATAATACTGTTCTTTTGTATACAGTCGATTTCACTTTGCATCAGCTCATGCAGGTCCCTCCAGGTCTTTCTGATAGTATCCTGCTCATCATTTTTTTTTATAGTAAGCTACAATTATATAGTACTTTATCAACAGTAATAGACCATGCATCATTTATTTCATAGAAATCTTGCCCATCAGAAACTAGGCATATATGTGTGTGTGTGTGTGTATATATATATATATATATATATGTGTGTGTGTGTAAATATAAATATATACACACACAATTGCTTGCCGCCTCAGGGAGGGGGAAGGGGAGGGAGGAAAAGAGGTATAGAATTTGGAACTCAGAACTCTATTTATGGGGGCAGCTAGGTGGCATAGTGGATAAAACGTCGGCCCTGGATTCAGGAGTACCGGAGTTCAAATCTGACCTTAGACACTTAACGCTTACTAGCTGTGTGACCCTGGGCAAGTCACTTAACACTCATTGCCCCGCAAAAAAACAAAACAAAAAAATAAACAAAACAAAACCAAAAAAAAGAACTCTGTTTATCTGTCTATCTATTTATTTATTCTTCCCCCCCCAACAATGAAGGTTAAGTGACTGGCTCAGGGTCACACAGCTAGTAAGTGTCAAGTGTCTGAAGCTGGACTTGAACTCGTGTCCTCCTGAATCCAGGGCTGGAGCTCTATCCAATGTGCTACCTAGCTGCCCTGGATCTCAGAACTTTAAATAAAAATGTTTGGTATTTAAAAAAAAAAGAAAGGAAGGAAGGAAGGAAGGAAGAAGGCATAGACCAGCATTTCACACCATATACCAAGATAAGGTCAAAATGGGTACATGATCTAGACATAATGGGTGACACCATAAGCAAATTAGGAGAACAAGGAATAGTTTACTTGGAAGGTCTATAGAGAAGGGAAGAATTTATGACCAAAGAAGAGATAGAGAACATTATGAAATGGATCATTTTGATTACATTAAGAAGTTTTTACACAAACAAAACTAATGCAAACAAGATTAGAAGGAAAGCAGAACACTGGAATGCATTTTTTACTGTCAGTGTTTCTGATAAAGGCTTCATTTATCAAATATATAGAGAACTGAGTCAAATTTTTAAGAATACAAGTCATTTCCCAATTGAGAAATGGTCAAAGGATATGAACAGGCAGTTTTCTGATGAAGAAATCAAAGCTATCTATTGCCATATGTAAAAATGCCCTAAATCACTATTGATTAGAAAAATGCAAATTAAAACAACTCTGAGGTACCACCTCACACCTATCAGGTTGGCTAATATGACAAAAAAAGGAAAATAATAAATGTTGGAGAAGCTGTGGAAAAATTGGAACACTAATGTATTGGTGGAGCTGTGAACTGGTCCAACCAGGCTGGAGAAGAATTTGGAATTATGCCCAAAGGGCTATAAAGCTGTGCATACCCTTTGACCCAGCAATCCCACTATTAGGTCTTTTTCCCAAAGAGATCATAAAAAAGGGAAAAGGACCCACATGTACAAAAATATTTTAGCTGCTCTTTTTGTGGTGACAAGGAATTGGAAATGGAGGGGTTGCCCATCAATTGGGGATCGGCTGAACAAGTTGTGATATATGAATGTGATGGAATACTGTTGTGTTATAAGAAATGAAGAGCAGGCGGATTTCAGAGAAACCTGGAAGGACTTGAACTGATGCTGAGTGAAGTGAGCAGAACCAGGAGAACGTTGTGTACAGTAACAGCAACATTGTGCAGGGATCAACTCTGATGGACTTAACTCTTCTCAGCAGTTCAGTGATCCATGACAATTCCAAAGGACTCATGACGGAAAATGTTTTCCACATCCAAGAAAAGAACTATGGAATCAGAATGCAGATTGAAGCAGATTTTCACTTTGTTTTTGCTTTTGTGTCCTGAGGTGTGTGGTGGAAAGAAGGCTGGCCTTGGGATCTGGCTTCCCATGCTACTGTTGTCTAGCTACCTTCCTACCCTCCCTCAGGCTCAAGTAAAGCTGTCTTGGCCCATTGGTGAATTAGGGGGTGTCTACCCCAAGCAGGTGAAGGCTTCTTCTGGTGGAATGGGCGGATTAGAACAATTTGTTCCAGTGGCCACAGAGGCAGGGGAAGCAGGTGCTTTGGGGTGCTTGGAGCTTGGTCAGGCACCAAAGACACCAAGGTCATCCGCTGCATCTGGGGCTATTGCCGGTGGTCCTGACTTTTGTCACCGGACTGTGATGACTCAGGAAGAGAGTAGGGCTGATGCCTTTATGCAAATCTGCCTCATTTAAATCCGGTTCATGCACAAGTCAAGACTACCTGTGACATCACTGGCCCCCTTAAAAAACGAGGGACAAATAACAACATCAACTTGGGTATTATGTAATGGAGTTTAAAAATTCTACCATAGTTGGCTTTTTTCTTCCATCATTCTGCTCATTTAAATTCATTTCAGTTTTCCTTCTATATGAAGTGGATTTATTAGCCAGGTATTAATTAGTTTCTAGTTAGTCGATGAGCTCACAGATCTTTTTTTGTATCTGACTAGAGCTCCCTTTTCCCCCTCTTCTTTCTGCTTATCATCCTTAGGGTTATTTCAGTTTTCCTTCTTTTACAAAGCTAAATCTGTTTCTAGCTTTCCTTTCCTTGATGTTGTGGGATTACCTGGACCAAGCACCTCCCCAGAATTCTGTTTTTTCATTGTTAGAGGGAACTGTCCCACATGCCAGGGCTTACCCCCTCTGCCCAGAAATGTCCTAAATCTGAAGAGGAGAGAGCTCTCTTCATTTGCAAAATACAATTCACTCAGTCGTTCAGGAGCTCCCTAGTCCACTTATGGACTAGGCCTATCCCTTTTTCTTCTTCCCTCTCCCCCATCCCCACCCTCCTCCCCACTGGTGGTAGGGCTCTCAGTGTGAATGACCTGTATTTGGCTAGCTCCCCTGATCAGGAGAGTGCTTCTGGGGCAGACCCTCACTCCATCCCTGACCATCCTACTGGTGCACAAGGGTATCCTCATGGTCACCCAGAGAGCCAGAGAGAAGGGTGTGGACAGCTGAGTGAAGAATCATCTCCATGATAGGCAAGCTGGCCTTGGGTGGCCCATTCTGTTGAGTGGTAATCAGAGGGAAGCTGAGTATTGGTTTTGTCATTTGTTAGTTCAAGGAAGGATATGGGGTGAAATCCAGACAGTCTAACTCTGCCTGGACGTGGACTGCCAAAAAAGACGTCCAGTGGCCAGGCATGGCTAATGGGAGCTTTAGGCCTCTTCTGTCTTCTCACTCCTGGTCCCAGAGAAGTCATTCTTTCTTAAAAGGATTGCGTTTTATTTTACTTTCATTGGAAATAGAAAAGCGAATGATGATTCAGACATTGTGCCTTAGGTTTTTTCCATCCTATTAAAAAAATGGACATTTGGTATCCATGCAGAGCCCTGGCACCCTCCCCGTTTCTGAAAGCTGCTTATTGGCTCTGCTCCAAAACAGATGTAGTTTTTCTCAGCTGCCGTTCCAGAAATTTCACAATGCCTGGAATAAGGGGGGGTGGTACGTGGCTAATGGAGGTGGGTTTGATGGGCCAAGCTTTCCAGTTCCTGGGGCACCGAGCCTGTTTTCTTGGTGATGGTGTTTTTGACTAACATACATATAGCTATGGTAACTGATCTCGGTAGCTGGCTGCCAGTTGCTGCTTCTGACAGCTCCTGGGGAATGTCCCAAGTTCAAGTAACAGCAGACAAGTAATGTGTCTTTCTCTCTGAACAGAGCAAAAGGCCCATGAAGCCAACATTGCCCTTATAGGTTCTGCACGTCATCCTGTGCTTGCTGTACACTCTTCTCAAGGGAGTTAAGGCTCAGACAAAGACAGTTGTAGTAAAATTAGCACAGTAATCCTACTTACAAATTTCTTCTTGGAAAGTTGTCCCTCTGTGTGTGTGTGTGTGTGTGTGTGTGTGTGTGTGTGTGTGTGTGTGTGTGCATGTGCTTGGGCACATTGGGTAGGTTTTGGTTGAGCAAGACTGGGACATTTCTATCGATTTGTGAACATCTTAACACAGCAGCTGTGTGGGTCTTGTTTTAAATAGAAAGTGAAAAAAAATCACTCTGATTTGCCTCCCAAGGCAAGGCAATTTTATTAATAAGAATGCTGAAAATGTGTTTTTGAAATGAGGTGGGTGGGGTTTTTTTTTAGCTCATAATTATCCCTACTTGGGTAATAACCGTCTCTTGATAAGCATTTGGGGGGAGGAGCATGGAGGAGCCCGCTTTCCTCAGTATTCATTCTTAGAATTCCCATCAAGTCCATCTGAAAGGAATTCAGCTTTAAACTGGAGATTCCTAGCTTTGATACAGGGAAAATGGCCCCTACTGGAGTCAGCCATCCTCCTCACAGAGCAGGTATGGCTTGGAAAGGAAAGAGGAATGTGTTTCATCCCACTTCAGTTCTGCTGCTTGGCATCAGTGGGGATCGCAGGACATTTTCTGCCCAAGCTCAGGTCTCCTGGCCCTCGGGGGTCATGAAATAGAGTGTCTGTGGTCCCTGTGGACCAGCGAGACTCTGTGTCCCTGGGTATGAGTGGGAGCTGCAGGGAGATGGGAGGGAGTTTTCTCTGCAAGAGGGCAAAGCAACTTGTGCTTCTAGCTGACTCAGAACCCAGCGGTCTTTCAGAGTTGAGTGTTGCTTGTCATCATGTGGTGACTCTTCTGATGCCCAAGTTTGGGGACTCCTCGGGGTCTCTGAAGCCCGTAGACAGCTTGGTCGGACCAAGCTAGGTCCGAGGAACAGGCTTCTGCCCTGGTGGCAATGCCTTGTGCTCAGCATCAGTCCCTAGCGGTCTTCCAAACAGGTTGGGAGCAGAAATCGCTTCTGAAGCAGGGGTTGATTCATCTGCATTTACCTTTCCTTTCCCAGTGAAAGACCTTAACAAATAAATGAAGAACTGTATCAACTGAGTGACATTATGAATAAACAGATGAGTTCCTGGACTTTCCTCTTGACTTTTTTAGACAAAGACACTGATATCACCGTGCGGGGAAATGCAGATGATTTTGGCCTCCGAGACACATTGAGCATCGCTTCGACAGATTCCTTTGTGTCAGCGACAGAGGTAGGAAGTTGGTGTCCTTTCTCTTCCTCTGCATCCTCCTGTGGAACCTTTTGACTTTGTCAAGAAATCAGAGGAGAGGAAGCTCTCCCCTGAGCTTTCCTCAACTGGTCTGTGGGCTGCTGCTTTGGGCTCTGGCCTTCCCCGCCCCCCTCGATCTCACAGACCCACAAGAGCCCCCATGGGGT
Organism: Dromiciops gliroides; assembly: GCF_019393635.1. Classification (NCBI taxonomy): domain Eukaryota; kingdom Metazoa; phylum Chordata; class Mammalia; order Microbiotheria; family Microbiotheriidae; genus Dromiciops; species Dromiciops gliroides. Next base: position 660,636 of record NC_057864.1, on the reverse strand, counting down.
TAACTACTGAAAGGCCATGCTGCCTTCTGTTTATTTGCCCCCCTTGCCCCAGAGAGGAATGATTGGGTTCTTCACCAAGTCCTGGGACTTGGTTGTTTTATGGGAAAATATTCCTCCTACTGGTCAGGAAAAGGGGGGGGGGAAGGGAACAAGCATTTATTAAGCACCTGTTGTATGCCAGGCATTGTGCTAAGTGACAGGGCCAGAAAAGGCAGACCCTGCCCTCACCAAGTTCACACTCTGCTGGGGGAGGCGTACACAGCTGGGCACAAACAAGACAGAGTTGTGGGGACCAATTTTTAATAGGGGAGTGTTAGCTAAGTGGCTTGCCACAATATTGGAGAAAGGAAGGAGACCGGGAGCCTCCCTCAAAACAGAACAGGATTTATTTTAACAAGAATGAACTTAAAAAAAAAAACACAAACAGGATCAGTAGGATCAAGGGAAAGGAAATAAAATGGGGAAAGGGAAATTATACAACCTGAAAAATACCACCATCCAGGAATCAGCTGAGAATACACAGCAGAGCTCCTGTCGCCTTCCAGCTTCCAGCTAGAATGCTGGACCAAAAAATACTCCCTTCTCCCAGCACCCCCACACAGTCCCCAGCCTATTGACTGTCTGCTCTGACAGTCATATGATTGCTCTCACTAGGCTTCCAGTCATAATTTTGCCAGGCCTGTGTGGGCATCAGCGAGTGGTGATGACTTGAGGTGCCAGCGCCATGGCAATAGCTACACCAGTGGGTGGAGCACCGTGTGGTTTGTGGAGCCCCAGGCCAGTGCGGCACCAAGGCATAAAAAGCTCAAATAACAATTAATTCTTTACAGAGTGAAGGGTTGGCAAAGGCTTCCTGGAAAGGGTGGAATTTTAGGCGGCACTTAGGGCAAGCCAGGAGGTGGCGATGAGGAGCCAGGGAAGATGTCTGGGAGTGGGGAGATGGAGGTGCTTGTGGGTAGAGCCACCACAGAGGGAGGAGGCGGCAGGTCCAGAAGGGCTTTGAATGCCAAACTGAGCATTTGGATTGGCTCCAGAAGGCCATCGGAGCCTTTGGAGTTTATTGGGCATGAAAGTGACGTGGTCAGACCTGTGGTGGCTGGATGGAGAATGGACTGGAGTGGGAGAGACTGAGGCAGCGGTCCAGGTGGGGTGATAGTGTCAGAGGAGAGGAGGGGGCAGAGGCGGCAGGTTTGCACATATGGGGGTGAGTGACAGTGAGGATTCCAGGCTGGTTCCTCAGTGGGGAGCCTGGGCCAGCTCAGCACCAGGGGTGGTGCCCTCCACAGTAACAGGGAAGTCAGGAAGAAGAGGGAATTTAGGGAGAAAGGTAATGAAATCAGTGTCGAGTTTAAGATGTCTGTGGGGCATCCAGTTCAAGATGCCCAGTACACATTTGGAAATGTGAGACTAAAGGGTAAGGTCTAGGTAAGTAGGTGTGAGAATCCTCAGTGTAGAGATGATCCATGGGAGCTGGTGAGGTCACCAAGTGAAGCAGTCTAGAGGGAGCAGAGAAGAGGGCCCAGGACAGACTGTGGTGGACATCCAGGGTCAGAGGGCATGGTCTGGAGGAGGATCCAGCCAAGAGGACAGAGAGGAAGGAGGAGAAGGGGGGTGGGAGGGTGTGCGTCCTGAAAACCTGGGGAGAAGAGGGTATGAGAGAGGAGGGACTGGCCCGCAGTGTCCAAGGCTGCAGAGAGGCCAAGGAGAAGGAGCATGGAGAAAAGGCTGCCGGATTTGGCCACTGAGACATTGTTAGCAACTTTGGAGAGAGCGGTTTTGGTGGAGTGATGAGGTTAGCGTGCACAGCGCCAAGAAGAAAGTGAGAGGAGAGGACGTGGAGGCGCCTTCTCATCTTGTTTAGCCACAGAAGGGAGGAGCCGTGGAATGGATGGATCAAGTGAGGGGCTTGGGAGATGGAGTGAAATGTGAGTGGGGTGATTGAGGGTCTCCTTGGGCATGTGGAGGGGTTTGCCTTGGCAAGAAGGCTCACCTCTTTTCTTCCCTAACCCATTTAGCTGTATTCAAACGTCATTGCCTTTTACGTTTTGTATCAATAATAGTGGTAACCGTTGGGCACTTAGTAACAGCAGGATTTGTTGTAAATGGTGAACCCTTGGCTTGGACACCTTTGGGACTCACAACGGAAAGATTTCTGATGACAGTTGGAAGTCTTTTATGACGACCCCTTCCTGGTGAGGGTGGGGAGAGCTGTCCTGCTTCCTTCATCTAGCTCCATCCCCTGCTCTGCCGCCTTGCTCAGTCTGACAGTCACAGCTCAAGTCAAATGCACTGATCGCTCAACTGGCCTGACCCCAAACCGGCACCTATTACTTTCCCATGTAAGTCTCACATGACTCTCAGCTAGTTTTCTTTTTTTTTTTTCTCAGCTAGTTTTCAAACAGTAAAACTTAATGTGTTTCCAGTTTTTATCTGATGAGGCAAGTGTTAAAATTGTCTGGGCTCCATTTTTAAACAAATCTCATGGTTAGCTTCATTTTGCCAGTTTAAAATATAGTTTTGACCTGAGTGGGGGGCAGGGCCAAGATGGCGGAGAGGAATCAGCAAGCTGCCTGAGATCTTCTTCTGTTCCCTCAAAAAGAACATTAAATCAAGCCTCTGGACAGATTCTGAAACTACAGAATCTGTAAAGAGACAGAGAGGCACATTCTTCCAATCAGAGATAATTTAGAAGACTTCAGGAAAGGTCGGTCTGACTCTGGCAAAAGGGAGGCGCAGCGCAGGGCAGCAGCCCAGCACCGAGGGGGTCAGGACAAGTCAGGAGGAAGCTGCGGGACACAGCCAAACAACTGAGGCCCTTGGAAGCTGGCTCAAAAATCTGGTGGCCCAGCAGGACAGTGGAAAAACCTACCTGCACCAGCCGAGAGGGCAAGTTGCCAGCTGGAGGGCCACGAACAGGATTGACGAGACTAGGCCCACTGATCCTAGTGTGCTCAGACAGGAAGTGGGGGGGGGGGAACTGCATACACTTAAAGTCCTCAGTGTAAAAAGCTGGTGAAACAGCACCTATACCCCTGCACAAGAAGCCCAAAACAGGGACCCTGGTGCCCCCAGAGCAGACCTCAACTTAAAAAATAAATAAATAAACTGCAATAATGAGTAAGAAGCAAAAAAGAGCCCTCTCCATTGAGAGCTTCTGTAACAATAGGGAAGAAGCCAACGCAAACTCAGATGAGGACAATACCCTCAAATTGCCTACATGTGAAGCCTCCCAAGGGAAGGTGAATTGGTCTCAAGAACAAAAAGCCTTCCTGGAAGGGCTCAAAAAGGATTTTAAAAATCAATTGAGGGGCAGCTAGGTGGCACAGTGGATAGAGTACCAGCCCTGGAGTCAGGAGTACCTGAGTTCAAATCCGGCCTCAGACACTTAATACTTACTAGCTGTGTGACCCTGGGCAAGTCACTTAACCCCAATTGCCTCACTAAAAAAAAAAAAATCCTTAAAAAATTCATCTGGCCACATGGAAAAAAAGGTGCATAATTTCACTGAAGAAAACAATGCCTTAAAAAATTCATCTGATCAAATGGAAAAAAGGTGCATAATCTCACTGAAGAAAACAATGCCTTAAAAATTAAAATTGGACAGTTGGAGGACAAGGAATCCATGAGACACCGGGAATCAGTCAAGCAGAATCAAAAGAATGAAAAAATAGAAGAAAATGTGAAATACCTCATTGGAAAGACAACTGATCTGGAAAACAGATCCAGGAGAGACAATTTGAGAATCATTGGACTACCTGAAAGCCATGATCAGAACAAGAATCTAGACACCATATTCCAGGAAATTATTAAGGAGAACTGCCCTGATATTATAGAATCGGAGGATAAAATCATCATTGAAAGAATCCACCAATCACCTCCTGAAAGAGACCCCAGAAGGAAAACTCCAAGGAATATTGTAGCCAAATTCCAGAATTATCAGGTGAAGGAGAAAATACTCCAAGCAGCCAGAAAGAAGCAATTTAAATACCATGGAGCCACAGTCAGGATTGCTCAGGACCTGGCAGCTTCAAAATTAAAGGACCACAAGGCTTGGAAGATGAAATTCCGGAAGGCAAAGGAGATTGGATTGCAGCCAAGAATCTATCACCCAGCAAAACTGAGCATTCTCTTTCAGGGGAAAAGATGGACATTCAATGATATTGGGGACTTTCAATGTTTCCTGATGAAAAGACCAGAACTGAATAGAAAATTCGATCTTAATATACAAGACTCAAGAGAAGTTTAAAAAGGTAAACAGAGGGGGGAAAAAGTTACTCAATTAGGTTAGACTGTTTATATCCCTACACGGGAAGATAATACTCATAACTCTTAAGAACTGTAAATGTATTTGGGCAGAGAGAAGGACTTTACACAGAGGATATAAATATAAATCGTCTTTGATGTGATGATACAAAGAAAATTAAGGGGTTAAAACGGGAGTCTATGGGGAGGAGAGGAAAGGGGAGGTGGAATGTGGTGAATTATATCATATGAAGAGGTGAAAAAAAACCTATTACAATAGAGGGAAAGAAAGGAGGGGTGAACATTGTTTCAACCCCACTCTCATTAGATTTGATTCAAAGAGGGAATAACATATACGTTCATTGGGATGAAGAAACTTAGCTCATTCTTTAGGGAAGCAAAAGGGGAAGGGAAAGGGGGGACTGATAGAAGGGAGGACAAAAGCAAGGGAGAAAAGGGTAAAGAAAAGAGAGGGGGGATGATAAAAAGGGAGGGCAGATTGGGGGAGGCAGGGTTAAGAAGTAAAACATCAGTGAGGAGGAATAGGGTGAAAGAAGGGGGAAAAAGTACAAAAGGGGTATATAGAATGGAGGGGAATAGACAGTTAGTAATAATAACTGTGAATGTGAATGGGATGAACTCTGCTATAAAAGGGAAGCCAATTGAAGAGTGGATTAAAAACCAGAATCCTACAATATGCTGTTTACAAGAAACACATTTGAAGCAGAGAGATACACACAGAGTAAAGGTAAAAGGCTGGAGCAGAATACATTATGCTTCAACTAAAGTAAAAAAAGCAGGGGTAGCAATCCTTATCTCAGACAAAGCACAGGCAAAAATAGATCTCATTAAAAGAGATAAAGAAGGAAACTACACTTTGCTAAAAGGTACTATAGATAATGAAGTAATATCAATATTCTTTTTCTTTTCTTTTCTTTTTTTTAGTGAGGCAATTGGGGTTAAGTGACTTGCCTAGGGTCACACAGCTAGTAAGTGTTAAGTGTCTGAGGCCGGATTTGAACTCAGGTACTCCTGACTCCAGGGCCGGTGCTTTATCCAGTAATATCAATATTAAATATGTATGCGCCAAGTGGTATAGCATCCAAATTCTTAGAGAAGTTAAATGAGTTACAAGAGGAAATAGACAGTAATACTATACTAGTGGGGGATCTGAATTTCCCCCTCTCAGAATTAGATAAATCTAGCTGAAAAATAAATAAGAAAGAAGTGAAGGAGGTGAATAGAATACTAGAAAAGTTAGATATGATAGATGTCTGGAGAAAATTGAATGGGGATAGAAAGGAATATACCTTTTTCTCAGCAGTACATGGCACATTTTCTTTTTTTTTTAATTTTTTTTTTTTTTTTTAGTGAGGCAATTGGGGTTAAGTGACTTGCCCAGGGTCACACAGCTAGTAAGTATTAAGTGTCTGAGGCCGGATTTGAACTCAGGTACTCCTGACTCCAGGGCCGGTGCTCTATCCACTGCGCCACCTAGCTGCCCCACATGGCACATTTTCAAAAATTGACCATGTATTAAGGCACAAAAACATAGTCAAATGTAGAAAGGCAGAAATAGTAAATGCATCCTTCTCAGATCATGATGCAATAAAAATTACATGTAAGAAAGAGCCATGGAAAAGTAGAATGAAAATCAATTGGAAACTAGATAATTTCATTCTAAAGAATGAATGGGCCAAACAAGAAATCATAGAAACAATCAATAACTATATCCAACACAATGACAATAATAAGACAACATACCAAAATCTATGGGATGGGGGGCGGCTAGGTGGCACAGTGGATAAAGCACCGGCCCTGGATTCAGGAGTTCCTGAGTTCAAATCCGGCCTCAGACACTTGACACTTACTAGCTGTGTGACCTTGGGCAAGTCACTTAACCCCCATTGCCCCGCAAAAAACAAACAAACAAACAAACAAACAAACAAAAAAAATCTATGGGATGCAGCCAAAGCAGTGCTTAGGGGAAAATTTATAGGTCTAAACGCTTACATGAATGAGAAAGAGGAGATCAATGAATTGGGCATGCAACTTAAAAAGCTAGAAAAAGAACAAATTAGAAATCCCCAATTAGATACTAAACTAGAGATCCTGAAAATTAAAGGAGAAATTAATAAGATTGAAAGCAAAAAAACTATAGAATTAATCAATAAAACTAAGAGCTGGTTTTATGAAAAAACCAATAAAATAGATAAAATATTGGTTAATTTGATTAAAAAAAAGAAAGAAGAAAACCAAATTACCAGTATCAAAAATTAAAAGGGTGATGTTACCAGCAATGAAGTGGAAATTAAATCAATAATTAGGAATTATTTTGCCCAACTATGGCAATAAATTTGACAATCTAAATGCAATGGATGAATATTTACAAAAATACAAACTGCCCAGGTTAACTGAAGAGGAAATAAAATCCTTAAATAAACCCATATTAGAAAAAGAAATTGAACAAACCATTAATGAACTCCCTAAGAAAAAAATCCCCAGGGCCAGATGGGTTTACAGGTGAATTTTACCAAACATTTAAAGAACAATTCACTCCAATATTATACAAATTATTTGGGAAAATAGGCGAAAAAGGAGTTCTACCAAATTCGTTTTATGACACAAATATGGTGGTGATACCAAAACAAGGCAGAGCCAAAACAGAGAAAGAAAATTCTAGACCAATTTCCCTAATGAATATTGATGCTAAAATCTTAAATAAGATATTAGCAAGGAGATTACAGCAAGTGATCACCAGGATTATACACTATGACCAGGTGGGATTTATACCAGGAATGCAGGGCTGGTTCAACATTAGAAAAACTATTAACATAATCAACCACATCAATAAGAAAACCAACCAAAATCATATGATTATCTCAATAGATGCAGAGAAAGCTTTTGACAAAGTACAGCACCCATTCCTAATAAAAACACTAGAGAGCTTAGGAATAGGTGGAGCTTTCCTTAGAATAATAAACAGTATCTACCTAAAACCACCAGCAAGCATTATATGTAATAGAGATAAGTTAGAGGCCTTCCCAATAAGATCAGGGGTGAAACAGGGATGTCCATTATCACCCCTATTATTTAATATTGTCCTAGAAATGTTAGCTTTAGCAATCAGAGAAGAGAAAGGAATTAAAGGAATTAGAATAGGCAAGGAGGAAACAAAACTATCACTCTTTGCAGATGATATGATGGTATACTTAAGGAATCCTCGAGAATCAAGTCAAAAATTACTTGAAACAATTAACAACTTTAGTAAAGTAGCAGGATATACAATAAATCCACATAAATCACCAGCATTTCTATACATGACCAACAAAGTCCAGCAGCAAGAGATAGAAAGAGAAATTCCATTTAAAGTAACGGTAGATAATATAAAATACTTGGGAGTCTACTTGCCAAGACAAACCCAGGAACTCTATGAACACAACTACCAAACACTCTCCACACAAATCAAATCAGATCTAAATAATTGGAAAGATATCAATTGCTCATGGATAGGCAGAGCTAATACAGTAAAAATGACAATACTACCTAAATTAATTTACTTATTCAGTGCCATACCAATCAGACTACCTAAAAATTATTTTATAGAGCTAGAAAAAATAATAACAAAATTCATCTGGAAAAACAGAAAATCAAGAATATCCAGGGAAATGATGAAAAAAAATTCACAGGAAGGTGGGTTAGCGGTACCAAACCTGGAGCTTTACTATAAAGCAGCAGTCATCAAAACTATCTAGTACTGGGTAAGAAACAGTGGAGGATCAATGGAATAGGCTAGGCACAGGAAACGCAGTAGTAAATGACACTAGTAATGTAGTGTTTGATAAACCCAAAGACTCCAGCTTCTGGGATAGGAACTCAGTATTTGACAAAAACTGCTGGGAGAACTGGAAGATAGTATGGCAGAACTTAGGCATAGATCAACATTTTACACCTTGTACTAAAATAAGGTCAAAATGGATACATGATTTAGACATAAGAGGTGATACCATAGGTAAATTAGGAGAGAAAGGAATAGTCTACCTTTCAGATCTTTGGAAAGGAAAACAGTTTATGACCAAACAAGAGATAGAGAATATTATAAAATGCAAAATGGATGATTTTGATTATATTAAATTAAAAAATTTTTGTACAAACAGAAGCAATGCATCCAAAATCAGAAGGGAGGCAGAAAGCTGGGAAATGATTTTTTTTATGGCCAGTAGTTCTGATAAAGGCCTCATTTCTAAAATATATAGGGAACTAAATCAAATTATAAGAATCCAAGTCATTCCCCAATTGAGAAATGGTCAAAGGATATGAACAGGCAGTTTTCTGATGAAGAAACCAAAGCTATCTATTCCCATATGAAAAAATGCTCTAAATCTCTAATGATTAGAGAGATGCAAATTAAAACAACTCTGAGGTACCACCTGACACCTATCAGATTGGCTAAAATGACAAAAAAAGAAAATAATAAATGTTGGAGAAGCTGTGGGAAAATTGGAACACTAATGCATTGTTGGTGGAGCTGTGAACTGATCCAACCATTCTGGAGAGCAATTTGGAATTATGCCCAAAGGGCGATAAAGCTGTGCATACCCTTTGACCCAGCAATACCACTTTTGGGTCTTTTCCCCAAAGAGATCATGGAAAGGGGAGAGGGACCCACATGTACAAAAATATTTATAGCTGCTCTTTATGTAGTGGCAAAGAATTGGAAGTTGAGGGGATGCCCATCAATTGGGGAATGGCTGGACAAGTTGTGGTATATGAATACAATGGAATACTATTGTTTTGTAAGAAACGATGAGCAGGTGGAGTTCAGAGAAACCTGGAGGGTCTTGCATGGGCTGATGATGAGTGAGATGAGCAGAACCAGGAGAGAACATTGTGCACAGTATCATCAACATTGAGTGTTGATCTACTGTGATGAACTAGATTCTTCTCACCAATGCAATGGTACAGAAGAGTTCCAGGGAACTCATGATGGAAGAGGATCTCCAAATCCAGGAAAAAAAAAAGAACTGTGGAATATGGATGCTGAGTGGACCATACTATTTCTTTTGGTTTTGGTGCTGTTGTTTTTCTATTTTGAGGTTTTTTTGTCATTGCTCTGATTTTTCTCTTATAACATGACTAATGCATAAATATGTTTAATGTTATGTATATATCTATCTCTATATATGTGTGTCTATATGTATATATATGTGTGTGTGTGTATATATATATATATATATAAAACCTATATCAGATTACCTGCTGTCTAGGGGAGGGGAGAGGGAGGGAGAAAAATCTGAAATTGGAAAGCTTGTATAAACAAAAGTTGAGAACTATCTTTACATGTAATGGGAAAAAAATAAAATACTTTATTAAAAATATATATATATAGTTTTAACTTTGGAATTTGCATACTTCCACCATTTAAACGTTTCTACCTTAGACACAGACATGTAGGCTAGAGTTTTCCCAAGCATTCAAGTGATCTGGTCACACTCACATCCCAGAATAACATGCACATGAGCATCAAAGTGCTGCTTAGAAAGAATCACCTGAGAGATATAACCAAAGCACACTTAATCTTTTCCTTAAATGAAGTGGTGTGGCACTTTTTAAAGGTAAAGATATAACTGAGGGCACCAAAACAGCAGTTAGTCAGAATGTTAAGTGAAAATGCTTTTGCTGGGGCAGCTAGGTGGTGCAGTGGATAGAGCACCGGCCCTGGATTCAGGAGAACCTGAGTTCAAATCCGGCCTCAGACACTTGACACTTATTAGCTGTGTGACCCTGGGCAAGTCACTTAACCCCAATTGTCTCACCCCCCAAAAAATGCTTTTGGTAACTAAAACGAAATTAAATGAAAAGCAAGTAAAAGCTAATAGCAGCCTTTATTTGGTATTACCACAGAAACATTCCAAACAGAATTCTTTTTTTGGGGGGCCAAGAAACCAGATTAAAGAGCCTTTCCATTTGCCCCCATTATCATCCCTATGAGGGGTGGGGTGGGGTGGGAGTGGTTAGGGGAGTGGTACTAAACTCTGTTCTCTTGAGTCGGCTCTCAATCAGATTCGCTGAGCTAGGCATCCTGGCCTAAACTAGAGAAGTAACCCTCCCACTCTTGCACGCTGTGGAAATCCTACTTCATCACAGCCCGGAAAGTCACAGGGAGTGATTGGTTCTTCTTACGGTGTTTTTAAAAGAGACAGCACCCTCCAGCCTGCTTCCAGAGAGGTCGGAGCAGAATACTTGTGTGTCTGCTTGTACACACTCAGGTCACAGCAGCCAGTGCCAAGTTGTCTCCATCCCACTCGATCCAGCGTATAGACAAGGCTCTATTCCACACTTCGCTTCCTCTGGCTTCCTCAGCAGGCCCACGTGGCCACACGTCAGGGCTTCCATTGGCTGCATCCGAAGTCCTCCGTCGCCCAGCAGTGCTGAGTCGTGTGCACATTCACCCTCCTCAGCCCGCATCCACGGACTTCACAACCCGTGGGGATTTGGCGACTTTGCCCACAGTCAGGCTGCCGGGGCCAGTGTTCACTGTGCTGTTTAAAATGTGTGGTCACCTTAAATGAGAAGCTTTAGCACCAGTCTTTGGGCATTAATCATTTATTAAAGCATACCAGGTATTAGTAAAAAGAGAACACGTGGAGTTAGGAGATCTGTCTACTCTGCCTGCCCCTGCAGCCACAAGCCGGTTCCCGAAGGAAAAGGCTGATTCTCTCTGAGTTCCAGTGGAAGTTTCCTGCGGTCTCCACACACAGCTTCAAGCTAATTGGCTGGTCCATTGATTGACATGACTTACAGGTGGTCTATGAATAGATGTGACTTCCAGATGCTAGTCACATGCTTTCTTTTCAGGGGGGCTTCGCCCTGGTTCTCACAATGTCTTTCTCAGCAGGGGGTGGCACCCTGATTCTCACACCACACAGGTGTGCAGCCTTGAGATTGACACCCTGGTTCTTCTGGCAGCTGGGGTTACAGGTGTGGCTGCGTGCTGCGTCCAGGTTGCCTTTCTGGATGCCTTCTTGCTGCTTCTGCTGAGTTCCTCGATGGCAGACTTGAGGTGGAAACGGTCTTTCTCCACGCCTGGCGTGGTTCCTGAGGCTCATGGGAAGCTGCATCCGCCCCGGGGCGGGGGGGGGGGAGGGTGAGCCAGACATCCTGGGCTCTTGTTATGGTGAAATAAATAAAGAAACCTAGTCATTCCATCCAGGTGACAATTTATTTGGCAATGCAGAACCAAGCAGGTCAAAGGCTCTCGGCCGCCAAGGACCCAGAAGCTGGGGTTCTCCGTGAATAGAGGATTTGGAGGGTGTAGAAAAAGGGAACCTAGGGTTATGGGGATGGAGACATCTGGTTTTGCATTGGTGGAGGGGCTTGGGAGACATGGGGGTAAGAGATAGAGATGTTCTTGGGACATTATGTGAGTCACTGTGGGGAGGGGGCATCCTCTTGGGAAGCCTCCTAAATCAGGTGACTGGTGTGGAGTTGGAGCTTCACTTCAGAAAATGGTGGGTAAAAGCAAAATGAAACCATGACAGCTGATTTTTCATGTAACGCTCCTTGCCCAAGGAGGCTTCTCTCTGGGACAGACAAAGGCTCTGGTGCCTGGCGGGGAGGTGCCCCCTCTCTGTCCTGAGCCTGGCCCACCAGGGCCAAAGGAGATCGGTCAGTATTTATTAAATGCCTCCTGTGTGCCCGGCACTGTGCAGAAGGCACAAGGATGAGGTGAGAAGAGGGAGCTCGCAGCCAATGCAGGGCCCAGAATGCCCTGGGCCGAATGCCGGCATATTTACATTGCTTCTAAAGACTCACAAAGCATCTCCCCTCCACGCCCAGTGACCCTGTGCAGTGGGGGTGCATAGAGAGTCTGGCCCAGAGGCCAAGGACTCAGCTTAGCTCAGGGCTTGGCCCAGTGGTGCCCCGCCTCCTGGGGGGCTGCTTTGGCCTAGGAGACCTCCAGAGTGAAGTGAGCAGAACCAGGAGGACACTGTGCACAGTGACAGCCATATTGTGTGTTGGCTTAACTCTTCTCAGCAATACAAGGATCCCAGACAATCCCAAAGGACTAAGGATGAAGCCCACTTTCCACCTCCAAGGAACGTGATAGAACACAGACTGAAGCACACTGTTTTCACTTTCTTTTTTTTTCTTTTCTTTGAGTTTTCTTGTATAAAATAACTAATATGGTCATGTTTGACATAACTGCACATATGTATAGCCTACATCTGCTTGCTTATCACTTTAGAGGGGGAAGGGAAGAAGGGATGGAATTTGGAACTGGAAACTTTCAAGAAAAATGTTTTTTAAAAGAGTGGAGATGCCATTAGACTTGTATGTCAGCTCAGGAGAGCTTGGACAGATGCCTTCTGAGTAGACTCTCTGTGAGGTGATGGAGGCTACTTTTCAAACCACAGCCCTGATAGTAGCAAGTCCATTTACCTCTTCCAGGCCTCCGTTTTCTCATTGGTAAGGTGAGGTAAAACTCCCTTCCAGCTTTCATCTCTGGGTTTGTATCACAGAAGGGCACTATCCATCCCCACGAAGCCACAAGGCCTTCAGGTACTCCCTGTGCAAAACTCAGTTTGCTTTTGACTTTGTCCTTTTACCAAACACATTTTTGTGATGGTTAAGCTGATTAGACTTCCTTTATTCAATTGGAATAATCTGTTATGCTCTTTGACAGCTGAAATAAGAAGGCTGGTGTTCCCAGTCACAGAGGTGAGAAGGGAGAGAGAGAGAGAGAGAGACCCTGTAATAGAAAGAAGGAAAGAAAGGGGTTATAGCAGAGCTTACTGACAGCAAATGCTGCACTCCTACCCCTTTGGGTGGGGGAGGTGCCTCACCACATCTTCTCTTGGTCACGACCATATCACCTCATTGAGGGTTGAGGGTTGGGGCTGCTCTTGGTGGGGGAGTCCTTGCTCCTGTGCTGTGCCCCTGGCTCTCTTGACTTTTCATCAGGTCACAGAAACGTTCTTGATGGAGGGGTTCTCCGTCCAGTCTGAGGGCCCTGACTCATCACCGTCCCCAGTTGTTTTCATCTGCATTTCTCGGGTATTTAGTGACCTGGTGCACTCTTCTGAGGGGCATTTAATGGTTTGTGTTTCTTTTGATGACTCCTGTTCAGCTTTTGGGGAATGTGCAGCATCGATTTCATTCCTTCCACTGCCTCTCCCCTGAGACTTTTCTCCGTAGCTTCTGGATGAAGCCAGCTCGGCCTCTGGGGAAGCTTGGCTCCTTCAGAGCTCCATTTACAATACTGAGTGCTTTCTTGTGCTCTGTAACTAACCCAAGCCATCTCCTTAGCTCACAGAACACCGAGAGGGGCGGCCCCCATACAGCTTGGACTTTCTCTGCCACTGTCCTTTGTACGAAGAAGCCATGCACTTGGTTGAAGAGGGGAAAATTTACTCCAGGGTGCTTAGGTACTGTTTCCATTTTACTTTACATCTATCTGTGGGAGATATTGTGGAGCTGTGGCTGTTTTGGGCATCTTTGCTAAAAATGTTTATGAGAATAAGGAGAAATAGAGGGTTTGCCCAACAGAATTGTTTTCATTCAAGACATCTCGTGGCAACCATGTCGGTAATGAGCAGACCTGTGGTTGTCATCAGCAGCTGAGCTCCAGATTCATCTTAGGTTTCATCCTGAAAGTTGCTTCATTCTGGCCTTGTTTTCTGTAGAACCGAGATGTTGGAGTGTCTTGGAGATAGTGACTTTCTGGCCAAGCTTCACTGTATCCGACAGGCTTTCCAGGTAAATGACTTTCCCAGCTCTGTCCTGTCTCTGCTCTTAGTACCGTTTGTCTCGGTCACCCTTGGACAGAGTCAGGAAGTATCCCAGCTGCCCAGGGACCCCCTCAGGTGGTTGCCCCAACCGGTCCTGCCTTGGTCACCAGGCCATGCTGGCCCTTCACCCACATCTCTGGGACTGCTGAGCACCTTGTGGTCCGGCAGTGCTGCTGCTGCCACCTGCCCCGCCCCCCTGGGAATGGCCAGGGGAGGACCCCTGCACGACCCTCACCAGGCTCTCTTGGGAGGCAGGGCTAGACACCAGGTGGGACTCCTGGTGTCCTGCTTCCTGTCCTGGTGAAGAGTGCTCCAGCTGTGCCGATTGCTCCCTCAGTTACCCTCCCTTTGACTTCCCTTTCCTTCTCTATCACTTTTCTATCAGTCAGTCATTTCAGGTCTCGGTGGGGGGGTGGGGGGCGGGACTCTTGCAGGTCATTCTTTCAGAAACTGCCAACAGGACATTTCTTGCTGAGAGTGGAAGAAAAATTTTATCGGCTTTAATTGTGAAGGCAAGAAAGGTAAACTCGATTTTGTTAACAAAGTTGTTATTTAGTCAGAAATGAAAACACATTACAACTCAGGAAGGAAGGATTGTTCTTGGGGGTTCTCATGTTTTTGTGCCCTCGTGTTTGCGTGCTTGTGTGACACTCTCCTAGGCACTGAGGGTCCAGAGACCAAATGAAACAGGCCCTGCCCGCAAGGAGTAAGAGTTCTCCTGTACGAGTAAATGCATAGCCATGTCACAGTGTGAGGCCTGCTGCTTGTGTCCCTCTTTCCTGAGGGCCCTTGGAAGGGCCCAGCCCTGCCGCTACCAAGACCTCACCAGAGCATGTTTGCTGCAGAGTCTTGCCTGGTCCTCCCTGTTTGGCCAAGCCTCTGGAAGAGGAGGGAGGCTTGGCACTAGGATCTCAGAAATGGTGGAATTCGAGTGTACTCTCCTTCCTCTCCCTCATGTTGGGCCTTGGGGTGGGGTTTAGAGAACCACCTTCTCAGATGGTGGGGTAGCCTAGCTCTAGGGGTGGGCCAAGATGATCCTTAAGTGTTGGTTACCGTTCCCAGGGTGGTCTCGTGTGGCCTCTCCTCACCCCACTGGCCCGAACTGGGGCTCAGAACTAGCAAGCTTCTAACCCAGTTTTCCTCTCTGCCTCTGAGCCCATTGGCTCCATAAGCTCAGGGGAGCAGTTTCTGTTCATTTTCTTTGGCCTGCTTTGCCTTAAACCGAAGGCTGGGCTTTTGGGCAGAGCCTGGCCACATGGTTCAGTCTGCTCATCCACTAGCCAGGACGCCTAGAACCCTAGCAGTCCCTCTCGGGAAGGCAGCTTTACCCTCTGCAGGCATGAAGCTTGTTTCAAGAAGCATGCTTAGAATTAAAACATGTCATGTTCTTCTTGTTTACTGATGATGTCCTACAGAATCCAAAGAAATTTGAAGATGTTTTTGATGAAATGATCTGTTTTTTAGAGCAAACAGACCACTGGGAGAACACTGAAGTGGAACTGGCCGCGAGGGGGGTGAGTCTCTGTCTCTGTCCGTTCACTTGCCCCTCCAGCCTCCTCTGGAGGCCAAGCAGCCGAGGGCCTCTGAGTGGGAGTAGTTCTTCCTCCTCCTTGTTTACTTGGATACCTGATGACTCAGTCAGTTGATTTCTTTTCATGAGTACAGTCTGGGTTTAGTCTTCCTTCCAATTCAGGTGCTAATAAATAATTGTGCATGTGCATTTTTTCTCATTTCATGCAGGTGAAAAATCTAAATTTTTATGACATTGTCTTGGATTTTATATTAATGGACTCCTTTGAAGATTTGGAAAACCCCCCCACATCAATACAGAATGTGGTCAATAATCGCTGGCTAAACGCCTCCTTTAAAGAAACTGTAAGTGAGGATTTACTTGTTTGTGATGTACTTGGGGATCATGGAAATGGTAAAATCTTAGTCTCTCATACCATCCCCCCCACAAGCTTTTTTTAAAAAATCAGATTTTTTTCATTTAACAAACATTTTTTTCTCTCCCTTAAACTAGCGAGGGACAGTTTTAGAGAGACCTGGGAAGACATGTACGAATGAAGCAGTGAAATGAGCAGAACCTGCTAAGCCTTTTTTTTTGGGGGGGTGGGGCAATGAGGGTTAAGTGACTTGCCCAAGGTCACACAGCTAGTAAGTGTCAAGTGTCTGAGGCTGGATTTGATCTCAGGTCCTCCTGAATCCAGGGCCAGTGCTTTATCCACTGCGCCACCTAGCTGCCTCTGCTAAGCCTTTTTTTTTTTTTTTTTTTGGTGAGGCAATTGGGGTTAAGTGACTTACCTAGGGTCACGCAGCTAGTAAGTGTAAAGTGTCTGAGGCCAGATTTGAACTCAGGTCCTCCTGACTCCAGGACAGCTGCTCTATCCACTGCACCACCTAGCTGCCTCTGCTAAGCCTTTTTAACTTGAAGATAAAAGTCCATTGTATGATTAGGGTGATGTAGAAAGGACGACCATGCCTAGAATGTGGATAAGGACTAGGCACCTAGGGGGTAGTGACCACAAGCAGTGGGGACCAAAAGTAACTCATGGCCCAACCATTGAAGCATTGAAGAGGAAGCCATGTGTTTGCAGGCACAGATAGACCAGTGTGCTCCAGTTGTGTACAGACACATAAAGTGACCTAAGCTCTATTGATTCTGCGTTCCCTTCGATGACGACGGCCCTCAGGGACAGGCCTGGTTTTCATCATGAAAGCCACGCCTTCTCCTCCTGGCAGAACCTGCCCTCATTGGTGTTTCAAGGACCCTGGGTCCTTCCCGTGACCCATACCGGGCACGGGGGAGGAGCTTGGTGTGGAGTCCTGGATTCTTGTCTGTCTCTTCCTAATGTATCGAATTCTAAAAAATGCAGATTTTTGATTTTCCCTGATTAATGTGATTTTGTCTCACAGGAGTTTCTTCTTATCCATTTCTCTAGTTGACAGGGGATGTAGAAAGAGGAGTCTGGGCTTGTGGGATTCCATTGTGTTTTCTGTCATGATGTTATATGTGTTAGGTCCTTATTTAGATAAAACCACTTTTGAAGGCCCCAAACGATTTCAAAAATGCCATTTCTCAAGGAAAAACCCCAGATCATATTGTATCCGTGGTATTTTAGTTGTGTCTTTTTAGCTTCTGTTTGTTGCGTTTGACACAGGCTAGCTCTTAGTGTGAGAGGGCTTACCGTTGTAACTCCAGAGGGCCTAGACAATAGGCACCGCCCAGTTTTGCTTGGTTGACTCTTATGTTAAATATTTTTAAAAATCCATTTTTCTGAATAAGATGAGGGAGTGTGAGTCACTTTGTGCTTGTCTTTAACAGTCAGCATGTTAGCACTTGGAAAGGCGTGAGCTTTCGTCCTCAGCCTGTACCTAAGTGTCTTTTGCCTTTGCTAAGCAGAGAGGCCCTGGAGGGTTAAGGAGCAGGCCCAGCGGGCAAGTTAAACTTGGCCTTTGTTCTTCCCTGTGCATGTGCAGGCTGTGGCGTCCAGCTGCTGGTCAGTGCTCAAGCAGAAGAGGCAGCAGATGAAGGTAAATGCCTTTTGTGTGACTCATCCCTTTCATTATTTAGATGTTTCTTCTTTTTTTCCAAAAACATCCCAGCATCATGATTGCATCTTCTTCAGCGCAATGTGAATGGCAGGAGCAGCCATCTCTCTCATGCCTGTGTCACTGTCCAGAGAGGAAGGAGAGAGCAGGCAGCCTCTGGGGTGGGGGCATCATTCAGCTCAGCGTGACACAGACGGAGGGACACGTGGAGGGAAACCCCAGGCAGCTTCTGCTCTCCAGGCCGGCTCCAGCTTCCTCCTGTCTCTGCTGAACTTGACTCTCTCTTCCCAAGGACTGAGGACAGCCAGCCCCATCATAGACCTGAGACTTAGATCCTTGGGATCATACTCTCCGTTTTACATCTGTGAAATGGGTCACTCAGAGGCCTGCAGCGAGCACCCCCGGCCCCGCTGTCCTACACTTCAGGCCGGGTCAGAAGAAGCTCCTCTTTCCACTGCTGCTGAAGTCTCTTCCAGCGCGGGGGTTTGTGGCTGATTGTCAAGAGGAGCGGCACCAGAAGAGAACAGCCCAGGCTCCCATCTCACCGGCTCACCAAGGCTCTTTCCCTTAAATGAACTCGAGTCCAGCTGCCCAGTTTGTGGGCACCCAGCCCCTGTCCCTTCTCTGCACTCTGTCACTGTTCAACACACGTCTCTCCTTCGTGGATGCACGGTGAAAGGGCTCTTTAATATCTTTGTTGGTGACAGTGCCAGTGGCCTCCAGGACATGTCTGCTCATTGTGTGGTCAGACAAAACTGGGAGGAAGCTCTCAACTGTGTAGACCATTGGGCCAGTTCTGGCCAATGAAACGTCAGAAGGATGGCTGGCAAATCTTGACATCTGAAAACCGGATTGTTCTTAATCCAAGTACAAGATGGAAGGCGTGGGCTCAGAGATCCCTGCAGATGGCGACTGCAGCCGTGCTGCGACGCTGCCTCCTTAGAAGGAAAGCTCTGGCGAGTCTGGACAGCCTCCTAAAAAGCAGAGACGTCGCCCTGCCAACAAGGGTCTGCACGGTCGAAGCGATGGCTTTTCCGGCAGCCATGTTTGGCTGTGAGAGTTGGCCTATCAGGAAAGCTGAGCGCGCAGAATTGATGCTTTTGAATTGTGGGGCTGGAGAAGACTTCTGAGAGCCCTTGGACAGCAAGGAACTCCAGCCAGTCCGTATTTAAGAGAAAGTGATTCAGGCTGGTCACTGGGAGGTCAGATACTGAAGCAGGAGCTGAACTACTTTGGTCCCATCAGAAGACAGGACTTGCCAGGAAAGACCCCGATGTTGGGAAAGATTGAGGGCAAAAGGAGGAGGGCACGGTGGAGCATGAGATGGATGGAGAGTACCATGGAAGCAAGGAGTGTGAACTTGGACGGACTTAGATGATGGAGGACAGAAGGGCCCGGTGTGCTGTATGATCCATGGGGTCCTGACCAAATGACGGAACAACAACATCCCCCAGCCCTCTCCCCTTTGCAGCAACACAAAGAGCTGCATACATGTCCCCTCCCTTCTTTAGTTGGCCTCTCTGCGGGGGGGGCATGCACAGTTTGGTGACTCTGGGGATCTTGCTTTCCAGAATGATTGGATCAGCTCCCAGCTCCTCCACGTGTGGGTGTTCCTGTCTCTGCATGTCTCCTTCTGTTCTGTCATCTTTGATAGTCTGATAACTATGAAATGGAAATTTCAGTTTTTATTGTGCTTTTTTTTTTTTTCAAACGGCTAATGATACTCTGGTTTTCTTTCTTTGGAACAGAGCTGCCTGTTTTATTCATATCCTTTGGTCATTTACCTGCTGGGAAATGATTACCATTATCTTAAAATATCCATTTCATCTTCTGTGATACTCTTTATCACTTGCTTGATCATAAATATTTCCCCTTTCCATAGTTGCAAAATATGTTTCCCTCCTTGCTCTTTGAACTTGTTTATGTTGTGACTTTTTACATTTAAGTCTTGTCCATTTTGAGCTTATCTTGGTGTTTGAGGTGAGATACTAGTCTAACCTTGATTTCTGTTAGATTGTGTTCCAGTTTTCCAGCAATTTTTTTATTGAGTAGTGAACCTTTTCCCAAGGAGTTCAAGGCCTTCTGGTTTATTGAACATTTTTGTACTCTTGTTTTCTTACAAATGTCATGTGCCTTGCTGGTTCCACTGATCAACTTTTACATTTTTTAAACATTATTCCTTTGTTTTACGGTTTGAAGTCTGGTACTGCCTGCCCCTCTTCCTTCCCACTTTTTCTTATTATTTCCTTTGAGATTCTTGAATTTTTGATCTTGCAGATGATTTTCTTTTCTAGATCTTTAAAATAATCCTTTGTAATTTGGTTGTATGGCAATAAATAAGTCAATTCA
Organism: Dromiciops gliroides; assembly: GCF_019393635.1. Taxonomy (NCBI): domain Eukaryota; kingdom Metazoa; phylum Chordata; class Mammalia; order Microbiotheria; family Microbiotheriidae; genus Dromiciops; species Dromiciops gliroides. Next base: position 640,702 of record NC_057864.1, on the reverse strand, counting down.
TTTAGGTAGTATTATTTTCATTTTATTGGTAGGACCCAACCACAGGCAGTTAACACCTTTCCAATTATTTAGGTCAATCTTGATAAATTGACCTTTTAGACTGTTTTCATTGACTTTTAATTTATATCTAAAACAACAAGTGTTCCCTTGTCTTACTTTTGTCTTTGTCCCTCAGTACCCAGCACAGAGTGGGTGCTTGATACACACTCGTTGATGGTTCAATGACCCACTTGCTAACTTTGCTCTCCTCCCTTTGCCAACAGATTCCTGATGGTTTCTTTGCCCACTTCTACGCCATTTGTGAGCACGTCAGTCCCGTATTAGCCTGGGGCTTTTTGGGTCCAAGAAACTCCCTCTACGATTTATGTTGCTTCTTTAAGGTATGAGCAACTTTTAAAAAGTGTGTTTGCTCCAAACTAAGGTACATTCTGACAGGGTGAGTGTGTGTGTGCGTGTGCATGTGTGCTATCATGGGAAGTCCGTGGGCCAGCTTTGTCAGATCTCTGTTGTGTTCTGCCCCATGTTTTCCTCGGAACTCATGCACCGTTCCTGGCATGATTTTTATTTGTATTTTTTTCTCGCCCCTCTTGGACGTTCAGTGTCTGGAAGGGAGGGTCTGTGTCCTCTCTTTCCTTGTAGCCCAGTGCCTCACACACAGAGCCTAGGATGTAAAGGCAGCTAGGGTGCGCCACAATTTCCAGGTAGGAAGATCCCATTTAAAGCCTGTCTCAGACAGTTCCTCACAGTGTGACCCTGGGCAGGTCACTTCACTTTTCTGCCTCAGTAATAAGAGTTGGTTGTGAGGAGCCAAAAATAATGTGTGTAGCATTTATTGCTTCCTGAGAACATATATCAATATGAGTTATTATTGATAAAGATTTATTATTCTTCCTGGACTTGAGGTAGACTTGGAAACAGCACACATTTTTACCTTTTCATTTGTAATGGGTGGATATTCTTGCCTCTTTTCCTGCCATGGTAGAAAATTCTTCATTTTCTGTATTGGACAGGATGGGGTTGGGACTAGACTTTTTGACTTGGGATCTGGCGATTTGGGTCCCATTCTGTGAGGAAAGGGAGCCAGTGAACTTGGATGATAGCTTTCCAGAAGAGAAAAAGGGGCCCTGCAGACCTAACGTGGCAGGAGACGACAAGAGGTGTGCAAACTGCACTCGGTTGTCCCTGCTGGGGATTTGTACACCCTCCTAATTGTGCCCTCAGTTCCCAGCCTCTTCATCAGCTGAGAGGCCGGGAGCTCTCAACTGTGCTTTCCCAGGACTTCCTGGAGAGCTGGTCCTAAGGGCAGATGCCAGGATCCCCCTCCCCCTGGATGCTGCTGTCATCTCACTGCTTGTGCGCACAGTGCTGAGTTCGGCCTTCAGGGCCGTGTTTATGGGTCAGAATTTTAACTTTTGCTTAAATGGGCCACTATGCCGCAAGTGAGTGGGACACCTTTGATCTGTTAAGGCAGAGCCTCCGTTTATTTTTGTGTCTCTTCGACTCTTTGCCTTTAAGCTCTATGATCTGCGCTTCGCGGTCACTGAAAATGGGTTTAAGCAGGTGGAAGTGTAGACCCCCTCCATAAACACCACTTGCTTGTTTTGTCCTCCAGGACCAAGTCCTCTGTTTCCTCAAAGACATCTTCGATTTGGAGAAGGTCCGCTACTCTAGCATGGAGACACTGGCTGAAGACCTCATGCAGCTGCTGATGCGCCGCACCGAGCTTCTGATGGCGTACCTGGGCACCGACTCCCTGAGACACACCAGCAGCTGTGTGAGCGGCCACAGCCACACCGTGTCCAGCGGGCTGGTGGAAGCCCGAGTCCAGTGAGGGGCGTGTGTGCAGCTGGGCCATGCGGGTAGAGTATGGAAGGGCCGTGATCCCCAGGAAGCCCCCTTTCTGGGATGGGCATTTTCCACAGTGGTTGCTTGTGATTGGAGCCCGTCCTTGGTCTGTGGAGGCAATTGGCTGACCCCTGGGAGGACCTGTTGAGTAAACATTCTCCAACGCCTCGCTGTGGCCCTCGGCCCTGACCGTGCGGCCCAGTGTCCATTCGTTAGGTTCCTTCTCTGTGACCATGTATGTATTTCACTGCCTTGAAAGTGCATCTGTACATATCAGCTGTCTCCTTTGTGTTTCAAGCCCAAATAACTGATGTGGGAAATAGCGATCACCCCCCTTTAGGCAGCAGTGAGGTCTAATGTGCGCTCTGTATCATTGCTTATGGCATTTAATCAAGGAAGCTGCTGTGGCTCCTGAGGGTCAGCATGATCTGTTTCAAGGAATCAGCCCTTTAGGGGGGCAATGGACGATTTCTCAGTCAAGCTACTGCTCCCAATTCTGTAGGTTACAGTCAAGAGGGCAAAGACCCCCGACTAGGGTGTGACGTCCCCAGGAGTTCGGTGTTGTGATCCCCTACAGTTTCTGGCAAAACTCCCCTGTGAAGTTTGGGCAGATTTCTTTTTAGCTGTGGCTTTTGTTCCTCCAAATTTAACCCCAGAGTATTTCTAGCCCTAGGAGATTGGGTCGTTTCAGGATCCACATGGCGGATGCTTTCTCCTGTGCTTTAGCTCTTTCTTGGGCTCCAGGCTGTGGGCAGGAAACTCCAGGGTTGGGGGGAGGGAGGGAAGCCATTTTCCTCCTGAGTTGTCTTTTGCTCCCCATAAGGAGTTCTCTGTGTAGGTGACCTATCGTGGTTTTAAAACAGCATTTTCTGTGAAAGTGCCTGGTTTCTCTTCGTCATGATGTCAGCATGAAGCAGGAAAATCACAATCATTGTTTGAAATGAGGATCTGCACGACATGGCCATGATGGGAATGACTGCTGGGACAGGACAATCAGATGCTTCAGGCCATTGGTTTGCACAAGTTCAGGTGGTGAACACAGTCACTGGCCTGGGATTTCCCAAGAGATGAGATGGAAGGTTCCCTCAGGTTTTCTTTCCCAATTTGGAGTCTCCTGTGTCCCAGGAAGGCTTTCTTAGCTTTTCATTCTCTGAGCCGTGCAGTTCTGTTGGATTTTTTATTGTTCTTACAACTCAGGCAGAACTGAGTTGTGCTTTATAAATAGTGTATCGACTTTCTAATTAAACACTTTGAAATGAGATTTTATTTCGTGATGACGGTTATATTGTTGTTATCTATTTTAGAAACCAGACTATGGGGGGAAATTTATATATTATTTTTATGTTTGACACAAGATTTGTCTGAAATCGGTTTTGAGAAATGGCACAGTTTAATGCGACCTGAAAGTTTGTTTCATTGGCCAGTGCGTATATTTTTGTGTTCCCTGAAAGCGTATTAATATGTTTTTCCCTTATAGAATTTTCACTCTCAGCGAGTGTGATTATATGCAAGTCTGTGGTTTGTTATGCAAGTGGTTGAATTGTCCTCTCCCCTATTTCATTGTGGTTGTTGTGGAAGGAAGGTGGTCAGCCTGCCAGCTGTCTTTCCAGCCAGAGGTTTTCTGTGTGGCCTTCAATGAAAGGGACGATAGTGACCAAATAGAATTTCAGGGATTTCCACGTGGAAAAGGCCTCTCCTTTAGGAAGAAGAGCTTATCTTGGCCTCTTGGTGGGAAGAGCTGTCTTTCTGAAAATCGAGGGTCATGAACAGCAGTTTCCATTTGCCTTAAAACTGGATTATAAATGCAGAGAAGGTCTTGTAGGCTATCAAATGAGCAGATTTTAGTAGCATGTGGGGTAAAAGCCTGTCTAGGTAACTCATTTTTTGTGGTGCTGATTACAAAGAAAACGTGCGTGATCTCCATCAGATACATCCGTTTCCGGTCCTCAGAGGCTCTTTTGCTCGCATTCTGTACACTGACGATAGCTTTTTGTCAGCTTTTCAAGCTGGAAGAAGCCAGTCTTGAGGCGATTTCAAGGCCTTTCTCCATTCCCTACCATGGTTAGCCACATATATTTCCCCCTGATTTGAAAGGCCAGTCCTTTTCTTCTTTGCGTGTTTTGTATGTTCTCAAGGAAGAAGGGAATACATTTCAAACTCTTTCCAGGCATGTGCTCTGTGGACAACTCCAAGGGAGCCTAGGAAGTAGGAATGCTGAAGAGAAGTGGAAGTAGACTTCCCCATGGCTTTTCCTGCTCAGAAGTTAAGATCGCCATGAATCCCCCATTTGGCCTCTTACATTTCGACTCTAAAAGTGTCAGGAAAGTGTCTTAAATGTGGGCTTTGGAGTCGTGAAATGACTCGGTAGGATCCGGTGTGGAAATGTCATGGCAGACAAGCATGCTTGGTAATGATGTCACCCTTTATTTGTTCTTAATGACTGTACTCTTGTTAAAATTACTTGTTTTGTTTGGGAAACTAAGTATTAACTGAAATGAGCCGATGCCAAGCAATGTTTCTTCTTCTTCTTGCCTAAATGTGTGGTACTTCACTCATTCATCTCTATCGCAATGAAGCACTGTTAAATAGAACCATCGCAGAAAAATAGCACTGACCCCCTGACCCCACCTGCAATAGATATGAATGTGTTTCTATTACTGCCAAATAAAGGACTGATAATGCCTTTTATATTGCAAGTTGTTTGATTCTGTTAACCAATGTGGACCAAAGGCCACCAGAAGGCGAAGGTCGAGCTCTGACCATGTAGTGTTAGCATCGTGCACAGACCAGGGGAGGGAGGTGCTCCATGGGACTGGGAGGGGTTAGGGCTGACTCTTTGGCTCCTCCCCTTTGGCTTTTTTGCATTTTCTCCCCTGAGCACAGTTCAGAGTCTGGGGACCTTGGAGAGTTGGTAAGGGTCAGGGCAGAGGCAAGGCCGGATGCATGCCCCTTCAGTCTGCGGTGGAGAATTCTGCAGCTGAATCCAGGGAAAGGGATTTCCTGAAGCAAACATTGTCCTTCAAGAAGGGAGAAGACCATCTACACAGTCCCTGTGCTGTTGTCCTACTGGGAATTCCCCATCCGAGGGTCTTGGCAGGGAGTGGGAGGGCAGAGGGTGTGTGTGGCCCTGTGGAGGAGGGGGAGATCATGCCAGCCTGCAACCCCTTGTCTGGGGGGGGGGGGGCTGACAGGCTCTTTGGCTGCTGGAGGGCTTCCTGTTTCTGTTCAGTAGCTTTGGCATTTCCTGTGGGGTGAAATCAAAGCTGTTCTGTCCCCAGTGTGCCTCTGGACCCTGTGTACTTGTGAGGGAGGTAGGAACCCCTGTCAATCACATTTGGGGAAACCTAGACGTGAGCTCTGTCCTTCATGAGTTCAGATGGAGGTAATGAGCCTAAAAGAAGGTTGAACCCTCAGGAAGGGCTAGGGCTGAAAATCTGCATTTATTAAGTGCCAGTCACTGTGCTAATCAGGAGGAGACTGAATGACCACTGGTAATGAGGTGCCTTCAGGATTGGATCCAGATCTCTGAGGTCCTTTCCGATTGGGAGACTCTGTGACTCCATAGAACAAACACTAGGGATTCTGGTATCCTCTAGGACATTTATAGGGAAGGCAGGGGTGTCCTGCAGCGATTTTCTGGGTGACTTCATTGTCTTTGCAGCAAATATAATAGCTGCATCTTTATTTTTTAAAGTAATAAATATTTTTATTTATGGTTTGGGGTTCTAATTTTTATCCTTCCTTCTCTCTTTCCCCTTGCCCTCCCCAAGGCAGTAAGCAATCAGATATAAGTTATACATGTACGATTATGTAAAACATTTTCATATTAGTCATTTTGTCTATGAAAATTTGAATAAAAGAAATAAATGAAAGAAAGTGAAAAATAGCACACTTCAGTCTGCGTTCAATGAATATCAGTTCTTTCTTTGGAGGTACATAGTATGTTTCATCACTAGTCCTTTGGGATTGTCTTGGATCATTGTATTGTTGAGAATAGTCAAGTCATTCACAGTTCTTCATCAAACAATATTGCTGATATTGTGCACAATATTCTCCTGGTTCTGCTCACTTTACTACATGTCAGTTCATACAAGTCTTTCCAGGTCTTTCTGAAATCATCCTACTTCTCATTTCTTGTTTTTTTTTTTGTTGTTGTTGTTGTTTTTGTTTTTGTGGGCCAATGAGGGTTAAGTGACTTGCCCAGGGTCACACAGCTAGTGTCAAGTGTTTGAGGCCAGATTTGAACTCAGGTCCACCTGAATCCAGGACCAGTGCTTTATCCACTGCGCCACCTCACTGCCCTAATTCATTTCTTGTTTTTGTTTTTGGGTTTTTTTGCTGCTTGTCATTTCTTATAGCACAATCACAGTCCATCACCATAGTATTCCACAGCTTGCTTAGCCATTCCACCATGGATGGGCAATCCTTTGACTTCTACTTCTTAGCCGCCACAAAAAGAATAGCTGCGTTTTTAGAAGAACTTTGGAATCTTTCTTGAGCTGAAGAATTTCACCATGTCGTTTCCCCATTGTGAATCTCACCTCCTTTTGCTCATGAATTCCCTACCAGATTGGACTCATTCTCCTTCCATTCCGAGTGTCTCTCTGCCATTATCTCATGTTTGTCTTGCTCATCTATGACTTGTTTGATAGCACATTGCAACAAGCAGCATCCTGAGCATTGCTTAGCAGAGCTACTCACGTGATTCACATTTGCATCTTCCCTTGGGGCACCCTCCAAAAAGCACATTGCCCTGAGGTAGCCAGTAAGCTTTGGGCCTTTTTTAAAAACAAGGTTTGAGGGCAGTTAGGTGGCGCAGTGGATAGAGCCCCGGCCCTGGATTCAGGAGGAGCCTCAGACACTTGATACTTACTAGCTATGTGACCCTGGGCAAGTCACTTAACCCTCATTGCCCCCCCCCCAAGAACCAGTTACAAAGGCCTGGGATGTGCACAAGCAGCTACCTGTCACAGTGCACCTTTCTAGGCAGGTGACATCCCCATCTCCCTCCTGAGACATCCACTATCTACCTGCTGGACATCTCCCCTCAGTGTGCTGTCACCAGAACACGTACCTCCTACAGTCTCTCACATGCCTACTGATGAAACCTGGGGGCATAGATGAGTTCTTCAGGGGCAGGGAGGGTTTGGGGCTTGTTGGAGGCCTTCAAGCTCCCCACCTTGGAGCGGGCCTCCGAGGCTTGTCATTTCTGCACCTCTACCATCCATCCATCCATTCATCCACCCTTCCATCCCCTTCTTACCACTCACAATCTTGACCCTGGCTCAGACCCTCATTGCCTCTGGTAGCCTCCAAAGTGCTCTCCACAAACTGCCTGATTTATATTCTTTTTTTTTTTTTTTAAGTGAGGCAATGGGGGTTAAGTGACTTGCCCAGGGTCACACAGCTAGTAAGTGTTAAGTGTCTGAGGCCGGATTTGAACTCAGGTACTCCTGACTCCAGGGCCGGTGCTCTATCCACTGCACCACCTAGCTGCCCCTGATTTATATTCTTGAAACAAATCCAGCCATGTCCTACCTTCCCTCCTGTAGAAACCCTCAGTGGCTCCCTATCGCCTCTAGGATCAGTCTCCTCGGTCTTGCATTTAACACCTTCCACAACAAGGCTCTTGCCTCCCTCTCTCCTCTCTGGCCCTATTCCTCCCCTTTGTTCTTGTGCCCCTCACTTTGGTCTGCTGACTGTGTCTGGTACACAGCACTCAGCTGCCTGACTCCTTGTCCCTTGCTCCTGGAATGCATGTTCTTCTTGTCCCTCGCTTCCTCCAGAGCATAGTTACCTGCTCTCTCCTCTAGGTCTTTCCCAATTCGCATTGACTAGCACTCCTTGAAGTTCCTTTCTCTACATTTTGTGCTGATGTTGCCTCCCCTCCCTGTGTGGTGAGCTCCTCCAGGGCCTTGGGCTGCTGCTTGTGGGCGCTTAGCAGACATTTAGTCAGTGCAGCCCAGAGAACAGGGAGATACGGCGTGGGCCCAATGCAGCCCAGCACAGTCTCGAGCAGCATCTAGGTTCTTCCTTGGTGGAGACAGTGCACCTCCTCAGCCCTCACTAGCTAGGAGACTCTGGGCAAAGGATTTGAAGGAGCCCTCTGCTTCCCCACCAGTAAATGGGATGACCACTGTCTCCTGGATGGGGCACTGCCATAACAAAGGTTCACAGAGCAGTGACCTTTGTTCGGACAGTTTGATTACAAAAGGTCTGAAGAACAGATGGGAGTTCCATCTGCATAGAGATGACAATTGAGTGTGTGTGTGGGGGGGGTATGTGTGTGTGGTGTATATGTATGTGAGTGTGTGGTGTGTATGTGTGATGTATATATGTAGGTGGTATATATGTAGGTATATGTGTGAGTTGTGGTGTTTATATATGTGTGCTGTGTATGTGAGTGTGTGTGGTGTATATGTATGTGTGCTGTGTATGTGTGTGGTGTGTGTATGTGTGAGTGTGTGGTATATATGTATATGTGGTGTGTATGTATGTATGTATGTGGTGTATATGTGGTATGTGTGTATGTGTGAGTATGTGTGTGGTATGTGTGTATATGTCTTGTATCGAGGTCACGTTGGCAATAATAGCTCATGGTATTCTTGTGTAGGTGGGGCTTGCAATCTCTTCATTTTTTAGAGATGTTTCCCCTAGAACAGTGTAGCTCCCATGCAGAGAGGACAGCACTTATGATCTCAGTAGAGAAGAGAGTGAGGTCAGAGGGGCTGCTGCTTGGCTGTTCTGGAAGCCAGTCCCCCTGGGAATAAGTTTTAAGGTCCCCAAATAATCAGAATTAGGGTTAGTGAATCCAAAGAGTTTGTCAGGTGTTCCTGTGCTAGTGCAAACTGAATATTCCTTATGTGCTCCATTTTCACAAAATGTTGGCAAGCCCGTCTGCATTCAGTCTTCATGGTGATGTGACATTTGATCTCCAGGAACTCGGCCCCTAAGAGCCCTCCTTGGGAATTCTCCCATGAGGAGTGAAACAGCATTTGTTTACCAGTAGAAAGCCCCCAAATAACTTCCTCACCTGGGGGGGGCCTGGGGGCCACTTCCTGCCCTTTCCCTCTTAGCAGCAGCTGCTCCCAAGGAGCAGCCCACAGACCTTCAGAGAGTCGGTTGCCTACAGCGGTAGCGCCACTGTGGGCCCCTCACTCCCAAGGACAGTTATTTTAGAACCTTATCTCTGATTGTGGAGTGAAGGGGTCTGTCTTCTATTAAAAGAAGCCCAGACGTTGCTGAGCAGGTGGGGGTGGATAGCAAGGGGCCTTCAAAGCCTGTGTAGGGCTTGTTTCTGTGTTGCTCAGTTGTCCTGTTTGTGATATGGGCCAATAGCTTTCTGAAGTCCTAGAACACAAATTCAGGGCTGGCAGGGACCCAAGGACGTCTGTCAGATCTCTTGACTTTACATACATACAAGTAAAACAAAAGGTACTAACCCTCCGTGGGCTCCCTGTGGTAGGGATGACTTTAACAATTGTTTTTAACATTTTCTTTTTTTTTAAATAAACATTTTTATTTAAAAATTTTAGCTCCAAATTCTATCCCTCCTTCCCCTCCCCCTCCCTGAGGCAGTAAGTAATCACATATAGGTTCTGCATGTGAGAGTATGTAAAACATTACACATTAGTCATTTTGTATAAGAAAACCGGAATGGGGGCAGCTGGGTGGTGCAGTAGATAAAGCACTGGCCCTGGATTCAGGAGGACCTGAGTTCAGATCCAGCCTTGGGAACTTGACTAGCTGTGTGACCCTGGGCAAGTCACTTAACTCTCATTGCCCCACCCCCCCAAAAAAGTGGAAAATAGGCTGCTTCAGTCTGTTCCATCAATATCTGGTCGGTCTTTGTAGGTGGATGGTCTGCTTCATCATGAGTCCTTTGGGATTGTCTTGGATCATTGTATGGCTGAAAATAGCCAAGTCATTCACAGTTCTTCATCAAACAGTATTGCTGTCTCTGTGCACAATGTTCTCTTGTTAACTCAGAGAAATACCTAAGGCAGAGGTTTCCAGAAGAAATAAGATGCAAGCTGTGGCTCAGAGAGCAGCCGGGGTCATAGCTCAGAGGCTCCTCAGCAGAAGGGAACAAAAAGGTGGAGTCTCCTCTCCAGGACCCCTTGGGGAGCCAGTTCAACTCTCCATTGCCTCCCAATCCCTGGCCCCTTGGTAACATCCCCCACCGTCTCTGATGGCACCCCCTGGCTGCCATGCAACCTCACTGTCCCCAGCCCTCCCGTGGCTGCCCCCTCTGCCACCACCCTCACTCTGGAGTCTTCTGCTTCTCTCTGCTCCTTCACTACCGTCACACAGAGCAGAGGTCCCATTCCGACCTGGCTCCTCCAATTTCTTCCTCTCTGCCAGCCCATTTTCTTCTGCCTGCAGATTTGGTCCTGTCTCTCCTTCCCTGAGAAACCCCCGGCTTGACCCTTCCATTCTTGCTAATGATCACCCTGCATCTGTTCTTGGGAGCTAAACTTCAGACTCTTCCGAAGGTCCCTGTACAAAATCGGGCGTCTGAGCTCATCCTTCCTCCAAAGCTACTCTCTCTGGTTACCAGGGATCTCAGTCCTCGGTCTCCTTGACCTCCCTGTGGCCTTTGACACTATCCATCGATCCTCTTAGATTCTCTTCCCCCCCACCCCAGCCCAGCCCTCCTGCTCCTTTCCCTTGTCCTCCCAGTCCCTCAGGCTCCCTAGCTAGGAGTGATCCCGGATTCCTGGACTCCTCCCTCTCACCCTCCAGATCCAATATGGTACCAAGGCCTGTCAGTGTCACCTCTGCAGCATCTTTGGCTTAGCCTCCCTCTCTCCTCTCATACCGCCAGCCCCCTGATATAAGACTTTATGTCCCCACACCTGGACCTTCACTAGCTGCGGGGGTGGGGGTCTGCCTGCCTCAGTCTCTTCCCTATTCCAGTCCATCCTGCATCCAGCTACTAAAGTGATTTTCCTGAAGCACATGTCTGATCATGTCATCCCCCTATTCAACCAAGTCTCGGGGCCCCTATCGCCTCCAGGATCAAAAACAATGCGCTCTGCTTGACTTTCCTGCCTTTCTAGTGCACCCTCAAGGAGCTTACAGTCCAATGAGGGAGTCACTATGCAAGCAGATTCCTACACACGCTATATTCAAACCAAATAGGAAATAATGGCGAGAGAAGACACTAGAATCGAGCGGGGCTGGGGAAAAACAGCCAGTAAAAGATGGGACTTTGGTTGGGACTTGAAGGAGGCCAGGAAAAGAATAGGCAGAGACGGCCGTGAGCATTCCTAGCACGGGGCATGACTGGAGGCTAGAGTCGGAAGGGAGGCTGCTGTCACTGAAGGGTACGCGGCAGGCAGTGACATGGATCTGAGAAGACCAGAAAGGCAGGTGATTGATTGGCTGGATACTCGCAAAGAAATAAAGCATTCAGCCAATAACCCTTTATTAAGTGCCTACTGTGTGCCAGGCATGGTGCAATTATCAAGCTAATCCTGCGTCTTAAGAAGTCTAGTGGTAGCCGGAGAGAGATCCCGGGTCCTCGGTCTTACAAGCCATTGTGGGTAGAAATGGGGACACGCAGGGGGTTCGGTTTTCAGGGCGCTCTCAGCTCCAGATCGTCGGAGCCAGGAAGCCAGCTCTCTGAGCCCCACTGGCTGCGTGAGTCCGTCCCCTAACTCCCCTTGCTCTAGTCTGGACGACGAAGACTCGACATCACCGAAGGGTGCCGGCCTGCGCTGGGGGAGGGATTCTCGCATGGGAATGAGCCCAGCAGTGGAAGCAGGGCCCGTCCCTGTGTCTAGTCCAGCTTCTTAGCGCAGCCCTCCTCGTCAGGTTTGCCCAGCACTTGGTGAGCGGGATTTTAGCGAATCTCCCAGCAGCTTCGGGAGGCGGGGGCCGCTGCTACAGTCTCCAAGTGACAGACCGAGAAGCCGAGGCTCCCGGACGTTAAGAGATTTGCCCACGGTGACACAGCTAAAGGACGTCTGTGGCTCCGTGGTCTCCTCCGGGCCACTTGGCTTAGGGGATGGGAGGAGATGCAGACAGGAAATTAGTGAGCCCCCCACTGACCGTGCCTGCCTTCATTGCAAAGTCCGCCAGTTCCCCCAGCCTCCGGCCCCCCAGCTTTATAGGATGGTTTTTCATTTTATTATCATCTTCAGCCTAACTAGGCTAAGGCATTGTGGACTTGTGGCCGTGGTTTGGGGAGCCAGGGGGAACCCCTGCTCGGTCTGACCAGCATTCATTCCATCCTCAGACGTTCTTAATTAAAACCCGTGTTCGTTAGTGTCGCGGGGTGACCCGCAGGCAGGGGGTGGGGGGCGGAGCCGTTTCGGGACCCCAGCTCCTGCAGGCAGTCCCTTTTGGGGGAGAGATGGCCGTGGCCCCCAGCCCTCGCGGGCTGCCTCCTCTGGGGGGGCAGCCTCCTCTGGGGGGGCAGCCTCCTCTGGGGGGGCAGCCTCCTCTGGGGAGCTCCCAGTCCCCGCGGGCAGCCTCCTCTGGGGAGGGCCCCCAGGTCCCGCGGGCAGCTTCCTCTGAGGGGGGCAGCCTCCTGGGGGGACAGCCTCCTGGGGGGGCAGCTTCCTCTGGGGAGGCAGCCTCCTGGGGGGGGGCCCAGCCCCCGCGGGCAGCTTCCTGGGGGGGCAGCTTCCTGGGGGGGCAGCTTCCTGGGGGGGCAGCTTCCTGGGGGGGGGCCAGCCCCCGCGGGCAGTCCCACTGCTCCCCCCCTGCCGGGGGCGGGGCGGGGCGGGGCGCCCGGGCCGCGGCCGCGTGCCTTGGAACAGCTGCAGGGCCGGCGCTGGGCCGGCCTGGAATGCGGGGCGGCCGCGCACCGGGACTTTTATGGAAACTTGCAGCTCGAGACGCGGCGGCGGCGGCCGAGGGGGTGCGCACAGCAGTGGCAGCGGCGGCGGCGGCGGCAGCAGCAGCAGAGGCGGCGGCAGCCCAAGGGCCCCCCACTTTCTGGCCTCCGGCCGCCTCGGGATCCAGACGGAAGGACACGCGCGGCGTGTGCGGGGCTCGCTTCTCGGCTGCTCCCCTGGAGGTAAGGGAGCTTGGGCTCACGCTTGGGGGGCGGCAGAGCCCCCGGGACACGTCCCTCCCCCATCCCTTGGCTGCGTGGGGGGCCCGAATTCCGTGCCCCCCGCCCGCTGCTGGCGGCACCCCTGGTCAGCCCCCCGCCGGCTCCTCGGGGTTTCTATTTCTGTCGCACGACACCCCCCCCCCGGGTCCCGGCTCACTCCGTCGTCTCAGGGATTGTGGGGCCCGGCCGGACTCGGACCCGTGGGGCTGGGGGTAGTTGGGGGGGGGCGGGGCGGGACTCGCCTGGCCAAGAGGTGTGTGCGCCCCCGGGGCCCCTCCCGAGACGGCTCCAGGCTCCCGATTTGCCCTGTGGGAGCCTAGCCCGCCTCAGACCTCTTGATCACCCCCACCCCCCACCCCCACCGCGCAGTCCCGCCACCCGGGGGGTGGCCGCCGCCCGAGATTGGAGAGAGAGGCCTCCTGCCACGCCATCCCTGCGGCTGCGAAGATTGGGGAGGGACGGGTGAGAATCTGGGGCTGCCACGCTCCTCCTTCCCCAGCATCCCCATCTTGGGCTCCGGCCGGAGGTGGGGGGTAGCGGGGGGGGGGACCGAACCCCACCTGAAGATTGTCCCGGCTGTCTGCCTTGGGGCCAACTTGACCCCTTCCCAGAGCTGCCGGGGGGAGGGGGGGCGGGCCTGGGACGGAATGGGGGTGTCGAGAAGTCCCAGAATGGTGAGGGGTGGGGGTCGTGCTGCAGTCGCTTAGGGGTCTGAGGACCCAGATTTAGCTGTAAAGACCCGTAAGGCCGGCTAAGCACGTCCAACATCAGATCCCTCCCTAACTGTGTGAAGCCCCCCTCCCCCCTTTTCTTGTCTTTATAAATGATTTTCTTCTGGGTGGGGAGCACAGACAGGGGGACAGGAGTCTGAAGCGTCCATCTTTACCCTCCCCCAACTGGACACAACAAAAAGGGGGGAGCTCCCTCCAAGAGTCTTCCTCTGAGGGAAGAAGAGGACCTGGAGAGGTGGGGGAAGTCAGGAAACCCATCCCCGGCTGGGAAAGTCACTCAACCTCTGTTTGCCTCAGTTTCCTCAATTGAAAAATGGAGATAAAATCACCCGCCTCCCAGGGTTGTCGTGAGGCGCTAATGACATAATGTCTGTAAAGCGCTCAGCACAGTGCCCGCCACATAGGAGGTACCTCGAAATACTTGTTATTAGTAATTACTCTTCTCCACGATCCTTTGATTTACTGGGGACCGGCGGAGGCATCGAGGTGGGAACTCAGCTGCTCTGCCTCCAGCCCCAGCGCCGGAAAGCCCACATCCCTACCTTCATTTTCTATTTACTGAGGACTCTTCAATGTCAAGGCAGAGAGCAAAGCTAGTGGGGAGATGTCACCAGCCGCTGTCCTCAGGACAGGCAGGACTGGGAGAGCTCCGGGCTTAAGAAAAGACCAGTGGCGAGGCATGCGACAAAGGGGGGCTGATTTTGTATTTGGGCTGGGGCCCGACCCCGGTTAATAAAGTCCCTCAAGGGGAACTTGACCCAGTTCGGTCACAGCATAGACATGTCTTGGGGAGCGGGTTAAGTAAATGTTCCCGTGGAGATTGTCTTAGTCACTGTCTCCTTGGGCAGACCACCCGGGACGTTTTTACCCAATGGCCTACTCAGAGGAGAATTTATTGCAGTAGGTCTGTGATCTCTGGTTTCCCCGGGAAGGCCACTTCCTCCTCTGCCAGAGGCCGGTCCAAACGTGCCTGGGACTTGGTGGTCGGGTTAGAAAGTTGGCCTAAGCACTTGACCACGGTTTCTCTGACACAGGGGCCTGGATATTGGGGAAGGAGGTTTCACATTCTATCTTCAACCTCAAGTTTCCCCTGAACTTGTTATCGTAAGAAAAAGAATCCTGTATTTTATTTCATTAAATGAGGGGCCCTGGGAAGTGCTTTGAGAGGAACAGACAACCTCCCTGGCGGCTTCTTGCCTTGGCTGACTTTCACTCACTCACCCTGCCTCAGTGGTGGGGTTGGGGTTGGGGGTGGGGGTGGAAGCTCCTCCTCCCCACGGCCACTGCCAGGCTGTCTCCCTCAGAAAGCACTAGAGAAATGCCAACTATTATTATTGTTAATAACAATCGAATAAAGTCCGGCGAGAATCAAACGCTTGGATTTTCAAGGGTTGGTAGGTTTAATGCCTTAGGTGGGAGACCCAAGGAATGTGGGGGTTGGGGGGGGGAATGAAATAGCACCTGGGAATGAACTTTGATTCCTAAATGGAATTTGATAAGATTCGCCCTAAGATTTCTAAGCACCCCAGTTTTTAAGATGGGATATTCTGACTGATGTGTTCAAAGAACGTTAGAGGAAACGATCTATGCCCCTGCCCCCAATCCAAACCAAACCACTCTCACTCTTCCAGAACATCTGGGTCTCAAAACCTCATAGAGCTGGCATTTAGTCATATATTAAAAGGAAAACAAGGATGTATTTAGTGCCTCTTCTGTGCCAGGCATTGCGCTGAACCTCGTTCCCACCTCACTACAAGCCTGCGAGGTAGGCACCATTATGACTGAGGAAGACCAAAGTTAAGGGACTCGACCAGGGTCACATAGCTGGTGAAATATCAGGGCCAGGATTTGAACTGGCCTTCCTGATGCCAGCCATGGACTTTGCCACCCAGCTGCCTCTAATTTGCTATCAGGAAAAGTTTCTGGCCATCTTCAAAGACGGGCTTAGGGCCCACCCTGGACAGCTGGGAAGGACTGGAGCGCTGCTGCACTTCCTCGGAGCTGGGGGCCATTCTGTTTCAGTACCCTCACCCCAGGCTTTTAACTCTCTTTAACTCCAGAAGAAAATGAAGCCTCCTTTCCCCCTGATCACATGACAGTAGAACCTGTGCTATAAAAGAGAGAGAAAGAAGAAAACCCACCTCCTGATCTCTAAGCTCCATTATGTCGTGCCGACATGTCCTTCTTTAGCATCAGTGAGAGAATGTTCTGCAGCCACCAGGGGAGCAGACAGTCATTCTCCCACTCCTGGACGCCCCCCCCCTCCATCCAACCTTTGAAACTTTCCTTGAAGTATTCAGGTTAGGGCTGCATTTGAGACAGAGCGGAACTGAAGAGGGTTGTCTGGAGGAGGAAAATCAGGGTAAGAGCCCCAAGTTCTAGGCCAGGCGCCTCCTGAGCTCAGGGACCTCCGAGATGTCATCAGTCTATGACTCTCCTGCCCTGGGACTGATTACTCAGACCTGGAGTGACCCTCAAAGACAAAGCCTCCATCTTCTAAAAGGTTGGAGGGGAGCCCGATGCTAGCTGACCAATACGGGGGGGGGCGGGGTTGGGGAAGCTGCAAAGAAAAGGATCCTCCCCCAGCTGACACCTTCTGACGGTGGGTGTCCCCAAGGGCTCTGGCCTGGGCTCTCTGCTTTTCTTCAATAGCATTTTACCTGGTGATCTCATTCCATCAACTCCTACCTCTAGTCAGAAGATTCTCGGTTGTATTTGCCCCTTCTTTCCTTCTCTTCTGACCTCCTCCCTCAATTACCAATTGCCTGTGGAATATCTTGACCTCATCATGTTCAAAGCGAGTCATCTCCCTTCATCCCTTCCCTCTTCTCCAGGACACCATCTAGAAGTCACCCTCTCGTCCTCACTCTCAGCCCCATGGCCAGCCAGTGGTCACATAGGCTCTCCGCTGACACTGCCCCCACCCAGGCCCTCCTTTTCCATCACCTCCTCGCTGTTGTGTCCTCAGACCCAGTGACACCGCCCTCCTCTTTGTCCCCAAACAAGAGCTTGGGGTGTTTGCTGGCTTGCCCGGAATACCTGCCCTCATCTCTGCCTGCCAACCTCCGGCAAGAAGAAAGCCTTTCCCTGTCATCCTTAAGGAACCTTCCCTCCCGCCTAGCCCCGCCAGGTCTCCTTTGTCCGGGTGTTTGCATGGGGCCGCCCCCTTAGATTGTCAGCTCCTTCCTTGTCTGTCTGGGGATTTCTGCCTTCCTTTGTGTCCTCAGCCCTTAGCAGTGGCTGGCATACAGTGAGTGCTTAATAAATGTTTGTTGAGTGTGTGTGAATATGTAGGACATTTTCTGGTAAATTCAGCATAAAACAAGTGTCTTCATAGTAACTTGTGAGATTTGGGGGGGGCAGGGCAATGAGGGTTAAGTGACTTGCCTAGGGTCACACAGCTAGTAAGTGTCAAGTGTCTGAGGCCGGATTTGAACTCAGATCCTCCTGACTCCAGGGCCAGTGCTTTATCCACTGCGCCATCTAACTACCCAGATTTGTGAGATTTTAATCATTATTTCACATAGTTCTATTCTTGTGGCCTGACTTTCCTCTGGGCCTCGTCAGCTGCTAATGTCCTTCATAGGATCTCCATGCAATTTTTTTTTTCTTTTTGTTTTTGGTGAGGCAATTGGGGTTAAGTGACTTCCCCAGGGTCATACAGCTAGTAAATGTCAACTGTCTGAGGCCGGATTTGAACTCAGGTCCTCCTGATTCCAGGGCCGGTGCTCTATCCACTCCGCCACCTAGCTGCCCCTCCATGCAATTTAAAAATACATGATCTGCTACCCTGACGCGGCTCTGAATGAGGGGATGGTTGAAAGGAGAAGCCTCCTCTGCCTGCAGTCATGAAGGACATGTGAGGGTGCAGGTTTTCCAGAAGGATCTTAGAAGCCAGCCTTTAGGAAAGAGGGGCCCAAAGCCCCTTCTTGCCTTCTGGTCTCAGCACGTGGTGGGCAGCCAGCTCCCCTTGGCTTCTCCCAAAGGAGCCACTGCTGCTCTCAGCTAAACGAACTCACATCCTGGGAGGAGCAAAAGGAATCGGGGGCCACCTTTCCTTCCCAGACACAAGGGAGGTTCCCCTGGGTCAGGCCTGGTCCCAGGGAAGTCACTGATACTCCCCTTGTGCCTGCTCTGCTAAAGGGAAGAACCACACTTTGCTTTTCCATCTCCCCCCCAGAGCCTTCTGCCAGTTCCTGGCACACTTTGAGCGCATAATAAATGCTTCTTGACTGGCTTCTCAAGGGCCATCCAATAGCAGGTCTTAGAGATGGAGTCAGGCAATGGAAGCTCCTGGAGGGGAGGGGTTGGTTCACTCTTTGGCTTTATACCTGGCACCTAGTAGAGGCTTAGCAAATGCTTGTTGACAATACACAAACATGCATTAAGTGCCTACTATGTACCAGGCACTAGGGATGCCAGGACAAAGACAGCCCTGCACAGCTGCAAGGACAATGTTGCTCGCCAAGAAATAGAGGCATTTGGGCTGAAGTGTAACTCGTCTGATTTCGGGCGTGTTGCGCTGTGACGCCCACGGCGCACCAAGTGGTCTGTGGCCGGCAGGTTGTTGGCAGATGCTGTGGTTTAGAAGAGAGATTAGGGCTGGATACCCAGACCGTGGAGCTGCCAAGGTCCCCGGCTGAGGGAGGAGGGTTAGGGATGGCTACACGGTCCAGGGGAGTGAGAAGATGATCCCGAGCAGGAGAATGAAGAGAGGTCAGATGGAGGAATGCACTCAGCAGTGTCCGACGTCCCTGGGGGGCTCTCTCTAGAGAGCTCCCGTGGAATAACTAGTGCCCTTGCCTCCGCAGGCCCCTCACTCACTGGAATGCTATGAATCCCAAGTGGTC
The DNA here is from genome assembly GCF_019393635.1 of Dromiciops gliroides. Classification (NCBI taxonomy): domain Eukaryota; kingdom Metazoa; phylum Chordata; class Mammalia; order Microbiotheria; family Microbiotheriidae; genus Dromiciops; species Dromiciops gliroides. Next base: position 622,208 of record NC_057864.1, on the reverse strand, counting down.
TCAAGGCTGCTCATGGCCACGGAGGCTCTCTTGATCCCAGGGAAACTCGGCTTAGAAAACTATGAATCAATCACCCATGTGAAGACCAAGCAGCAGAGTCTGTCTGCTTCTTTACGGAGACTAGAAGGTAGCCAGAGTCCTTGAGGGAGAGCATAACATGAATACATTTATTATAGAAATCCATGCTGGGATAATACTTCCCAACCCAGGCTTGGGCTGACCTGGTCCATGCAGAATTCATGGTAACGTCCTTTGGACCCTGGTGGCTGCTGGGCTGAGCCTCTGTCCTGCCAAAGGCTGCTGCAGGACAGGCACTCAATCCATACCGCTTCTTGACCACCTGCCGGTGCCAGGCGATAGGCTGACAGCAATCACCCCCTTTCGAAAAAAGCTCCTCTTGGGGAAATGCGGCAAGAGGAGACTATTGGGTTTTGGTTCTTTTGGCCCCGGGTGATGCAGTGGGAAAGGAGCCAGTGGGTTTGGAGGGTTGGGAGAGGAGAGAAAGAGAGAGCATGGTTGAAGGGATGAGAGGGGATGGGCTCAAGAACAAGGTGGGTCAGAATGGCGGGGGGAAGGCATCTCTTCTGGCGCACAGTAGTGGTTGGATGAAGACTCACTGATTAATTAGGCTTCCTTTCAGTTCTGGGATTCTGTGATATTCCCTCAGCCCTCCAAACAGAGAGGAAAAGAGAATGAAGAGGAGGAAAGAGGACCTGGAGTCTTTGTTCTTCTTTTCTCCACTCCTCAGCCAGTGCCTCACCACCATGTCAGCAAGTGGCTGCTAGAACCCTCCCTGTCAGAGATGGAGGGAGACCCTGGGCTATGAATCCCACTTAATCAGCCTGCCAATCAACAAGGATTTAGTGACATAAGTGAATGGCCCCTGCCCTCAAGTGGCTGACAGTCTAGGAGAGAGACAGCACATTACACATATACAGGGAGAGACAAAATAGAAATGAGGTCATTTTGTGGGGAAGGACATTAGCAACTGGAGGGGTTGGGAAAGGGGACATCGGAGCCGAGCCTTGAATGAATTCCAGGCGTGGGGGAACAGCACAAGCAGTTGTGTGAAAGAATAACATCTAGCAGGGCAGGGAAGCTTGCTTGCAAAAGGGAAGGTTGTGATGGTTCAGTGTTGGAAGAGCTTCTAAATGATGCTGGGGGTGATGGGGAGCCACTGGAGCTTAGTGAGCAGGTGAGTGAGATAGTCAGACCTTCGATCACCCCCTCACTATCTTCTCCACTTCAGGATCCCATGCAGAGTCAACCCTTCTCTTGACCCAAGGCCTTCCGTCCCATCTTCTCCAGCATCAATCCCCCACCTATTCGTCAGCACTTCCTTCTTTATGGATTCCTTCCCTGTTGCCTTAAAGAGGCCCAAGTGTTGGCCGTCCTTTGAGAAGTGCAGCAGGTGTGGCCCCTCCGGTAGTCATCACACTGCATCTCTCTGGCCAAACTCCTTGAGAAGGCCATCTGCGCTTCCTCTCTCCCCCTCTACCCTGTCTGTCCTCCTGCCTCATCACTTAACTGAAATGGCTTGGGCTCTCTCAGCATTACTAGATGGGAGGAGGGAGGGATCTGTCCCCAACATGGGTTTGTGCTGACCTGGTCCTTTGGACCTTGTTGCTGGCTGAATGTCCTCCTATCCACCTCTCTCCTCACAAAAGCCATTCAAACCCTTTCCTAGAGGAAAGAGGAATCTCCCTCCCTAGCCTAGTACTGGGCAAGTGATCTTCATTGGACCCCTCCTGTGCCACTTGTTATCAATTTGACTTTGGGTCTCAGTTTCCTTATTTGTAAACGAGAGGGCTGGAGCGAGATGATCCCATCTGAAGGGGAGAGATGTTCTAACTGCCTATCTCCATTAAGGGAATCATGGAAGGCCCAGACAATTGAATTGAGCCAATGGTCCCACAATGTAATCACAAAGTGTAAGCCAGGTATTAAGGAACTTCCTTTCCTTTATGGCCACTACAACATGTGAATAAATCCTTGATCGATGTGAAAGTTAAAGAACTTCAGCCGTTGGATAAAAGGCAGCTGACACCATACTTGAAACAGCTTGCGATTGGCTAAGAGAATCACTTGTGGCCCTAGATCTTGTTATTTGTCCTTCCTTCCTGTGATGACATCGGGGTGATGTCATGACTTGTATTGAATTGGATTCAAGTGAGGGAGGGCTGTGCAAGGTCACCAGCCTCACTCTCTCCTCCAGAGCCAGCTGGGTCCAGTGGCGAGATATATGGAGATGGCCCCAGAAGCTTAAGGCAATTGGGGTTAAGTGACTTGTCCAGAGTCACACAGCTAGTAAGTGTCTGAGGTGAGATTTGAACTCAGGTCCTCCCAACTTCAGGGCCAGTGCTCTATCCAATGTGCCCCCTTAGCTGCCCCTGACCCTAGACCTATGTATAAACAAAATAGTCAAGTTCAGAAGTTGGCCGGCCCATCTGAGGGAGCCAGTAGTCTCAGGAGTACTTCGTGGAAGCAGATAACTTGCACTTCCAAGGAGGGGTGTCAAGCAGTGGTGGTGGTGGAGCTTGAGCCCAGTGAGAAGGATGACTCCCCTCTCCTCCCCCACTCACTGATCACCTTGTTGGAGAGACTGGATAATCAGAAGGCAGTGCATCCACTTAGCATCCTGTCTGTCCCATAGCAGGCGCCCCAGAAAGGCTTGTTTGTTGGTTGGCTTCATGAAATTGCCTTTCGTTTCTCTCAGGCAGCTAAGTCCAATATACCGGGAAGTGATCGATGTTTTATCTGCCAGCTAGATCACTAGCTCCTTGAGAGCAGGGGCAGTGGCATTTTGTCTTTCTGTCCCCAGCCAAGTCTAGGGCCTGGCAGGTAGTTTCCACTTAATAGATATTTGTGAAATGAGCTGCCCTAGTTACCGTCCTGTTAATCTCCTGTTTTAGAGCCAGACTAACTTCTCCAGTGATTACTCCCTGTCTCCATGATTGTGATCCTGGAGGCAGAAAGTTGGACTGCGGGTGACATCAATTAGGAGGCATTTCTTGGCCTAGAAATGAATGGGGGAAGTTTCAGGATCTCAAATATAATGGTATCAAATCAGACCTTGCATTAGAGTGTGCATATGATGAATGTGACAGTTGTATTTTGGGATTTCGGGTTTTTAGCTAATTGCGGTCACTGTTTTTGCCAGTAAAAAATAATACTTTGAGTCCTTGGGACTATTTTGGTTTGTATTGCTCATGCTTATAACAGAGAGGGACAAAAAGAGGAAAGGCCTAATGTCTGAGGAGTCTAGATCCCAGCAACTCAGGATGCGGTGTACCTCTCTCTGGACCTCTGTGCCCTCCTCTATAAGATGAGAGAGTTACACCAGCCAGAAGTTCTTAACCCTCTCTGGATCCTGGACCCCTTGGACCATCTAATGAAATCTAGAGACCCCTTCTCAGAAGAATATTTCCAAGTGTATAAAACACAATACAAAAGGAAATAATTGTGTGGCAACAATTATCAAAATATTAAACAACACATTCCTGGACCCCAGATGAAGAAATTGTGCACTGTCACCAAATTGTCTCTAAAGACCTTTCCACATCTGAATTATTTGGATTTGAATCTGAAAATTTTTCAATCTGTAAAATTCCAGCTTTGAATTATTTGAATCTGTAAAAAAAAATTCCCAAACATATTTTACACCTACTGCCAGACTTTAGATTCAAAGGTAATATATTATTACCTGTGTATTTATCAAGGGCATCCTGGATGAAAATAGGATAAAAGAACCACCATATTGTTCTGGAGATGATTATCAATGAACAAACTTGGCCCTAGAGAAGAATTGGGAGAGTTTGTCTCCCTGCCATCATTGCAGAGGAGGGGGACCGTAGATGTAGAATATTGAGTCCTTGGCCAGACACTGTCAATGTGTTGGTCAGTTTTGCCAATCTGCTTTTTCTCTTTCTTTTAAAATCTTTGTTACAAGGGATATATATTCCTGAGTAGTGGCAGGAGGAAGAATGTATTTGGAAATGAGGATGATGTAAAAACAAGAGATACCAATAAATATAAGATGAAAAAAGAAAGTACCAGACTCAGTAGACATTCTCCTCTGTGTTAAGAGAGAAGCTTTTCATGGGTCCTCTCTGATTATCAAAATCAGGTGAGGCCTAAAACAGGGAGAGGGGTGTTAGTGGAAGATGAAAGGGTGTGCTGGCTGCTTTCAGAACACTCCAGGGTCTACACAATGAGGTCTGTGACCTCTCAGGAGATCAGCCTAACAATACACACAGGGAAAACTAAAAGGATGAAAAATACCAGTGGGAAGTTGAATTAGTCCATCAGTACTTATATCTCAGATAGGCACTGGTGATGGTCTGTGAATTAGGCACAGTTCTGTGTAAGCAGAAGAGAAACTGTATTGCTAAATAGTAGCAATTTCAAAAATCCCAAAATTCCCCCAAACAAAAACCAACTTTGATTAATGTTGTTTGGCCATAAATCACGGACCACTACAGTCTGAAGAATCCATAAGGACACAGAGAGCCGTGATGGGCATATGTTGGCAGTGTCATGTTTTTGGCTATGACCCGAGGAATATCACACCGTAAATAAATGATCAGAAAAGGCGAGTCGATTGTTCAGCAAGACAAGACAATGAGGGATGGATGGTGTGGGAAGTGCGCTGGTAGCTGCATGAAGAGGCCTCCTAGGGCAAGGCCTCCTGCGCACTGCATAAATCCAGTAGAGATACTTGATGCAAAACCATGAACAAGAACTGCAAAAGATGAGAATCAGTCCATCCACGAGGTGTATGAAGCATCACCATGTGCCAGGCACTACCCACACAAGAACAGAGGGCAGCCCATAGATATGTGGGGACACGGCATTGATGTGACTTGGGGAGAGGATCAGGAAAGGCTTGACCCTGAGCCAGGCCTTAAAGGAAACCAGGGAGCCCGTGACAGGGAGGCGATCGAGGAGTGTTGTCCCATGTGAGTACAGCCCCTGCAGAGACAGAAGGTGGGAGATGGGGAGCAACAAGATGAAGCTGGGAAGATAGGACGGGGTCAGACTGTGCAGAGGTAACGTCTGATCCTTAAAGTCACAGAGCAGAGGCATGAGGCTCGTTCAGGGAGACCAGGTGAGAGGTGAGGAGGGAGAGAGCAGAGGAAGGCCCGGGTGGGAGGGACTCTGGCATGAAGGAGAGTGAGAAGTGGAGGATCGCTGAGGCTTGGGCAGCCCTGGCAGAAGAGTTAGGAAGAGGTATGAGTTTGGGGGAAGAGATAACGGTTCTGTTCAGGACATGTTGAGATTAGAGCCGCTAAGGGACATCCAATTCCAAATGTTCGCTAGGTCCCATGTGCCTGTGCTCGGGACAGAGCTGAAAGGCATGGTGGGAGCATCCTTGTCCCTTCCATGCAGCAAGCATGGGAAGGGCATAAGAGCTGAGTGTTGATGCTCATTGTTTCTGGGACCCTGAGGAAGGCCCTGGGCAAGACTGGTTTGCCTTCAAGGTCCTTCCTCGATTTCCATCTACAATCAGATGCTCCCAATTAAATACAGTGTACTTTGATGGAGAACTCACTCGAATTTGGAGAGGGGGTAGGAACTCAGGGAGGCTTTCCCATAGGAGGTGGGGATTCTGAGGCTGAGATGATGAAGGAATTTGACCTGGGCATGGGGCACAAGCTCGCTGAAGGCATGAAGATGACAAATGAAATGCTGGGTGTGGGGCTGGCAAGTAGTCCTGAGGTGTATGTAAAAGGTCATCCTAGCCCATCCACATGGGATACCCAAAGTGGATGAGGAAGGTTGTTCATTTGAGGGCGTGAAGCTGCACAATGCACTTAGTGAGCAGGTCCACCTCATCTAACCTTCCAGGAAAGTTCACTCTCTTACCTGAGGTGACCCAGGTAGTCAGTGTCAGAAGTGGGTCCAAATCCACCCAAATTTCACTCCATGCTGCCTCTCTGCATAGTTTAGACAAGCCACTGTAGATGGGAAGAGTAGATTGGACTGGTTTCCAAAGCCCTTTCTGGGAAAGATCCCCCATGACTTGTGGCTGGCTACAGAAACCCTCCCCTGAACATCAGAGCTCCCCCTGTGATGCTGTGTTGGTGACTCATGAGACAGAATGATCTTAGAAGACTCTACATTTCAGGTGACTCAAAGGGTAATTGAGAGACACCTGGTGGAGTAAGACAGCTGTGTCACGTTCCCAACAGTTGTGATGGCCCAAGTGTGTTAGATGACGGCCCAGCCTCATTGCTTCAGTGGCCTCCATGACCCATGTCCACTGAGGGGGGAGACCTATCTCCATTTTACACGTACAGAAACTGAGGCAGGAAGAGGTCAAGTGACTTGCCCAGAGTCACCCAACTAAGTTAGTGTCTGAGGCCACATTGGAACTCTGGCCCACTCTGAGCACTCCTGGGGTAGGAAGTCCCCAAGCCAGGGAGCTCCCACTGAATCTTTTTGGAAAGCCTGGGGGAGAAGGCTGCCCTGACTTTAATGCCACATTGACCTGGGTTGATTCCTGCCACACTCAAGAGCCCCTGGGAAATGGAGGAAGTCAAGGTTAGCTGGAGAGTTCTGCACTGGGAAAGAAAGCACTTTGTCTCATGTTTCCAGATGATTTGCTGCATTTCGCACCTCTTTGGGATTTATCTAAAGGCTGTGAAGGCAGGATCAATGTGTTCCCAAATCTGACCCTATCCCGTGGACGCTCTGCCTCTGTAAAGGACCTAAATTTCACATGGATAGAGAAGTGAGGGTTCGAGTCCCCCTACTCCCCTCCCCCACCCTTTACACTGTAAGCTTGTGTTTTCATCAAGAGTGTTTAGATCAGTCCCTGGCACCATGAGCATGCCTCATCTCCTGAGGAGTGAACATTGCAGAGTGGAAAGGGCGGTGGAAGTCAGGAAGACCCAAGTTCAAATCCTGCCTGGAACATCTGTTATCTGGGTGCCCCTGGCCAGGCCATCACTGAACTCAGCTTTCCCATCTTGAAGTTGAGGAGGCTTGGACCCCGTGACCACCGCCTTGCTTTTTTGCTCCACATCTATGATGCCATGATCCTCCTTCTTACTGAAAACTACACTCCAGTGTGTCTAAGCTAAGGGGTGCATCCCACACAGCTCCACCCCCATTAATGTCACTCACCCTGATGCATTCCTCTGAGCCTGTTGTTGAGTCTGCTAATTAGGGGGCTAAACTAGGCGGGAAGAAGGTCCATCACAGCTGTTCAATCAATCAACCCAAGGTGGTCATCCAAGAGTTTGGAATGTGTTTGGGAGGAATTCAGATGTTGTGATGAGGAAAGTGGTATCGGCCTATGCTTGCAACTATCAATGAAGCACTCAAACCAAAGGATGGGAAGCTTCCAGAGGACTCTCTGTCCCTGGTGCTGAACCAGAAGGTGGAGATGCTCACATCAGAAGGAACGATGCTCACATTCTCCCAGCCCCCGCAGAGGATGGTCTTCCAGAGGACTCCCCGAGGTGGACAGCAGTACCTGCCTGGGAGTGAGCCGGCTTTCCATCTTCCCGCTCTTTAATCTTCCTCCTGCTGCCATTTTGGATCTAGTGTTTATGACACAAGAGACTCGGAGATTCCCAGAGCCTCTGGGGATGGGGCTGCACACCATGAAGCCCCTCTCTTTCTCTCCTGCTGTTCCAGGCACAGCCAACGGCCCCCGGGCCACGGCAGAAAGAGACCCCGAGCCTGGGGATCTCAGGTCAGAGCCGCAAGAACTGGACGGTCTTCTGAGGCATCCAGCCAGCCCCGATCAGCAGTGCCCTCTCCATGGTCCTCAAGAGGCCCCCTGCAGTGTCTCCGTCTAACCGGACCACTTCCAGGGAGGGAGAGCCTTCTCTTCTCCCCCTTCCTCCCAGGCACTTTGGGGAGGTTCTGATGGAGACTTACTGACTGACATGAAGATGAAACCTGCCTCTCAGCGGTGTTCTTTACTGGGGTTTCCCCCTGTAAATTGCGGGAATCCATGGGCCGGGGGCTGGGCAGGGCAGAGGATCCCTGGAAGGCAAGCAGGCAGGCAGGCAGTCTACAAACATTACTAAGAAACGCTAAACGTCCGCCCCAGTCCTTACAGCTAGAATGACACGGCCTTCCTCTGCCTCCCAGGTAGGAACCAAAGTCTCACTTCTCCCTGCCCCTCCAGACACACAAACAAAACCCGAGACTACTGGCACTCTGATGGAGGAGACAGCGGGTAAACAATCCAGGCCCAGTTCTCTAATTCCAACCCTCAGAATTAAGCAAACTGCGAACTGCAGCCCGGCGCAGGTAAATTGATCACACCTGGGCAGGGGCGGAGCCTGGGCTGTGAGCAGGTCAGCTAGAAAACCCGAGCCACGTGACCAGAGTTTCCCAGGCCTGAAGGGCAGCAGCCCGAGAGCTGCTGCCTCCCAGGAGCTTCAGGGGTAATGGTGAGTGAGGTCGTCCTCATTGGCGGAATCGATCTGCTTCGGGTCCTAGCAGATGGCCCAGCTGGGAGCTCCCTGAGGCCGGAGACAGCGCCCAGGAGCTACTCAATCCTAGCCAGGCTCAGCTCTCCCCCAGGCACTCTTCCCAGGCACCTTGGTGAATCCTTTCACATGCGACGGGCCCTTGAGAGTTCTGCATCCCGAGCTGGGGGTGGGGGGGGGACTTTGCCCGTTGGCCCCTTCCATGCTGCCTTCCCGTCCGGGATCTTTGCCCCCTGCTCAGTTTCTGGCTCCCCAGCTCCTGCTCGCTACCCCTCCAGAGATGGTTCCCGAATTCTCCATTCCTGCCTGCAAAGGGAAGACGCTAAAGGCTTCCCTGGAGAACGTCCAGGTCCCCAACAAGATGCAGCCACTCGACAGACACTGTCCTTTGAGGTAAAGAATGACTCAGCGCCTCTTTCCAAAGACAATCGCGTTCGTTTGCCAGCATTTGTGGTCATGGCATCAGTCGTTTCATCTGTACAAAAAATATTAACTATAACTAATCTAATCTGAAAAAATTATACAATAGGACTTACATGGAAAATGATAATTGGGCCGTAAGTCCCATCTGGGTCACCATTCAAATTTAAAAATATTTTGACTTACTAGGCCTAATTTGGGGGGCCTAACCTAGTTGGGGACTAATCTGTGGCCTCTTGACTCCCTGGCTAACTGACTGCTATTAACTTAATATGGGCCATTTATAAAGTTCCACCACACTGCTCCACTCCCCAAATTGATAAGCAAAAGATTAAGAACCCTCTTCCATTTTAACAGCAGAGGGTTTCTTTATGAGATACAATTTAAAATTAAGAATAGAGGGAAATAAAATGTACAACCTGACTGCATTCCCACACGCCTCTTTCCACCTGCTGCGCCTGGAACTTTTTTAGCCTCCTCCTCTCTTTCTCCACCTTCGTTTTCTCCAACCTGTACCCTGTGCTGATAGCTCCTGTGCTCTCCGCTCCCTCCTAGTCCTCTAGCGCCTCTCTTTGTCCATTTCTCCCAGACCTCTCAGGGTCTCTAGTCTCTGGAGTCCTCCTTAATCTTGTCAGCCGCTTTCTGTCCATTCCTCTCTTCCGCGTCAACTCTCCAGTTTATATATCTTCCTTCTCTCCACTCAAACCTCGGGGCTCCCTGCACCCCCCCACACCAAGCTAATCTGCCAGCCACCCTAGGGCTGCAGCTGGGGGTGGGACTCTTGAGTGTCCTGTGCATACCACACCCAGGGCTCCAGGGGCCATGCCCCCTGCTGTGTGCCCAGGGACCTCTGCACAGGCTACGCCAGAGGCCGGCCTGGATGAGCCTGGGGTCTCTCAGATAGATCCCCAGCCCTCTGACCTGGTGCCTCATATAGCCCACGAGGCTTTTTTGGCTCAGCTGAAGCAGAGGGGGAGGGGCACCAGCCCCTCCCACACAGAGAAGAAAAAGCTGAGGGCCTAAGGCTTTCTAATCTCAACCCAAAGGTAGTGTCCCCAAACCAAAATAAATTTCTACACATCTCCGTGTTTCTCTTGAAGAGGAACAATGTGAACTAAAGCTCCAGGTGGCCCAGTGGAATGGAAGCCCCAGGGGCCCTATCTTACTCTTGGCCTGGCTCCCCTTGCCCAGCTCCGAGCCTGGTGCCCGGGAGGCTTCTAATGAATACTTGTGGATTGATTGAAGCAGTTACTTAAAACATTCTCTTCTCTGGAGAGACGCTTAGGATTATAGCATTTTGAAAGTTTGCACCTTGAGGGGTTTTCTCTCACCTCATTCTATCTCTAGTGACTTTTTTTTTCCAGGGCAATGAGGGTTAAGTGGCTTGCCCAGGATCACAAAACTAGTGCGTGTCAAGTGTCTGAGGTCAGATTTGAACTCAGGTCCTCCTGAATCCAGGGCCAGTGCTCTATCCATTGCGCCATCTAGCTGCCCCTCTAGTGACTTTTCAAGGCTGATTTGCCCTTGCTCCTCTTGGTTGTTGTCTGCCTGGCATGTCTTGCCTCTCATTTACACTTAGAATCCTTTGCTTCTGTCAAGATTGGGCCAGGTGCCAACATGGGGAAGACTTCCCCACTTCCCTCAGTTGTGAGGGTGCCCTCTCCTTCTCTGAACCCCAGTTTTCTTTCTTCAGAGCCACTGGGGGACAAATCTCTCTTGACCAATGATTTCTTCATGAAATTTCAGAAATAGAGGCAAAAGGGACCATGAAGAGCCTCTAGCTTAACCCTTTGATTTTATGGATGAAGAACAGGTGGGCATGGCAGCCCACACCTAAAATCCTTGCTGCTTGAGATGTGCTGGAATTAAAGTTGTCTAGTCCCCTCCTATTCCAATATGGCAGCCCCAGGCTGCCTAAGGTCAGGAAGCAGAGTCAGTCACAGTTCCTATGTCAAGCCCTAGTGGGATGGACCCTGGGAAGGAGCAGCCATGACCATTCTGGCCTCGGCAGGAGAGGAGGGAAGACCCAGCCTCAAAACATACCAAACATTTTACACCTCAGTGAGGCAAGTGAGTTAAGGATCAGCCGCAGGTAGTAGTCACAGCAGTAGAAGTGGCCTTCAAACTTGGGCCCTTTCCAAGTCAGTAAGTCAAGTCACCACAAATGTATTAAGTGCCAAGTATGGGCCAGGTATTGGGCATACAAAGAAAGACAAAAACCCGACCTGCTTCCAGGGGGATCCCGAGATTCTCCAACAGAGACAAAGCTGCTTTGATTGTTCCTTTTACTGACTGGACATTTAAGGAAAGACATTATTGGGTGGGGGGGAGGCTATCCCTAGAGCTTGCCTCTTAACCTTCCATCAGCACAACTGCCCTAATCCCCAGCCTTACACTTTTAAAATGGTGATTAGAAAATGGGAAAAGGCTAAGAAAACACTCTATGGAAATGGTCACTATTCAGTTTGTCCTCACTTCTTACTTTTAAAATGGTGGAGATGATTTTGTGAAGATAGAAGTCCCATCACTTCACTCTAGCCCAGACTGCTCACAGCCCTCCCTACACTTCTTCTGCACTGTGTTTGAGAGGGTTGCATATTTGAATAGTTTAAAACAGCACAAGTTTCGTTTAAAGTAGGCTTAGTCCCCAGAGCTATTTGAAAAGTATCCTCAAAAAAACTAAAGCAGCATGATCATGACTGTAACCACCATGGCAGAGAGCAAGAATGGGAAACTTTCAGAATCGTATTTTTTCCCAGTTACATGTAAAATAGTTTCCAACATTCATTTCTGTAAGATCTTGGGTTCCAGATTGTTCTCCTTACTTCCCTCCCTTCCTTCCCCCCTCCCCAAGACAGCCAGCAGTCTGATATAGGTTAGACAGTGGAATCATGTTAAGCATCAAGAATGGGGACCTTTCAACTGAGCAATTTAGATGGGAGCTTTCCAGGACACTGCTGATATAGGACCAAAAGGATGATTACCAATGGAATCTGGGTTACCATGAGCCAGCTTTAAAAGGGCAGGTTCTCTTAATAACAACTCCTGCTGGTTCCCATTGTGGGCTGTATAAAGCACTGCCTTGCAACATCCCCAGGGGAATAGGTGGGTTGGACATATTCACCTCCACTTTGCAGCTGGTGAGGTGAAGGGACAAGCCTTTGGTCACGAAGCCAGCAAGTGCTGGAGGCAGGACCCAAATCTAGGCCTCTTGACCTGAAGGCTGAAGCTCTCCCCATCACATCACACTGCATGGTTTTGTTCTGGGTGGTGTCAGCCAATCGTTGTGCTAATTGCATGCCTCTTCATCGGGATGCTGGGTGAAATGGTCACTATAAAACAAACCTAAAAGGGGGCCCAAAGAAGATGGGAAAAGATGGGAAAAGTCCATGGTGGAGGGGCCGTGGAAAGGGAAATGACTGGTGGAGCAGACAGCTGGTTTTTGGACTGGAATTCGGAGCTGTGCTAGATAAGGGATTGAATCTGGCTTAATGATCCCATTCTGGGACACATGCCCCTAGGAGATCTGGAAGAAAGGTCAAAGTATTAATAGCAGCAATATCAGAGCAGCAAAAAACAAAAACAAACCGACAAAACCCCAAAACTAAACCAAACCAAACCAACTGGGGGAAATGAGTGCCTATGGCTTGGAGAAGAGCTGCCACAATCGCAGTAGCTAATGGAATATTAGGTGCTAGAAGAAATGATGATGGTGAGGACATCAGACACAGCTTGGGCAGCCCAAGGAGAAGTGACTTATGCAAGGTCGACCAGAGAGTAAGTGATCAAGGTGCTGCAGGCCCCACCCCACCCCTGTGCCCCACACCCCCATTCCAGAGGCTCTGAGATCGAAGACAAGGGATTCCAGAAGTCATCTAGTCCAACCCCCTAGTTCTTTTTTTATGTAAAAGATTTTTTTGTTGATAGCATTTGTTGAGTGACTCCTCTGGGCCTGGCCCTGTGCAGTACCACTCCCAAGAGCCTGAGACCAAAACTGGGGATGAGGTGGCAGATCCAGCCTTGGGATTCTACAGGGTCTCGTTTTCCTGTTTGGTGGTTGTTGCTTTTTCCATGTCCAGCACAGGAGTTGTGCCCATGGTTGTGTCCTTGTGTGCACTGTGTACAACGATGTGGAAGGGGGGAACCCAAACAGATCTGAAGGGGGTCCTGACCTCAGGTAACTTGAAAGCCAGTTGAGACACAGGACAAGGATGGAACGACCTAAGACAATGTGGTGGTGAAATGGGATCACAAATTAGCACTCGACTGAACAATCAAATGTAATTTATTATTCTTATGTTTCTTATTCTAATTATTAGGCGGTGAGAGGCACAGGAAATGGACTGGTCAACAAACATTTTAAAGTGTGTGTCAGTGACTGTGCTAGGACAGAAGACATGGGTTCAAGTCCTGCCATGGACACATACGTGCTATGTTGCCCAGTCGTTGAACTTCTCAGTGATCTCAACAAATGTCTTAGATGAGAAGTGTAGAGAAGGAGCCAATCTACACCAGTGGAGAGGTTTTCCTCACCTGGGATGTCAGTAAAATGTGTTTTCCAATACTCCTTTGAGCCATTGTGAACCTCGTCTGTGCTCCTTTTCTCCCCATACTTGATTGAGAACTAGCGCCTCTGTCTATCCTCCATTGTACAGATAGGGAAACTGAGGCCCAAAGCCATGAACTGGCTTGCCTGGGGTCACAAAGGTGGTACAAGGCAGAGTCAAGATGGGTCCTTCAGCGCCAAATTCAATGCTCTCTTTCCATGTAAGACATGAAGTTATGAGTCAAACTATCGTTAAGGGGGCTCAAGCTCTTCCCAGCTGAAGAGACCAGTGCAGGAGAATGGAATAGCCATTTCCATTATAACCAAATTGTAGTGGGGGGAGGAAAAGGCATTTAATAAGCACCTACTGTGAGCCATATGTTGCCCTAAGCACTTGAAGGCGGGTGTTTTGATTGTTCCTGTTTTATAGTTGAGGAAACTGAGGCCAATAGGGCTTAAGTGATTCGCCCAGGCTCACACAGCCAGTCTGAGGCTAAATTTGAACTCTTGACTCCAGGTCTTCTTGACTCCAGGCCTCTGGCTGCCTGGTGTTTCCCATTTTTAGGGGAACACCAGCACAAGGGTGGCTGTCTCTTATATGCTCTGAGTAGTTTTGCCTTCACATGCCCCCCCCCACACCCCTATGGAAAATAATTCCTGACTCCTGGATAAGTTAGTGACTTGCCCTTGGTCAGGCGTCTGATGTGCAGGAGGCATCATTTGAATCCAGGTCCTGCTGGCACCCTGGGATCTGATGCCAAATTTCTGTAAGCCACTATGAAAGCTATTGAACTCAGTCAGATTTGCCTTGTGAGCTGCTACTAACACCCATACCATCTTCATGAGGAGAACTCAAGGACATAGGTTTTATCTCTGGGAATTTTCTGCTGGCAAAAGAATCTCGAGATGCCCAGATGTAATCACCAATTGCTGCCTGTCAAGATCTCAAAACCCAGAGGTCATTCGGTTGCAAAGGACCTAGTAATATAGAGAAGGCCGAAAGCGACTGAAGAACCAGGGTTTAGAGCAGAAGCCACAGGGTTTGTCTCAGAGGGAAAAGGGACAGACTTCCTTCCACTGGACTTACCTAAGGAGGAATTTGTCAACCATTGGGGCTCTTTGAAAGTGGAACTGGCTGCCTTCCATGGCTTCGCTGGAGGTCCTGAAGGAGGGCTGGGATGGCCTTGGCAGGGCAGTCACTGAGTTGGCTTGTCTAATCCCTGAAGTTCCTTCAAACTCTCACAGTGTGTAATTTGGTAGGAGGAATTCCTGCTTGTGCAGGAGTGAATAGGCTAGTCACTAGGCTGGGGTGGGGCTTGGGGGGATAGCCAATTTTGCCTTCTGTCTGTATTTTCATCATATCTTCACGAAAATACTAAAAAGGAAAAATTCTTTCAGGTGCCAAGTCCTACCCACTCTCTGTAATTGTTGCCAGAGCCAACTCCAGCGAATATGAATGACATTTCCCAAAAGGCGGAGGTAAGTCTCAGGATTAAAGAGGTGAAGAAAGTGCATGATTGACCCTCATTGTCCCACCAGAGTCCTGGGTCATTACTGACTCTTATAGGTTTGGATAAGCACAGCCTCATTGGCTCACCTCGTCCCTGTGTGCTTAAGCTTCTGCTCGATGTATCACATTATCGGCTACAAGGTCCCTACTCACGGTCACTGGTGTAACGATTGGAATGACGCCACCTGCTGGAGACTTACTGTAGAAGAGTTCTGCCCATGAAGCGAAGGTCTTTGAGGGCAAGACCAGGAGTCTTTTCTTTGGCGTCAGGAAGTGACGCGGGCTAGTGGGAGGAGGAAGGAAGAGACTGGCGCTCGGTCTCGCTCTTTCCTTTGGACTCTGGTGGAGAGCGGAGCTAGAAATGTGCTCTCCCTTTAATAGATAGGAATCTAGGCCTTTCTTCTCTCTTTATCAAATTCTTATTCTCCTTAATAAATGCTTAAAAGTCTAACTCTTGCTAAAGCTTATAATTTATTGGCGACCACTCATTGGATATTTGAGACAGACTAGCTAGAATTTTAGCCCTTAACAGCACTGAACCTGGAGTAAGGAAGTTTCAATGTTGTTGTTCAGCTGTTTCATTCAAGTTCAACTCTTTGTGACCCCATTTTGGGTATAAGTATAAGACACAATCTCAAAAGCATGAAAATCTCTATGAAAATAGACCCATACCATTAATTTCAAAATGTATATGTAATAGCATAGAAATCCTATGTAACCTCTGAACTGACATTAATACTCTGAGTGAATTCAGAATACTTTTGATTCCGATATCTAAAATCCCCAATACTCATATCAATACCTTGCTGCTTACTTCTACATTTCTGTAAAATATATACCCTTCCATGGCAAAAGAAGCAGAGTCTTGAACTATATTGATGGTTGTCATTCTTATTCAGCTTAAGTTTTTCTTCTTTAACCCCTCTATATTGTCTGTCAGTCTTTTCACCATACAAATGCTTTATAAGATTACTAATTAAAGACAAAAGCAGGTTAGCAAAATTATGAACAAAATGAGCATATCTGGAATTTAAGGGGTTTTCTAAGGTTGTCTCAGAAGCACAGCCAGGCTGGGGAAGGGCTGAGCCTGAAGCTGCAAATGTAGTTAGAGAAAGTTGAGCATGCCCATCAGATCTCTGGACTTCCCAGGCAGGGGAAGCTATGGGCTTGGCCATGGGAGGAGTAGAGGGTGGGGTTTGGAGAGGAGGGGAGGGACCAGCGCAATTTGAATCAGACTTGATTTTGAACTCAGGCCTGGATTCCTCTTCCCCCACTTTGCCTCCAGGTGCTAGGGGATTAAAAGCTTCTAGAGGGTGGGTCATTGCCTCCAGGCATGCAAAATTAGAGCAACAATTAGTGTTAGAACTGGGAAAAGCTGCAGGAATCTCTTCAGGTTTCTCTGAAAAAGCATGGTTGGGAGAGGGGGAGATATTTCCTGGTGTGAGTAAGTTGCTGGCTCTTTTAACAAAAATAAAAATAAAAATAGAAAATCCACAAAAACAAAGCATTAACATGATCTTATCTCCCATTTGTCTGGTTAAATGGACTAAAATCAAAAATAGGGTAATTAGGGAGTTTAAAAGGTCCATTCGAAAAAATTTAAAGGGAAAACACCAGGCAATTCAGCAGTACTTCTGATTTAAAGGGATAGGGTAGGGGAAATTTCTTACCCAACCAGAAGATCAGAAGACTGAGGTTTAGCTTTCCTCTTCGTGGTCAGCCATCTGTTAAGGGCTAAAATTCTAGCTAGTCTGTCTCAAATATCCAATAAGTGGTCGCCAATAAATTATAAGCTTTAGCAAGAGTTAGACTTTTAAGCATTTATTAAGGAGAATAAGAATTTGATAAAGAGAGAAGAAAGGCCTAGATTCCTATCTATTAAAGGGAGAGCACATTTCTAGCTCCGCTCTCCACCAGAGTCCAAAGGAAAGAGCGAGACCGAGCGCGTCACTTCCTGACGCCAAAGAAAAGACTCCTGGTCTTGCCCTCAAAGACCTTCGCTTCATGGGCAGAACTCTTCTACAGTAAGTCTCCAGCAGGTGGCGTCATTCCAATCGTTACACTGGGATGAGACTCATGATCCTGAAGGTCACCAGAGGACAACTGGAATAGTTCTCACCAACCTGCAAATGCTTCATGGACTAACCCAACAATGAACCAAGACTAAGCTGGCTCCTAATGAGAAACTTGGCCATAGAGGGAGACATGAACTCTGGCCTCTTTTGAATAGGGTTTGCCATAGTCTGGGGCTATGGTCCTATAGTGCCTTGGCTGATCACCTTAATGATGAGATAGCTGGTGACATCACCTTGGATGGGCTGCTGGCCAGAACTTCTGAGGATAATATTAGAACAAAAAAATGACTCAATAAACCTTAGAAAGGGAATATTTTGGTTAACTAAGTCAGTTTACAACTTTACCAAGAGTGTATTAATGTATCCCCTACAACATTTGTCATTTTCCTCTGCTGTTCTATTATCCCATCCAATGGATACGAGGTAGTATCCAGAATTGTTTTGACCTGAATCTCTCCAATCAATAGTGAGTTAGAGCATTTTTTTCATATGGCTATAGGTAGCTCTATTTCTTCTGAAAACTTAATGTCTTTTGATCATCTATCAATTGGGGAATGGCTCTTATTTTAACAAAATGGACTCAGTTCTATTTTGGTTAAGTGAGTGTGTTTCTGACTAAATGCAGATACAAGACATATTGTAAATTCTGGACTCTGAGTCAAGCTGGGATACTGGTTGACTTGAATTTTCTGTATAAAAAGACTAAGGTTTTGCTCCATATTTGGACACTTTATTCCCACGTGGTAGCTCTTCCTCTTGGCAGCCATAGCAGAACTTTCCCAGGCCACTGACCAGGGCTATTGGAAAGCTAGAATGGGAAGGGATGCAGCTAGTGTAGCTAGCATATGAAATGAATGGAAGGAACCCAAATTAGGAGACTTAAAAAACAACAACAACAAATTGAATGTTCAATTCATTTTCCAAGTCCATACACACAAGCCTTGAAATACCAATGGATAAATAGAGTTCAATCAGGGAGATCATTACAGAATGTGGGGGAGAAAGCCTAGGGCAGAGGCTCAGACTCTTTTGTGTCCTGCACCCTCTGGAAGTATGGGGAAGCCTATAGATGCCTCAGAATAATTTTTTTTTTTTAGTGAGGCAATTGGGGTTAAGTGACTTGCCCAGGGTCACACAGCTAGTAAGTGTTAAGTGTCTAAGGTCGGATTTGAACTCAGGTACTCCTGACTCCAGGGCTGGTGCTCTATCCACTGCACCACCTAGCTGCCCCCAGAATAATGTTTTTTTAAAGGCAATCAAAAAGTAAAAAACAGCATTACAAAGGAAACCAGTTTTGCTGAAATACAGGTAACAATCAGAAACTCTTAGAAAACCACATCACCTTCATGGACTCCTGAAATCTCTCCATGGACAAGAGGTTAGTGAATCCCAGGTTAAGAACCCCAGCTCTAGGGGGTCGTGTGGGCTACTAGTTAAATCAATGATACTACTAAAGTGCTAAGGCAAGCAATCTCAGATACTTCCTAGTCATGTCTTTAATGCTGCGCCAGGAAATGAAATGTAGACAATACTTAACTAAAACAAATGAGACCTCTCCTTTCTGGTTTGTAGTGGGCTTTGCCTGTATTGATTCTACCTATCAAGGAACTCACACAAAACTTTGTATTATGATTTTATTCTCATGAGAACTTAGCTTTAGTTCTTTGTGTTTCCATTTTCTTTTCCCATCTGATCTTTAGAAAGCACAAAATCAGTTACTGCTGGAGGAAACTGAGCTCTCAGACTCATGCATATTTTCTGTTTTAATCCGTTTTTCTTACATTCAGTCTAATCTAATCTGTTCTTAATTTTTTCCCCATCTTTTTTAAAACTTTGTTTTCTTTCTCTTCATCTAACAAAGATTCTGCTTTCCTCATCTAAACCTGTCCCCAAAACCTATGTGCCCAAACTTGGCAAGGGTGATGTCAAGGATAAATTTGAAGCCATGCAGAAAGCGAGGGAAGAAAGAACTCAGAGGAGATCTAGAGATGAGAAGCAAAGAAGAAAAGAACAATTTCTTAGAGAGAGAGAGTGGAACAGGAGAAAGCAGGAGGTTGTTGGATTTGCTCTTTGGTTTTTGTTTTTGTATTTTACATTTAATTCAATGCAAAAGATTGTTTATGTTTTAAAGCATTATTTCTTACTGACTGAAATGTGTATGATGCAATGTGTTTATTTCATAAGCTAATTTTTCCTGCACGTGTGTAGTAAAAGAATTTTGTTCAGTGTTGTATCTTTGTTTGGAGATTCTCCTTCCAATGTAATTTATTTATGTGTCTAGATGAAAGAAATGCTTGCTTCCGATGAGGAGGAAGATCTGTCTAAGGTAGAAAAGGCTTATGTTCCAAAGCTAACAGGTAAGGGATTGAAAGAATCAGTTGGGAATGGAATTAATTGCAAAATTAGGCATTAGAGAAGATTGTTTTTTAAATGCTCCTCTATTCATAGGAACTGTTAAGGGCAAATTTGCTGAAATGGAAAAACAAAGACAAGAGGAGCAAAGGAAACGAACTGAGGAGGAAAGAAAGCGCAGAATTGAACAAGACCTATTAGAAAAGAGGAAAATCCAGAGAGAATTGGCGAAGCGCGCAGAGCAGGTCGGTGGGCACCAGGGCTTGGGGGGCCAGGCGGGGTTGGGGCTGGGACTGGACGTCAATGCAGAGTCTCCACAGGATGCTGGTGTCCACAGTGGCATCAACAGCCTGAGTTGCAGCCCCCTCCAAAGGGAAGCAGAATGCTTCAGGCCATCTTGCCATCTGGAAGGAAGGCAGAGGAGGCTGGTGTGGGCTGAGTGTGGGGATAGTCAAGGTCAGTTGCCGGCTCCGGCATGGGGTCCATGAGCGGCTCCTCTTCCCAGGTGTCTCCATGTTCCCTGGGTGTCTTCAAGGATGGGAGGCAGCACTTAGCCCAGTGATGATGCCAGGGCACCAGCCTATAATTAGACCATATTGAAGTGATCGAATTGGTGTCCAATCATGCATGGTTCCAGAGGACAGAAAATGCAGTCTGTGCCTCACCTAGTAGGAGAGGTGAGGGACTCCGGGGGAGCGAGACATGGGCGTGTGTGAATTTGTTTTACTTTACTGTTCATTTGGTACAGGGGAGGATTTTTTTTTAAGGGGAGGAGCACGGCTCCCTGCTGTTTGGGACAAACTGCCTCAGTTTACCAAAATAACTCAAGGAGACCACCAAGTCAAGCAGAGACAGATTTATTACATTCTCGTGAGAACAGGCAAACAATAACTGAGTCACAACAACAGATTCAAACTTTGGTTTTTTATAGTATTTTTGAGGAGGAAAGTCCCCACGTGCACTAGGGTGAGCTCACAATCTAACATCCAATCCTGTCTCACCCATGTAAAAAAATTAATTATTAATAACTATAACTAACCTGGAAAAATTATATAATTGGATTTATGAAAAATTATGAGTGTATGAAAAATGATAAGCTTAGAGAAATTATAATTGGGCCATAAGTCCTGCCTCGGTCGCCATTCAAATGTGAAAATATTTTATTAACTAGGGCTAATTTTGGGGGGCTAAACTATGGATGACTAGTCTGGGGACTGTTGACTATTTGGCTATCTGGCTTCGTTAATTTAATGTGGGCCATTTATAAAGTTCCACCACACTGCTCCACTCCCAAATTGATAAGCACAGGATTAAGAAGCCTCTTAACTAAATAATCCAAGCAGAGTTTATTTATGAGATACTATTTGAAATTAAGAATACAGGAAAATAAAATGTACAACCTGACTGCTTTCCTGCGGTCTCTTTCCGCTGCTTCTCTTTCCCACCTGCTGTGCTTCGAACTTCTTGGGCACGTTACACTTACCCTGGTTTGTATTAAGGCCTGTAACCTTGTCAGTCCCGTCTCTCCTTTTCCGAACCAAACTCTGCTCCGTCCTTGTCCGAGCTCCCCTCTAGCCTTTCTAGTCCGTCCTCTAGTCAGCCCCTCTCCTCAATCTTGTCTCTCTATCTAGTCCGTCCTTGCTCCTTCTTCCTAGTCTGTCCTCTCTCTAGTCTAACTCCCAGGTCTATATATACCTTTTCTTCTCTCCACTCAAATCTTGGGGCTTCCTTCGCCCCCACAGACCAAGCTAATCTGCCAGCCAGAGCTGCAGCTGGTGTGTGTGTGTGTGTGTGTGTGTGCGCGCGCGCGCGCGCGCGCGCACTCTCAAGCCTCATGCCTCAGCACAGGCTATCCGGAATCTTTGGATAGCTCCGCTCAGGTTGGAGGGAGCTGGGGCTTTTTTTCCCCCCCAGCTGTCTGACCTGGCATCTTGTATAGCCCACGGGGCTTTTTCCGCTCAGCTGAAGCTGAGGAGGAGGGGGAGAGACCCTGAGGGCCTAAGGCTTTCTAATCTCAGCCTAAAGGTAGGGTCCCCAAATCAAAATAAATTTCCACACCCAGGATGTGTGCTTAGCTTGTGATCAATGTATGGAGACATGTATACGTGTTCCAGGGACAAGGGGGAAAAGGGGAGGGGGAACAAGGTCAAACGAGGGAAGAGGGAAGGGGAGGGGGTAATGAGTCTGAGGAATGTCAAAGAAAAGGGGGGCAGAAATCATTCCCCTTTGCAATTAATCCATGACAAGGACTGGGGCTCTGACATGTGAGGAGGAGGAGGCAGGCTGGCCGGAGACACGACTTTTATTACAGGCAGTAAATACTGCTAATTGGTAAAGGAGGCAGAGAACTTAACAAGCAATTAACTTTTAGGCAAAGAGAGAGACTAACTATACTGGGGGGGGGGTGGGGGGGTGGGGTGGGGGGGGCTGGGTATCTTCCAGACCCCATCCTCAAAGTTTAATCTAACTCAAATCCATAATCATCTCACACAGAACTGACACAAGTCCATCATCTCATACACTGCCTTCTCCCCACACCCCCAAAAAGAAAAGGTCATTGAAGCTCTCCAAAATTCAGAGAAGAAAGTTGAGAGGGAGCCACCACTAAACAGTAGAACTTGGAAATTCCTGGGCTGAATCTGCTCTGCATGTACGGAGCATTGGTGGTTTCATCCACAAGCCTCCTTTTCTGTTCCTGCTCAGATATGGAGATATTCCAGTTCATGTCATAACCTGACCCTTCCTCTCCCCAAGGAGATGCCACATACAAAAGGACTCTCGTTAGGCTTAGCTTATGTGACAAAGATTTCATCCTGGTTTTAGTGGGCATGGGAAAGCAGAGGGCTAGGGTTAGGCTCCCCATCCAGGGAGACCTCCAGGATTTTTTCTGTAGGGCAGAGCTTAACAGATGCTTGTTGGGTCGGTCATTTCCCTCACATTGTCTTTCCTGGATGGGCCGTGACAGCCTGTCCACATGCCCTGTCTCACCTCTGGACCGCCAGAGCCTTTGTCCTGAGGAGGAGAGCCTGGCAACATTGGTGCAAGAGCCAAGGATCTGGCCAAGCAACTTCAAGACCTCATCTTCTCAGAAGGGTGTGACAGGTTCAAAGGGAGAACCCCCATTGCCATCGTCGCATTTTACGGAGACAAGAACTCATCAGTTCACACAACGTTTCATCAATATAAAAATGGCGCTCTATCCTATCTTCTTCAGGCATTCAAGCTCTGCCCTTCCCCCTCTCCCTGCCCCCCACTCCCAGCCACTTGTCCAGCTTTACTTTATGCAGCTCGGTCTTATACACTGGTTTGGGGCAAGAGGGTTGGAATTAGAGTCAGGTCCTGGGTTCCAATCCCAACTCTGTCATTTAATACCTGTGCGACCTTGGGCAAGTCACCTTCAAAGGACCTCCACTTCCTTATCTTACAAGCGAGGAACCAGCTTAGACGCCCTTTAAGGTCCCTTTGAGCCAGAATCTTGGATCCTCTCCTTCCTCATCTTGCCCTCCCGGTTTTGGCCTCTGTGCATTTGAGTGCTATGCCTAGAACAAATTCCTTTAGCAGCCCAACTCTTTGATGTTCTTTCTTTCTTTTTTTTTGGTAAGGCAATTGGGGTTAAGTGACTTGCCCAGGGTCACACAGCTAGTAAGTGTTAAGTGTCTGAGGCCGGATTTGAACTCAGGTACTCCTGAATCCAGGGCCGGTGTTCTATCCACTGTGCCATCTAGCTGCCCCCAAAATTATTTTGACCTTTTGGATCCCCTGAAAGGTTCTTTTTTTTTTTTTTTTAGTGAGGCAATTGGGGTTAAGTGACTTGCCCAGGGTCACACAGCTAGTAAGTGTTAAGTGTCTGAAGCCGGATTTGAACTCAGGTACTCCTGACTCCAGGGCCAGTGCTCTATCCACTTCGCCACCTAGCTGCCCCTCCCTGATGTTCTTTCAAGGCTCAGCTGACGTGCTGCCACCTCCATGAAACCTCTCCAGATTTCCTTTCTTCTCTCCTCCCACCTTTCATCCTTTTCTATTTCCCCTCTCCTATGTACTCAGTTGGAACCTAGGAAGCACTTAATAAGTGCTCCTCACTTAGGAAATTCTCATTTCTTATAGTGGTTCACTTGTCCCTGTGTAAGCATCCTGCTAGATTGGACTGTCCTCTAGGGCAGGGACTGGGTCACTTTCCATTGTTGTGTCTGTGCCAGAACACATGACAAGCACTTATTGTCTCTCCAATTGGACTTACATCAGAAATTGTCATCTGGAAGCCTGCAGAGTGCAAGGCGTCTTTCGGGAATCTTCAGATTGTGGATTCAAGATGAAGGGATAAATGATTGAATTTGGGAAGAGAAAGGGTAGGAAGTCAAGGGAAATTCTTTTCCTTTCTATTGTTCAATGGGGAGAACCTGACAATTATTTGGTTTCTCTGGGCCTCACTTTCTCCCTCGGTCAAATAGGGGATCAGCCCCATATTCTTAGGAACCTTCCAACCCTGAGTTCCCAAAGGTCTTCCTAGAAAATTCACTGGCTGTGGAATTGGGAGATCTGGGTTTGATCTCCAGCTTTGATACAGTCTCTGGGCTCAGATACGGGGAGATCCTTCCCCGAGCTTCCTTTCTGCATCTCTGAGATGGGAATAATCATACTGCAAACCTGATGGGGCTGTTGAGGTGTGAGTTGTTTCTTGTGCCCAACATCCCCAAGTCTGAGAGTGTCACCCACATGGCCTGAGGATGAAGGAGTCTCCTCCATCTCTCAGCTCTGGCAGACTTTTAAGCCAGGCTTTGAGCAGCCTTTCCTTCCCTCTGGAAGCTCTTGGGAGGGCTGGTGGGGAATGCACTGTCCCGGCCCCACTCACACATGCCTCAGGCCCTCTGAGAAGGCCTTCGGAAGACCCTGGTAGGGCTTTATGTTTAGTCTCAACACCGGACCTCCTCTGCCTTCACCGCCTCCTTGGTCAGGAAAGTAACACTGGCAGAAGAATGTGGGAAGACTGTGGGCCAAATCAAGTTTAGCGGCCCTCAACTTGGAAACTGTAACCTTCTTTTGGAGGGACGGTGTCCGGCAGAGACCAGGAAACAGGCCCAACGTCCTGCACCTTGACAGTTTTTTGGTTCCTTGGTGGGTCGGAGCCAACACTGTCCTCAGCTGCTGCTGAGGCCCTGTTCCCACTCGAGCAGTGTGTCTGAGGGACTTCTGGGAGGTGTGTGCTAGCAGAGTTCTCATTTTTCAGATGAGGAAACTGAGGCACAACAGGCCAAGACGGGATAGGTATTCTCCAGTATGGAAAGGGCTGTTGGGTGGTAAAGGGATTGGGATTATTTGTTCTGCTTGGCCTCTCCCTAGAGGTCACAGAGCAAAGGCTGGAGGGCACTCACTTGTAGAGGGCTTTTTTGGGCTAGATGGTTTGGAGGTCTTTCTGGCTCGGAGAGTCTGTGTTGCAGGCCCACAGCTGATGTTGGAGCTGAGGCTGGACACTGGATCTCCTGACTCCGTGATGAACTAGAGCCATTGGTTCCCTGGCTGGAACTGCTGTTCAGCATCCCTGGGGACCTACAGGGCTTGTGGATGGACTTGGCAGAGCTAGCTGCCTTCAAGCAAGTCTTGGGATGACTTGGGTCACAGGGACAAAGGGAGCCTCTTCCTTGTTCTGAGGCCTTCTGGCTGTGAAAAGAGATATATCAAGGTCCCACTGCCCAAGGACTTTCTGAAGTACGCGTTCAGGTGGATGTGGAGGGCGGGAGGGAGAGGACGACCCAGACACTCGGGGCTTAGTGAAAAACAAAACATAAGGATGCAGGGAGATGGAGGTCGAGGGCTCTTCAGCTAGAATGTGCTGCAGCCCCTCAGGCTAGAAAGTGTGATGGTAGATTTAGGAGTCGAACCCTGCCCCCCATCGTAGGGTTAAGGAAACAGAGGCTGCCCAGGGCTACATTTCCAGTGACCTATCTGTCCTTCCTGACTCCAAGTCACTGCCCACTAGGGCACCTTAGAGCTTGTTACGGTCAACTCTCATTTAACAGATGAACCTGAGGTGAGGTCATGCAGGTATTTAGTGGCATGAGCAGGGTTTGGATTCAGGTTCTTTATGACCAATATAGAAAGAACTCATTTTCATTTCATGAAAAAGGTCTAAGAACATGTGGAAAGCAAAGGAAAACTAATTACATGATGTAAATTAAATATAAAAAGTCAGGTTCTAAGGTTTAACTTAGAAATGAGTGTTCTATTCTGTTTCAAATAATTAAGTATCATTTGTAAGATACAGAAGTAAGTGCATGATACATATTTGTGGAAGATACTTTTTTGTATGAATGAAAAAACATTTATTAAGCACTTGCTATGTGCATCAGGCAGTCTGCTAAGCACTGTGAGATACAAGAGACCCAGATGGCTACATTCCCCTAGGAAAAGATAGTGCAAAGAAGGGCATTCCATAAAGTGTGCGGTCCTGCCAAAGATGGACCAAATGGATTCACTATTGCCTGAGGAGTAAGGGTATGTGCAGTGGGTTGGAAGGAGACAAGGGCGGATGCCTCCCCAGGCTTCAGGCATCCTTTCCCAGTGCCCTAGTTTGGATCCTCTCATAGCAGCTGAACTACTGTCTGCGACAGATTGGCAGCAATGAGGCAGCCAAGAACGGGCCCTACAGAGACATCTATGTTGGGTGGGAAAAACCCGATGCCTCCCTACCTGTGTCTCGTGAAAACTTTCACTTCACTGGGCTGGAGACAAGCACCAGGCAGGAGCCGCTAACGAGCAGAGTTAGGCTCAACGTTATGAAGAGCCTTCAAACGATCACAGTGGCCCGGATTGTGCAGTGACATGAGCTCATGGGTTTCGAACATCAGTGGGAGGATTGGGCGCGTGGGGCCAGGACTTGGAAGTCTCAGGGGACACAGGCACTATAGTGTGAAAGAGAGGGGCCGACTCTTGGTCCCGATGGAGTTCCGATGCTTCCCAATGAATAATTCGTGATCCCCCTGTGGGGGGCGCTGTGGAGATCTTGCAGCACAGGCTCCGGGACCATTGGTCAGGAAGGCCGTAGAAAGGGCTCCTTGTTCAGGTGTAGGCCGGACCATGTGCCCTTTGAGGGGCCTTCTGATTCAGAGTCTCAATTCTGCGACAGAGACCCTAGGGCTTCCTAAAGGACTTAGGTGAATTCCTGGTAAGAGCCGAGTTAGGGGATAAATAAGCCATCTGCTGTCCAGGGAGCAAATTGTTTCCAAATTGGTAAAAACAAAATACCCAAACGCTCCTTCCTCTCTGCCTTTCCCAGCTTTCCTGTCTCTTCATTGTCCTTTTGTGATAGCAGGGCAATGTTGTATTATTTAAGCCGGTTTTGTCTTTTTCTTTACTTCAAATTGAATACTGGGGTTGACCCTATTAGACTTCAATATTAATGTCTTTTGTGGGGCATACCTGAATCTGACTCCTCCCCATGCTGCATTGTTCCCCGTATTCAAATCAGAAAAATGTGGCAGGGGCCCTGACTCAATGTTGTGACCAGTAACCTTCCTCCCCGATCCCTGCCCACCCCACCCCCCACACACACTTTTAAAGGAATTATGTGAAAGAGAATCCGCTGAGGGTAATTCTGAATTGTTTGTGCATATCCAGCATTAAAACTCTTCGAAGACTGATGTATTCTTTCTTGTGAAGGGTCGAGGGGAGTTGATATGGAAGGGTGTATGCATGTCCATCTCAGTTTAAACTAACACAATTGTTCATTGCTGCTTTTAAGTCCACTGGGCGCTGATAAGAATTAGACTCACTGTTCCATTTCCAGAATTCTATAAAGGTAGGCTTTGAGGGTATCTTCAAATGTTGGTTCCTGTTAGTGTTAATAACAGGAAAAACTACACTGATTAAAATTTAGTGGCTAAATCTCATAATGTTAATATCCAAGTGCAAAGTATCCATTTGACCTGCTAGTTACAGTTTGAAAAGAAGCTCATCAGCCTATTGGATGAACATCAAAATGAACATTCCCCAAATCTCACATTTGAAAAGTTACTGCAAGTATTTTATTTTATTTTATTTTATTTTATTATTTTTTCAATTGTATGTTTGAAAACCGAAGGCAAAGCGCCAACAGAATGTAATGATATGAAATTCTCATTCAATAGATTGAGGACATAAACAATACGGGAACTGAATCAGCATCAGAGGTAAACACACGTTTCTTTCAATGAAATATTCACCCAAGATTATCTGAGTCATGAATTCTTTTTTAATGAAAGGAAAATAGGTAAGAAGGGCACTTTTGTTGATGAAATACTTCGCCAAGTAAGACCATAAGTATTTTTGAATCTACAGCCAAAAATTGTGTTGATGGAAAATTAATTTAAAAACCTTTCATGGCTGCATCTAAAAATCAGTTGGCATCAATTATAAATAAATGGGCTGCTTAAGATCCTTGGTTTGAAGTATGCCTCCCAAAAGAAGTGTCTCGAACAGGAGCCTTGAACTGCTATCTTGAAGATGATTTCGAGTTCCCTTTGATCCTTCACCCCCCTTTTTGTAGCATGCCCTAGAGAGAGAGGACTGGCACCCAGTTCTCCTGCACTATTTATTAAACAGCCCTGTGTGTTTGCATCTCACACAGTGGAAGTCCACAAACTACACAGCATTTGAGAACCATTGATTTCCATCCAATACAGAACCTAGACACCCTAACAAACAATTTGATGGCGTTCCCAAGATTGTAGAGGCACAGAGCTGAGCAGCTTTATATGAAGGCTATGTATTTGGGCTGCCCATCACCCTGTATTCTATTTTTAAATATTCATACCCAAACCAGTTGGTATGGAAGGAACTAATTTAGATGTCTTGAAAAGAAATCTATTTTTGAGTAGTTAAAAAGACATATTTACAAGAGGATATGTGTTCATAATAAATCATTTGGAAATATTTTGTCTCTTCATGGTAAAAATAACTGTTTATGAATTATTTTAAAACTTGTGCTTTGCATATATAATAATAATGCATTAGGGAAACCTTTGTTTCAACTCTCTAAATCGCCATCAAATTGATTCTGAGCCCATTTACCACAAGGACAATATCTTCCGGGCCATTGGTCCATGCATGCGCAGCTCTCTTTTCCTGAAGCTCTAGATGTATCGTTGGTCACCCTATTAGCAACATTTACGTTCGTTTTCAAGTCTGATGAACTCTGGGGAGTTGATTTCTTCTTTTTTTTTTTCTTTTCCTTTTTTGGGAGTGGATTTCAATGGGATAAAAACTAATACGCGCACACACACTCACAGAGCTTAGGTGTGGGAATGTAGTTGCTGTTGATACTGAGGAGAAAAAACCACCACCTCTTTTCTTTGTGTTACTATTTGATAGAACCAGGAGGTAACGCAGCTGAGATAGTGGTAAGTTTCCGTGAAACTCAGATTTTGGATAGGGAGAAGCATTCTAATAACGGACTTTTCGTGCTAGGAAGGAGACGATTCACTGCTTGTGACAGTGGTGCCTGTAAAATCCCACAAAACACCTGGAAAAATGCAAAAGAGTTTTGAGGACCTGGAAAGAGAACGTGAGGAGCAGGAGAGGAAGAGACTCGAAGAGGAAAAGAGAATCCGATCCCTCAAGGAAGCGAAATGCCTTTCACTTGTTATGGTGAGTGTGTCCTCTTCTAGGACAAATGCTCAAAGTCACACCAAGGTCGGTGTCTTCATGTGACTAACAGGGGCACTTTCCCAACTTTTTCTTAGGATGAGGAAGTAGAGAGCGAAGGCACGAAGGACTCTCCTTCTCCTGGAAAGCTGAAACTCACTTTTGAAGAAATGGAGAAAGAGAGGCAAGAAAAGAGGAAGAAGCAAGCGGCGGAGGAGGCGCGACAGCGCCTTGAGGAAGAGAGACGGGCCTTTGAAGAGGCCCGGCAGCAAATGGTAAAGAGGGCAGCGCTGCACGAGTGATGCCCTTTCTAGAAAGGCCCAGAATTGGCCAGCACGCAGAATGCCTGCGCTGGCCAGCCCTATGTGGAAGGACCTGCCTGCTTTGCGTTTTAAGCTTCCCAGGGCAGGATTCAGAGCTCGACAACAGAAAGATGATGAAATCTCGGTAGCTGTTGAACATACTGTTAAGCCTTCTGAACTCCTCTTCATAGAGGATCATGTTGCCCAAGAGATGTAAGAGATTTTCAAGTCCATTATAGACCTAGGCCCTGCTGCTTTTAAGTCCCTTTAAGAATATGTCATAGTTAAACAGTTGGCTAAGCAAAAAAGAAAAAAAATCATCATATTATAGTACGGTTGCTAGCTAGGCCTGGTCCCCTTCGACTCATCTTTTTAGGGATGTGCTCCAGGTAGAGTGGTAGGTTTTCTCTATATACTACTGAATTGTTTCCTTGTTTATCTGAATCCCAGGTTCTAAGGCAGGCGGGGTGGGGGGGGGACATTCCGATATTTACTCATAAATAACTAAAAATGAAACATCACCCTCATTAATGAATTAGTGTGCTCAGAGTCTCCACCGTGGTTTATAAAAACAGAAGAAATGTCTTTTCCCATAAGCCTTTTTTTCCTATTAGTTTCAAACCTCTGTTTTCTAAGTGTAGACAAACTTTTGTGTTCCTGACAATATAGAATTTATTAACATTATAATAATGCAAAACCTATTCAAATATTTCAACAATGTGTGTGCTGTGAGAAAGAATCACCACTAACTAGCAACTGCACTGCAGACTCCTTCCACAAATGAAAGAGCCTGGTTTCGACTGACACTGTCTAGATCTCTCAGTTCTGTCAGTAAATCAGTCAACAGATACTTATTAAGTGCCTGCTCTGGGCCAGGCACCGTGCTAAGTGATGGGGATAGACAAAAGGACAAAAAACCAGCCTCTACTCTCTCCAGGAGCTCACAAACGAATGAGAAACAACCTGCAGACAACTAGGTACAAATGAGATGCATGAAAGGCAACTAGGGAAGGTGACAGCGCTAGGAGGGTCAGGAAAGGCTTCCTGCAGAAGGCGAGAGCTTAGCTGGGACCTGAAGGGAGCTGGGATACGCACTTGAGGAGGGAGAGAATTCCAAGCATAGGGGATGGCCAGAGAGAAGACGCCTGGAGTGTGTGCAGGGAGGTCAGTGCCCCCATCACAGAGAACACGAGGGAAGCTGTGAGCAGACTGGAAAGGCTATAAGAGTGAAGCTGATATTCCTCAGCAAAAGATTCGATTATGGAAGTGAGAGGGGATGAGGGTTTGGGGACAGCACCTGGGTTGCGAGCCTGGGGAGTGGGGGAACTGCTCTAGTGATAGGAAAGTTAGGAAGAGGCGAGGGTTTGTGGAAGAAGATAAGGGGTTCAGTGATGGACAGGTCCGAAACCTGTGCCACCTCTAAGCTCCCCCCGCCATCCCAGGATGTTCTCCTAAAGGGCTGGACTCTCTGAGGGCTGAGTTCCTTTCCACTGGACCCCTATTTTTCAATAGAGATCTTTGCCCTGGGCAGGCCAATGAAGAAGAGGGCAGCCATGAGATGGAAAATTCTCTTCGAGAGTCTTATCGCCCTGGAAAACTCAAGCTCAGCTTTGAAGACGCAGAAAGGCAAAGAAGAGAAGAGGAAAAGAGGAAAGCTGCGGAAGGAGCCAGGAGGCGAATAGAGGAAGAGAAGAGAGCATTCGCAGAAGCGAGGAAGAGCATGGTGAGCAATGGGCCTCCCCAGAGAGGGTGGGCTTAGGGCACCCGTGGGAGGGATGGAGCAGAAATCAGCCCCTTTCGGAATTGCCAAGGGGCCTCAGACCCTCTCTGCTCAGGTGAAAAGTGTGAGCCTTCCTGTTGTTACCTTTTCACCTTCTCAGTTCAGGAGACTCTGTGTGTGTGTGTGCGTGCGCGTGTACACATGTGTGCATGTGTGCACGCACATGCAGGTACCCGTGTAAGGTGGTTGGCAAACTTAATCATAACAAAGCAATTTATAAAGAGACCTGTGGGTTAGAACACAATGGTCTACAAAGTTGGTGAATAGCTATGAATCATGGGGAAAAGTTAGCTTCAAGGGGCTGCCATCACTAACCCCTTTGACAAAACAAAACCCCCAAATCGTCTGCTCTCATTCCAGAGCTTTATTAAAGTCCAATTGATGTGTTTTGGAGTTTCTCTATGTTGTCTTGACAACCTATACATCAATGGGACAAAATGGTAGACTTGGAAGTCATTGTGAGGGCCTTGTATCTTCCTTGTGTCTTCCTTGTGTCTCTGACAGTTCTCTTATGAAGACCTCCAGAAGAGATACATGCTTTTGAAAAATGAAATTTTGAAAATCCTTAATATAAATACACCCCCTGTATTTCTAACCCAACAACTTACATCTATTTACTCCCCACCCCCATCTTTTTGGCAGTGCAGTCCTTGCCACCCCTTCTCTGTCTTGGGTCCAGCTCTCAGGAATGTAAATTCAGAAACAAAATGTCTCTCCATCTTCTCTAATTGTCTCTTTCTTGGGGCGGGGGGAGGGAGGGCAGGCAGGGAGGACCGTCAGGAGAAGGAACCTACTGGTAGATGGCAGAGGCTAGGCTTGAAGAGGTCTGAGTGGCTCCAAAGTAGGCTTTCCCACCACAACACAATGCTTGCCTCTCAGGGATCTCTCACATCAAGGATTTATACTCTTCAAAATACCTCCACCCACTTTAGGCCTTTCCACCTTAAAATCTCTGGTCCTGTGATCTTGCCTTGTCCTTAGAATAAAGCTACGTGGTACACAGGGCAGACATTGTTGAATCCATCTTACAAATGAGGGAGAAAAAGCACCCTACATGTCAAGTGACTTGTCCTGGGTCACATGGCTAGAATTCAGACTGCCTGGTTTCCAGTCACTCCCGCACTCTTTTTGACCACAAAAAATCCCAGTGCTTTTGATAAACATATTTTATTTTTAGTATGTATAGCATCATAATTAAGCTTCCTCTTTTTGATTGGTCTATTAAAAGGGTAAATAATTGTTTTCAACAGGTCCTAGACAGCGATTCTCCAGAGATCTACAAAACAGTCTCACAAGAATCCCTTCAACCAGGGAAACTAGAAATTAATTTTGAGGAGTTATTGAAACAAAAAATGGAAGAAGAAAAGAGACGGACTGAGGAGGAACGGAAGCATAAGCTAGAGATGGAGAAACAGGAATTTGAGCAACTGAGAAAAGAAATGGGGCAGGTAAGTATTGAGCACAGAGACATTTTTTTTTGAAATAAGAATATGTCAGTTCTAGGTGTCAGTCACGGAGGTGGGAGGCAGTGGGTCATAGTTGAGTCAGGGTCCTTTCTCTGACATGTCCTGCATTTGCAGTGTGACTGTGAGTGAGTCATGACCCCTCCAAGCCTGGATTCCCTCATGAGGAAAACAGCTGTTACGTGGCCCTCGTGACACACAAATGACACCATCAAGGCCAAGCACTTACAACTTCAAAGTGCTTTGATGGGCGCAGCTAGGTGGCGCAGTGGATAAAGCACCAGCCCTGCAGTCAGGAGGACCTGAGTTCAAATCCAGCCTTAGACAATTGACACTTACTAGCTGTGTGACCCTGGGCAAGTCACTTAACCCCAATAGCCTCACCAAAAAAAAGTACTATGATGATAACATTGCCATTGGCAGGAAAAGTGCCCTGGACAGAGAGCATCAATGGGGCTGTTGTGAGGGCTCCAGCCTGACTCAACTTTCTTTCTTTTTTTTTTTTTGGCAGGGCAATGAGGGTTAAGTGACTTGCCCAGGGTCACACAGCTAGTAAGTGTCAAGTGTTTGAGGCCGAATTTGAACTCAGGTCTTCCTGAATCCAGGGCTGATGCTTTATCTACTGCGTCACCTAGCTGCCTCCTCAATATTCTTATCAATGTTGGAGACAAGGGCACAGACTCATCCATTCAGTCATTTGACAACTCTTATGTGCAAGATACTAGGGATACAGAGAGAAGAAACAATTCCTGCTCTCAGTGAGCTTAGGCTCCAATGGAGAGGGGTAAGAATATATACCAATAACCCTAATACAGGAAAGAAAGGGACAAATATGAAGATGTCAAAATTGCTATGAAAAAATTGAGGAGGATGAGATCTCTTTGAATTGAGGTGAGGGAGTAAGGGAAGGTTTCTTGGGAGAGGGAACAATGGTGGGCAGAGCAAAGTGTCTTTGGGGGTCAGTGACCTAACAAGCATTTATTAAATGCTTACTGTGCTAAATGCTGGGGACCCAAAGAAAGGCAAACACAAGACATCTAGAGGAGATGAGGCAAAATGAGAGAAGGCATCAATAGGATGGCCTCTGTCCTTTACTTGCATTCCCTAGAGAAAGTGAGGAAGGCCCTTATCACATTGGGTGGACCATCCCTGGTGAACTTATGGGAGGATATGGACCAAAGTCATGCAGGATGGACAGGCATGGACTGGTGTCCCATCTGGGAGGTTACAGATGAAGTATTTGAGAAGTCATGAACACTTGATAGCATGAGAAGCAGAAACGGAATGTGGCTCTGGGTGAGTCCAGAGAATAGATAGGCAGAAAGGGGTTGGGCGTGGTGGTGCAGGGCACCACTGAATGTTAAGTAGGTAAACTCATATGAAGAAAACTAGGACCCAGAGGGCCAAAGCTTGGAAAGTATTTGTGTGAAGACTAGGGGACAGACTTTAGGAACACTGCACAAAACGAGCTATTAATATTCTTCTGATTTTTGAAAGATAAAATGATCATGAAGGCAGTTTAAGAGATTAGCTTTAGTTGTTCTTCCCTTGGTGCTGTATCATGAGCCTCACTATACCTGGTTCCTGATTAATTTCCCAAACTCCTTTCTTTCTTTTTGCCCAGGTGGTCTGATGATTAATTGCTTCCCTTTCTGCCTCCACTGAGATCTACCCCAATGTTCTCTCTGTTTTCTCCCATTTTCTGGATTTTCTCATCTATGTATGCCTTAATATACAATGCCCTCTTCCCAGAGTAAGGCCTGTGTACACAGAATCATATTCCTTTTGTGGTTCTTATCCCCTGGGAGACCTCTGAGGGCACTTTTGCTTCTTTTGTGCTAAGGCCTTGAATGCCTCTAGATGGTTGGCTGTCCTTGGTGCATTTCTTGATTTTAACCCTTGGATTGTCTTTGGTGAACTGTGTGCTGTAATTGCTATTATTCTCGCCACAGTACTCTATGGTAGCAAATTTGTTGGATGTCTGTAGGGATTTTCCTCTAGATGTATCGTTTTCAATTTTACTGTCAAGATTTTTTGGATCCTATCTTCCACTGTTGGCTATCCCTCTCATTTTGTGCCATATGCAAATTTAATAAAGGTGATGCTTAAGCCTATATTAGGTCAATTGAAAATACATTAGATATTTGTAATCCACAAGACACTGTGTTAGGTGTGGGTGATGTAAAGACAAAAGAAGCCATTTCTCTTCTCCAGAAGATCACATTTTAAGGGGGGAGGGACAGGATGAAATATGTACACAAATAAATACAAAATGTAGACACAGTAATTTCAAGTGGGAGAGTGTGTTGATGGGGTGGGGAGGTGAGGTCAGGAAAGAATTTGCAGAGGCAGCAGCAAATGGGCTGTGCTTTGTAGGAAGACTTGGGACAATTCAGGCCATCCATCTGTACAAAGGTGGGAGATGGATGGAATGTCATCTCTCAGGAACAGGTAGGTGAGTCAGTGCAATAGCATCGGCCTCAGAGTTGCTGTGTGGATCAAATGTGTGGAATGAAGGGATGTGAAATAGGACCAGAAGGACATTTGAAGGCTTTCCAGCTCAGTAAAATGAGGTTAAGAATCCAGGGTTGCCTTTGGACCATAAGACAATCGAGTTGGATGGTCCTTAGTAGAAAATGTCTACTTGCTAACCCAACAGGACAAGTTATGAAGAATGAGCCTTGCTTCTTTTTGGCCTTAATTCTCCACTTTTGCAAACTGAGAACTTCACATAGGAAATTGCCATAGAGATGCAGGCTGACTTTTGAGTAGGATGAAATGCTTGCTTTGTCAGAGTTGTCTGAGGGACAGCAGAAAGACTTGAAGTCTTATCTATTTTACTGATTAGGGAATGTAGGGCCAGGAGGTAAAGTGAATTACTGAAAGTAAGTTTAAGTTGTATGGTCAGGACTAGACAGACCCATTGTGTGGGAGAAAGAGCATTGAGTTTTGTGGAAGATGACCCAAATCCTCCATTTTTTATGTGAACTTGGGCAAGTCACTTACCATCTTGGAGCCTCTGTTTCCAAAGTCTCTGGGCTTTGGACTAGATAACCTAGAAGGTTGTGCTCTTTCCCCCCTATGTTTATTGATGCCTTTGGTTTGACATTATCAGTCATGCCCAGTATCTCTCCCTCTCCCAGAGAGCTAACCCATAGAATATCTTTTGAGGGAAAAAAAAATCAGCACAGCTGATCAATGTATAGAAAAGTCTGGAAACACATGCAATGTGTAACCCCTGTGGACCTCTCATATCCACAGAAGGGTGGGTTGGGAGTGTCTTCTCTCTCTTCACACGAGTCCCACTTGATCTTTATCATTTTGTTTCCTGATTTTTGGCGTGTGGATTGTGGTACTGACTGCGCTCATTGTTTCCTTGGCTCTGCTGCCTTTCCTCTGTATCAGTTCTTAGAGATCACTCTGTGCTTCTGGGTATTCACTGTTCATTTCTTACAGCATAAGTATATCCCATCACATTCCGTGTACTACAATTTCTTCAGGCACATCCTAATCAATGGGCATAGTCCATGTTCTTTCTCCCAACTTCAGTAATACTGGGAAAATTGTAGTTTTGAGAAAATGAGTGTACTTTAGATGTGTTTATGTATAGATGTAATGCATGTTTTTTACTTTTCTAGTTTTTTAAAATGCATATTCAGTTTATTAATCTTTTTTGTTGTATATTCTTATTGTATAATTCTTTGTTTTTGTTTTGTTTTGGTAAGGCAATTGGGGTTAAGTGACTTGCCCAGGGTCACACAGCTAGTAAGTGTCAAGTGTCTGAGGCCAGATTTGAACTCAGGTCCTCCTGAATCCAGGGGTGGTACTCTATCCACTGCGCCACCTAGCTGCCCCTATTGTATAATTCTTAATGTATAATTGTGAGGATAAGTTTTTACCCTCTGGACGTTTTTTTTTTTTTTTTTTTAGTGAGGCAATTGGGGTTAAGTGACTTGCCCAGGGTCACACAGCTAGTAAGTGTTAAGTGTCTGAGGCCGGATTTGAACTCAGGTACTGCTGACTCCAGGGCTGGTGCTCTATCCACTGCGCCATCTAGCAGCCCCCTCTGGACGTTTTTAGCTGAGTATGTTCTTTACTGTATATTCAAATATGTCCATGTTAGGCACATTTATGTTTGTTTTGTTTTGCAGGGCAATTAAGGGTTAAGTGACTTGCCCAGGTTTTATCCACAGTGCCACCTAGTTGTCCCCAGCACATTTTTTTTTTTAAACAAACGCATTTGAAAAAAAGCAAAGACTACATTTTAAGAGGAGTAAAACACAATTCACATCCAAAGTTCCAATTCCTGGCAGTAATAGTTCACATTTCCATAACCTCTTGCAGACTTTTTTCTATATTCTCTATCCCTCTTGATCCACGCAACAATTTTATGAGATAGGTGCTATTTATCATCTTTCACTGATTCAGGTACTACTTTTAAATGGAATAGTGGTGGTGAGGCTTCTGAGGAAAGGACTACGGAGTAAGACTAGAAGCAACAATAAAACTTTGCAAACAGAGAATGGGCATGAAAATACTCTATTTTCTAATGGATGTTCTTTTGGAGTATTCTATTTTGGGTAAAAATGAAAACTTACTTTAAATTGGCTTTTTTGGGTAGGTTAAAATAATTCTATTGTATAAACTTACTTGGTGATATTATTTACAATCTCATAAGATTTTAATTTTTTTAAGGAGGAAGAGGAAACGGAAACCTTTGGGCTTAGCAGGGAGTATGAAGAATTAATCAAATTAAAAAGGAGTGGTTCTATTCAAGCTAAGAATTTAAAAAGCAAATTTGAAAAAATTGGACAACTGTCTGAAAAGGAAATACAGAAAAAGGTGGAAGAAGAGAGAGCTAGAAGAAGAGCGATTGATCTTGAGATTAAAGAGCGGGAAGCAGAGCATTTTCATGAAGTAAGTTTTCATACTGAACATATTGGTGTAAGCTCTTCATTAAGAGGAAGGAGTGAAGGTTCTGGAGAGGGGGCCCAGTGCAGCGAAAAGAGCCTTGCAATTGGGTGTCAGAGAGCCCGAGTAAAATCCCCTCAGTCCCTGTGTAGATAGCTAGCTGGCTATGATGGGCAATCCCACCTAGTCTCATACATTTACTGGATGGGTTTTAATCCTGGGCAAGTCAGTTAATCTGTTTGCTTCAGCTTCCTCAATTGTAAAATGGAGATCATCACCATCCCCACCTTGCCAGGAGATCCTCAGGTGTGCTTTGTGCCTGGCACAGAGTAGATACTTAAGAAATGCTCCCTCCCTTCCCTATGCTCATGTATTCTGAATGACCATTTGACCTCCTACACATTCACAATGTGTGGTGTCCTCCAGAAAGTCAATGTGGTTGCCATTTTCTTCCTTGGTAAAATGCAGGGGTTCCATTAGATAAGTCCTTCCCATTCTGAATCCTCTTCTATGGGGGCAGCTAGGTGATGCAGTGGATAAAGCACCGGCCCTGGATTCAGGAGGACCTGAGTTCAAATCCAACCTGACACTCGACACTTACTAGCTGTGTGACCCTGGGCAAGTCACTTAACTTTTATTGCCCCACCAAACAAACAAACACAAATTAAAAAAAAACCAAAAAACCCAAATCTTCTATGAAGCCAAGCCACACCAAAATCCTGCCTCAGGAGGCTAAGAAAAGCTGTCATGTTTTCCAAAGTCTCCCTTGTTACTAAAACCCTTTGCTTTTCCTTACTTTCATCTTCAGAGTGAGCAAAATCTCTCCAGAAAGTAGGTCATCCTTTTTGAGAAGAAGGGTGGGGAACATTTTTAGTTTAGTTTTTGAAGTTTCTCCTAGAATAAAAATTAAAGTCATAGGAGTACATGTCAGGATCACGATTCACTTGAAAGACCTAGGATACCGAGTGGATTTTAACTTTTGTAGTAATAAGCTAGAAGCCAAGTAAGGCCTTGTCATTTTTTTTTTTTTTTGGCGGGGCAATTATGGTTAAGTGAGTTGCCCAAGGTCACACAGCTACTCAGTGTCAAGTGTCTGAGGCTGGATTTGAACTCAGGTCCTCCTGAATCCAGGGCCGGTGCTTTATCAATTTCACCACTTAGCTGCCCAAGGCCTTGTCATCTTAAGGTGCTTACTAAGAGTTGAGGTAGGTTCTAGACCTGAGTGACTCTGTCTCCGACCACATCTAGTGTACCAAGTTCAGTATTTTTTAGGAAGGGCGTTGAGAAGTATATTCTAAGAAGGGCAAGCAGATGGATGAAGTCAACAGCATACTTTCTAAGGACTGATTACAAGAACTGGGCGTGTTTATCTTGGAGGAGAAAAGACTCAGGAGAGAAGGAAAAGGAATATCCTCAAGCATTTGAAGGGCTACAAAGAAGGGTCACACTGTTTAGAAATGGAAGGGACCCAAGTCCCTTATTTTGCAGTGGAGGAAACACACCCAAAGATGTGCAGTCAGCAAAATATCCAGGCCTCAAACCGAGGTCCTTTGAATCGAAATCTCATCATTTCCATTACACAATGGAAGAACTAGGCCTAACGGATGTAGATGTCCACCCAAGTTGAGCTTTGAAGCAAGCTATGGATTGTTAAGGCAGTGGTAGGGAAGGAGTGAATTCCAGGCCTGGGGGACAGCATCTGCATACTGGAGATGGGAAGTTGTATGGAGTGTCTGGAAAGGCAGACGAGCCAGATTGTGAAGGGCTCTTAATGCCAAATAAAGGTGTTGGTATTTGATCTGAGAGGCAAGAGACAGACCTTCATGATCAGGTTGGTTCAGGAATCACATTGGCAACTATGTGGAGGACGGACTACAGGAGTGAGACCGGTTAAGAGGCTGTTGTTGAAATAGTGATGTACGGAGTCCTTGTGCCTGGGCATTGGCCGTGAGTGGGGAAGTGGACAAAATGGGAGAAAGATGGTTGATGAGTTGAGACTTGGCAAGAAGCTGGATATGGGGGATGAAGGAGTGAACTGTCAGGGATGATTGAGGTTGTGAACCAAGGTGGTGGGAAGTATGGTGGTGAGTGTGATGTGACAGTGAAATGCTTTTGGGACACTGAATGGGAAATGCCCAGGCAGGCCTGGGATGGACATGCCAGTCATGTAGATGGTGGGACATGTTTCCCAAGCTCTAGGACAAGTTCAGTACCTTCCCCAACTCCTGCCCTCCTTCTAGAGGACACGCTACCTTCCTTCCTGCATTTCCTATATCTTATATCCTTTCCTCTGCAATCCCTACAAGTTCTCTTTGGTCCTTTGTCCTTCTTGGGACTTTCTACCCAAGACTCCCAACCTCATTTCCAACCTGACGATTCCTTCCTACCTTCTGCAAGAATTCCAGTACTTAGTGCCTTCCCTGTGTTACCTCCAGTTTACCCTGTACACACCTTGTTTATACATAGGTGTTTGAACTCCGTAATAGAGTGTCTTTTGTGTCTTCGCCTAGAACAAAGTAGGTAATAAATGCTTGCTGACTGATGAGAACCGAGATTACAGGGTAGAGAGAGGAAGGCCCAGGCCTGAGCCTTAGGATACACCTAGCTAGGAAATCAATCAGTGTTTATTATGTGCCAGACATTGTACCATGGGCTAGGGATACAAAGAAAGGGGAAAAAGTCCAGGCTCATCAAGGTTTTGCTGCCTGATAATGGGTACCACGAGTAACTAGGCATATAGAGAGCAAATGGAAAATTCAAGGAATGGTGGCCAGCAGAGCTTAGAGGACGTTTAATATTGGATGTAATGGGGAGCCAGTGGAGTTTATTGAGCATGTGTATGTCACACATTTGACAGGCAGCTATGCTTGAGATTACTTGCAGGAAGTGGAGGATGGGTTGGAATAGGAAGACCCTTGAGGCAAGACCAATCAGAAGATGACTGCAATCGTCCCAAGAGTTAGGCGGTGAGGGCTGTGCAAGTGGACTGAAAGGGATGTGTATGAAAAGAAAAATGTCAAGATCTGGTAACTGTGTTGTCAGTGAAGGAGAACTAAAACTGACCTGATTAGGTAGGCAAACCCTAATGGCATCACCCAGACTTATATTATGGCCAACAGAGTCCAGTACTACAGGGTGGTTAGGGAGGGAGTGGAAAATGGCCATCCAGTTGTTGAGATTGCTGGTTCACTTGGCAGAGGGAGATTTGTCTCTGTTGAGTTGATGTTTTTTGTTTTTGGTGAGGCAGTTGGGGTTAAGTGACTTGCCCAGAGTCACGCAGCTAGTGTCAAGTGTCTGAGGCCAGATTTGAACTCAGGTCCTCCTGACTCCAGGGCCGGTGCTCTATCCACTGTGCCACCTAGCTGCCCCTGTTGAGTTGATAAAGCTGGAAACCAGATTAGACTGAAGGGCTTGAGAGATAAGGGAAGAGGGCAGAATGTAGACAATTTCTATGAAGGAGAGTGATATAGGGAAAGAGCTTGAGGAATGGCCTTGTGAAGTAAAGGTTAAGGACAGGGGAAGACCTGGGCATATTTAGAGGCAGCAAAGGAAGAGTGAGACTTACAAATACAGAGTAAGGTAGGGACTACTCTTGTCATGACAATCTGCCAGACACAGGAGGGATGGGATGGAGGGTGTAAGGAGAGGGTGGGTCATCTCTTCATCAGAGATGAAAGGAGCAGGAAATGGGAGATGATTTAATAGCTGGAAAAATGATCTAGACATACAGAATTCAGAGAACATTACCAATTGGAGGAATAAAGCACTATAAAGCAGCATTTAGTTCAAGTGTTTTCCTTGGAAGGTCTGGTAGGATTTTCTTATTAGAAAGCAAATTTGAAAAACATTTAATGAGTAACTGTGAAGCACAAGAGTCTGAAGAAAAATCTTTCAAGGCATTGGGCTCACATCCTTTTTGGAAACTCAGGTAACCCCAGTGGTGGGCTCCATCAAGGTATTTTAGCTTTTGAGTACTACTGTAGCACCAGGGCTTTTCATTTGTCACCTTTCTCTATGCCTGCTCTGCCTATCTTGTGCTTCTTGAATAGGGATGCTCTGGGGGTCAATTTCACCCCATTTCTGCTCTTTCCTTGGACCCCATGGAGTCAGCCCCTCTAGATTGGTTGTTCAGCTACTATCAGTCCCTGCAGTCTCCTCTGGAAATTTCTGTCAGCCTGTGATAGGAATGGGAATCATTTTTTGATCCCTATGCTCAAGGACCTCCTCCTGCAATATAATCTCCTGAAGGGGACTTCTATCAGTGGTTCAAGCACTTAGCATACAAGCTGGGTTCTAACTATGGAACTGCATTAACTTCACTATTTATCATCGACTGCCCTCCTTTGCCTATTTTGGACCAAACCAAGATTTCCTGACTGTCCGACTGTACGGTCTTTGAAATGACTGGCATACTATGTGGACAGCATGGAGACATACAGGTTTGCATCTTGGCTCTGCCATTTAATCCCCACATGACCTTGGAAACTCTTGAGGATCTCCGTCTTCTCTTCTGCAAAATGAAGGGGCAGGATGGATTATCTGAATCTATGACTCAATGATTAAGAAGCCCTCAGTTTGATTTCTTATTATACCCAGGCTAGGATTCTTAAAACGAGATCTAGGTTGTTTCTTCAACAAGGCTGTGAAATGCTTTAGGGCAGAAATTTCTACATGTGCCTTTTATTATGTCTATTAGCTTCGAAGACTTTAAAGAATTAAAAAAGCAACTTGAACGTCAGACTCTTATAACATGAAGCCTTCTGTTTGGAAAGTATATGCCTGAAAGGTTATATATTGTTGTAGTTTTGCCTTCACTCCACAATCTAGTGTTTTGTGCTGCCAGGAGCACATTTAAAGATGGTAAGAATCATGAATTAAGAGCAGTACGTTCATGTGCAGCAGACGAGATGCAAAAGACTCCCTCCCATATCAGGAAGAAGTCGTTTCTGCAGACAAGGTCCAGAAGAGGCTGTGTGGGCTTAGTTTTTGTTAATAGTGGTCATCTTCTGTAAGAAAAAGCTTATGAGGGGCAGCTAGGTGGCTCAGTGGATAGAACACCGGCCCTGGAGTCAGGAGTAGCTGAGTTCAAATCCGGCCTCAGACACTTAACACTTACTAGCTGTGTGACCCTGGGCAAGTCACTTAACCCCAATTGCCTCACTAAAACAAACAAAAACAATACAAAACAAAGAAAAAGCTTATGGAGTAGAGAAAACAGGGAAGGAGCGGGGGAGTGAGTGAGCCTAACTCTCATCAGAATTGGCTCAAAGAAGGAATAATTTACACACTCAAGAAGGGATAGTATATTTTGTCCTGTGGAAAAGCAGGAGGGGAAGGGGTTGGTGGGGAAGAGCAGATTGGGGAGGGGAAAGTAAGAAGCAAAACACTTTCAAGGAGGGATAGGGTGAAGATAAATAATGGAGTAAATATCAAGGGGAGGGATTAAGATGTAGGGTAATACAGTTAACAATAGTAACCGTGAAAGAAATGATGAGCAGGATGCTATCAGAAAGACGTATGAAAAATGCAAACCATCAACAGAGATAGAACTGATGGTTTCTGAATACAGATTGAAATCTAATTTTGTTAGCTCCTCTTTCTAAAGGTATTATGTCTATTTTCTCTCACAACCTAATGAGATGTTTTGCACAACTGCAAATGTATGACTTTGATTAAATTGCCGGATTTCATAGGGAGGGATGAGAAGGGAGCGAAGAAGAAAATTTAGAACACAAAGTTTTAAAAAATCAATGTGAAAAGTAATGATGAGCAGGGGGAGTTTGGAAAGACCTGGAAGAACTTACATGAACTGATGCTGAGAGGAGCAGAACCAGAACACTGTATACAATAATAGCATTATGTGATGAACAATGGTGGCAGACTTGACTCTTTTTAGCAATGCAGTAGTCCAAAACAATTTCAAAGAACTTCATAATAGAAAATGTCCTCAACACCCAGAAAAAAAATAACTGGTTTAGGAATGCAGATTGAACCATACTGTTTCTACTTTGGGGCTTTAAAAAAAAAAATTCTTTTTGTGAGTTATTTCCCTTGTGCTCTGACTCTTCTATCACAATATGACTAATGCAGAAATGTGTTTAATGTGATTGCACATATATAACCTATATTAGATTGCTTTCTGTCCTGGGGTGGAGGGAGGGTGGGAGAAAAATTTGGAATTGAAAATCCTATGAAAACAAATGTTGAAAACTATCCTTATATGTAACTGGAAAATAACAAACAAAAAAACGTGGTCGTCTTCCATTTGGAGCAGAGGCACCTTCTGCTAGGGAAGGCAGAGGTCTGGGATCACACCAACATCCCATTGTTATAATCTCTTCTAAGGCACCAGTCCCCAAGGTGGGCAAATCAACTGTCTTTAATTAAGAACATCACCGATTTATGTTCCTGAGGAATAGAAAGAACCTGTTCTTCATAGTAAGGCATCAAGATGAAATGACCTTAGGTTATTGCTAAAACTAATTCAGACTTTTGTCCTTATTTTTAAAAATCCAAGGAAGACAATGTTGACGTGAAACCTGCCCAAAAATGTGAGGCTCCCTTCACTCACAAAGTTAATATGAAAGCTAGATTTGAACAGATGGCAAAGGCCAGAGAAGAGGAGGAGCAGAGAAGAATTGAACAGCAGAAGTTGCTACGCATGCAGTTTGAGCAGAAGGAGATTGACGCAGCACTCCAGAAGGTTGGTACAATGAAGGTCCTTCTTCCTCAGTTGTCACCTGACAGCAGGCGTGCCCCAAGGCTTAAAAAAAAATGAGGGCCATGCATCTTACTGACCAACCACCACATGTGCATGTGGTTCATCAAATTTTCTGGATGCACCATTTGGCCATTAAGTACCATGGTGATAGGCTCATTTCCCTCACTACATTGGGAGTTCACTTAATCTGGTTTGATAGACATCATTGCTAATGGTCTAAATGAATGGTCTCTAAACGCATATTTGGAGTATTAAATAACACAAGTCTGTCCTGCATCTGCTTATTTTACCACAGAAAAAAGAAGAGGAGGAAGAAGAGGAGGGAGGCGCCATTAATGGCTCGACACTTGAAGATGGAGAAGAGCAAGCTAGGTCTG
Source organism: Dromiciops gliroides (assembly GCF_019393635.1). Classification (NCBI taxonomy): domain Eukaryota; kingdom Metazoa; phylum Chordata; class Mammalia; order Microbiotheria; family Microbiotheriidae; genus Dromiciops; species Dromiciops gliroides. Next base: position 577,686 of record NC_057864.1, on the reverse strand, counting down.
GAGCGCCATGGTTCAAGAAACCTCTAAAAAACACAACAGTGGTAGATGGTGAGCCAGTTCGATTCACCGTGAAAGTAACTGGAGAGCCCAAGCCTGAAGTCACATGGTGGTTTGAAGGAGAGAGGTTACAGGATGGGGAAGACTACCAATACATAGAGAGAGGAGAGACTTACTGCCTTTACCTTCCGGAAACCTTCCCTGAAGATGAAGGGGAGTATATGTGCCATGCGGCCAACAGCAGGGGTACTGCAGCCAGCACCTGTATCCTCACCATTGAAAGTAAGAGCTAACTCTGTCCCTCTCCAACCTACTGAGCTCTTTCCCTTTTTTAGCAAGACAACCACTAATGGTCTTCTCTTTTCTTCTAGCTGACGACTATTAGCTTTTCTTTTTTTCTGGAGCCTTCCTTCTCCTCAACTTTCCTACTGCATCCGTCTCTTTCTGTGGAGGGGCCAAGTACAGGAAACCAGAAGCTACCATGCCTTTGCTAGATACTCTTCAAAATATTTTCTAAAGCTATTTAAAGGCTTAATATGGAAACCTGAAAGACTGAATAAAATTTGAAGAAAAAAAAAATCTGTCAGTAATCATCAAAAATTCCAATTTCCATATTTCAACATGCACTCCAAACTCAAAGCTTATTTTTATGCAGGGTAAACTGATGTTACCCTCATATATTATCTATTCAAAATGGAAGCAAAAGAGGGGTGAAAAAAGGATCAGACAGGATATTTAAACTATATAAAACATGTTCTTATTTAGCCTCAAGGTATATAAAAAAGCAGGGCAACAGGCTAACTGTCCCACCCAAATCAGAATAAACCAGCCATGCCTTGCTAATAGTTTAAAATTTTGAAGATGAGTCAATTTTGATCTTCAATGATATGAAATTCAGATTGCTTTTGCAGACTTTCACCAGGAAACATTTTGGCAAAAACCTTTAAGTAAAAAAATTTTAGAGGGTATTTATTACAAATTCTAAATGTAGAACTTACTGCCAACATACTGCAAAGTTCTGAGACTTTGGGGCATTAATGAATTGGACAAAACTTGATCTCACCCAAATAAATTATATTAAATTGGCTCATAATTCCACAAAAGCTTCTGAAAATTTGCAAATTCCACACTAACCAGTTCATATGATTTTAAAAGAGAAAGCCCTGGCATCTGTAAAAATGAGTCAAGTGATGCCTTAGAAATTCTAGAAATGATGAGAGGAAAGAAGATAAGTTTTATAAACAAACTTCAAGCATCTCAAGTTAAGCTTTAGATTTTGGTCTTTTGAAATGAGTTTGTAAATAATTTTAACTCATGTTCTTTACTCTTTTCTTATTTTAACTTTCTGGAAGATAGAATTTTATTTTCCAATGTAAAAATAATAATAAAGTAAATTCTGTATCAAAACAACTTCTCTGGTTACGCTCAAGTAATAACTTTCTAGAGACTTGAAGCTCTCCATTTTACTTATTTCTAGGATCTGTTGCAAAGAGTTTGCAATTCGTAATTTTAAGGTAAAAGTGGAGACTCTAGTGCACTCTTCTTCCTTAATTATTTGTTCTCAACTCGTCTAGAATCTAGGAAAGTACCTCTAACTTTGGGGAACTAAATGTCCAAAGGAAAAAAAGAGACCAAACACTGCTGTAGCGTGTCCATTCAGTTACATTTATTGAGAAAACCATAAATGATACAAAATTCCAGTAACGGTGTGCCCTTTTTACATACAAATGTCATTATAGCAAGCTCTAAACCACATTTTGTAAAGCATTCAATTTACCTCAAGTCCAAGCTGCATCTCCCTAAGACACTGTTCCCATCACAGTAGCCTTTTAAAGCCAATCTTCTTTAAACACACGGGTAGTTTCTGTAGAGAACACTTTCTCAGGACGAAAATGCATTGAGCATGCATAAGAAAAATATATATATATATATATGCGGAAATACATAAGACCTTCATAGGGATAACTAAAGAATATAAAATCTTAAAAACTGATTTCCTTTTGAAAGCTGATTTATAAATCCTAATCCCCACCCCTAATCCCCCCTCCCCCAGAACAATTATAGTGTGGAAAGAAAACTAACAATACAAAAGCAAGTGCTTTTTAAAGCACCTAATGAAGTTCTCAATGAGGAGGATATTTAAAAAAAGGCATATTAAAACGAGAATTGGCAGCAAATAATAATGAAATAACCTATTAGAACTCTACATTACTCTTTTTGTCTTGGTGACAATTTCTTTTGGCAACCTTGCCAAAGAGATGAAACGTTAGCAATGATTCTACAAGACTTCTGCTTATTTTTCTATGGTCTTTCTGAGTTAATGCCCACCATGTTCCTTCATATTTTAACCATCAAAAAAACCTTATTTGAGTTAATAATTTCATGATGTTTATAATTTCTAAATATAAATTTCATTGAAAAATAAAATTTACTTATCTTCTCATTTCTAAAAGAAATACCAAAGTACTGCTACACTCAGTAACCTAAGAGGAAAAATAAACAGATTCCCTGTACATTTGGGGTAAGTGCTACAAAGATTCCAACTCCAGGTTAAGCATCCTATCCTCAAACTGCAGTCAAATGGGCTGGCTCACCTTTTCTGCTTTCCATTTATTTCACCGTTAAAAAATGCTGGCTGGTAGGAGCAGTGAAGGCTTATGGTCATGAATTTTTAAAAAGTTCTCAAGAGACAGAAACAATGTCCCTACAATACATTGTCTAAGAGCATAACTATCAACATTCAGGTCTATTTTCTTCTATAAAATTTCAAGCTGAAACTCTGCAAAATGTGAGGACTCACACATTTAAAAGAAATCCTTATATTATAAAACTAAACACACCTGACCTTGGCTGTTTATAGAAAGAACAAATGGAAACAGAAGGTGGTGCAGTAGCTACATAATTCAAGAAACTTTAACAGTTCATAGAACATTTATGAGCAAGTGAATAATAGCAAATCAAAGTGGATCCATTCTGTCTGGGAATACGTGTTTTTGCCCATTTTACCTTCTACCTCGAGCCCTTCTATGGTCCATGCTCATCGGCTCGCCAATGGCCTACAGCCCAAGGGCTCCTTGCTCTCTGGGGCAGTAACTACCTCAGGGCCCTTGTCTATGAGCTAGGGTTGGGTACTCGCGGATCTTCAGCACTGTGTGTGAACATGAAGGTAGTACTTTTGAATATGGAGAGAGAAGCAGGACTTTTCAAAAGGATCAGCACATTTTAGAAAATGAAGAAACAAAACTGATAGGATGCTGCTTTTCTACTTTCAACTTAACTAAAAGCCAAAAACACCCAAACAAAAATAAATAAATAAAAAACCCACAGACTTTGTACCAGTTAAAAATCATCTATAAAAACACACATACATTTTAAACTGGCAAGAAAAAAAAAAAACCCCAAACCAAAACAATGAAAACAAAAATCAAAACAAAATAATTTAAAAAAATGCAGCATCAAAGTTTTATAGATAAGAAAATTACTGATTTCTATACAGATTATGAAAGGATATTTGCTATATACAGTTAACATTTCAATGATGCATATATATGCCTACTATTTAAAAACAACACACTGCCACTATCATATAAATGAAATATCATTTTCTCAGTGTATAATTATGGCAACTAAATGATCTAAAATCATACTAAAATTCTGACCCATTATAACCTTTTACTGAATTATTAAGCTTTAATAGTAAGAAACAAAAGACCAATATTTAACTTTGGAAGGCAGGGAAAATGTCCTGTCAATCATTATAAACATATGTGAAGGCTGTTGAAAGTTTATGACCAAATACTTCCTGCATCTTGAAAAATTTAACTGTGCTCTCTTAATTGTAACAATCTGCTATATTCAAGGAAAAAGTTAATGAAATGATTTGGCTATAATTCAATTATTGCAGCAATCCACTCATCTTAAAGTTAAAATTAAAAACAAAACAAAAAAAGAAACCAAAAAAACAAAACACCCCCCCCCCAAAAAAACATTTACCCAGAAATGTCAACAGCTGTTTGAACAACTTACAGACTTTTCCACTGAAATGGAACCATGGATAACAGAATACATCGTGGGAAAGCAGCAGCAGATTGCTTTTGAATACACAACCACAAAAATCTCACAGGGACAACATTAATGTACTGCAATATTTATTTATATATTTCCTTAGGTTGTGCTTACCTGTTGCTTTTTGGAGCAGAACCTAAGGTGGAAGGTCTGGGAAGGCACTGTGAAGTATAAATAATTGCACTGTTTGCAATTAAGAACGATTTTAAACCTTATATGAATCAAAATCAACAGCCTCCATTTTGTGACTTAGGACAGGGAATCCAACTGGACTGATTAACCAATGCACCGCCACCTCGCTCTCGCTAGCAGACAGGGTTCATGACCTCTCTCTGCAGCCACGAGCTCCCTAACTGGGGGCAGGGATCTCAACTATGACTGTCCGTCTGCCTGTCTTCCTGGTCTGGTCTGGTCTGGTCTGGTAGGTGGGAGGGCAATCACCGCTCATCTGACAACCCCAATGGAACGAGGAGTAGCCTCGGACTGATGTCCCTACATCCTGCCCTTTAAAATATGCTCAACCACAAACGGGCCTCCCTCCCCAGGGAAGGGCTGGTGTCAAAGTCGCATCCACATTGCTTATCATTTGCAAACAAACGGAAAATTTCTGTCTGACAATAGTTTCCAAATCTTTGAGTTTAAAATATAAGATATGCATTCTTCAAACTGAAAAACAATCTTATTTTTAACCTCAGGAGCACCAGAGGAAAATACTCTATTCATTTTGTAAAGATTAGCTCTGTTTAGCTATAGCTAAGCATTTCATAAATACTTACCCATTAAGCTCACATTAAAAAAAATCAGAGAGATAGATATTGACATAGATAGACAGCCTATGTCGTCTGCTTTCAATGAAGTGGCAGTGAGGATTCCCCAAGCTCTCAGCACTGTATTCCAACATAATAGTCACACAAGGTACGGCATTTGCATTATGTGGAACATTTGACAGCCATTTGTCATTCTGATGTACTTACAGTGCCATGCTCCTTGAAGGAACACAATCAAGGATGACAGACAGACAGCCCAGGCCTCCTCACCCCTACAGAGCTAGTCCTATACTGGATGGTTCAAACCTGCGCTTCAACAGACAATGGCAAGACAGACTGTATTTGCATGTTGTCTAATAGATTCATATGCAAAGAGCCAACAAATATGCAAAGAGCAAAACAATGGATTTCAACCAAATATCAGAACTGCAGCACAAATGTTAAAGAGTAAGAAAAGGATTCAAGCACATCAAAAAATTAGTTGGTTCAATGACTGGACTTGTGCATTTACCAAACAAAGCTTATCCATACTTCCAAAAAATGGCTCTAACCTCGGGTTTCAGTGACAGAAGCAGTTATGCTCCCTAAAAGGCATCCTCAGAAGACAGGCTTTACAAAGAAAAACGCTAGAGATCATATTTGCTCTCTGAAAAATGTTGAAAATCATTTATGCTCCAACAGTCTTGGTAATCAGGTAATTATCAGATTAAGAACAGAAGGTTAACTGTGGTTTATAGCAGCGGCCCAGGCCTGAAACAGCGGTCATGTCATGGGTTAAATTAGGTCATCCTACACATGCGATTAATTCTTAGAGTCCAACAGAAGGAAAACCGACATCTCCAGATTATTTGTGCTCAACAGTCACCTAGACCAAGTGGGGAAGCTCCTCCAACTACCACTAAACTGCAAAGGGGGAAAAAAGAACATGCCAATGACTTCAGTTTCAAAGCTCTATTAAGGTTTCATGGGGATAGCTTCTCTTTGTGTACCTGTATCTTAATCCATCACTGCTAAGCAATTCGGATTCCTTGAAATACCCACATATCCAACTTACCGACACAGGAGGTTTCATATTATTTATTGTAAAGCACAAAACAGGCATTTTAAAAGTGAAAGTATACATTGAAAAAGTACATTTATATCACAAAGCATTGACCACATAATAGTTGCAAATACATTTGCTGGAATGTGTACATCTACACTAAGACACTAAAAACAAACCAATGTTCATTTCTACACAGAAATATTACCTCCTATCAGTAGTGATAGATATTTTGTACATTTTCAAAAAACACTATTTTTTTAAACCAAAAACAAAATTAAGATCTTCATCAAGGCGTCTGCATCCATACATTTAACAAAGGTTTTTTTCCCCCACACAATGAAGCAAATACTGTATTGTCCACTTCTTATTATTGGCCCTGTGCAGAAGAGATACATAAGAGATACACAAAAAGTTAAAGAAAATCCTTTAAATCAAGTTAACTCAGGAGTGAATCCTTTAAGAAAGAAAAATTGGTTAATATAAATGGTGGTGGCTTCTTGCATGATTTTCAAAACCCTGGGAGGAGAAAATATTTTTTTAAATCAAAAGGCATTGTGGAGAGATTCAGCACTCAGATGCCAGAGAGAATTTTTAAGACACACCACATAACTACATTTAAAGGTCTATTCTGCCAGAAAAAAATAAAGAGGCATATCCACTCCAAGTGCCCCAAGCAGCAGACATGCAGAGAAGGAGAAACAGACCAAAGAGCCAACTCTACCTGTGGGGCTGGTGGGTGCTGCGGCATCCCTTGGGGGCTGGTCTGCGCATAGTATGCCGCCTGCTGTCGGTAGTATTCCGCCCAGGCTGCGCTGTAATCGGGCTGGCCTCCTGGAGGGGCCCCAGTGGGAGCAGGAACAGCTTGACCTAAGACCAAGCAAAAGGAGAACGTCGTTACTGTAACCTAAGAGAAGAGCTCAAAAGAATCTCATTTCTAATAAAAACAATACCTTGCTTCTTGTAATATTCCTCCCAAGCCTTTGAATAATCCTGTGTCTGCCCTTGTTGACCTAAAAAAAACCCCCTACATTTTAATACAGAATGATAGCCACTGTCAGTACAGGTTATAAAGACAAAAAAAGCACACAGGGAGAGAACAGCCCTGCTTATAAAGTGTTATTCAGGGCCAGAGCAATAGCTTGTTGGTGAATACAGTCACAGATAATACCATACTCTCCCCCTCGGCAAAAACCACTATCTTTCTAGCATCAATTTTATAAAAGCAAAGATGTAGAACAGTATCTTCTTTCTATGCAATCTATAATAACATCTATGTATTTTTGTCCTTTTGGCCAATGGGGGCAGGTTGAAATCTTAATCACCCAACTAAGATTGCTTGGATAACATCTCCTGATCTTAAAACTGTACTCTAGGTGCAGAGAAGGAAAGAACCGGTCCCTTTAGCACATCACATAGTCTTTAACTCAAGTTCAGGACCCCATTATGGCAACTGCTTTCAAACAGTATTTTCTAAATAAACATAAAAATCAATTATTAAGCTCACCAAGGTTAATTCTAAAAGATCAAATTTTTCTTGTTCACTTATGGACTATTGGGAATCCCACTTTGATAGTAATCTTCAAGTATCACAACTGAGAAAAGCAGGTAGTGAAGGAGAAACTATCAATCATACTGCAATGGCAAAGACCAATGGGATACAAGACTAACTGTGGCTTGATCAAATCTAGTGTGCCAGGCCTCGTGTCGTATTGTGCTCTCACATGCCTCTCCCTTGCTCAGAGGATCACTCAGCTTGAATTCTGCTACCATGGTGAAAAGAAGCACAGACACATCAGCACATCTAGGTACCGTCTGTGAGGACAGGGTCAGAGCCCCTTGCACCTCACCTCCCCATTTCTGAATAATGAATCTTCTTTTTCAAATGCCCATCTCCTGCGGGAATCCTTGGACTCACGGGTACTGGCTGCAAAGTCCTTCAAGTCCTTGGCAAGTCTGACCTCAGGGTCCAAGTGTACAGAGCCAAGATGCACTTGTCCCCAGTGACACATTATTCAACGAAGACTCAAACCGCTTTGATGGCTCACCATTTACTCTTCAATTTCACCAGCTTTTTTTTTTTATTTCGTTTTTACAATTCAGAACTATCTTATGAGAATACACTGAGCTCATTATTTCTACCACTGCCTTGGTAACTAAGGGCCTCCCTCTGTAATCTTATGTCAGAAATTTAAACCTGGGTGACCCAGATTCAGTTTTTAATAATTTAGCAGGAGGAAGTTGGAAAACCTACATCTGTTCAATGGATTAGTGTGTTAAACACTTCGCGTTCCAATTCAGATTGTAGCCAGCTTTTTAAATAAAATAAAGAAAAATTTGACCCAATAGACCTTTGAAGTCCGCCCTTCTCAGAGTAGGAAGATTCTCCCCTGTTCACTAGAGACTCATGATACTATGCTAGGAACAGCTTCCCCCCAAAGGGGCCCAACACGTATTACAATGCTGAAATATGATCTATGAAGGTTTAGCTAATTAAAGCACAAAGAAGGGGGAAAAGGCAATATCTGAGGCAAAGGAAAAATGGATACCACCTTTCATATGAAAACTCAAAAGGATCCATCACAAAATAATTAAAATAATGCAAAGTAATTCTGAAAAGCACCGTGTTTCAACCAACTGTTTGACTGCCAAGCCCATGTCACTGGGATCCTAATAAGAGCGCCTGACCCAAGGGTACTGAAATCCATCCTGTCCTTCCCAAACCACTTCAACCCTCCATATTTCCTTCAAGTAGAAGGGTAGTTGTAATTTCACCAAAGAATGCTGGGCCCGACACCTGGGTCTGCTGGTAGACTGGCATCACCGGCTGCCTCTTCTATGGTTGGGAATGTGCTCTGGGAACAGCCACAAGTCACAACATTCTTGCCATCCCTCCCATCTTCCTTGCCTCTGCCAGAGTCACCCCATCCAAGGAAAGGGCCTTGGCCACTCCCACTTCTCAGGTGTTTCGAACCCACTACCTGCTACTCAACTGCTTCCCAAAGCATGGGCATCAACTTGGGTGTTGTTATACTGGGGAACTTCTTTTGGTTAACAAATGCCTTCTTCGGAGGACACACCCCATGGGGAAATCGTGAGCTGATGTCTGAGTCGCTCAATCAACCCAATTTCAAATGGCTTTGCAAAACGGTCTTCTTGAGCCACGGCCCGTCCAATGTACATGAACATACTTTCCTCATCTCTCATCGTGACGAGCTGGGCTCAAATCCAGCTGCAGCTGGATCTCCCTCTGCCTGTCTCCCATTTCGAGTGGGGTGAGATAACCACTGTAAAGCATTTAGCGCAGTGCAGGTCCTCTCTGAGGGTTGCTCTGACAAGATGTCCCTTTCAACGAGTGATGCAGAGCCCTCTTTTCAGGTGGTGGTGAAGACTTTGCAGTTCTTCTTTTGAGAAAAATTGGGAGCGGGGGAAAGCAGGTGATGGCCCGTAGGCTGAAGAGTCGGAAAGATCTGTGTTCAAACCCTGTCTGTCTCCAATACTTCCTTGTCTGAGAGGCACCCAGTGTCATGGGCAGAGAAAGAGCAGCTTGTGGGGTGGGCATGTGTAAGCATGTGCCCCAGGCTTGAAAGTACTTGTGCCCTTTCTCTAGGCCAACAATACGACAGACATGGAGGGCTTTTGTCATTACAAGCTCATCTTTAGCAGGAGCAGGAAAACTGTACAGAAAGTAACTGTATGAAAACTTTTGGAGGGTGGGAAGCTCTCCTTGATGGTCCTGTCACCTTTCTGAGAAAAATCCAGGCATATTTTTCAGAGTGCAAACTCCGTGCAGGATTAGAGGGGATGGGATTTCTGTCATCTCACACAGAAAATCAAAACAACACGTTTCTAGGCCTAAAGAGGACATTTGTAGCTGTGTCTGTCTTGGGGTGAGGACTCTCAGGCCATCTATAACAATGGAGGAGGATGGATCGCCAAAATTTTTTAGCCCAGTAGCAAAATGCTAGGTTCTGGCCAGTAAACTCAATGTTCTTGTTAAAGAATTCAGTCTAATTCCTTGTCTCCCAACATGAGAACCCAAAGAACCAGTTTGTGACACAGTGGGGGCATTTTTGTATATTTAGGGGTCAGTTGTTATTCATATACCCAAAAGATGTTTATTCAGGAAAACCCACTCAGATACTCGAAACCATTCCATTGTTCAAGTATCACCAAAACAACCAACCCACCCCCCACCCCTGTCCCCGCTGGACAATGTCCACTCTTAATGCACAGCAGACACATAGTGTTAAGAACCAGTCTTTTGTTTCAAAGCTTTCGACTTAAAAAGTTAACCCAAACCCAAATGTAGTGCTTTCCAAATACATCTTAGCCAATTATCTTCTCCTTCACAATTCCATGAAAGTAAGTTCAAAGTTAGCTAGAGATGGTAGTCATGTGCTGTAATCCAATAATGGCTCCCTGTGCCCTCCTGCAAACATCCACAAATGAAATACGGACAGAGTAGCGGCCTAGGATTAAGGAGATTAGTAGTGTGACTTTAGGAATGTCACTTAACCCTCTTATCTGTAAATTAAGGGGGTTAGAATAGTGTCTAAGTCTATGAGCTATGAAGATGTTCAACAAATAAAAGTGTAACATACCCATTTTCTTGTAGTACTCTTCCCAGGCCTTGGTATAATCAACCTGTCCAGTTGGAGCTGGATTTTGTTGATCTCCTTATTTGAAAATAAAGCACAGCTCAAAATCAGTTTTAAAAGCTTATTTTCACAAATATATTTTTAACTCAACTTATAAATTATGAGAAATGTGACTTGTCTTAAAGAGAATATACTGCAAATGAAAACGATTCACTTAATACCATGCAACTATTACTAACTATAGCTGCCCAATGAAAATGTCTTTTCCACTAGACTCATCAATATAAATAGGAGTTGGCAGCCAGTGGCCCATGGTAAGAGGCAGGAGTGACGAGGTCCTAGGCCATCACAGGTTTCCCCTCAGGACTGCTACAGCTCTTAGAGTCACAGAGAAGGCCAGCAGGTCTTGGCTAAAGAGGACATCAGTACAGAAATTCCTGTTTGTCTGAAAACCAAACAACCAGATAACTGAAATAACTGGAATTTTTTCCTACACTCTAAAAATTAAGAGAAAATGACAAATAAGCTGACAAAGAATTTAAAACAAAAACAATTTTTAGAACAAGCCATGGATTCAAGATTCAGACTAATTTTCCAATGTGTAACACCATACAATGATATTTGGTAGAAATCAAAGACTGCAAAAAAAAGTTCGAGAGAGTAAATATATAGTTTTAAATAGAATTTTTAGAAAAAAACCCCGGTAAACCAAGAATGGTCTCTGTGTTACTGAATCAGTCTACATATCCCATTTCCCAATTATTTTAGAGAGGAGCGTGGCAAGCCAAGCAACAAAAGTTAAATAAAGCTATATCCTTTTAAAGGAAGCTCCATACTAATCGCTCACAATGAAAACGAAATGAACTCAAAAACATGAAATTCTGGCTTATGGTGAGAAATATTTTCTTTGGGTAAATGCATTTTTACCTTGTCCATTAGTCTGAGTTGTAGCTGGTGCACCTGTTGGAGCTGCAGGGGGTGGCTGGGCTTGCTGCTGATAATAATGAGCATAATAGGCAGCCCAAGCTGCAGAATTTGGATCTGTACCTGTTTTTGCTAGAATCAAAACACAAGTTTGAGATTGACCTGTGAAGAAAACGACCTGCATGACAAGCACTTTATCCCAATGGCCACTGGAGCCGTGAGCCAGAACGAAGAATTAAGCTGTGCCAGACCAGCCCCATTTCCTTCCCTGCCAGGACTATTGGCCTAGTGACCTGGGCTCTTTTTGAAATTCAAGTAAACCATCTCTGAGGTCTTTGTGGGTAGCCCAGCCTGATGCAGTCAGTGTGGGGAGAAAGGCTCTACTGAGCATTCACCGCATCGCTGTGCTCCTAATTGTATTGACAACTCGAGTAAAGGCAAGATGGTCTCCCTGACTACCCCATGGAAGGAACAGCTAATACAAATGACAGAACGGAGAAACAAAAAAGACCTCATCCTGAGACAGGAGGACAGGGCAAAATTTAAGATGACATTTAAGAAAGGACTGCAGAGTCTAGCCCCTGGGGCTCAAAACACCAATTCCACCAAAATAACATGGTAGAGAGTTAATGTGGGGGGAAAAAAATGGCATTTCATGAACGACAAATTCAGTGCTTGTCATTCCTAAGACCTTGTAACTAGCCGAATGGGAATGCACTGGTGTTCCGCTTTGGTGCAATCAGACATGATGAAGTCCTAGTTGTGTTCAGGTGGGGTGCCACACTTTAGGAAGAGAATCCTAAATCCATAAAGAAAATTCATGTTTTTAGTTCATCCAGAAAGGTAACTGAAATGTTGGAGGGCACTAAAAGCCATGCCACTCTATGGAAATGGGGATGTTTGAATGTGGAGAGATTATCAAGAGCTAAGAGCAGCCTCATTTTTGAGGATCAGAAGGACCATCATGCAAAAAAAAGGGCTCCCACTGATTCCAATGGATCCAAAGTCAAGTGGGCTGCTCCTGGGAAATTCCCAGTTTCCTAGACTGTCTTTTCCTCAAGAATTGGGATACTGTACAAATGATAATTTCAAAGTTAAAATAAAAATTCTCTCTCCTCTGAACACATCTGATTTGTAGGCAACTGGATGGAACATCCAGTGGGAGGACTGAACTCTTAAAGCACCCAAGGAAACAAATGTGCAACCATGTGGGAAGGAAGCAAATCATCTCTGAAAAAGATTCCAGCATTTTCAGTGCCAGAAGCCAACAACACCTCAGCATCGAAAGGCTTTATATCGGATGGCCAACCTCAAGCATCTGAACTTATCCCTAAGAAACCAACGTAGTGCATTTCCAATAATCATGTTTCATGGATCATGTCAATGTGTCACTAACAATGGTCAAACGTGGCTCTGTGCACACCCAGATATTTCTGTCCTGGCTGGCCTCATTGTTTGAGTAGAGTTGTGCTGCCTTGGGCCACAACACAGCCAAGCCACAAATGAGCCCTCTGTTCTGAATGGCTCAATCCGTGTCCCCATTAAGGAGACAGGCACAGAAGAGAATCCCAAGGGCTCTGAACTGTGAAACTCCAATGCCCGGAGGCCTCCCTGCTTAAGCAGCTTTGTCCAGGGAGTTCCTCCAGAGTACCAGACCAGCACCAACCTGGATCCAGGTGGCAGAGAGGTGATACAATAAAGATAGTGACATGGTCAGGCCCAAACAGAAGACAACCTAGGGCTGCTGACCTAGATCAGAGAGGGAAGTCCTCATTTCTCTTCAAGGTAGGGTTGGGAGTTAGGGAGAAGAAAACCATGGTCCAACAGACACTTCTCAGGTTGGGAAAGGTCTTAAAACCGAGTGCCTGGACAGCATACACTGCCAGATATGATAAGGCTCAGAGGGCTTGTGAAGAAGACTCCTAGGCCACGTGGAGGACCAGAACCCCTAGATCGTCTATTTTGTGCCGTCTCTCATGAGCAGAGTCGATGTCAGGGTCAAACAGCTTTGAGGAGAGGGCCCAGGCCAATAAGCACCTTTATCATTTCATGGGTGTGCCCCCCCCCCACCCCGAACTCTGGGAACATTCTACACAGGAATAGTAGGAGGGCTTGAAACACTGTTCTATCTTTCACCTGGGTCAGGCGGGTTCTGCTGCTGCCAGTGAGGATAGGCATTTCCCCACCCTTGGGGTGCATACGGAGCTGGAGGACCGCTGTAAGAGAGGAAACAAAGACACCGAAGGTGAGCCACCCGATTCATCTCCTAGAGAGAGACTGTAAAAGCCCCGAATGAAAGCCCAGGACTTACTGAGGAGCAGGGCCTGGCGGTCCTGGATTATAAGGTGCAGGATTGTAGGGCCCCATTGGATTGCCAGGCCCTGGAGGCCCTGGAGGCCCATGGGGGCCTGGAACACCATGAGGCCCATGGGGAACGGGTGGACCTAAGGGATTCACAGGACCCTGTAAACCAAAAGAACACATTTTAAGATAGTAACGTTAACAGCTTGTCTAGTCCCAAAGGGGCAGGACAAAGACCAAATAAACTAGATCAGAAAAGCATTTATTAAGTGACTATTAGACATACAGGCACTGTGCCAAGTGCTGGAGACACAAAGGAAGGAAAAAAACATCATGTAAAGAACTATGTACGCTGTGTTTGTGTGTGTGACAGAGACACACACACACTTATCAATGTAAATGCAGTGTAGCCTTAGAGGGAAGGGAGTTGCGGGGGTGGGAATAACTGGCTGGGAAAGCCTGACTACAAGATGAGACTGAAGCCAAGTCTTGGAGGAAACCCAGGACGGGAGGAGGAGAGGATGCTTTTCAGGAAGCCAACGTAGGGGGGCTGTAAGCTCAGAACGGCTCTTACGTTTGTAAAGAGTTTGCTCTGCAGGAGGTGGGAGAAGACTGGAAGGGAAGGGAGGTGATGAAGGGCTCTGAACACCAAGCAGAGGATTCTCTATTTGCCCCTGGAGTTTACTGAGGAGGGGAGTGACATGATGGGCCCTGCAGGATAGACACATCTATGAATCATCTGCTTAGAGACAGGAACTGAACCCTTAAGGGTTGGTGGATCCCCAAGTGGACAGTCTTGGAAAGGCTGCTTGGTGGGTAGGACCCAAAGGGAGATCCAGCCACGTAGCCTGACAGGAGTCAAAGAGAGAGGGTGATTGGCAATGAGGAGGAGGGTTGAAAAAAGGCCATTATCACGACTAAGGATCCTTTCTCCTCCATAACCGTGACCACGTTCTTCTTGCTTGCACTCTCAGCACCTATAGGCAAGTGCCCAAGTGGGTTTGTCTTTCTTCATAACAATACCCGATGGCTCACACAACACTATAAAATCTATGACGAAAACACCAGATAGTCCCATCTCTTGGCTTTTTCAACACGCACATGTCAGAGGTTTCTTTTCTAACTTGAACAGCTGCTTCTCCATCCCCTTTCCTAGTGTGCTCTTCCTACTCCATCACTGTAATGGTGGGACTCTGTCACATCTGTCAGGAGCCCCCCTCTCATCTCACTTCTGAGAAGCTACCTATGTGAGGTGCTAACCCTGTCTGTTTCCACTTGGACATTACTACTGTTAACACCAGAAGGACCAAGATATGTCACTTGCTACAGTGCATTTTTTCTAACCAGATGGCAAAGCAGAGTGGTGGTAGTATTTCAAAGTAAATCAATTATTATTTTTTTTTGGTCAACTGATGTGTCTGGGTCTCTAGTGTTAAAGGATTTTATACCTGGAAGAGACCTTATATATCAGTAACACTCCCACTTTTCAGAGAGATAAAGAGGTCCTGAGAGGCTGACTTGTTCGTCCTAAATCTTCAGTGGGAGAATCAGCCTTTTCATTACCCATGGACTGAGCTCTTCCACTCCCTCTCCTGTTAAACAGCTTCAAAATGAAACACTTCCCAGTGACAGGATAAAGGAGAGACTCCTTGGAGTCTGTCATCTCCAATTACTGGCTCTCTCTATAAAAGGTAATTTATTTAACAACCCCCTACGCCCCCAGCCCAAACTCCTAAGTCCATGCCAGGCTCATCCCAAAGGTCAATATCCCTTAAGACCGAGGTTCAAGCCCAACCATTAGTCAACAACTGCTATGCCTTCCCTGGCACATTCTTCTACCTTACTCTGCCTGACACCAGTTAGCACTGTATGCTATTCACCTTCAGGGGTTCTTGATTGGTGTTTGTTTCCTAGACAGAGAAGAGGTTCTTCAAAGTCAGGTAGCCTGTCTCAGCCCTTTTGTATCTTCTCAGCCTAAGAGACTTCTATTGCGGAGGAATCCCTCGAGATGATCAAAAGCCTGATGAAAAGGGATCGCTGTGGCTGAATGATCATCTCACCTCTCCTTCCACTGAACACCAGCCCAATTCCTCAGGCACTGATCACAACACAGATGCCAAACCCAGGGAGAGAGTGAGCGTACAGGCAGCCAGTCAAGTTGGAGAACTTTTCTGTTAACTCCCCATGGGAAGACTAGTCACCAGACACCTCACCTTTAGAGACAAAGATTCTGAACCTCAGGCAAAGATGTTGGTTACTGCCCAACTGACTCATGGAATCTGTTAGTTTTTTTTTGGTGGGGCAATGAGGGCTAAGTGATTTGCCCAAGGTCACACAGCTAGTAAGTGTCAAGTGTCTGAGGCTGGATTTGAACTCTTCCTGAATCCAGGGCCGGTGCTTTATCCACTGTGCCACCTAGCTGCCCCTGGGATTGGGTAGGCAATGCCAAAAGAACTCAAATACTGGCCAAGGAGATCCACATACTACCATTAGAGAAGGGTGCAATGGAGTCAAGGAGGCAGAAAGAGGAGCCTATTTTAGACCCCTGACCCTATCTCAAAGGGTTAAAATCCCCACCAGGGTGGAGTGCTGGCCGGATTCCAGGATGCTCGCAGACGCCATTATGTCCCAGAATCATCAGCAGGCACAAGGCCCCACCCACTGGTGGCAGCCCCAAGGATACTCACACCAATCTTCTCCTCTATGAGCTGCCTCGCATAATCGATCTGTTGTGGAGTTCCCCGGATTGTAAATAGCTTCATGTTAGGGTCTGCATTTGGCGGAGGGTTTCTCTGAAGTTCTATTCTAGCACCAGACTGCTGGCTTATGCTTTTGATAGTTTCTCCACCTGAAATACAAGTTGGTTGGTTGGTTTTCTTTCCCAGTTCAAAGGCCATGGAAAAAGCCTTCCATTTCTTCATGCCATCTGAAAGTATTCGGACGTTACTTTCCACTTAACTCAATAGAATATGGCACCTGAGATGTATCTCCAGCACCACACAAGTACCAAAGAATGGACAATTTTAAGAAAACGCAATGTTTTTTCAGACAGAAAAAAGGCCTGAAACCCTTGAAAACATCTGGCTTGAATTTGGTCCTCTTGTAAGCAATCTAATTGTTAACACCTGGAAGTCCATTTCTTCCTATTTTAGGTTTAAGCAAATCCCTTCACTCCCAACTGTTTACAAAATCTGTGCAGGTCTCCCCTACCCCAACACCCGCTTTTTCCCTCCCAGAGGGCCATCGCTCCGGACTCTGGCCAGGAGAATGCAAAGCATCTTGCCTTTTCCTATGATTAATCCAGTTTTCCCAGTTGGCACGATAAAGTTAAATTCCTGCAGCCCACCAGGGGGGCCCATGCTCCAGCTTCCTTGGCCTCTGCCTCTTCCCCGACCACCTGGTCCTGGTCCGCCAGGGTTACCAGCCTACGGAGAAACAACCAATCAGCACCTTACCCCTGGAGTGCCAATGGGTGATGCGTACAAAGCACTCGTGGTGCCTTCAGAAGAGGAACATGGCAAGGGGCAGCAGAGAGATGGGGAGAGAGGCTAGGAGGGCTCATCCTCTGGAAATTCAGTTCACCCACAAACTCAGTGATGAGAACCTGGAAGAAAACCCCCAGACTCAATCTGTTGGCAAAATGTTTTGAGTTTTCTGAATAATCCAACCTGAACGCTTCGAAGGAGGTCGGTGATAATCTCTGCAGCGTGCTGGCATCTGTCTGGGGGGCCTGTGATCTGTGCTATTCGATCAGGTGTTGTTCCATCATCTGCAAAGAGGGCATACCTGGGTCACCTTCCATGTGCCAGGAGGAGGCAGAGACCTAAGACTCAAGTGTAGATGCTTACCTGGCTTGAACTGGATCCGAACACCAGCATCATTCTGAATCTTTTTGATCATCTCACCATTTCTGCCGATCACAATTCCCACAGCAAATCTTGGTATAGGGACCTGGAAGGCAAAGGAGTTTAAAAGAAACAACAATTAGTCAGGTTTTTCAACAGGAAAACATGACAAAACACCCGAGGGGTAGGTGAACAGCCCCAAAGCTTCCCTGAGGGGCAACAAGACAGCACGCAGAGTGGTTTGACTCAGGGTGACAATCCAACATGGCAGCAGTCTTCTTCAGAGGCCTTTAAAAGGCCTGAAAAGGAGCTGATTCCCAATCAGAAAACCTGGGTTGGAATGTCCCCTCTGCCCTTTCACGACTGTTGTAAAGTGAGGGGAGGGGAGATGGGGTGGGGACGATGATACTAAGTGCCCTCCAAGTGACCCCAGCAGAGATACTCACATCTATGCCTTCATTGCCTCCTATTCTTGACCCATATTCATTGCGCACCTCTCTGAAACCACCTTGGTCACGGATTAACTCCAAGACCATCTCCTTGGCTTGCTAGAAAAGCAGGACAAAACAAGGTCTGTTAAGTGGGAAAAGGCTCTAATTTTACAACTATCACCAATTCCCCCCAGTACACAGATGCTTACTTGGACTTTGTAAGGGTCACCTGTGATCCTCAGAGGCTTGTCAGCACCAGTGTTTTGGGGGCCATCTTGAATCATCACCATTTTAACACCAGCTCGCTCCTGTTTCAAACAAAGTTGCATGTGTCACAAACAATAATGAACAAGATTCAAAACAGCCAAGTGTTTTACAATCTCGGTACCTGAAGCTGTTTAATAGTCTCTCCGCCTTTTCCAATAACTAAGCCAGCTTTGCTGGCTGGGATCATGATTTCTTGAACGGCATTGCCTGGTCCATCCCCATGATGAAAGCCAGGGGCTGGCCTTCCCTTTTCAACGATCTGGTCCAGTAGCCGCTTGGCTGACCTGAGAAGGGTTAGTAACATTATTAAGAGTCTGTCCAGAGAGAAGCAGCTAAAAATCACACTACAGGAAAAGAAGATTTAAAACTAACCATCAAGGTGCCTAAAGTTTTTCTCCCTCGGACCGGTTATACTTCGAAGATTACGTCAGGTTGGTGGCCCAGTGGAGAGTGATGGACCTGGAGCTACTCGACCCTAGGTCAGTCACTTAATCTGTCTACCTCAGTTTCCTCATTGATAAAATGCAGATACTAAGAGCATCTATACCCCAGGGTTATTGTGAGAATCAAACAAAACAGATCTGTAAAGCACTTAGCACAGGGCCTGCTGGGCACAAAGTAGGTGACTCCATAAATACCTGCTTGCTTCCTTCCTTACAAAAGTCTGTTTAAGAGGAGTGTTTTAATTTGGCAAATTTAGATGATCAAAATCTATTCTGATGAAGATCCCCAGCTCTGCCACCAAATCCACACATCATTTAGGAGTCTTTACTTGTGCAAAAGGAGGCAGGAGACAAAGTGACCGAAGGGGCCTTTTGAGATCCCATGCCCACGGAATCTGTCCACAGTAAATGAAGCCATGAGAAAGGAACCCACTAAGACCATGCATACTCACTGAACAGATTCGGGCGTCCCAGTTAACATACAAGACCTCTCAGGCAGGCCGCCACTGTCTGAGACAAAGAAAAACCAGAATTGTATTTCAGAGCGGTACCGAGTGGCTGTGCTGGTCACTAGCAGGCAAAAAGAAATGAAGAGAAGGCTCTCTTACCAGGAGCAATCTGTATTTTGCATCCAGACTCCTGTTGTATGCGTGAGATCTGTTCACCTCCTCTGCCAATTACTAATAAAAACAGAAAACCAGTGGTTGAAGATTCCAGGAAAGTAAGACTGGACAAAAGTTATATTTTGTTACTGCCAACTTCTCAACATCACTTACTGAATCCAACCATTCCATCTGGAACTTTGTATTCTTCTGTCATTACCGACCTAATTTGAAGGAAGGAAAGAAGCTAAGTTGTTTTATCTTCTACAACAGAATAAACATTAGGTAGTATTTTAGCTGATTCCAGGCCCAGAACTCTGGGCACTGTATTGTTTCTAATACTTCCAAGATCTTTCAGTACATATTTATGGACCCAACTGATCCATTCCTTGAAGTCTGTGCATCTGCACACACACATAAACGCCACTGAAATTTGAGTCTTAATAAAGTTTACAAAAAGATGAACATATTTACATCATATGCTAAACTATGTCAATATTTATTCTCTTAATTTCCTCTAAGCTGGCCAATTATACTTCTAAACCACACTCGCATTCATCACAGTCTAAATGCATTTCATTGCCACCTCTCACAAATCTTCTATTATTACCACGTGTGCAACAACATTGAAACTGAGAACATGCAAAAAATGTCAAGGAACTCTACACGTCTACCTTTGTTGCTGATGCATTGGCGGTAACTGGGTTCCAAAGGCTGAAAAGAACAAATATTTGCAAGTGTCAGAACTTTTCTTGCATCAACCCACAGTCCAGTTAGCTCCCCTGTTATCCTTCCTAAGACAATTACATTTCACTTAAAGAAGGTAAGATCAGCCTTTCCAAAAAGCCAGTTAAAAGTGAGAAGGAAAAGGACAAAGCTTAAAGAGTAGTTATTGCTGGGGAGGAAAAGGTAATGGTCTCAAGTAGTATATTCTCAATTTTCCAGTGCCTAATGGAATCAGGGATAGGGCAGAGGAATACATGTGTCATTTTCAAACACAAACATTTTAGGTTTAAGAACCAAATGAATGGTTCTTACTCCTCATCAGCAAATGTATGTACCTCCCTTCTCTTCTTTCCAATTTTCTTTTTTTGGGTGAGGCAATTGGGGTTAAGTGACTTGCTCAGGGTCACACAGCTAGTAAGTGTTAAGTGTCTGAGGTCGGATTTGAACTCAGGTCTAGCTGCCCCCCCCCCCCCTTTACACAGTAGAGCTTTGATATTGAGATAACTGAAAATTCAAGGGCCTGCCAAAAGCCCCCCTTTTTTTTTAGTGAGGCAACTGGGGTTGACTTGCCCAGGGTCACACAGCTGGTAAGTGTTAAGTGTCTGAGGCCAGATTTGAACTCAGGCCTTCCTGACTCCAGGGCCGGTGCTCTATCCACTGTGCCACCTAGCTGCCCCCAGAAGCCCTCTTAGGGAGGTAATGAGGGCCCAGCAAGGCCCCAAAGCCTGTGAAATGTCAGTGGCAGGACCTTTAACCCAGCACCCTATCTATTCAACCACTGCAGCCACTGTTGGTTATCACTGACTGGAAATGAAGAAATGATCGTGGGCCTTCAGTTGGAAAAAACCAAGAATGATGTGCAGAGGGAAGCAGGAAATCACAGCAGAGAGAATCAATTAATAGTCCCCACTGACTAACTCATCTAAATCATCTTGGCTGCAAAGACACAATAACAAAGATCTCCCCACTAAGCGGCAACTACAATACTCACCATCATTCTGTGGAGCAACCTTCTTAGCATCTGGCTGATCTGGAAAACGAAGAGTTTTTAAACATTTTGGTCCAGAAGCCCAAGATACTTTTAAACTAGTGGCTGTCCCATGAATGTCAACTATAGCATTTTTTTTTTAAAAAACACACCTCGATATACATATTTTATTGAGATCTTAGGGGTGTACTTTGGTTTGACATTTGAACCAAAATTTAAGAATAAAAACACAAAGAAAAAAAAAGAAAAAAAGCGAAACAAACACGAAAAGCCACCAACCCCAAACTGTTAGTATTCTAGAAAAATTGATTTTTATTCTTTCTTCCTGTTTTTAAAGATATATTTAAAAAACAAACTTTAATTTATAGACATTCAATCACTGACCTTAATGTTTGCTAAGTACTTTAGAATGACAAATGAGTATTTAGCTCCATTTCTAGGCAAAGAATTAGGTGCTAAGGGCTAATGATGCTTCCATAGTAGGAACTAAAGATTCAAAAAACCTCTCAAAATGTGGAAAAAGACGGACACAGAGTCCAGTCTATTTGACTGTGACAAAGGTAGGCAAGGAAAAAAAAAAAAATCACACTGCAACACAGCCCCAGTCTTGCCTGTCAAACACCCCCAGCACACAAATCCCTTCTCTTCATCCAGTCCTTTGCACAAAGGACTGTAATTAATATTTTAAAAGACATTCGATATCAGGAAATAACCTTTCAGAGGCTTCTTCCCACCCCAGATTCAAGGTCATCTGAAGAAACACTGTAACGATGTGCAGCAAAAACTGAGACACATAATCCAAGAAATGTCTATGTGTGTCTGTTTCGAGGAGCCATCAGTTTGTTTCACGTTTACACACTAAACACAGGTAATAAATAAAAATTCCTGCCTTTAAAAGGAGAGGGCATTCCCTCCCAGTGTGTTGTACTGCTCGGACTTGTCCAAGAGCCATCTACACATGAGATAAAAAGAATACATTACATATATCATTTGAAGCATCATTAGCTCATTTCTGTATATTCAAAACCTCACTCTTAATAGGAAAAACATTGTTATGAATGGAAACAAGCACTCCTGGTCAAAGGCTAGGGATACATATATTCTGTAGGCTGTCACCATCCTCTTCAAACAAACAAAAAAAAAACAACAAAGAAAGAAAAGTTAAAAAATGCAAAAAAAAAAGTGCCAAAGCTCATACATCAAACCTAACAAACGACATGACTGGACTTTCTAGAGCTTGCAAGCTTCTTGGCAGTGAATCGTGTGTTTTAAAAAGCAAAGAACCCTGGTTATGACACCCAGACTACCTTAAACGGAAAACAAACTCCGAAACACCAACCCCCCCCCAACACACTCAAAAGGCACATTCTATGAACATCTTGATGCCAGCAACACTGATAAAGTCACAGCAAGGACATGACCCCAAGAAGGATCAATGACACTTCCTAGACTGAACAGCTTTGAAAGAAGCTTCAGCCGTTGTTGGACTAACAGACTCCATTTGTTCTAATGTCAGTAAGAAAAGGTGCCATCCCCCCACCCCCAGGCAAACCATGTGCCGATATAACTGGCCACATTTGTAGCTCCTTCCTCTCTAAAATGAATGCTTTAGTCACAGTGTCTGTGATTAAGCAAACTTGGAAGGACTTGAAAAAAATGAGAAAATACTTAAAATTAACGTAGCATACGTACCTCCATCTTCCAAAGGCCTTTTCTGTCCCCCATAACCATAGTCATTTGAATTCAGTGATGTGCCTGCATCACCTCCAATTTTAGCTGCAATCTGGGTGGGAGGGGGAGGGAGAGGAGAAGCAACAAACATGCAGTTATTTTCAAAAAGTACAATTCCTCCCCCCCCCCCCAATCAAACAAGTAACTCTTTTTGATATTATTTACCTAGGCAGAACAATGGATAGAAAAATGGGCCTGGCTGGAGTCAGTGAGATCTGAATTTGAATACCACTTCAGACACTTACATGTATGACACTGGGCAAGTCACTTGGCCCCTGCCTGCCTCAGTTTCCCTAGCTATAAAGTGGGGATAATAGTACCCCCCCCATTATCGTGAGGGCCAAATGATGCTCAGCACGGTCCCTGGCATACAGCAGGGTGCTGGGGAAAATGCTCATTCCCTTCCCTTCCTTAGGGAAAAAGGCCATTCCAATTCCCCCTAAACTGGGCAGGAAAGAGGCCTGGTCTGGAATGAGAATGGTACGGCACCATTTGGCTCCAGAAATCCTGAGTGGGTGCAGTAATGAGGAAGAAAGGCTGCCAAAGTGCAAGGCCCCCTGCAAAGGGCTGGGATTCCAAAGATAGAAAAAGGGGAATAAAACAGAGGGGCAGCAAGACCATGCCCCTAATACCCAAGGGAATGAAGAAAAGTGCGTGCAGCCCAGCATGGCTGGAAGGGGAGACCGGAAAGTCACTCCAACAGTCCCAGGGGGTTCTCGACTCTTTGGGGTCCCTGTGACCCTTGGCTTTTGGGACATCTTGCCTTGCTCCCTAGCCAGTAGGAAAGGAAAGAATATACTAGAGTTTACCTTGCATATGGCACATAATAAAATGACAAGACTATTTTTGATAGGACATTATTTACCAATTATTCTCTATGCCCAACAAATTTCTTGTACCCTTTCCCCACTCAGGTAAGGTGACTTTACTTTGGAAACTCCTGGTCCAGTCAGGAAGGGATGAGGACCTCGAGCCATGGTAGAGGGAGAGTAGGACTCAGCCTCTGATGGCAGTGGGGTGGGGAGGTTCAGGACCAAGGATAAGTCTTTCGAACTTAGATGACTGCAAGGAGGCTTCCTGAGGATGACTGCAGAGGACTTCCTGATGGAGCTGCCTTTAGAGGAGTGTTTCGCTGAATTAGGAGAAGGGGCTCTATCATACAGCCTGGTCCCTTGGCCAGTGCTTGGTGGAGGGGAAGGGGCTCAAGAGTTCTTCCCCCTCTGCCTTCTCCACCACAATGAACTATAGTTGGGGGGTGGTGGTGGTGGTTTTAAACTGACTGGTGCTGAATAGGTATAACAGACTCAAAGTTGGGTAAATGGACAGGGCTTGAGCAAGACTAATTTAAAGGGTCATAGGAGAAGCATTTTATAAATAAAAAAAGCAACTATTATTCCGTAAACCCTCGGAATGTTACCACCTGCTTGTGTCTTTTGGCTTCAGTAAACTGACGTCCCCACCTCTACCAGGTTCTATTCAATGAAGGATCTCTTAACCTGTATTTCAATGTAAAAAACTTTATGCATTTGTGTCACTGGGTGGCCAAAGGGGCCTCAGTCCTCAAAGCCACAACTGTTCTCCCACACTCATAAACTGTCAAGGGCTGAGGTCCAGCCTGGGTGTTAGCTAAGTGCCGCTGAACCGAATTCCCTCATCTTGGCAGCTATCCAACGTGTGCATCTATGTATATGCCCAAGGCTCACCCTAAAGGCCATTACAGAGCCATATCAGACAGGATGCTCCCCAAGTTCCCTAGTCCCCCCTCTCTACAGTTCTGGCTAAGGCTAACTCCTGCAAGCCCTTCTCTTCCAGGACCATGGCCATCCCCATGCACTCTCCTTTTCCTGGATATCAATGCCTGGATTTGGGTCTCCAGTGGGACCTGACCCACTGTTCTGATTAACAAAGACACAGCTTTGATAGCCAGCCACCTCGTTTCTCAAGTCTCTCTCTTTGTTTTGTGCTACAATCATGGGCCATCAGACCAATCCACTGTGACCCATCTCTAGCTCCTTGTCTAAGGTCACACAGGTGTCAAGTGGAAGAAAACGAAGGTCTCTCCGGTCCAAACCCCTTTCTTGTGGGCTCACTGGGTCTCCTATAGAATCAGAGGGCTGCCCCGAGTTCTGCTCAACTTCCTCTTGGGATGAAGTCTAAGTCACACTCTAATTAGGGTGCAGCTGATTCTTCCTCCTTCCCTTAGACTTCACCCATGGACTCTCCCCTCTAGGTCCATCCTCACTCTCATCCTGTGTACTTCTTGCTCATGTGTTTCCAAATCTCTAAGAGGTTTTCCCTTGTTATTTTGTGAATGCCATGTGGTATTCTGGTTTTGCTATATGACCAGTCTACTTCATTATTCATTTATTACCTTTGTGCCCTCAATTTCCTTCCAGATTTGAGAATTTAAAACTAATGTAGGACCAGGCCCTGATCTAAGTCCTATCTAACCTCTACTCTTGGGAAAAAAAACCCAAAAAACTCTAGTTGATTGTGGCTTTATTAAAGTTTCCCAAATCCCTGAAGTTATAAAAACCTTGTATTTATTGCTTTACTTTAAAACATCCTTGTCACAAAAAAATTAAAACCAAGAAAAACCAAGCAATACACTGACTGTATGCAATACTGCTATCAAAATATTGAATGTAGAGAACTTTAAACCCGTGAGGCTTATCTGCTGGAGAATGGCTAACTGAGCTGTATAGTCTGAGAACGTAACAGAATATTAATGCACCATTAGGAAACACAGGGAAATGTGTGTCAAGGCAGAGAATCTACAAGGACCAAAGGTGAAAGAACCAAAGTATCTCATGAAAGCAAACCCTGCATTGTCACGATGGTCAAATAGGCCCCTAAGAGAAGGAAATTAAGGCACCATGGGTTTAACCCACCCAGATGCACACACAGGCATGCACACCCAAACTCTGATGCATTTGTGTCGGCTTCAGTTTTCCTAAATGGATTAAAATAATTCTCCCTTGAGGGAGGTGGCCTTTCTGCTGCTTCTCTCTCCAAGTGATTTGGCCAGAACTACCTAGATTGTGTCCTAGGAGGAGATGTAAACCCAAGGGCCCTGCATCCAAAGGCGAGGGAGGGCTCTTGGCCCAATCCCCCAGCCTGGAATGCCCCAACTCAGGACCTCCCTGGCTTCTTTCTGCAGGAAGCTTTCCTCAAATGCTCTTAATTCCAGTCCATTTCCTTTATCAACTATATCCTACTTATCTTGTACTGAGCTTGTATGTTGTCTCCCATTAGGGTGTAAGCTTGAGGGCTAGAACCTTCATTTGCCTCATTACACATTTATTGCTTGCCAAGTTCTTCAATCATTTCAGTTCTGACTCTTCTGTTCTTTTGGGGTTTTCTTAGATATTGGAGTGGTTTGACATTTCCTTTTCCAGCTCATTTTATAGATGAGGAAACTGAGGCAAACAGGGTTAAATAACTTGCCCAAGGTCACAAAGTCAGTAAAGTACCTGAGGATGAATTTGAACTCAGGTTTTCCTGATTCCAGGCTCAACATTCTATGCACTATGATCCCACCTCACTGCCCAGCTTAATAAATAATTCTCTATTGGGTAGACCCAATTCCAAATTGCATTCAAAATGGCTGGACCAATTCACAGCGCTATCTTTCTGCAGTCCTAAAACACGGACTACTTCCATATTTTGTCGTATCTGCCAACTTGCTGGATGTTGAAGTTGTTCTGGTAGGCATTTTTAGTATTAGTAATGTGGAGCAATCTTTTACATGTTATGTTATGATTTGGGGGGGGGGGGAGAATTGTTTGTATGCTTTAATCACATAGCCTTTGGGTAACAGCTGATGTATGTGCTGATTTTCTAGATATATTTTATTTCAGAATCCTGTCAGAGGTATTCGATGAAAAGATTTTTTGGTAACATTTCCCCTTCTTTTCCTAATTCCACTGCCTTTTAGAATGTTTTTTTTTTTTTGGGGGGGGGGATTTCTTGCAGTGGAAATTATCTATTTCTCTTTTGGGCTTTTCTGCATCCTTTGTTTAAACAGGAATTCTCCAACCCATGTCACTGTACCTGGCTTTATTTTCTAATGGTAACAACTTTAAATGTGAAAAGTTAGTAGAGCAACCATGGACCAATGGTAAATTTTTTGTGAAGGTGGGTTCTTCATCTTTACTATTCTAGAGTATTAAGCCTTTGAAAGTATACCTTTTTTTTTTGTTTAAACAGAGAATGACAAGTGCATTTTAAAACTCTATTTTAAATACTTGTCTTTTAAAATTTCACAGCCCATTCCTGAGAAGGTAATGGTGAGGGCAACTAGAGTCAGGTGAAAACCCGGCTTTGTGTACTTGTGCCTGGGCAAGTCACTCCCCCTTTCCAGGCTTGTTTCCTCACCTATGACATTAGGGCTGAACTCTTGCAGCCCCAGCCCATTTTGGCTTAAATCTCTGATGCTCTGTCCCATCAACAGAGCAAGGAAAACACATCATGAAATGTACTTAGCACCTTGTATATCTCAATAGGAAATCTGCTATGAACACAACAGATCCTGATCTAAGGCTTTTCAACAAGGGCATCTTAGAGTAGCATCTGGATCCTAAGAAAAGTCCCATGTCATTTACTGAATGCATTACTTTACGGCACCATGAAACAAAACTGCTGGGAAAAATAGCTCCCCATTACCCAAAACTTTTCTAATCCTATCCTGGACAGTCGTGGCCTATGGTTTCTTATCTTTTCTAGACAGGTAAACTCCTAGAATCTACCATTCTAGCACCCTAGGCCACATCCTTTAGCATAGGGCTTAACTAGGGTTGGAATTTAAGAATACTTCCAAGGACCAAGATGCATCAATTCACGTAGTGCATGTTTAAAAACCGGTAAGACAAAGAAAACAATGAAAACTTTATTTCAAAGTAAAAGCAATATTTTGGGGGGAGTAATAATTGATGTTCTTGGTCCTTCTGGTGTTAAAAAAAAAATAACCACCATCTGTCCCCCTCTTTGGAAGCATTTTGTCTGCATACCTAGCATGCTTCTGTGCATTTATCTCCCTGAACTGGAAAGAAGGTAGGTTTTAGGCCTCATTCGGAGAGCTTTCTACACAGCATAACCCTAATCAAGGCTGGGTGAATTCGTGATCAAGAGATCAGTCCTATACATTCATTTTTTTTTTTTAGTGAGGCAATGGGGGTTAAGTGACTTGCCCAGGGTCACACAGCTAGCAAGTGTCAAGTGTCTGAGGCTGGATTTGAACTCAGGTCCTCCTGACTCCAGGGTCGGTGCTTTAACCACTGCGCCATCTAGCTGCCCCCTCACATTCATTTTTAAAGCTGGGACGCCGAGGCTCAAGGAGCCACGGGAACCCGAGTTAATGTCCCGCTCAGACATGGGTCTGGTGACCAGGTCAGGCAGGTGTTCCAAGAGACCCTCGAGTTACTCATCGGGCATCAGCGAGCCCTCCCTAGACCCAATGAGGCGTCACGGGTTGTTGTGCCCAACTGAAAGGAGAAGACCCCCCCCCATCTTCCGAGGCCCCGTGACGGTCTTTGGGAACCCTGGGTCCCTGGCGCCCCGCGGGTCCAGACGTGGGGCGCTGGGGCCCAGCAGAGAGTGCCCGAGCTACGCCCCCGTCACGACGGACTGGGGGGAGACCCCGGAGGAGTCCGGGCCCGAGCTGAGACAGCGGCTCCTCGTCTGCAGGGAAGCCCTTGGAGGTCTCCCGGGCCGGGTCAGGCCCCCCCGGGGGGCCGAGGCCCTTCTAGAGCTTTCTAGGCGGCAAGGGTAGCGCGGCGGGAGGGGGGGCAGCGCGGCCGTGGCCACAGTCTCTCGCGGGAGCCTCGGGCCCCAAACCCGGGGGTGTGGGGGGCTGCGATCGCCCCGCACGCATCTCCCCGGGGGGCCTCCCCTCTCCGAGAGAGCCCCATTCATTCCCGCCCTCGCCGGCGCCGGTGACTTTTGTCCCGGGCCCGGCGACCAGACCTGGGGCCCGCGGCCCCGACATCGCCCGCTCCGCGCCCTCCATTGTTCCGCGCCCCGATGGGCCCAGAAGGAAGAAGGCCCCGGCGTCGCTCATGACCCCGGTGCGGGGCCGTCGGCCCCCCCCCCCCGAGCCCCGCGAGGAGACAAAGAGCAGGAGCCCCCCCCCCGACCGTTTGTGGCCCCCGGACGTGCCCCCCCCCCCCGGAGCCGGGGATGTTGCCCCCTCCTGGGCGCCCCCCCCCCCGCGTTCCGAGCACGTGCCCGCCTCTTTCCTACAGGCCTGGGGGGCTCCGGAAGTCTGGGTCGCGCCCCCTCCCCCCCCGCCGAGCGCGCCTCCCGCGTCCGGGCCCGGGCCGTTTGGAGGCGGGCGCCAGGGGGCGGGCCCCGCTTCTCGGGCCCTGTTGGGCCCGGCCGCGCGGCCGAGCGCCGGGCACGTGTGGGGCGGGCGCGGGGAGGGCCCCGGGCTTCGGGCGGGCCGGGCCTCTTCCCGGGCCCGCTGCGGCCGCCCCCCCCCCCTCCCGGGCCCAGGCCCCGCGCGGCCCCGCGCCACACGCCCCCACCCCGCCCCTACCTGCCGCGCTCGCTGCAGCGCGTCCTTAAAGGCGTCATTAACGCCGCCGCCGCCGCCGCCCGAGCCCGAAGCCGGAGGGGGGACCGTCGAGTAGTCTGCCATGGCCCAGCTGCGGAGGCCGCTGCCGCGCGTCCCGGAGCTCCCTCTCCCAGCGCGCTGCTAAGAAAGAAAGAAAATGGCGGCCGGCGGGACCGGATCACATTCTTGCGCGACCATCGTGCCGTGCAGGGGGCGGGGACACCGGCGGGGAGATCTCGCGAGGCTGGGAGAAGGGGGGGCGGGGCGGGAGGAATCAGGAGCCGGGGGAGGGGCGGGAGCGTCGGGCAAGCGCGGAAGTTCTCGCGAGACCTGTAGATGACGCCAGGGGCGGGGGCGGGGATGGCGTTCGGGCCCCGCCTCCGCTCTCTTTCGTCGCTGCGGGCGGCAGGGCGCCCGCCCCCTCGGCAAGCAGGCTGGGTAAGGCCCCGCGGGGCGACCTCGCTCGCTCTCCGGTGGGGAGGAGAAGGGGGCGGCTGGCCGGGGAGTCGCGGCGCGGAGCGGGGACCTGGCCCGGAGCTCGGCGGCTCGGTCAGGGCCGGGGTCCGGAAAGCGGGGCCGCCATCCCGAGGGGCGGGGACGAGGCCGTCGTCAGCGCGCCGGTGACGCCACAGTCGCCGAAGGCGACGTGACGTCACGACGGCCGTCGGCGCCGAAGGCGCGGGCTGCCTCGGGGCTTCCTCGGGCGGCGGGCGGGAGGACCGGGCGGGCGCCCCGCAGGGAGATGCCCCGCCTGGCGCGGCCCGGGGGCTGCGGGGAACCTCGGAGAGCCGGCCTGGCCGAGGGAGGCCGGCATGGTGGTCAGGACCGGAACGCGGCCGTGACCGAGGAGGGGGGCTCTCACGACGAGGGGTGAGTTCGGGGCGGGGGGGGGGGTCGCCCTTGAGGACCCCCCCTACGCTCCGGTCCCGAGTCCCGCCCATTCCGCTTGTTTCTTCCTCAGGCTGTTGGGGGGAGCCGACAGTCAGATGGGGGCGGCCTCGACTGGGGCCGGGGGCGTCTTCTCCGTCGTTCCTCCGCCTTCCCACTCCTCGGATCGGGCCGGGCTCCCGCTGTCCGGGCAGGCCTTTCTCCGCGTCCCCGCTTCACCACGGGCTCCCCCCATCCTTCTCCACCCCGGGTCCGGTCTGGGAGCCCCGCCCAGTCTTCCGTCTGTTTCATGTTCCCTGCCCCTCCCTGCCTCCCGCGCACACAGTGGGTCCCCCATAAGTGGCCGCTGCTCTCCCCGGGGTTCTGGGTCCTTCCGCCAGCGGGCCGTGGGGAGCCCCGGGGGAGGCCCCAGAGACCCGTCACCTCCCTAGCTGACATTTACGTGGCGCTCCTTGGAGGCCTTTCACACCGTCGTCTCGTTTGGTCCTGGGAGGAGAGGAAAGGAAGTGGGGAAGAGACGGGCCTGGGGTCCCAGGGCCCAGGGTCTGGGGTCCCAGGGCCAGATCCGAGCCTCGGTCTTCCATCCCTTGAGCCTGCCACTCTCCGCTGGGCTGGACGAGTCCTTGCCTGCCTGGACTGGATGGCATTTCTCTCCCTTTGAGGGAGGGGCCGAGATCCCCAAAGCCTCCCGACTCCGGGGGGGCTCTGCCAGCCCCAGCTCAGAATATTCATTCGCTTTTGACAGATCTGGGCAGGATAAACCCCAAAGAAGCTCAGGGCGACGTGGCGGCAGGCGGGAGCAGCTCTCACCGGAAGACCCCTGGGAGGAGAGGGAGAGACCCTCCGTGGGAAGTTGTTGGCCGCGCACTCCCTTCTGGCCCGGGGAGCAGGATGACAAGACTGCCAGCACGCGCTGGGTTGAGGCCGGGCCGGCCGAGCAGGTTCTAAGAACCGAAGCTCGGCTCGGTCCCTCTTTGGACTCTGAGCTGCGTTTCTCACCTTAACGTCGGTCCAAAAGTGGATGCCATTGCCAAGGCAGAGAACTTAAGGCTTCCCCGCGTTGAGAATTTTCTGGGTAAGGTTTGGGGTTGGACTAGATGACCTCTGAGAGGTAGAAATGAAGTGGCGGCAAGCTAAGAGGATCGAGTAGTTGGGAAGGGAGATGATGGCATCCCCGGCTGGAAACTTGGGTCGATGTTCCCAAAGCAAGTGCTTTCCAGAGGGATGGAAAAGTGGAGCTAGATTCTAAAAGCTTAGAATGCCTCTCTAGGCTAAGTTGAACGGACCTTATTTGATGAGCAGGGCTTTGGGGCAGGGGAGTGGTTAATTAGTCCCCTACTTTAGGGGACTAATACATATTTGGATTGGAGGGGGTAGTGGGCTGGAGGCAAGAAGCCGTGGTAGTGGGGAAAATGCCCAAAGGTTGTGCTGGTGGGGAGAGAAAATGGCACCTCCCAGAGATGAAACCAACTGGATTATGTGGTGGGGAGAGAATAGAGAGGGATCCTGATTGGGTGACCCAGGGAGATGGTCCTGTTAGCAAGAGAAGGAGGCGGAGGAGAAGATGCTCAGATTTGAATAGGTTGACTAGAACATCCATGCCCAGTAGTCTATTGGAAATGCTATTCTGGACCTCAGGAGAAAACTCTGGGCTCAGTCATAGGAGAAACTGTTGGAAGCCTTAGGAATAGATCCAATCAATCATGGAAGGAGAGAAGAGCTTTGAGGACAGAAATCTGCAGACTGCCTAGGGCAGGAGGAAGGAGAGGCATTGGTGGAATAGAGAAGTAGGCGTACCTGATGAGCTGAGGAGGTCAGAAGTCACGCCAGATGTCATCCAGGATCTGAGAACTGAGGACAGCTTAGCTTTGGGATTCAGCAGTAGGGAAGATCAGTTTGAGTGGAGTAGTGGTGACCATCGCAGGAGGTGAAGTGAACAGGATGCAGTGAGTGAAGGGGTTGCTTGTGTGGGTGTTGGTGCAGCAGATAGAGTACTGGAGTCAGGAAGCTCGGAGTTTTCAGACAAGCTGTGGTTGGCAAGTCATTAAACTCCTGTTGAAAAATGCTTCAAGGACAGCTAGGTGGCACATTGGGTAGAGCACCTGCCCTGGATTCAGGGAGGACCTGAATTCAAATCTGGCCTCAGACACTTGACCCTTACTAGCTGTGTGACCTAGGGCAAGTCACTTAACCCCAATTTCCCCCCCCCCCAAAAAAAGCTCCAGATCTCTCATTGAGAAATGCAGAATAACAGTCCTGAGGTTCCATCTCATCCCATTAGACTGTCAAAGATGATAGAAAAGGAAAATGAAGATTATAGAAGGCACTTAAGGGAGGACGACCATTTTACACAATGTTGGTTCAGTTATTCTGTACACCAGTTTGGAAATATGTTAACATCATTATTTCCCAGAGGTCAAAGAAAGAAGGGGAAAGACTCACGCACAAAACCAGCAGTTTTTTTTTTGTTATAGCAAATAGCTGTGAGGTGGGGCACCCTTTACTTGGGAAATAGCTGAACAAGTTGGAGTAAATAAAAGTAATAGAATACTTTTGCATTGTAAGAAAGAATAAAAGGAATGGTTTCAGAGAAACCTAGCAAAGCATGTGTGAACTGATAGAGAAGGAAGTAAACAGAACCCAGAAAACGATTTCTATGCCACCATTATACAGAAAGACAATTTGGAAGATCTTAATTCAGTGAGAAGACCTCTGGTGAAGTATGCTACTTGCTGAAAAGATGATGGGTTTATAGTACAGAGTGAGACGTTTTTGGACATAGCTAGTGTTTTGAAGGTTTGATTTTTGATGATGAGGTAGGCTTTAGAGGCTGTGACCAATTGGGATATCAAGGAAGAGAGTGTTGCACAGCAGCAAGAGAGTGAAGGCTGGCAGGGAAAATGAACAAACAGGACAGCTTTGAAAGTTAACATGTTGAATTACTTATTGAAAAGGAAAAGCAAGGCCTACAGAATAGAGACTTACGGTTTTTTATATACACTCCTGTTTTATCTGTTCTGTTTTGTATGTGGAAATGCTTGTTTTCTTTGATGTTAAATTCAGAATAAAAAATTTAAAAAAATTATTGGTTTCATGTAAATAGTGCCAGGATTTAGATGTTACCCAGTTTAAATGAGCACATATTGAAAATAGGCAATAACATTAATTTTGACAGCTGTATGTTTATGAGAAACAAGAGTGTCTTTCTTCTTAAAAGTGGGTTTGGTACTTTCCTCGAAGTAGTGTTTTGTTACACCTGTCATGATTACCTTGTAATATTGTGAATTTTTTTCTCCCCAGATTAAATACTATTTAGACATCACGTGTATTAATGAGCAGAACTCCACAGAGCTCTTCTCTGATGCCTCCTTGTGGTGTGGAGGTCATCCTGGACACGGTGGAGCTCTTGGCTACTTTGAGTGTAATACTGAGTCAGCTTTCCAAGTACTTCTGTAGCTAAATACAGAGGGTTCCATCATCAGTAGGCTGGACACTTGGTGATTAGCTCTTTGGCTTTAGCAACCCTTGAAGGGAAGAAAAATGCAAAACAGCTGTCAGTGCCGGGTGTGGTCCTTCTGCTTTTGCAGTGACAGAGAATGGGTGCAAGAATGGGGCCAAATGTACTCAAAATCCGTTTGAAATTATATATGTATTCATTACCTTGGTCCTCTCATGTGAGATAAATCCTGTCCTGTGACCTATTACTGGAATAACTGAATTTTACCAATTTTGGCATTCTTTCTATGAATGAAACCAGAAGACACAAGGAAGAAACTATTAAATGGGAGGATAGTTCATACTCTCTTCTTGGAGAAACTATTAAAGAGCTTGGCTGAGTTAGTTTTCTTGTATGTCCAAAGGCAACAGGGAAAATGTGGTGGGACTTTTTGGTCATCTTGTGCGATGAGTAATTGGAAAAATAGACAACCATGAAAAGAGCTACTGTTTACAAACATGGTTGAGAGAACAAAGAGATAGGAAATACTAGAAGCTCACCAAGACCCTTTGAATTAAATCAGTTTATACTTTGATAATTTTCAACTTCAATGCAGAGGTGCAAATGCGTTGACTACAAGGCAGAGGTATGAATGGGTGAGCTCACGTATCCATATGGAGGTTATATAGACTGCCATGTAGAATGTTAGTCTAAACCTCATTTACATCATTTCTAGTTTTCCTAGTTTTTGTCAACTAGGGAGTTATTCCAGTATTTGGGATCCCATTGCCCCGTATTCCATTGCTTCTTGATCTTGTGTATCTAATCTGTTTTGTTGATCATCCCTCCCTTCCCCCAATTTTTAACAAGTAACAAACGGTTTTACTACTTACTACTTGGTAATATAGTTTGAGATCTGCTGTTGCCAGACCTCTCATTCCTCTGTTTTTATTTCCCTCGAGGAACTCCAGCTGAATTTTGCTACCATTTAGATAGTTCCATAGTGTAACCCATTGGTAGTTTGATTGGTATGCAACCACATCTAAATACTTATTTAGGTAGTAGAATTCATATTATGTTGGCATAGTCTACCCAAGAACAATGGACATTTTACAGTTTTTTAAGCATCTTTTTGGAAAAGAATGTTTTGTAGTTAACGTTCATGTAAGTCTTGAGTGTGTCTGGTAGGCAGCCTCCCATTTACTTTATATTTGTTTTGAGTTCTCTGTTGGGTTTTGTCAGTAATAAGAAAAGCTGGGTTTTTTTTTTTAACTTTATTTTATATTCTGCTCCTTTACCGATATTACCAATTGGTTAGTTGAATCTCTAGGATTCCCTGAATAAATCATTGCATCAAATCCATGTGTCAATTTTTATTTCCTATTTGATTATTAAGCTGATAAATGACTCCCTGGATTAGTCCCTGGAGCTCGAGTCAAATCTTGCCTTAGAAGCTCACTAGCTTTGACTCTAGACAAATTGCCCAACCTCTGCTTTAGTTACTTCATCTGTAAAAGCAAATAACAGCATCTGCTTTCTAGGGTAGTTGTAAAGGTAAAAGGAGACCCTATTTCTGGAGCACTGTGCAAACTTTAAAGTGTTACACAAATGCCCCCCAAGAATGTTATTTCCTCAAGTTATTTTCCTTATTTTATTGATAGTAGTCAGCATTTCTAGAATGATATTAAAGAACTGGAGAAGCCCCTATCTCTTGCAGATCATTTTGGCTCCTGTTTTTAGATTGATCAATAGCTTGCCATATTAAGTTTTACTTTTACTTTTACTTTTTTTTACTTTTAGTCCATTTATTTCCATGTTTTCGACAGTGTTATATTTTAGTTTTTATTGTTTTGTGATAATAATCTTTTTATAATTTTCATAATGTTGAACCAACCTTGTGTTATTGTTAGGAGTTAAAAAGATTTTTATAACAAACCCTTTTCAGTAGCAAGGAGAGTGGACCACCACCATGTTTGGGCTCTTCACATCTTGGTTCAAGAGGAGCTTCTTGAAGAAGCAAAAATGGCACCGAGTAATTAAGAAGAAAGTCAAGTTGAGAAAAGCAGCTGGATTTGGCTAAGTATATGTGGAAAGGTCTGAGCTACATTAAGGAATCAACAATCATGATGTGTGAAGGTGGGGGAGATACAAAACATGGGGAGAAGTCTTAGGCCTTAGAAGTCAAAAAAAAAAAGTGACCTATTGACTGATATGTCTGTTTTCATAATGGTACAGCATAATCTGCTCGTGGAAGATGTTCTATATTCTAGTAGACAGTCTTCTGCAAATGAAGTGTTCTATCAGACCCCATTTGAGAGATGGAGAGAATAGAAGATTCCAGTGTGCCAATTGGTTGGGCTTTCCCTGATCATTAATAGCAATAGTCATGGAGGGGCTCCAGCACAGGATTCTGGGTCCAACAAAGCTTCCCTCTGGAAGTCCTTCAGGTGCTCCTGCTGGCTTTGCAGATTCCATTTGTATCAAGCTCTGTAACACACCGCACTGCCTTTGGGTGATGTTTGGCAATTCAAGGATGGCTGTTTTCTTGACCGTGATAAGCAGTTGGATAGAGCCAGACACAGCAAATGAACAATTGAACTGGGCCTGAAATTGGATAGGAGGAACTTGGTCTGCATTGCCTTTGAGAATTTGGGCAGTATTCTTGTAATACTTTCTATACCGATTTTAATACCAGTAACCTCTTGGTGACTGATGACTGTCACACTAGAAGCAATACAGTTCTCCAAACAATCAGAAATTAATAGCACCCTGGGGGCAATAGAGACACATGACAGACATGAAGAGGCTGTACCGTGTCAAGTGAGGAATTAGGAAGGAGAAACTACATAAAGGATGCCCCCGAAGGGATATGTGGATAGAAAAAACAGAGACCAGCCCATGGCGGTGGTTCATCCATCATTAGCAAAGAGGACGGATGGCGTCATGATGTTGGGGTGATGTCTTGACTTGTGCTTGGACTGGACTTGAGAGACAAGGTGGGCAGCTTTTCTGCTCTGAAAAACCACAGAGAGGAAGTTTTGTCTGTCTTAGTAAATTGAGATCAGAAAACTTTTTCTCTAATTGCAAATCTTTTGCAGTTATCCCAAAACATGTAATTCACGTATTTCTTAACATGATAACCTGCTTCCTCAGAATTGCTGGATTAGATGATCAGGAATTTAAATTTGTCCTACCTTGAGTAGCCCAATAACTACTGAATTGTGAGAGACAAGACCATGACTTCTGGCCCATAATAAATATTTAGTTATTCTGAGTCTGTGCAGGTCTTTTAAACATGTCCTCACTTTACTGATTCCAGTTTTCTAATACAAACACCAAAGTGAGACATCTACCTTCAAGAAGCTTATATTCTATAGGGCACACAACATGTTTGTAGACAAGTAAAGTATCTATTATGAAATACATACATAGTGATATAGGGGCCAGGACTATCCTGGACTCCTTACCATCTCATCCCACAAATCCGTTCAGTTTCCAAATCTTGTCATTTTGACCGTTGCAAATTTTCTCATAGCTCGTCCCTTCTCTTCATTCTGTGCACTGTCTGCAGTTTGCCTCAGTGGACTTCCCCTTTGGCACTGTGATTCAAACTGACCTTTCCTATGTTCCCTTCTCACAGAGCTTAAGCTGAGCTTTGAACGAAGCTAAGAGTGCATTCCAGTTATGGGGGGATTGTGTTTGAAAAGCCAAGTAAGCTGGCAATGGAGGATAGCATAAAGGCCACTTTGGCTAAATCATTTGACAGGGGAAGCATAATGTGTGATAAATCTGGTGGGGAAGAGAAGTTTTATTTTGGGCAAGCCAGGATTGGAATACCCACAGAACACCTAGTTTGAAATGGTCAATGGGCTCCAGAGGAATACTGTATCTGGGAATTGAGTACAGAGAGATGATAATGATGCTCCATGGAAACTGATGACATCATCTAAAAAAGTACACGGATAATAACGATCCAGCCAAGGTCACTGAAAAAAGAAGCAGCCATATAGGAAGGGGATGAACCAGGAGAGAGTGCTGAGCAGAAAACTCCGAGAAGCAAAGTGTATTTAGGAGGTGTCGGATAGTGTCATATGTGTCGAGAAAGATGAGAACTGAGAAGAGGCTATTAGTGACTTGGGAGAAAACAGTTTCAATTGAATTTGGGAGCCACATTGTATTGCACTGTTGAGAAATTAGTGAATGTTGGGGGTTGGGGAGAAGAGGAAATTGGGGCAACTTGTTTTTCCATTAGAAGATATAATCAACACTATTGTTTTTTTGTTTGTTTGTTTGTCTGTTTGTTTTTTAGGCAATGGGGGTTAAGTGCCTTGCCCAGGGTCACACAGCTAGTAAGTGTCAAGTGTCTGAGGCCGGATTTGAACTCAGGTCCTCCTGAATCCAGGGCCGGTGCTTTAACCACTGTGCCATCTAGCTGCCCCAACACTATTGTTTTTTACTTTTTTTTTTTTGACAAAAGAACATTGCCAACTCTTAGACTTGAGCTTTGCTACAATATTAGTTGTGGAATAGATGTTAGTAGAAGGTTGGTATATCTTGAATTGCATCTAAGGTGATGATGATTTAGGAAATCTACCCTGGTTTGATAAAGGAAACACCTCTATGCAGATCGAGCCGTGTGAGGCTGGATTTCCTAACCTCTGTTGCAGTACTCTTATCTAGCGCATCATATGGCTCCTTCTAGGTTCAATGGGTAAGTCTATGGGTGCTTGAAAAGTATATACAACAGTGGTTCTAAGTACCTCCTCTAGCCTCCTCCTCCAAGGCATCACCGGTTTTCACTGATTTTGGCATTAGGGTAGGATGCCTATTAAAATGTGTTTATAGTCTTTTGGCTATGATGGAAGGAAAAGTGAGTACTTGTTCTATTCAAACATTGTGTTTGGAGTAAAAAAATAGCAATCGAGTGGAAGTAGGTGCTTTCACTCAGAGAGTATCCACTCATCCTAGGTGCTTAATGGTTTTTATTTTACTGAGACAGTAACATGACCGTCAAATGGGATAATGGATGTAAAGTACTTTGCAAATCCTTAGGCCGATGCAAATGCAGCGCCCTGTTTATATCAGTATGGGCACTTGCATTTGCGCTTACAGGTTGGGTTCCCTAGGGGGAGGTCAGCTTCTCCTCTCAGTGCTCTGGTGACAACCCTGAGAAGACTGTTGTTCTAGTACTCCTGAGTCCCCACTGGTGTCTTCTGCATCAGCAGTCAGGCATTTTAATTGGAAGGCATAGAAAGAACAGTAGTACAAAATATGTGTCTCCTCACAAGCTGGTATATCCTCTGCCCTTCCTCACACAAGGTTCCCCCAGGGAACATTGGGTTTGGAGTACAAAGCTCACGAAGGCACCCATGGAGAGAACAGTGGAGGTAGAGGGCTGGATCCCAGAAAACCCTTTTTCTCTTTGTGGCACTCTTGTGAAATTCTCCTTTGGCATAGCTCCTGCTCCCTAAAGCTGTCTTCTCTCGTGGGCTTCTCATCCCACTGCAGCCACTCGGACCACTCTGGGAGCCACCATTGCTACTGCTGTTCAGTTCTCCTCTCTGCACCTTTGGATCTCCCAAACTCATGAGGTTGCTTGGACACTTGCACCTTGGAACTCTCACTCAGCTGAGATGCAGCAGCCATGTATGATTCCAGGTGCCATGGCTAGGTCGGAAGCAAGACAGAATCAGGCCAGAATTGTGTCTCATTCAAAACTACAAAGGAAACACCAGTGAGAAAAAGCAGGTCATTCCTAGTGTGCATCCACTCCGTTCTGCCTCAACAACCCAGAGTCATCAGTTGGCTCTGCAGCCAATGAGAAGATTTCACTATCGTGTGCTATGAAGGCCTTCTTTGTCATGTGTGGACAGAAACCCACTCCTCAGTTTCTATTTGCTGGCCTGGACAGAGAAACTAGCCTGAGAGGGTATGGGCATGTGCCTTTCAGACATCCTGTGGACCCACTTGGTCCTCACAACAACCCTTTAAGAGGAATGGATGTCTGAACCCAGCTTGGCTCGCCCCTTGATGTACCACCTTGGGATTCCTTTTCTTCATGTGCTGAGGGAGCTAGGTGATCTGTTGCCTCTTTGTCATTTGGGTAGTAAGACTTCTGTGACATAAAGTGAGATATGCCTGTCTTTAGTTTGTACTGTACTTATTTGGACTAGATGCTGCTGCTTTTTATAAGCATATTACTCTTCGTGTGTGTGCTTTATTGCGTTAGAGTATCAGTTTCATGAGAGCAGGGATTATCTTTTATTCTTAGCACGTGGAAGAGTTAATTAACATAGAGTGGATGCCTTTTTTATAAGGTAGGGAAACAAATAAAGGAACTGCCTTTCTTTAAGTTGTATTTCCTTATAAATGAGACATAGTTGAGGAAATGTCAAACTGGTCTCATGCATTTGAATGTTCCCTTCAGCAGTTCAGATCCTACAAGAGTTCTTGCCAGTTTGCACTTCCTTTGGGTCTCTTGAGACTGAACTCTTCAGGGCAGGTTGCTGAAACTTACCATGGAATAATTGAACATTTGAAGATTTGTTTTCAGTTCCATATTTTCTCCCTCCCTCCTTCACCCATTGAGAAGGCAAGAAATATGAGACCCATTATCCATAGGAAGTCATGCAAAACACTTCCATGTTAGCCATGTTCAAAAAAATAAAGGAAAAAAATATGATTAAATCTGAACTCTTAAGTACATCAGTTCTTTCTCTGGAGGGTTTGTGGTGAATCGTTGTATTGAGCAGAGTTCATCCCTAACTCTCTCACGGTTGATTGTTTTTATAAATATTGCTGTTACTGTATAGGTTGTTCTGGTTCTACTCACGTCACTTTGTATCAGTTCATATAGGTCTTCCAGGTTTCTCTGAAACCATCCCTTTCATCATTTCTTACAGCAAAATAGTATCCTATGACATTAATATACCTTAACTAGTTCAGTCCTCCCTGATTGATGGGCATCCCTTTAGCTTCTATGAATAATTGAATGTTAAGCCTATAGAGGTACCGTAGATGTCCTCTTTTCTAATCCTTGGTTTTCTGTATGAGCAATTGAATCTCAGAGAGGTTGATGACTTATCTAGAGTTACTCAACCAGCTGTTCGTTGAGCCAAGATGAAAATTCAGTTCTTCTGACCCCCTCTTCTGTATTCTTTCCATGATGTCACTGAATTGGTTGCAACAAATGGTGGCATGTACTAAATGAAGGTATTCTATTATTCTCAGTTTGTTTTTCTGTTTCTTAGTGGCAGAGTGGGGGAGAATTCAACCAAAGGTTATTTATAGTGATTCAAAAGCATATGTTGATTTTTTAGTTAAGAATCATTAATGAACCTTAATTGTGAAAGTCTTATTTTAATCCCAAATCTTTCTTTAGAAAAGGATTATTAGGAGAGTAATCTTATTTTTTCCTCTTTCACATAAAAACACATAAATAATGAGCCTGAGAATATCTAAAATTACATTTGAATAAACTTATTTTCCCTCTGAAATAGGACTCTTCTCCGTTCTGACATTTCCATGTCTCTTTATATTTATAGTAGTGATCTCTTTGGAATTTGCCTCTTGGTTTCATTTGCTCTTGTCTGTCACTTCATCAAATCCTATTCTAACTTCATTTTTTAAAATACATTTGGAGGAGTTATTAAAGGATAATGAGGGAAATATATTTTTAAATGTTTTACTTGAAATGTTATCTTTAGGTAAAATAAAAATTGAAACACTGATATAGATCTTAGTGATCATTAGTCCAGTCTCCATTTTACAAGAATCTTATTAATACTGTATCTAAATTTAGCAAATAATTATTTTAAAATATAGTATAGAACTTAATTGAGTACCTCCTATAAATAAGATATGGTGCTAAGTGCTACAGAAAGGCATACAAAAATGATTAAGATGTATTCCCTGTCTTTAAGGGAGCTTAATGTATGAGGAGAGACAGGTAGATAAATAAACAAAATAAAAGTAAAAACAGTTCAGGGCCCCAAGAAAATAAAGTACAGTGGACCCTGGAGCTGTGAAGCATGGGGGTGACACTTTGGGCTTGGAATGGCATTCTAGGCAGAGAGAACAGTTTAGACCACAGTGTGGAAATGAGTGTAGGAGGCATGTTCAAAGAAAAGTGAGCCATCTCATTTGTTTAAAACACGAGGAAGAAGTATGACTAAGAGGGATGATATGAGTTGGCTCCAAGGTAAAGCCCTTGTTATCCTGGAGGAATCGCGCTTTCAGATTCTGAATCTCTTTGTTACCTTGTCTGTTTAACCAAGGGATATCTTAGTTTGCTTTAGCCAATAGGACCTGGAAGACGGAGGTCTTTTAAGCTAAAGCAGCTCTCTGTCCTCAGGGAAGTATGTAAACTAGAAAAGCTTATTACCAAGACCCCATCCTTGTTTCACTATGGGATTTTCTGTCATTCTAAGAAATGTTGCATTTTACTCCAAGCTGATAGTGTTGGTCATTAGGAAAGGTTTTTGTTATGGAGTAATTTTTTAGTTGTGTCCAACTTTTTGTAACCCCAACTACAGTTTTCTTGGCAGAGATACTGGAGTGGCTTGCCATTTCTCCAGCTCATTTTATAGATGAGAAACAGAGGCAAGCAGGGTAAAATGACTTGCCCAGGATCACACAGCTAGTCAGTGTCTGAGGCCAAATTTGAACTCAAATCCTGACTTCAGAGGTAGAGCTCCATTCACTGTACCACCTAGCTGCTGCTTGATGTTAGGAAAGGACTGTATTCTTTCTTTCTTTCTTTTTTTTTTTTTTTGGTGAGGCAATTGGGGTTAAGTGACTTGCCCAGGGTCACACAGCTTAGTAAGTGTTAAGTGTCTGAGGCCAGATTTGAACTCAGGTCTCAAATAACAATGAATTCTTTACAGAGGTCCTCCTGCATCCAGGGCCAGTGCTCTATCCACTATGCCATCTAGCTGCCCCAAGGACTGTATTCTTTTTTTTTATTTTATTTTATTTTTATTTTATTTTTTTATGTGAGGCAATTGGGGTTAAGTGACTTGCCCAGGGTCACACAGCTAGTAAGTGTTAAGTGTCTGAGGCCGGATCTGAACTCAGGTACTCTTGACTCCAGGGCCGGTGCTCTATCCGCTACGCCACATAGCTGCCCCGTGTATTCTTATTAACAAGTAATGGCCTTTTTGGAAACTCCTCTTTTTAAAAAAAATTAACATTTCTATTTATAGTTTTGAGTTCCAAATTTTATCCCTCCTTCCGTCCCTCACCTTTCCCCTCCCTTGGGGTGGTAAGCAATCAGATGTGGGTTATATATATGCAATTATGTAGAAAACTCGAATAAAAGAAAAATGAAAGAAAGTGAAAAATCACAGGCTTCAGTCTGTCCCATCAATATCAGTTCTTTGGGGGGTGGAGAGTATGTTTCATCTTTAGGCCTTTGGAATTGTCTTGGATCATCGTATTGCTGAGAATAGTCAAGTCATTCACAGTTCATCAAACTGTATTACTGTCTCTGTTCTTTTGGTTCTGTTCACTTCATTATACATCAGTTCATACATACATTGCCCCATAAAAAAAATATAAAAAC
The DNA here is from genome assembly GCF_019393635.1 of Dromiciops gliroides. Classification (NCBI taxonomy): domain Eukaryota; kingdom Metazoa; phylum Chordata; class Mammalia; order Microbiotheria; family Microbiotheriidae; genus Dromiciops; species Dromiciops gliroides. The sequence continues at coordinate 534,517 of NC_057864.1, read as the reverse complement.
GTGTATATCATATACCCATTTTGACCTTATTTTAGTATACAGTCTGAGATGTTGGTCTAAGCCTAGTTTCTGCCATACCATTTTCTAGTTTTCCCAGTAGTTTTTGTCAAATAATTTTTTGTTTCAAAAGCTTGGATCTTTGGATTTATCATATACTAGATTACTATAGTCATTTACTATGGTGTAATTTCTACCTATTCTATTCTGCTGATCCACCTCTCTATTTCTTAGCCAGTACAGATTGTTTTGATAATCACCACTTTATAATAAATGCAGTTAGAGATCTGGTACTGCTAGACCACCTTCTTTCATATTTTTTATTGATTCCCTTGATAGGCTTGTGCTTTTGTTTTTCCAGATGAATTTTGTTATTATTTTTTCTAGATCTATAAAATATTTTTTGGGAAACTCTTCATAGCATTAGCTGTGTGTCCATGAAATTGGTCATTTAGCCTTTCTGAGCCTCAGTTTCTTCATCTATAAATGGAGACAAGAATATATCTACTGTGACAAGTAAAACTAAATGTGTGTGTAATTAGCTAGAATTTTAGCCCTTAACATGTGGTTGCCTTATTCCTGTCTCAAGTGTAGGGAAAATTAGCTAGGGTTCCTAATATAAATGAGAAGCTTTAGCACCAGTTTTGGGCATTAAGTATTTATTAAAGCATACCAGGTATTAGTAAAAAGAGAACACCTGGGTCAGAAAGTTAAGAAAAGGCCTATCTAGCCTAGAGCTCCAGCCTGGTCTGGTTCTTCCTCAAGTCCTCCATGAGCCTGTCCGAGCAATGAATTGCCAAGTAACCGTGTGTGGAAGCTTTATGTGGGTCGGAGGAGAGATGGTCTTTACATGCTGCTTCAAGCTAATTGGCTAATACCAACCAATTCTATTGGTTCACAGGACTTGAGGGTGGTCCCGTGTTGAGGTCAGAGTTCACAGCCTCTGAGAACACTTCCTCTTGGGAGTCAGGCAGGTGTGGTTTTAATCAAGTCAACTTTAAGTGAGTTAATCAGCAAGTCAATCACTCTCAGTTAATCCAATCAGTCCAAATCAGTCTGGGGCCTTTGGGCATTGGCAAAAGCCCATTATTTTCTCACAGGGTTGCTGCGATACTCTGATTGGATGGTTTATGACGAGTGCTTTGATGATGAAATATGGTGGTAAAATTGGGTAAAGGTTTTTACCTCACTTTCAATGTGACTAACAATGAGAGTGATTTTTTCTTCTCTCTTTTTTTTTTTCTTCTCTCTTTAATTGTATTTAAGAGGAGTCAATATTTTGATCCTTAGCAGTACCACTGGAATAAATCACATGTTCTCCCAAGGGGTGGTTCTAGCACTTGACTTGCAGTCCTGACCCTGCCATTCATTGGCCAGTGCCTCAATTTCTTTGATCTTCCATTTTCTCCTCTGGTTTCTGATTCATAAAATGATGTAAATGGGACATTTATTATTATTGGGAATTTGCTAAAGCAGTTTATGACTTTATACTTATCCACCTTCCTTCTTCAGACCTTCCAGGAGTTGTAGTTTTGTCAGAATGGACACTCTCTTCACGTGGTGCAAATTGCATTCCCTCTCAGAAACTTAGCAGATGATCTTTGAGAATTTCCTTGACTGAACCAGCCAACTAACAACAACAACTAACATTCATATGTTAAAAGCCAGACATGGTTAAATGCCTTACAGATATTATTCAATCCTCTTAACAGCCCTTGGAGGTAGGTGCTATTATGCCCATTTAATGGTTGAGAAAACTGAGGCAGACAGGGAAATGACTTGCCCAGGGTCACTCCCCTAATAAGTGTCTGAGGCGAGATTCAAATTCGGGTCTTCTGGATTCCAGGTACAAAGCTTTTATGGACTGTAGCACCAGCTGTGAAGAGACATTCTGAATTTAGCTCAAGTGGTATATGGAGCCTCTGCAGCTTGGTGGCACCTAGAAACTATCTGGCATTATGGGTAAAGCATTAAGACTTACGGCGTCCCTGACCCTGACCCTCAGACTCTAACACCCCCCCCCCCTTCATTTTTGTGTTTAAATGGCTGCTCTCCTCAGCTAGGTTACAAGTGCTTCCCTCACGCTCTGTGTTCCGGTGCTTCTCTCCACTTTTCCCTTTGTACATTGTAGGCCCTCAGAATTATCTAAAATTTGCCATAAATCAGAACAACTCTAAGATATCACCTCACACCTCTCAGAGTGGCAAGTACAACAAAAAAGGAAAACATTGGATTTCGGAGGGGATGTGGGAAAAATGGGATGTTAATCCACTGTTGGTGGAGTTGTGAACTGATTCAACCATTCTAGAGAGCAATTTGGAACTGCGCAAAGGGCTATAGAACTGTGCATACCCTTTGATCCAGCAATACCACTGCTAGGTTTATATCCCAGAGACATCCCCAAAAGAGAAAAAGACCTATTTGTACAAAAACATTTCTAGCAGTTCTTTTTGTGGCGGCTAAGAACTGGATATCAAAGGAATGCCCATCCATTGGGGAATGGCTGAACAAGTTGTGCTATATGGTTGTAATGGAATACTATTATGCTGTAAGAAATGATGAGCAGGAAAATTTTCAGAAAAACCTGGAAAGACTTAAGTGGACTGGTGCTGAGTGAAGTGAGCAGAACCAGGAAAACATTGTGCACAGAGACAGCAATGTTGTTTGATGAACTGTGAATGATTTAACTATTCTCAGCAATACCATGATCCAAGACAATCCTAAAGGACTATTGATGAGACATGCTCTCCACCTCCAAAGAAAGAATTGATATTGATGGAACAGACTAAGGCATGCTATTTTTCACTTTTTTTCATTTTTTCCTTCAAGTTTTCTTGTACAAAATCACTAATGTCGTAATGTTTTACATAATTTCAAATGTATAACCCACATTTGATTGCTTACCACCTCAAGGGAGAGGAGAGGGGAGGGAAAGAAGGAAGAATAAAATTTGGAACTCAAAACTATAAATAAAAAGGTTTATTATTTTAAAAAGGATAAAATAATTAGCCATAATATGGATGAGAGATTGTTAGCTATGTTTCCAGATAGTCAGACCCTAAAATATAACAAATTATTCCAAAATCCTAACTATCCCAGATATTCTGATCATTTATTCCTGTGTTTAAAAAACAAACCAGTTTTCCAGTAATAGTAATTGTCCCAACTGGAAAAACAACTCTGGGCACTTTAGTCAGGACTTAGCATATGCTGGTTGAATGTTGTCTCTGTAGAGCATTGACTGTTGATCACTGAAGAGCCACACTCTTGGTGGCCAACGATAGGGCCCCAAGATCATAATGGATTGTTTATTCACCAAGTAGCATCACCATCTAATTTTGTGACCGACCTGTGTCCTTCTGTACATCGTGTATTGTAGCGAAATTTGAAGCTAATGACTCCAATTCAAGAGAAAACACTTGGAATTTTTCAAAACTAGTGGAGACCTACCAAAAATGGGGCAGCTAAGCAGTATATTTACAGCTCAACTCAAAAGATCTCTAGAGTTCGGAACTTTCTTTGCTTGCTTCTCTTTTACTTGACTTTTAATTCCCCACTGGGGGGCCCTGCTTCTAGGCTACACTACTAACCCTAGCTTCAGAGGGTCCCAGGTGATTTGATTTGAGGGAGGGCAGGTTTTTCTCTTGCCTGGCCTGTTCTCTGGTCCGAAGATAACCTCAAGCCACCTTGCTAGTTAACCAGCCAGCAGAGCGCTGTGGTGGTTTTTAGCTTCCCGAGCATGCGCCCCTCCCCCACCTGGGCCTTCTACCACTCAGGATTTTTTCCTGGTTCCCTGCTGGGGCGGAGAGATGAGGTCTTGCCAGTTGCCATACAGTAACCGTGTGTCAGGTCACTTCTCACTCCATGTGTAGCATTCAAAGAATAGGTCATCCAAGCATTTGTTAAGCACCTACTATGCCAGACATTCCGTTGGGTGAGGGAGATAACCAAGTTCAAGTCACAACCATCTCTGCCCTTGACAGGCTTATACTCTGTTGCAGAAACATGTCCACATATAAAAAGATAGAAAACAAAGTCAATGCTGGGTAATTTAGGGGGAGGCACTAGGGGTTGGGGAGCAGGGGAGGCCTCACAGGAGAGGTGGTACTTGAGTTGAGTGTTGAAGCAGGTGAGGAGAGGAAGGGCATTCCAGGGATGGAGGAGAGCCCACCTAAAGGTAAAGATGTCTGGGGAATTGCTGTCAAAGGCTGGAAAGATAGACTGGAGACAGACTGTAACAGGCTTTAAATTCCAGCACGTAGAACATGGGTTGTATTGGATTCTCTGTGTATGGGGGAGTCACTGGAATCGATGGAGCAAGGAAGTGATGGGGTCAAACCTGTGCTTTAGGCGTCTCATTTTGGCAGCTATGTGTAAGATGGATCAGAGAGAAGAGTGAATTGAGTGAGGCAAGAGCACCAATTTGAAGACTGGTGTGCTAGTCCAGGCAGGAGTTTATGAATTTGTGTGCGTGTGTGTTTAATTGGAGAGAAAGGCACGAGAGTGGTTTTGGAGATGGAATTGATTTGGCAGTTAATGGGGTGCGTGGGTGCAGGTAGAGGGAGTGAAGAGTCAGGGAACACTCCTAAACATGCAAACCTGAGTGACAGATAGGATGGGGGTGTCCTTGGCAGAAATAGGGAAGTGAGGAAAGGGACCAAGTCCTGTTTTGGACATGATGTAATTTTTCTTCTTTTTTGGTGAGGCAATTGAGGTTAAGTGACTTGCCCAGGGTCACACAGCTAGTAATTGTTAGGTGTCTGAGGTCGGGTTTGAACTCAGATCCTCCTGAATCCAGGGCTGGTGCTCTATCCACTGTGCCACCTAGCTGCCCCATGATGTAATTTTAAAAAACTTACACAACTATCTAAAATAAACCAAAACAATGCAGCAGTTTGAGAAATGAAGTATGACTCAAGTTGAATACACACACACACACACACACACACACACACACACACACACACACACACACCTGGGAGTTCCCTGGGTAGAGGTGGCAGTTGAACCCCTGGAAGCAGATGAGGTCAGCCAATGAGTGGGTAGAGAAGAGGGACCAGGGCAGAGGTCTGGGTGACACCCATAGTTAGGGCGTGGGCTATAGCTTACAATCCATAAACTCAAACTGAAATGGGCTGGCTGGAGAAGTAAAAGAACAAGGAGGAATAATTGCTAGTAAGAACAAACATTTATTGAATACTGTACGGTCTGCAAATCATTTTACAAACACTGCATAATTTGAACCTTGCAGCAACCCTGGGAGGTAGGTACTGTTATCCCCATTTTCCAGGTGAGGAAACCTGAGGTAGGCAGAGGACAAATGACTTGCCCAGGGTCACATAGCTAGTAAGTATCTGAGCTCAGATTTTAACTCTGGTCTCACTGATTCTACCCATTGTCACCACTTCCTAACCAAGAGACAGTGGTGTCACAAAATCCCAGAGAGGTCTAGAAGGAATAAGGGTTTTGCCACTGCTGTCATTTGGCATCTCTGACAACTGGTTTTATCTTTTTGTATGACACCTATTTCTCTCCTGTTGTCATCTAAATTTGCAACTTATTGCTGTTCTTTAAATGTAGCTTGTAAAATCTTTCAGGATGGGCTAGTTTGATTTCTTCTCCCCCCACCCCCCATTAGTAGTCCATTTAAATATTTGTGAATTTATTGACTAAAAGAGAAGCCGAGTTGAGTTAAAAACCAAAGATAGGGTCATCTTACTGGGGTATATTTGCTCTCAGGTGACTGGTAGTGGGATTTCATTTTTTGGAATGGTGTTGCTCTCCATGGTTCTTATCCTCTCCTTTCAGGGTAGTCTTGAGCAGATGAAGGAAAAGTCAACTCATTCTTTTACCAAATATTTGTTCCTGTGTGTCTTCCTTTAGTACTGTGGGCAGTGTCTTTTCCAGTTGTTACCATTTAACAATATGATTCCTATGTCATCTGCTCTTTTAGCTTACTAGTGTAAACAGGCTCAAAACAATTTTTTCTCTCAAGACAAGTTAGATAATTCTTCTGGGAAATTTTTTTAGACACAATTACTTTGGATGAAAGGTCAGATTGATGCCCTTGACAAATGAAAGAACAAAAACTCACTCATTTAGTGAGTAGTGATCCAGGACACAAGTACCCAGTAGATAAGAGATTGCACTGCGGTGAGTCTTCCCTCCATTGAGACAGTTCTCAGCGCCCTCTGTGTAACTCTGGTCTGAACCTTTCTGAAACTGGCTGCCAGCATTTTTCACATTCTCATGGCTTAATGTGAATACAACGGAATATGTGGCCCAGCAGCCATCTTTTCAGTCATAACGATACCCTTTCCACTATTTCTTCTAACAAATTAACTTTTCCTTTGTAAGGTTTTGTAGTCTTCTCATGCCCACAGCTTGTGTCTCCTTTGCTCAGTGATCCTCCAATTCAGGTCTTCAGAGACTGTAGTATTCCATGACAACTCCATACAACATCAGCAGAAGATTACTAGCCTTTTGTTTGAGGGTAATTCAAAGACTGCACTTTGACTTGTCTCCGTTTTAGGCCTGGGCCCATCTCTTTGGTGGCATTAGTCCTAGATGGACAAATGTATTGATGAATGGGTTTCCTAGGTTGTCCATCCACTTCCACATCCTGGTCTGGACAGTGAGCACCCTTCTTCCACTTGGGAAGGCCAGCCTCTTCTGAGTGCTTGGGGATTTCCCTTGGGAGACCCTACAGTGATGTGGGGCTTGATGGTGTGTGTCTGGAGAACCTTCCCATCTGTAGTGAATGCCTCTTTGAACTGGACACTCTGCTGGACTCCTTCCTGGATCACGGTGAAATGGCCGATTTAGCAAGCCTTCCCTAATATTTATCATCAGAGGGTCACAAACATTTTCTCCGGTTACATCTTTCAAAGGATCATCATGATGTCTTTTTATCACTGCAACTGGTACCTAAACTTGTTAGTCTCCTGGGGTTTGGGGGAAGGGTTGCAAGTGCTACACAAGTGAAATACAAGATGATCAGATATCCCATGAAATGATAGTAGTTTGCCTCTGACTCTGTGATAAAGCCAATCCTGCCAATTCATCGGCTTCTTTCTCCAAGGAAAACCTGGGACCATCCTTCTACTTAGCTTCCACTTCTTTCTGTCTTCTGGTTTTAGGATTTTCAAGATTGATGGGAATCATTTCCCCCAATCTTATTTATGACTTATCTTTAGCTCCCCTGGGCACCGCAGAACAGAATGGGCCATACAGGGTCGAGGAGAACCACTTTGTGTTCTCTGCTTGGCCAAAGATGTCATATCCACATGGCTCTGGTCCCGCATAGGAGAGTTCTTGGAGCCCCTGCTGCACCGACTGAGACTTTTGCCCAACACGTGGCTAACTTGTTTGATCCTTACAACAACCCTGGGAGGTAAGGCCTGCTGGCATCTCTAATTTACAGGCGAGGAAACTGAGGCATAGAATTGGTGACTTGTCTGAGGAAAGGCTCGAACTTGGGGCCACCTGAGTCACCGCTGTGCCACCATGAACATGGCTATAGGACCAGAAAAGAGAGCCCTGTGGCAGATACTTAGTAACTGTGTGACCCTGGGCAAGTTGTGCTGCTTCTATAACTGGGATCCTTTTAACATCTGCCTCCCAGGACTGTTGTGAGGCTTGACCTTATTAAGCTCCATAAGCACATACTGTTGTATTTTGAAAAATCATTTCAGTTATACAGAGCTTTTCTGCAGTGTCCTTTCTCCTCCAAACTTCTTCCTCTTAACAGTGGGTATCTCTCAAGGTGCTGCTCTGCATCCTCACCTGGTTTCCTTCTATATCCTCTTGATCCTGTCAGCTCTGGTGAGTTTGCTTATGTCCAAGTGGGTGCTTTCTTCTCTGCTGGGAATGTGAGTCCAGAATCATCAATGCTTGGTTGAAAGATTCCACGTGGAGGTCCCATAGGCATCGCTGCTTATCTGTCGGTTCCATATTTCCTTTTTCTGTTGAGGGTATCATCATTCTACTGTGGAGCTAAACTGGATTTTTGCTCTGTTCACCCCAACGAGTTGCCAAGCCCTGAAACAACCTGCTCATTGCCTGGTACATAGTAAATGCTCAATAAATGCCTGCTGACTGACTGGCTGTTCTGTCTTTTTCCTCGCTGCTGTTCTTATTTCGTGCAGTTGCTAAATTAATAGTCCTGAAAAAGAACTGATCCCATCCTCCTCTTCACTTAGCAATCTTCCGTGGTTCCTTAGTGCCCTTGGCAAAAGCCCAGATCCTCAACCTGGAAATTTAAGCTTCTTCATGACCTGGATCTTCCCTGCCTTTCCTGTCTCATTTCATGTGAGTCCCCTTCATACACTCTACTTCCAGTCACACTGGCCTCCCAGCTGTTGCTTGTACTGTTTATTGTTCCCGCACGACATCTTGTTTCCATCCCTTGATATGCTCTTTTTTTTTTTTTTTTTGGTGGGGCAATGAGGGTTAAGTGACTTTCCCAGGGTCACACAGTTAGTAAGTGTCAAGTGTCTGAGGCTGGACTTGAACTCAGGTCCTCCTGAATCCAGGGCCAGTGCTTTACCCATTGTGCCACTTAGCTGCTTGTCTCCATCCCTTGGCCCCAGGAGCCCCTCATCTCCTAAGGTTTTTTTTTTTTTCTTTCAAGATACACAATATTCAGGAGCCCGTTGGAGAGACCTCTCCCTCCCTTCTTGATCCCTGGGGTTACAGAGAAAGGCCACTTGTTTTGTATTTATTCCTCTGGTATATATGTCGCACCCCCCCACCCCCATCCCCTCCAGAAAAAAAAAAAAAAGAAATTCCCGGAAGGCAGGACAGATTTCATTTGTCTCTGTATACGGTCCCTTGCATGTAGTCGGTGCTTACTAAGTATTTGATGAAGGCATGGTGTCAGGTGCTAAGGACAACATAAAAATGAAAATGTCAGCCTATTTTTGCTTAGATTTCTTTGAAACCAAAGAATAAGATGTGTACAAGAATAAAATAGTTAGCATCACCCTCTGAAAGTACAACCACTGAAACGCGGTGTCTACCTCAATTTCCAAGTGAGGAACACCTGAACGGGAGGCCCGCCGAGGTCAAGAGGGCACTTTAAGTCTCTCTGGGGCCCCTCCAGAACTGTCTTCCAGTGAACATTCCTCAGATGGGAACCTCGATTAGTTCTTGAGTTCATACTTATTGGTTAGATATAGATGTTGTGCTCAGTGATTACAGTCACACAGAACGGTATCATTAGATTCAGGACAGTAAAGCAGTTTTTGTTCTGTCACATAAACTTCCTTTTATAAGCTCATAGAATAATTCATCAGACTGCACAAAGCATTGGGAAAGGTTGTTTTCAGGACTAATAAACTGTCTTAGCTCAAATATGTGACATACGCATTGGGCAGCGATGCAGGTCCACATTCAGTCAGGACCTACTGGGGTGTAGGCCTCGCCTGTGGGCCCTGGACTCTGGGCACAAGGCAGAGAAGAGATCCAAAGTAGAGGCCACACCAAGAGTCTTCAGTGTTTTATGATCTGATGTTCATCTTTCTATGCTAGGAAAGGGCCAGCTGAATTTTCCTTCCCATCGGCCTCTTGGACATGTGGCCATCCCACTGACTCATTCTGGAATAGGGCACTGTGTTCTGCCATACCATTTGCAAACCGCTGTGTGTGCTCGGGATTGCATTTGCTTATTTGGCCTGTGCGACACACTTGCTTCTGCAGTGAACAGCAGCTTAGTTTTTCCAATTAAAGACGTGGTGATAAAGGAGACTTGGGGCAGGAGAGCCCAGATCTGGGGAGACTCAGACTTGGAACAGACCTCACCCACCACAACATCTCTGACACACAAAGGGTTGGTCCTTTAGCATCCATGACTTCCCAAGGTAGCCTATTCTGCTTTGAACCAGCCTAACTCCCCCTGGGGTTCCAGTTCTTCCTTCAGTTCTTGTGTGACATGGATTCAAGACCCTTCACCACCTGCATACCCAATTCTGAATGATCTCCAGTTTATCAGTGGCCTCCATAAACTGCAGGCAGTGCCCAGAACTCAACATAATTTTGGAGCTGTTGTTTACTAGGACAGATTCCAGAAGGACCGTCACCTCCTTGTGCTTGGGAGTCAGGCATCTGTCAGTGAAGCAAAAGACCATCAGCTTTTTTGGCTGACTCGTCACTGATGGTCTGTGGGGAGGTTTTGGGTCACTAAGATCCTTGGATCTTTTTCAGACCAAACTGCTCTCCAGCTCTGCTGCTTCCAACCTGTACTTGCTAATTGGATTTTTGAAACCCTAGAGTGAGACATTACTTTTATTCCTATTGAACAGGAATAGATTCAGCCTAAGAGCTCCAACCTCTTTGGCAGCTCCATCCCCAGAAGGTGATCGCTGTTTAATAATTTTGTTCCTAGTCTGTTATTTTCAAAATCTTTTGGGGCAATAACAATAGCTACCTTTAAGATACTCCCTTCTTTAAAATGAAAATTGAAATGATGCCAAAACATCATAACTAGCATTTATACAGCACTTTGATATGTGCAAAGCACTTCACCTGTGTTTTGAGCCAGAGATCTCGTAATTGGGTGTATGTGGCTGGGAAGTCAGACAGAAAGGTCCCATATCCATCAAATGGCACATTGACTAATGCCCAAGCCAGTTGTATGACATGAATGTAATTAACTCTTACTGTGTCACAAAAAATGATGACTCAAGAATTGAGAGAACCAGGAGAAGATGCACAGACCAATTCAGAATTAGGTCAGCAGGAGCAGACCCCCTCAGCCCCCGCCCCCCCCTCCCAGATTACAGCTAGATCAGGGGAAGAAGCCAAAAATAGTTTAAACTTTAGAACATAGAGACTTCTAGTTAGTTTGTCAATGTTTATCATTGAAGGAAATTTCCAGGATAAATCATGTAATTTAAATATCTTTTGTTTTGAGAGCTAACTTCCTAATACAGATGTTAAATATGCATCTGTTGTATGTTTATCATCTACTGTACGCAAAGCACTTTGTTGAGCAATGAGGTAGATAAAAAGATAGGTCAGATATGACCCCAGATCTAGAGGAATTTAAACTCTAATGGGGGAAATAAGACCCATAACATATATATACACATATATACATATATATACATATATATATATGTATATATATGTATATATATATGTCAATTGTGAAATAACTTCTGTCTGAGAAGGCCAAGGAAAGATGGCATCTGAGCTGGGCCTTCAAGCAAGAAAAGCCTTTTGGTGGTAGATACTGACATGAAGAACAATTCCAGGTACAGGTAATGATGTGAGCAAAGGCCCAGAGGTGGGAAACTGAGAAGTGTTTGGGAGGGTGGTCAAGTGCAGGAGGAAAGAAAGCTGGTAAGGGTGTTGGAGGCCAGGGTGCAGAAGATGGAGAACGCCTGGGGGCAGGAGTTGTGGATTTTTATCCGGCAGCCTCTGGGAAACAGCTCAAGATCTTGAAACAGCAGAGTGGCACACATTGGGCGCATTCATCTGGTGGCACGTCAGAGGAGGGAGAAACTAGTGAGAAGAACAAAGCATTAAGTGCCATCTATGTGCCTAGATCACACTTGATCCTCACAACCCTATGAGGCTGGAATAGTAACAACAACAATGATGATGAACGTTTGTATCGAGTTTACTACACACCTGAATTATGTTGTTTATCCTTCGTTCTCATACGAGCCCATGACACGGGGAGGTGATGCCATGACTTGAGCTGAATTGGATTTAAGTGAGGCAGGACTGTGCAAGGTCACCAGCCTCACTCTCTCCTCCAGAGCCATCTGGGTCCAGTGGCAAGATACAGATCAGGATGACTGGAGATGGCTCCAGATGCAGTGGGAGGCCTTGGCCTTTTTTTCCCTTTTTTTTTCTTTCTTTGTGGGGCAGTGAGGGTGAAGCGACTTGCCCAGGGTCACACAGCTAGTAAGTGTCAAGTGTCTGAGGCCGGATTTGAACTCAGGTTCTCCTGAATCCAGGGCCGGTGCATTATCCACTGTGCCACCTAGCTGCCCCCCAAATTTTTGTTTTGTTTTGTTTTGATTTTTGGCAGGGCAGTGAGGGTTAAGTGACTTACCCGGGATCACACAGCTAGTAAATGTTGAGTGTCTGAGGCCGGATTTGAACTGAGGTCCTTCTGAATCTAGGGCCAGTGCTCTATCCACTGCACCACCGAGCTGCCCCAGCCTTGGCCTTTTCAAGCTTAAGTGTTTCCCAGATCTCGGTTTGTCTGAGGCAATGCCCATTCAGTGTTTAGGGCGAGGTAAAAAATGAAGAAAGAATGGCCTCTTTTACCTAGTCACAAGGGTTTCTGGCAAAACTAAATGCCAAACACTGTGCTAAGCATTTTACAGTTATTATCTCGTTTGATCCTCATAATAAACCTGTGAGAACGGTTGCTGTTTATTTATCTCCATTTTTTTTTTTTTTTGAGTTGAGGAAACAGTTGAAGACTTGCCCAGGATCACACAGCTATTATGTTTCTGAGGGTAGATTTGAACTCAGATCTTCCTGATTCTAGGCCCAGCGCTCTATCTACTCTGCCACCAACTGCCTCCGTTACTTTTTTTTTTTTGTGGGGCAATGGGGGTTAAGTGACTTGCCCAGGGTCACACAGCTAGTAAGTGTCAAGTGTCTGAATCTGGATTTGAACTCAGGTACTCCTGAATCCAGGGCCAGCACTTTAACCACTGCTCCATCTAGCTGCCCCCTCCGTTACTTTCTTTCTTTCTTTTTTTTTTTTTAAAGTGAGGCAGTTGGGGTTAAGTGACTTGCCCAGGGTCACAGAGCTAGTCAGTGTTAAGTGTCTGAAGCTGGATTTGAACTCATGTACTCCTGACTCCAGGGCCTGTGCTCTATCCACTGTGCCATCTTGTGCTGGGGTGGGGGTGGGGGCTGGGGGAGGGCCCACCCTTACTTTCTTAATAGATGAGGAAGCTATTTTATTGGTCTATGCAAAAAATGAAGACCACCTGAACTAGAATTGTAGAGCTGTGAAGAGTTAAGAGGAAACTCACAGATGTTAGATGATTAATTTGCTGATTTACAGATGGATCATTTTGCAGTAACAAATACAGCTTTGGTAAATAATCACATCATTAAGTTTCTGAATAATCCAAAATTGGGATACACCCCTTCTGTAAAGGTGACCTTAGTCTCTCTCTGAGTTATGGAGAACATGCTCTAAGTTGTATTATGTAACGATTGGAATGGCGCCACCTGCTGGAGACTTACTGTAGGAGGGTTCCGCCCATGAAGCAAAGGTCTTTGGAAAAGGAAGTGACGCGGGCTAGTGGGAGGAAGAAGGAAGAGACTAGCGCTCTGTCTGGCTCTCTTTCCTAAGGACGCTGGTGGAGAGCGGGGCTAGAAATGTGCTCTCCCTTTAATAGATAGATGAATGTAGGCCTTTCTCTCTCTTTACCAAATTCTTATTCTCCTTAATAAATGCTTAAAAGTCTAACTCTTGCTAAAACTTATAATTCATTGGCGACCACTCATTAAATAGTTTAGACAGTTTAGCTAGAATTTTAGCCCTTAACAATTAGAAACAGGAATGAACATTTTGTAGAAGGGAAATTGATTGGCCCTGCTTGTAGTTTAATCAAAGTTTACAACTTCGTAATCTTGCAGAAAAGTTGCAACCAATGAAGACCAACCAGAACAACAAGTAGTCTGGCAGTTTGGCAGATGAATGCATTAGGGCTTTGATACCAGTCGAATTACTTTATATGCCAGAGAATCAGCAGTTTTCATGAATCCTGAGCCTTGGAGCAGGGGTGGTACGGTTGTACTTTGTGCTTCTCCATCCTCTTCTGCCTGCCTTGGTCTGGACCACATTAGATACTTGGATTTCCAGCAGTTTGTTGAAAACAAATCTGAGTAACAGAACTAGTTTTTTAGCCTTTCATTATATGTAGCATAGCCCCAATAATATTTCTGGCCCCTTGAAAAAAATGATTTGGTCTGTGTTGTGTAATTTAAGATTCTAAATGTGGATTCTAATCTATTCCCCCAGTTTTGGGGGAAACTGACTAAAATCACTGATAAAACGAGTTTAGGTTTTTAAGGGTTTATTGAAAAATAGAAAGAAAGATTGAGAACAGAATTCCAACAGCCTGGCATTCCTATCTTTCCTCAAATTTCCTGTGAAGTCCTCTGCCGCCACCACCACCATCAAATCAGGAACCCAAAAGAGACCGAGCTCTCTGCGCAGGCCCTCTTTCCTCCTTCCTGTCTCCTTCCAGAAAATAGGAGGCTCCTCAAGTTGATTGGCTGGTAGCCTTGATAGACAGCACCCATGAGCAAACATCATTTCCTGACGCCAAGGAAAATCCACATGGCCTTGCCCTCTGAGGCATTCTCCTCATGGTGGAGCTTTCCTATAGTAAATCTCCAGTAGGTGGCATCATTCCAATCATTACAGTGTTAATCTGCATTTTCCCCAGTGCCACCTGCCAGAAACACATGTGACATTCTTCATCATGGGCTCTGATATTCAATATCTCTTGGTGTAGATTCAAAGGAGGCAGTTTTTAGTTTTAGTTTTTTTTTTTTTTTTAGTGAGGCAATTGGGGTTAAGTGACTTGCCCAGGGTGACACAGCTAGTAAGTGTTAAGTGTCTGAGGAAGGATTTGAACTCAGGTACTCCTGACTCCAGGGCTGGTGCTCTATCCACTGCACCACCTAGCTGCCCCGCAGTTTTTAATTTTTAAAGAAACTTGGTGTTTTTCTTAGATAATACATTCTTGTCAGGTGGTTTTCTTGTATTCATGCCCATTGCTTCAGGTGTTTGTTCCTATCCTCAAATTCTTGGCATTGGACATTTTAGAATAACTGAAGTGTGAAGGTAGTTGTAGAGGGCGGTGCTTTTTCCCTAATACAAGATCATGCTGTCTGCCAAGGTTAAATGATTAAAGAAGCACTAAGCCATGGGGACTCCCCGTGTGTACCTCTGCTCTTTGGCCTCTGAGATGAGAATGGGAAAGACAGTGGAAAAGAACAGGATCATCTTTGTAGGGAACAAGCTTGACCTGTAGGGTCTGACGGAAGTGTCACAGCTCCCCTGGAAGAGAAGCACAACAGCTCTTGTCACTGGCGCTTCAGAGAGGTGGTGACTTGCTGATGGACACACTGCTAGAAGGTGGCCTGCCCCACATTCACAACTTTCCCAATAATGCCCCCTGGAGGACCTCTAGTCAGGTCTTTAGGGTAGTTTGTTTTTTGTTTGTTTGTTTTGTTTTGTTTTGTTTTGTTTTTTTGTGGGGCAATGGGGGTTAAGTGACTTGCCCAGGGTCACACAGCTAGTAAGTGTCAAGTGTCTGAGGCTAGATTTGAACTCAGGTACTCCTGAATCCAGGGCTAGTGCTTTATCCACTGCGCCACCTAGCTGCCCCTTTAGGGTAGTTTTAAACATGTTTAATTTTGTTTTATCTCTGAGGGAGAAGGTTTTGGAAAATCAGGGGCCATAGATGCCGAAGGGGGTAGAGATGAAGAACCTCCAAGAGAATTGGCTCCTTGTGACCTCTGGGACCACCCATAGGGTCAAGGATTTGGAGCAGGGAGGGACATGAGAAGTCAGGACACTGAGGCCCAGACCAGGCAGAGCTAATCTTTTCCAGGTCCCACAGGAGGCAGGTGTCTGATCTGGTGGGATGCCCTCAAATATTTTGGTATTTCCCCTTCCAGCCCTCTCAAAATGAGAAAAACCCCAAGTTAGAAGAGGATGAGGCGTGCACTGCAGGTGCTTACCCTAACTGTCCCCTTAATCTGGACAAGGGAGGGCACTAAGGTTGGGTTAAAGTGTGTGACTCGAGACCAGCTACCCACCCTCCACTGTCCTGGCCTCTGTTTCTTTCCATGTGAAACAAGGAGGCAGAAGGAGATGAGCTTTCGGGACCTGTGCAGTTCGAGAGCTTGGCTCCTGGGATCCTAGAACTAACATTAGGACTGTAACTTGAGACGTGATTTTTTGGCCAGCGTTTCATGGAGTAAAAGGTTCTCAGATGAAAACTGTACAGTCATCTTACGACTTGGGATTGCTTTGTTTATTGAAGTGACCGAATTCAAGTAGTTCCCTTTAAGAATCAAGCATTTATTTGGTTAGGTAGATGAGTCCCCTTAGGAGACAGCCTATTATCTGGCACAAGAGGGACGCTATTAGTGTTAACGGGTCTTGCTGGATTTGCAGGAACTGCTGATGGCTTTTGCCATTTATCATGGGTTATTTTCCTTATCCATTGTTAGCTTGCCATTTTTAAAATGCAAGAAGAAAAGAATTCATTAGGTTTATAGAACCTAGGGCTATTTTAAAAGAAAATCAAACTAGGAGAAAGTATAAGCAAAATAAATTATGGTTCTAAGATTAGACCCTTCGAAAGCTAACTTGAAATTTAGGTGCTTTTCGGAAAAGTGTTAGGAGCCTGCAACATTGGACAGCTCTTTGACCTTTTTTCTATGGGATATGTAATGACTGTCATTTATGAAATGATACATATTTTCTGATCTGGAATAGATAAAAAATATGCTGTTAGCATATTGTTTTCCCAAACAATACGAGGTTCAGAGAGAGAGAGAGAGAGAGAGAGAAAGGGAGGAAGAGGAAGAAACGTAGTAAAGCAAGAAGGAAGGTGAATAGTTAATTATGAAGGAGAGGAAAACATAGCTCAGTACTTTGACCGGAGGCAGCCTGGGAAGTGACGTGTTGTAGCATTCGCTGTTCTAGAAGGTGCAGAGAAACGTAGTATAAAATGGGAGGACCAGGACAGAGGCTGTCTGTATTTGTCTATAAATGAGCAGGAGGGGAGGGAGTGAAACAGGGAGGAGGCAGCTGCCTTCTTGTGCTACCGAGTGAGCTCACTTTGGGCTCCCCTGCCTTAGTTTTTCAATGCCCAACGAGGTTTCATTTTTCTTAGAATCCTCCTATTGCTAAGACCAGAGCTACATCTGTATATTTTTTCTTACATAAAGGGAAATCTAAATTCATTTCAAGACATTCGGAATGGGGAAAGACTATTATTCCATTTTGGGGATTGAAAAAGGAGCTTCTGATGAAGAAGTTAAGAAAGCTTACCGAAAACAAGCCCTCAGATTTCATCCGGACAAGAACAAATCCCCTCAGGCAGAGGAAAAATTTAAAGAGGTGGCTGAAGCCTATGAAGTTCTGAGTGATCCTAAAAAGAAAGAAATCTATGATCAGTTTGGGGAGGAGGGTAAGTGTCGTGTGTGTGTGTGTGTGTGTGTGTGTGTGTGTGTGTCTTTCTCTGTCTCATAGTTCACTGGGGCTCTTGGACCTATCACAAGGTGGAGGGTGTGTACATAGGAGAGAAAATAACCGGATTTTGTCCTGGCTTATTTGTGTTTGAATCATGTCTGGTGAGAATGAGAATAGTGATCGTTCGAATGGATTTGCTTAATTTGACTTTAGAACACAGTTTTTACACTGCACACTTTCCAGATCTATTTTTGAAAAGAAACTTAAAACTGTTTCAGGCACTGAGTTTCAGAAGTTATGCCTCTTTTGAAATTTGTTTTCTTTGAGATTTGAATAAATAGCCTTTTGTTCTTTTGGGTCTTGTTTGACAATTAAAATTAGAGGGTTTTTTTTTATATTTTATTTTTTAAAAAAAGACTCATCCCTGTAGAGACAGGACTGAACAAGACAGGGCAGCCCCCAGAAGCAAGAGCCCAGGCATCTAGTTTCCAGCTTGTTTTTGGCTTTGTGCCTGGAAAGGAAAGAATTTGCCTGATGTCATAAAATACCAGAACAAGTTTTTAGCCTAATTGTAAACAGTAGTCATGTGCCAAGAAAGTGAGGCCCCCAAAATGTAATGTTTTACCCTAAAATGGCTACCAGGTTAGAAGAGCACTGTTTGACTTAGCCATGGAATCTTAGAGCTGAAAGGGACCTGAACGTTTCACAATTTTCATGTTTTTCTTCCCTTCCCCCACCTCCATGTTTTTATGTATATTAAAAGAGTAGATGCTAGCCAGAGACGATAAAGGGGCTGAATTAATCTCATAATTTTGGCCATTTAGAATTTGTTTTCAAAGTTACTCTTCATCTTCCTGATTTTGAAGAGGAAACTTTTGAGAAGACTCTTGTTAACTGTGAAGGGAAAGATGGCAGGGGCCTGTTTTGAATAGATGTTCATAATGTCTGTGGGTCAAGACTAAGTCATTGTTTGGGGTCACACTTGTCTTCGTCCTGGAAGCCATAAAATAGCTGTGGGGTTTCCCTGTAGCACAGGAGCATCACTTACTGAGCTCGTTCCTGGTCAGGGCAGCTGGTAGGTAGTATCATGCTATGCTTTGATAGAAGTTATCTCAGTTTAATTTTGCCAGATAACGGTTATCTTCTCTCTAAAATGCAAATAACCAGCATGAGGGAATGGTATATACTTTTCAGCATGGATAGCTAATGTCATATTCTTGCAAAGCAGATACTGAAAAAGGTGCAAATATTGGACAGTTCTATATTACCAAAAGATATTACTTTAAAAAAGTAATTTATCATACAAGACAGTCTGACCAACCAATGATAGACTATATCCTAATAGTAAATAAAAAAACCTAATGTTTGCTTACATTTTAATGATTGCCCAAGTTTTGCCACAGTAAAGAAGCCAAAGTCAGTCAACATGCATTTAAGTGCCTACTATGTACCAGGCACTTTAGGCCTCCAGTATTAAGAACTTTTCTCCGTCTTGGTTCAACAATTCAAGGAGATGACATCATGATATAGTAGGCAGAGGACCTGTCTCAAGGCCTCACTGCCATACACTGCCTCCATGACCCTGGGTGAGTCACCTTAACTCTCAGTGCCCTAAGACTATCTTTCACAGAAATGCGAGTCCACATTGGGAGGGGCCGTTTGCTCACTGAGAGCTCTTTATACCAAGGAAATCATAGTCTAGTCTCTATCCCTAACATTAAAGCCTTCTTTTTCCAGCATTAATGTGCTTTATATTGAAAAGCACATCATTGTTCTGTCTCTGTGTCTAGCCATCATCTGAATCCATATTCCCATAATCACATCCCTACTGAGCTGCCCAGCATTGTGTACTTGACCTCACTTTGGCTTGAGGACCCTTCCCAAGATGCTGGGATTAAGGAGGACAAACACTGTATTAAAAAGTTGACTGGAGGGTGCATGGAGCTACATGTACCAACAGCATCATGAAAGCTTCTGGATAGATAGAATGATTAAAAAATTAAAAAACCACAGCTAGTGGTAAAATGCCAATCACAGATGCATGTTCCAAAATGAACCTTTTGAAAATCAATGAAGTGTTAAGAATTCTGAACCTTAAAGAAAAATAGAGAATTTAACAACAGTTTTAAAAATTATCATAGAATAGTTCAAATTTAAAAGGAGATCTTTGAAGAAGAATGATTAGGGCAGCTAGGTGGCACAATGGATAAAGCACCGGCCCTGGGTTCAGGAGGACCTGAGTTCAAATTTGACCTCAGACACTTGACACTTAGCTGTGTGACCCTGGGCAAGTCACTTCACCCTCATTGCCCTGCAAAAGAAGAAAAGAAGAAGAATGATCTATCCCAAGAAGGAAATGTAGGTTTCCTCCTCAGTTCTGAAGATAGACACATGATCAGAAATGATTCATAGAAAGCTTCACCTAAGGATTCTTAGTGTCTTTTGCGTAAGGTTTTATGTAAAATGTTTTCATTTGTAAAATAAAACTGTACCTTTTTATGTTTTGCTGAATTTTATTTAGATACTGAAGGCATTATCTGTCTTTTGCTCAGGTGTGCTAATCTTTCCTACTTCCTTTCTGCATATTAATATATCTTTACCTTGTTTTTGCCTAATGAATTTATTTCAGTAAAGCTGTATACAAATTAAAAATTTTAAATTCCCAAAGAGAGCTTGCTATTTAAAAGAAACTAATCTAATTACTCCCTTCCCCAATTTATCCTTTTGGTAAATTCAGATTCTTCTATATCAGGTTTACTTTCATTTCCTCCAGGACTTTACTCTATCATTTATCTTCTGACTCCTTTCCATTGCCTATAGTCTTGCCCATGTCTTCACTGTTATCCTCTCTCCCCCAAACAAAAATCCAAAAAAATCTTGGCTTGATCCTTTTCTTCTCTCAGGCTGTCCTAGCTTTTTTCCTTCAAAACTAACATAGAAAATCAATATGATGTTCACTGCTTTCACATTTTAACCTGTTCTGTGTCTCTCCTTAGCCCTATGTAGCTCAAACACAACATGTCTCTAGCAGCACTTATCTTTTCCTGTGAACTCACCCTATTTTCCCATTCCTGTTGAAGGCACCATACTCTCTCAGGAGCCAAGAGTTGTAGCCTTGGCATTGGCCTTGTCCCTTATAGTCCCTAAGCCCTGACCCCCCCCCCCCCTCAGCACCTGTCACATGGACATTTCCCCTCAAGTGCATCCTCCACATGCTTCCAAAATGGTCATTCTAGAGGGCCCTCTTATCGCCACCTGGATTTCTGACTAACTCTCAAGTAAAATGCAAATTCCTTATTTTGGGGTCATTTAAAGCCTTTCCTGATCTGGTGCTGCCATGCCTTCCCATTCTTTTTTCCATTCTCCTTTCCAGCCAAACTGGCCCGTGTGCTATTGGAAATACACAACAGGCTGTCTCTGACCTCCATGCCTTTGCATTCCACTTCCATTTCTAGCTGTCCTTTCCATCTGTTCCTCTCTAGTCACATGCGTAACCCCCCCCCAAATGCAGGTCAGCCTGATCTCTTGTCCACATTATTCGGGGATCTAGTGTGCCTTGATGCCTTCCCAACTGGTCTCCGTGTTTCCAGGCTCTTGCCTTGCCCATCCATCTTCCATGGAGCTGCCAGTTCTTTTGCTAATTTATAGCCTTGACTAGGGCCCTTCCTGGCTCAAAACCATAGTGGAGCTTGATTGCCTTGAGCCTTCAATGTAAATTCCCAAGACTAATTTCTAACCTTTTTTACTTTATTCTGTGCAGGCCACACCTGAAGTGTGTTCTGTCCTTCTGCTCCCTGGTAGAATCAATAATACCTTCTCTGATGCCCCTGTGCTGAAAGGAACATCTCCCTCTGCAGAATGGCTTGGAGCACTTGCCCTCCTTTGCCCCTATCTTGGGAGCATCCATTGAAGACCCAGAGAAACCCTAACACTTTATAAATGAGGAAAAAAGCCCAAAGACCCTCAGGGCCACGGGGAGCAGGTGGCCAAAGTAAGATTCAGACTTGGCCTGCAAGGAGACGGATGACTTTCCCTTTTTCATTAAGAAAATCACCAATGCCAGCATGTAGCAGGTGTTCATTCCAGGGTCAGAGGACTCAGAGGGGCCCTGGGGACAGTTCTGGAAGGCTGTTCTTTGCACGGCCTGTGCCAATCTTGACAGTTTGGTCTGTATCAGGAAGAGCTGGGATGGCCCCTGGAATGATGGGCCACAAGGCAGGGAGTAGTAGTGTCCAGATCTTCTTGGTGTTTGTGGGATGCCAGTGGGAATGAACTCTTTTTCAGTAGAGGTGATGGAGACATGGAAGTAGATAGATATCGTCTCAGTGCTTTTGTTTTCAGCATGAGCTGTGAGAGATGGATCCTTCACGGTACTTCTGCACAGGCCCATTTTGGATTGACTGTCTCATCTTTCTGGTCAAAGCCATCATAATACTGATTATGTCTCTTTAGCAGCTCTTTGCATTTTGGCGAAATGGGAACAGTAACCCTTGCACTTCCCACCAGGCAAAGTTTAGCAAAAGGATTTTAGATCACTGGAGTGATAAAGTGAGATGATTCAAAATAAGAGCTGACTCCAGTTTAAAAATGAGCTGGAACCAGTGGATGAAAGCTACAGGGAGATAGATTTCAGTGCAGGATAAAAGAAAACTTCTCTCACATTTAGATGTGCCAAAATAGAATGAGCTGTCCTGGGAGTGAAGGAGTTCCTTGTCACTAGACATGTGTGTGTGTGTGTGTGTGTGAGTATGAGTGTGTATGTATGTGTGTGTGTATGAATGTGAGTGAGTGTATGTGTGTGTGTTTGTGTATGAGTGTGTATGAATGTGTGTGTGTGTCTGTATGAATGTGTGTATGAAGGAATGTGAGTGTATGTGTGTGTGTATGAATGTGAGTGAGTGTATGTGTGTGTTTGTGTATGAGTGTGTATGAATGTGAGTGAGTGTGTGTGTGTGTATGAGTGTGTATGAATGTGAGTGTGTGGGGCGGGTTGAGAGGTGGAGGGAGGGGATGACCACTTTTCAGGGATACCATGGGGGCGGGGTTGTCTGTTCCTTAGTAAAGTATTGAACTAGAGCAGAGGCTTTTTACCCCTTTGGTAACAGTTTGGAGAAGACTTGGGAGCCCATCTGGAAACTATGTTTTTACATGCATAAAATAAAATACAAAAGATTACAAAAGAATCCAATTATATCAAAATATAGTCATCAGAATTTGTACAAAGTTGATGGACCCCAGGTTCAGGATCTATGTGTGGGGTTTCTGGGTTTCAATGAGAGCCTTTGGCTCTTGGCTAGTGAGAAAGTAGCCAAGGAACACTTTTCCATTAGTCTCTACCCTCTGCTTAGTGGAGTTCGCAAGCGAGAGAGGTAGCTTGAGGCAAGTGCAGCTTGCCCAGATTACCCAGAAAATGCCCACTCTCACACAGAGAGGAGGGGGAGAAGACACTTCTGTGGAGGGGAGGATCTCTTGGAGGGGAGAACTGGGTTTTCCAAGTGAAGTTTTGACTCATGGGAATGATTGTGCATCTTTTGTTGTGATTTCTTCTATCATCTGAAGCAAAGAATTCCATGTTTTAGGTTGGATTCAGCAGAATATTTACTGGGCCTGTTGGAGCTTTCAGGCCCATCCCTAATGGAGTCTGTTAAAATTTCCTCAGACTTTTAGTCTTTTCTATTCTATTCTGGATAGTTTTTGGATGGTAAATCTCTTTGAGGCCCCTCCAGAAGTTTAAGCAAAACAGAGTTGAGTGACAAAACCTGTGACTGTCCTAGACTCTTCAGAGCTCATGTGACTTTCCAGCTTGCTCTGTGATCTGTCTAGACTGGCACTATGCTGTTCCCGGGCCTTGTGGCGGTAGCAGTGAGGTTGTGAAAAGCCTAGTAAAAATTTTCTGTTTTAGTGTCATTATGGAGTACTTGTCAAATAGTCCCTGTGCTAAATGCTGGGGATACAAAAGAGGCAAAAGACAGCCCCTGTCCTCAAGGAGTTCACAATCTAATGTACAGAAATGCCTTTTGACTCGAAATTTATGACTTAAGTAAAGACCTTGGCTTCTGAATAGTAAAGTTACCAGTCAAAAGTCATCTCTTTGGGTTGAAACATCATTGAGATGAGAATTGTTTTTTCCTTCTCATTCACTACGTTACTGCTCTTTAGGATTGTAAAAAATGATGAAAGAACAACAACATTTTACCCCAGAAAACAGTCAAAAGTGATGCAACCTTTTAGATGTTTCATTATGAGAAGCAGATAGAGGCTACCTTGGAATAGGAAGACATAAAGTTCACCTCTCACCCCTGGGTGACCAGTGTTCCGAGGCAAATCAGTCCCTAGAACGAGGATTTAGACAGTAAACACATTCCTTATTTCTTTTGAATAGTTGACAGCCCAGGTGGGCTAAGAGAAAACACAAGGCTTGTCATCAGCAATAGGGCAGTCAAATATGCATCTCTAGGCTACATGACAAGGGTCTTTCTAACTTGTTGCTTATCTTACCCAGGTTTAAAAGGAGGAGCTGGTGGAACTGATGGACAAGGAGGTACCTACCGGTACACCTTTCATGGTGATCCTCATGCCACGTTTGCAGCATTTTTCGGTGGTTCCAGTCCTTTTGAAGTCTTCTTTGGTAGGAGAATGGCTAGTAGTAGAGATGCTGATGAAATGGAAGTAGATGGAGATCCTTTTAGTGCCTTTGGTTTCAGCATGAACGGGTATCCCAGGGAGAGGAACTCAGTGGGTTCGTCCCGACCCAGACAGGACCCCCCAGTTATCCATGAACTTAAAGTATCACTTGAAGAAATCTATAGTGGTTGTACCAAACGGATGAAGATTTCTCGAAAAAGGCTGAACCCTGATGGGAGAAGTGTTCGAACAGAGGACAAAATTCTCACTATTGAAATAAAAAAAGGATGGAAAGAAGGAACAAAAATCACTTTTCCAAGGGAAGGAGATGAAATGCCTAATAGTATTCCAGCAGATATTGTTTTTGTCATTAAAGATAAAGAGCATACACAATTTAAGAGGGATGGATCAAATATTCTCTATCCTGTCCGAATCAGTTTACGGGAGGTAAGTGATAACCAGAATCTGAAACGTTGACATTTAACCAGTCTGTGCTGTGAGAATCTAGGAAATGCAAGTGGAAAGTGCCCTAAGGCAGTCGTGTTTCCTGAGTATTCCATCCTTTTGTTGGGATTACCGTAGAAGTTGGGTGAGTGTGGGGGCACATCCTAGCAGTGCCACTTGTACATGGGTTAAATAGTCATGGCTCCCACCTTCTTACCTTGCATCAGAAGAGGTAGAGGCATTTCGCTGGTATTGCCGTGACTTTTCAGGGCTGATTATTTATTGTGTGTTTAGTTGTGATTTATGACCTCCTGTTTAAAGGAATACGGTTTATCTGCTTTGTAAATTGAGGTGCTCATATGTAGCTCTTTGTTACAACTGTGGATCTTGTGTACGAAACCCTCACAATGATCCTTCAACAAATCTGTGGTTTCCTTGGTGTGGCTGTGCCCTCCACTGACACAGATGGTTGTTACTGCTCTGAGCCCTCTCCTTGGTTGGTGCTTTATCAGAAGTGCTTTCCCAAACTCGAGTTTTCCTGGAGAGGTCCTGAGTAGTGTGGCTTCAAGGACTCGAGTTTGAATCCTGGCTCTTGCCACACTTCCTTGGTGACTTAGGGCAGGTCACTGCCTCTGCCAGCTTCTGGTCTGTGCTCTCATTTTCATCCCACAAGTGACCCGATTCCTTTTCTGCTCATAAAGATCTTGGAAATGGCTTCTTTTTAAAAATTCAATTATTTTTTAAAGTAATAGACATTTTTATTGTTTTGAGTTCCAATTTTTATCACTCCTTCCCTCCCTCCCCTCCCCCTTTCCCGAGGCAGTAGCAGTCAGATATGGGTTATACATGTATGATTATGTGAAACCTTTTACACATGCAAGTTGATGACATGCTCTAAAATGCTTTGTCCCTTGCTCTTTGGATTAGCAGTGCCCTGTAGTTAGTAGTACCGGAGTGCATCACTTACCCAAACATGGTCTTCAGTGTCCTTCCCTTAAGCAGTTCCAGGCCCAGTTCAGCATATCCCTGCAGCATGTAAGGAAGATGCTGCATCATGGTCTGGTCAGAGTGTGTGTGATCTATCTGCCACTAAGACCATGCATTTGGTCTATACAATCTAGATGAAAAAACGGGGAAAAAAGATCTGATTCAGGCTTCTAGATTGCTCCTAAAATGTTGTTCATTTTGAAGTTAAGAATTATATGAATGCAATAGAAAGGAAAACACATAGTTTTTAATAGGAATGCCATTCTTTCTAAGGCCTCATTTCTTAAATTACAAAATGTGGTTTTAAAAGGGAGAGGAGATGGGGATGGGTCAGTATGACCTTCATTACCAATCTGGCACTTCTTTCCCTTCCTGTGTCTTGAGTAGTTTGTCCCCTTGGTCCTGGGGCAGTGTGGAGATGAGACACCCCCCTGCCCCCACTTCAAATTTTCTTGTATATAGATCTCAGTTCAGTAAAATTGTATTCACTACTGAGTGCAGGTGAAGCAAGATGCAAGAGTATAGGGATGGAGGGGCAGCTAGGTGGCGCAGTGGATAAAGCACTGGCCCTGGAGTCAGGAGGACCTGAGTTCAAATCCAGCCTCAGATGCTTGATACTTACTAGCTATGTGACCCTGGGCAAGTCACTTAACTCCAATTGCCTCACCCAAAAAAACAAACAAAAAAAGAGTATAGGGATAGGCCAATGAACAAAACAAGGTCCCTGTCCTTGATGGGAGTTTGGTATGAAAAAATGTGATAATCTCTGACAGTTGGGTGGTAATGACAAGATTTGCCTTAGTTACAATTGATTTCATCTTTTTGCAGCCTGATTTTTTTATGTTAAACTTTTAAAAGATAATGCAATGGGGCAGCTAGGTGGCGCAGTGGTTAAAGCATTGGCCCTGAAGTCAGGAGGACCTGAGTTCAAATCTGGCCTCAGACACTTAACACTTACTAGCTGTGTGACCCTGGGCAAGTCACTTAACCCCCATTGCCTCACTAAAAAAAAAAAAAAAAAAAAAAAAAGATAATGCAACAAGTGTCTGCTTCCAGGCAAGTTGACTTTGTTGTTGGTCTTTTAGGCCTTGTGTGGCTGTTCCATCAATGTCCCCACAATGGAAGGAAGAACCATCCCTATGTCGATAAATGAAGTTGTGAAGCCTGGGATGAGGAGAAGAATTATAGGCTACGGACTGCCCTTTCCAAAAAACCCTGACCAACGGGGCGACCTGCTCATAGAATTCGAAGTGAACTTCCCGGACAGCCTGTCTTCAGCATCCAAAGAAGTCCTTCGGAAGCATCTTCCAGCCTCCTAGGATGGTGCAGCACCGACTTGGGTGACCAGGCTCCTGGCACGGCACTGAATAGACGTACCATAGACAAAGTGGGGTGAATGCCTCGAGGGTTCAGTGGGATGTGCATGAATAGAGAGGGGCAAATAAAGGGCAAAAGGGCATTTGCAGTTCACTATGGAGAGGAAAACCAATTACTGTATTTTATTTTCTTCTTATCCAGAAATTTCATTCACAATTTTGCATATGTGTAAAATTTGGTTGTTTTGTGAAGCCAGTGTACATTTTGCTTAATAAAGTACTCTAGTATGCAAGTACTTTATTTCTTATATCTATATCTGTATCTATATCTGTCTATTCACATCATCAGTAGGAGATGCTGCCATTTATACTGGAGAGCGGAATTCATAGATGAAATGACATGGAACATGCATCTTGGACATTTTCAAGATGGAGAAACTAGGGTTAAACTTGCTTCCATTGTCATGCTCTAGGGCTGGTACCCTGACAGAGAAATCGCTTAGTAGATGGATTTCTTGACTTTGGTTTTCAAAATGTGAATGGGTGTCAAGCTGTTTTTCCACCTGTGGAAACCCTAATTGCCTGAACTACTGCCTCTTGACATATGTTGGGCTTATGACATTATAGACTCATCAAGCACTGGCATAGATTTATTTTAAAATGAATATGCTCTTTGAGGCTCTTGTTGAGCCTGTTTTTCAACTATGTACACAATCATATACTGTATGAGTCAATTTCAGTAGTTCCCAAAAAGGAACAAATAATAACTCCTCTAGTGTTGCAAACAAAATACAGGGAAAAACAATCACTGCTGCTTACAATCGTGTCGCTACCATCTAATATGTGCATGCATGTAAGATATTTTGTTTCCATATGTACAGTATTGTATTTCTCATGTTTTTAATTTAACAATTGTAAACTTATTTTTAACTTTCTTTGCTTTTGTTACCATAGTGAGAATGATCTTTTGAAACAGTGTGTTCAGTAAAATTACCTGATCCCTGAGTCTAGATTTATTCTGCATGCATATTTGTAGTACTTTGTTAAAACTTCAGTTATGCCAGGTATATAGAATCCCATCACAATTTTAACATCATAATAATGATGAAATGTTTTATTTCAGAAATGAGATCTTCAGTAGTTTATACTTCTGTTATAAAGTCGAAAGCTTATAAAATAGTGAAGAATTAAATTATTCCTGCTTATCATTCCATTTCCTCATCCATAAAAGATGCCTCTGTAGCCTTGCTTCTCAAACTGAAGTTAGTAGCCTTTTCAGAGGCCACAGAACTTGCAGGGAGGCACGGTGACACAGCTCAGTCCCAAATTTCTTCCTCTTTCCTTGGTCCATCCCTTTACCGTCCTCTTCTTCACCCATTCCAACCATTGATCCACTTAATATCTTCTGTGCCACGATTACATCGGATTGTTACCAAGCCTTTTAAAAAATTGGGTGACGATAAAGGAACTCTTCAAAATAGGTACCAACCGTTTGGGGGTAAGAGGGTCATGGAATAAAAAGAAAATGATTGTTTTATGGCCATTGAAGTTGTGTGGACTTTAAAAGGAAAAGGCCCATCATGCACATTTCCTACAAGGCTTCACATCCCAGCATCATAGATTTAATATTTATTAGTCAGTGAGTGAATCTAGAGGTGAAATTGGATGTTTTTTTCACCAGTCAGAAGAGCAGTTCTCTTTAGTGCATTAGACTCTCCCATTTCTAGGATGAATACTAAGGGACCATCCGTGCTAGCATGGTTGTGAAGAAAATACTTTGTAAAGCTTCAGAATTTGCTCTTTAAAGCTCAGCTGTGAGAGGGAGCCATCTCAAGACAGTCTGTTTCTCTTGAATAGAAGAAATGCAGTGGTGAGCACACTTTGACCTAAGAAAAGCCATAAATGGTAACTATTGGAGATAGTTTATATATAGCCTTTTTTGGAGACAAGGGATAGAGCTTGTTTTTAGTTTATTTATAGGAGAGAATTGCCTTAACTATGGATGAAGGAAATGTAATAAGGAAATGGAACTGTACTTGTGTCTTTAGTAAATTGTTTACAATTACTGATGTAGATCTTTATAACCAAAGGATTATAACTTCCTCACTGAATAGAATACTTCAAAATTGAGATCCATTAAATTTAGCAGTAAAAAGCTTATCTGAGGTATAATAATCTCAGATATAACACTAAGTATGTGTCTTGCTAATTTCAAATTGTATCATACATTATTTCAGAAGCTTAGGTTTTATAGATTTAAATATAATTTTGATGTTCATTGCACATTAGCTATAATTATTAAAGTGAAGGTTAGAGTAAAATAAATGTCAATTTCATTGTTGTTTGCAATAGCTTAATAACTACTTACCCTATGGCCCATCACTATTTTACTATATAGGCTACACACTTAGCATGGTCATTTAAAACAGTGTGTAAACTCTAAACTAATAAAACTTCTAAAATATGTATTGCAAGACCAAAGTGGGCTCAATTTTATTTTTAGAAAATAGTAATACTTCTTTATGTCATGTATTTGTGCTTTTGTTGGATTGGGCTCCCAACAGTCTTTATCTTGGAGAGTTTTCTGAGCCTCAGTAAGATTAACATAGCAAGTCAATGTCAGAGTGGATTTGAACTCAGGTTTTCCTGACTCCAAATCTAGCATATATATCTGTAAGACTTCACTCATTAGCAACAAAGTAGCATATAAGAATTTAACTTAGTAATTTTGTGGCTTTTTAATAAAAAATGCTGTTGCCTATTAAGAGAGCCATAAAATCGATAAAATAATGCTTATGTAGTATGAATATTTATTAGAATTCTATGATAGTTTTATTCCAAAGAACTCAGAGGATATGTACAAACTTGAAATGAGATGATTCCTAAGTTAAAATTAAAGCCAAGAGGCTCTTCATGGAACAATAATAAAGCTGAATAAAACGAGATAACCTAGTGACCTGATTTTTCTACCATGAATCACCAAGGGGCTGTTGAAGCCCACCATCTTTTGTAAGGGAATGGGGAAGACAATTCTTTATCTTGGTGTACGTTTTGCAGTTGGGCGTTGTAGTCCAGGGGGAAAGGGCCCTGGACACGGAGTCCTGTTCTGTGTCAGACACTGTGTGTGATGGTGGGTTAGTTGCCTCCTCTAGAGAGTGACCTATTAATGGGGCATTGTTGTGAGGGAGGAGCTGTGGAAATGAACGTTCTACTGAAATATTTGGTAGTGGCTATTACTGATAGCGAGGATATTTGTTAAGCAGCAGCACCCTTATCCAGCCAGACGGAATATTGTGCACATGGTTATTTCAAAAAGCTGTCGTTCAGAATCTGAGGGTTTCAGAGTAGATCTCGTAGGGATAAAGTAGATTTTTTCCCCTTTTAAATATGAAATCTCTTTGGACAGTAAGCATAATAGGTTTGTTTCTATTACTTTTAATTTGTCAGATTTCAGAAGACTTTTTTGCACACATTGCAGAGACGAGGTGATCTCAGTATAAAGAATTTTAAAAGGAACATCCAAGAGGCAGAAACAAGTTGGTGGAGTGAGAGCCAGCATTTTTGCCCAACTCACCAAACATATCTTCTCCATAACAATCAATAAATATGCCAAACTAAATTCTGATGGGTAAAGCCAAGAAAAAGTAACAGCTATTTTCCCAGCCCTAGGGCATCTTAGGAAGACAGACAGAGAGGTCTGCAGACACCAGGGTTGGGGCTGGCCAGGAACACAGTGTGGTAGTGCAGCAGTGGGGAGCATTCTAGAAGGGCTGAAAGTACCAGGGCAGACAGAGAAGCTTGGGGGAATCCCCAAACCAGCTTGGGGAATAGGAAAAGCTGCCAGCTGGCAGCTGTTTCCCATTATCTGGTCACTGATCTAGGGCCAAGAGGACCAGTCCCAAGCACAAATTTAGAGACCCTGTCTGTGTACAGAGCAAGGAGCAGGTTCCAAACACTTAGCTCTGTGGTTCTGAGCCCAAGAGCAGAGGGGGGACTCAGTTCTAGCCTTTAGTTATGAGAATAAGCCTGTAATAGAATGACCAGGGCCAGAAAACCAAGACCAAAGTTGGGAGGAGTCAAGCAATTCAGTCCCTCTGCACCTCCCAGCAGGCCAATAGTGACTGAGTACAGCAGCAGTCTGTAGAAAACCAATCTCAAATAGGCCAACAGACCCAAACCTGGGTCAGAAACTTGCAGAGCTCATACCAGGAGGCAGTGGACAGGCTTCTGCTTGGATGAGACCACTTTGGAAACACTGAAATCTTGCAGGCCCCCAGACAGAAAACAGCAGGACATAAAAAGACAGAAGCTCAGGCCAGACATCTCCCTCTCCCCAAGAAGTGAGCACTAACTTTATAAAAGTCCAAACTCAGAAAGGAGGCTGGAAGAATGAGCAAACAAAAAAGAACCCAACAATAAAGAGCTAATATGGGGGCAAGAAAGCTCAAGACACAAACTCAGAAGAAAATAACGTACATGCAAAACTACAAAGAATAAAAAAAAATGCAGGCTGGACACATCTAACAAGAAGATAAAAGAGATTTTTAAAAGAGCAAAAAGTGATTTTAAAAAGCAAATAAGAGGGGGGAGCTAGGTGGTGCAGTGGATAAAGCACTGGCCCTGGATTCAGGAAGACCTGAGTTCAAATCCGGCATCAGACACTTGACACTTACTAGCTGGGTGACTCTGGACAAGTCACTTAACCCTCATTGCCCCGCCCCCCCCAAAATCAAATAAGAGCAATAGAAAAATGAGAAAATAAATTAGAGCTACATAAGAAGGTTATGAAAAGAGAAGAGCTTTATAAAAGAAGTACTAAATATTTTGAAGAAATTAACTCCTTAAAAATGAGAATTGACCAAATTGTAAAAGAGATATAAAAACTTACTGAAGAAAATAGCTCCTTAAAAATTAGAATTGCCAAATGGAAGCTGTGAGACATCAAGAAATAATAAAGTCAAAAGATGATGCTGATGAAGAAGGAAGAGGAGAAGAATGTGAAATATAGGGGAAAAAAGTAACCTGAAAAATAGATTGAGGAGAAATAATTTAAGAATCATTGGACTACCTGAAAGCCATGATCAACAACAACAACAAAAAGCCCAAACATCAAAATTTAAAGAAATTATAAAGGAAAACTGCCCAACTATCTTAGAACAAGAGATCAATGTAGAATTTGAAAGAATTCTGTCACCTCCTGAAAGAAGCCCCCAAATGAAATCTCACAGGAACATTGTAGTAAAAATTCAGAACTCCCCAGTCGCAGAAAAAATACTGCAAGGAACCAGAAAGAAATAATTCAGATACCAAGGAACCACAATCAGAATCACATGAGGCTTAGCAGTTACCACTGTAAAGGAGTGGGGGGTGTGGAGTGTAATATTCTGGAAGGCAAAGGATCTAGGATTACAGCCAAGTATGACCTATCTAGCAAAACTGAATATAATCCTATGGGGGATGGACATTCAGTGCAATAGAGCACTTTCAAGCAACCCAGAGCTGAAATAGAACATTTGATATTAAAACGCAGGGTTCAGGAGCAGCATAGAAAGGGAAACATGAGAAAGAAATAAGGGACTTAAGGTTAAAACGTTTACATTCTTACATGGGGAGAGGATACATGTAACCTTTTAGAGAGTTATTGTCACTAGGGCTCTCAGAGTATGGTTAGAGGATTTACATGTAATCCTGTTACGTTGGGAATGATCTTAAGAATGGAAGGGTGAAAAAGAGGAATGCACTCAGAGGGAAAGAAAGGAAGAAGGGGGAAAATGACCTCACATAAATAGGATGGTCAAGGAAGAGTTTATACAATGAGGGAGGCAATGGTGGGAGTGGGCCATATTTGGACCTCATTCTCATCTAAATTGGTTCAAGGAAAGATGAATAAACACATACACAGTAGGATGCAGAAATTCATCTTACATGACAAATAAGAGGGAAAAGGGTTAACAGAAGGGGAGAGGGGAAGTAAGAGAGCAGGTAGATTAAGGGAGACAGTGGTCAGAAGGATAAGAAAAAAAAGAATGGAGGGAACACATAGCAATCATAACTATGTATGTAAATGGGATGAGTCACTCATAAAACAAAAGGATGAAGCAGATTAGGAGCCAGGATCCCAAAATAGGTTTTGTTTTTTTTTCAAGAAACACACTTGAAACAGAAAGATACACATAGATCCCCCAAAAGAGAAAAAGACCTATTTGTACAAAAATATTTATAGCAGCTCTTTTTGTGGTGACTAAGAATTGAATATCAAAGGAATGCCCATCAATTGGGAAATAGCTAGACAAGCTGTAGTATATAACGGTGATGAAATATTATTGTGCTATAAGACATGACAAGCAGGATGATTTCAGAAAGGCCTGGACAGACTTGTATGAAATGATGTGTAGAGAAGTTAGCAGAACCAAGAGAACATTGTGCACAGAGACAGCAATATTGTTTGATGAAGATCTGTGAATGGCAACTATTCTCAGCAATACAATGATCCAAAACAATCCCAAAGGACTATTGATGAAACATACTATCTATCTCTAAAGAAAGAACTGATATTGATGGAACACAGACTGAAGTATGCTATTTTTCACTTTCATTTTTTTCTTTTATTTAAGTTTTCTTGTAGAAAATGACTAATATGGTCAAGTTTTGCATAATAGTACATGAATAACTCATGTTTGATTGCTTATCATCTCAGGGAGGGGGGCAAGGAGAGGGAGGGAAGGAGGGATAAAAATCAGAACTTAAAACTATAAAAATGTTTATTACTTAAAAAATAAAATAAAATAAGGGTCGGGAACAGAATATATTGTACTTAAGCTGATTTTTTTTAAAGCAGTAGTAATCATGATCTAAGACAAAACAAAAGCATAAATATGCCTAATTAATGGAGATAAACAGGGCAGAGAAATTTCATTTTGCTAAAAGTTACCATAGACCATGGCTTCTGTAGGGGCCAAATTTAATATGGGGAGAGTTAATTTGGGTGGCTTGCCATAATATTGGGGTTCAGAAAATAATGAGGGACCTCTAGGTCTAAAGTTTCTTCTCTTCCAAACTGCCTTTTTTAGTTATTTCTCCCAGGCTAACAAGAAAGGAGATTAACAGCCTCTTTTCCACAAACAAATCAGGTTTTATTAATGGGAATAAAATATATAACAAAGGTGAAGTTAATAAAGCCAGTGACAAGGGAATGGGGGAAGAGAAAAATGGATAAGCTCCTTCTAGGAAAGACTCAATCCCCAAACTTGCTTTCAGCTCAGCTAATTCGAAGAGGTGGCCTCGTTTCTATTAATTCACCACCTGGGGTCCGTAGTTTCTATGGGAGTCAGCTGTGCAGCCCCTCTCCAGTCCCCTCTTGGAAGCTCACCAACAGGAAAGAGAGAGCTCTCAGCCTCAGCGTTCTCTTTTCTATCTTCTCTCTCCCTCCCCCAAAAGGGAGGTCCTTCAAGTTGCTTGGCCAAGAGTCATCCCCCTGGTGATGTCAGTAGTATACATCACTCAGGGCAGGCCAGGTATGGCCTATATCTAAGTAGGTACTTAGTTGTTTTCTCAAACAATACTAAATCAATCAGGTGGGACCCCTGGGCGTCTGCCAAATTCCATTATTTTATCACACTTCTTAAACTTTTTTCAATCATGACTCCTTTTTACCTGAGAAATTTTTATGCAACCCCAGGTATATGGATATATAAAATGGGTATACATAACCTTTTACTTGCCAAATTTTTTGTGACCCCCACATTCAGTTACACAATCCACAGTTTAAGAAAGTAGACCATAGATAATATCAATACTGAACATATACAAGTGGCGTAGCATCCAAATTCTTGAAGGAAAAAAGTTAAATGAATTATAGGAGGAAATAATAAAACTATATTAGGCAAATCTAACCATAAAATAAGTTAAGAAATCAGTAGAACATTAGAAAAGTTAGATATCATAGACCTCTGGAGGATATATCTTTTTCTCAGCTATACAAGGCACTTTTACAAGAATTGATCATAAAAACATCACCAACAAATGCAGTAAAGCAGAAGCATTAAATATATTTTTCTGACTATAATGCAATAAAAGCATTCAATATAACATATAGACTCAATTGGGTGGAGTAATCTAACCCTATAGGAAAATAGGAGAGGAAGGGGATAAAGAGAGAGGGGTAAAAGAAAGGAGGGCAGATTGGGGGAAGGGACAAACACAAGCAAATCCCTTTTGAAGACAGATAGGGTGAAGGAAGATAGATTAATAGAGTAAATATGGGGAAGGGAATAGGATGGAGGGAAACAGTTAACAATAGTAATCATGAAAAAGCAAAAAGGGGGAAAATTGTACAAAAATATTTATAGCAAGTCTTTGTGGTGGCTAAGAATTGGGAATCAAGGGAATGTCCATCAATTGAGGAATGACTGAAGAAGCTGTGGTATATGATTGTAGTGGAATGGTATTTTGCTATAGGAAATGGCAAACAGGATGATACCAGAAAACCCTGGAAAGACTCATGAACTGTTGTATAGTGAAGTGAGCAGAACTGGGAGGACATGGTGCATAGTGACAGCATTATAGCTCTATGAGCAATTGTGAATGACTTTACTCTCAGCAATGCAATCATCCAAGACAATCCCAAGGGATTAATGACTAAATTTACTACCCTCCCCCATAGAAAGAACTGATTAAAAGAGCACTTGTGGATTATTCATATATAAGCTATATCAGATTGGTTGATGTCTTGTGGAGGGGGGAGGAAAGGGAGGGAGAAAAATTTGGAACTCCAAATCATATGAAAATGGATGTTGAAAACTAAGTGTCTGAGGCGAGATTTGAACTCAGGTACTCCTGAATCCAGGGCTGGTGCTTTATCCACTGTGCCACCTAGCCACCCCATGGGGAAAATTTAAATCTCTAAAAATAAAAGAGGAAAAAATAGATCAAACTGTGCATGCAGCTAAACTAGAAAAAACAGCAAAAATCCTCAAACACTAATATAGAAATTCTGAAAATCAGAAGAGAGATTAACCAAAATGAAAATTCAAAACAAAACAAACCCAACCTTAAACCAGTATATAAAGCTAGGAACAGATAAAAAAACAAACAATAAATTTTTTTTAAAAAGATGTTAAAAGGATAGAAGAAAGCCATATTACCAGTATCTAAAATGAAAAGTGTAAATTCACAACCAACAAAGAGAAAATGAAAACAATTATTAGGAACTATTTTACCCAGCTATAGGCCAACAAAACTGACAATCTAAAGGAAATGACTAAATGTTTACAAAAATATACATTGCTCAGATTAACAGAACAGGAAATAGAATACTTAAATAAGCCTATCTTAGAAAAAGAAATTTAACAAACCATAAGGAGCTCTCTAAAAAAAGGAGGGAGGTAGGAGGAACCAGGACTAGATGGATTTATAAGTTAATTTTACCAATCTTTTTCTTTTGGGGGAGCAATCTCGGTTAAGTGACTTGCCTTAGCAACCATTAAATTAAATTAAATTAAATCCTTAGATCACAGAGCTAGTAAGTGTCTGAGGCTGAATTTGAACTTAGGTCCTCCTGAGTACAAGGCCTACCAAACTTTTAAAGAACAGTTAATTTCAATACTACATAAGCTTTAAAAAACCACACACACACAGAGGTAAAGAAGTCCTTCCATGATATAAATATGGTTATGATACCTAAACCAAGGAGAGTCAAAACAGAGAAAGAAGCCTATAGACCAAATTTTCCTAATAAATGTTGATGCAAAAATTTTAAATAAATACAAGCAAGATTACAGAAATAAATATAATAACAAGATCTTCTATGAAAAGGTTGGATTTATACCAGAAATGCAGGGCTGATTCAGTATTAGGAAAACTATCAGCATGGTTGACTATATCAATAACAAAAATAGCAAAAATCACATGATTATTTCAACAGATGCTGAAAAATCTTTTGACAAAATGCACCACCTATTCCTATTAAAAGCACTAAGAAACACAGGAATAAAGAGTTTTCCTTAAAATATTAAGTATTACAAAAATATTTCTAGCAGCTCTCTTTGTGGTGGCAAAGAATTGGAAATTGAGGGAATGCCCGTCAATTGGGGTATGGCTGAACAAGTTGTGGTATATGAATGTAATGGAATACTATTGTGCTATAAAAAATGATGAGCAGGCAGATTTCAGAAAAACCTGGAGAAACTTAAGTGAACTGATGCTGAGTGAAGTGAGCAGAACCAGGAGAACATTGCACACAGTAACAGCAACATTGTGAGATGATCAACTGCGATAGACTTAATTCTTCTCAGCAATACAACGATCCAAGACAATTCCAAAGAACTCATGATGGAAAATGCTCTCCACATCCAGAAAAAAGAACCATGGAATCTGAATGCATATTGAACCATACAGTTTCTACTTTTTTTTTTTTTTTTGATTTTTCCCTTTTGTTCTGATTCTTCTTTCACAACATGACTAATGCAGAAATATGTTTAATGTGAGTGTACATATATAACCTATATCATATTGTTTTCTGTCTTGGGGAGGGGGAAGGGAAGAAGGGAGGGAGAAAAATTTGGAACTCAATCTTATAAAAAACAAATGTTGAAAACTATCTTTACATTTAACTGGAAAATAACAAAGTACTCTTAAGATAAAAAAAATAAGTAATAGCCTTCTCTTGACTTTCAAGTAAATTGGATTTAAGTAAGGCAGAGCTTCATAGAGGTCAGCTCACTCTCTTCTCCAGAGTCATTGGAGTCTAATGGCAAGATAAAAGTCAATATGACTGGTGACGGCCTGAGATGTAGTGCGTCACCTTGGCCTTTCTGAATGAAGGTCTTTCCCAGGTTTCAGTTTGTCTGAGGGAACAGTATCTAAAACCAAGAGCAAGCATTATCTGTAATGGGGATAAATTAAAAGCTTTTGTAAGAAGATAAAGAGTGAAGCAAGGGTGCTCATTATCATTACTACTATTTCCTTTGCACTAGAAATGCTCGCTATAATAAGATGAACGAAAATGAAAGAATAAATAGATGAAAAGGAAACAAAACTCACTTTTTACAGATGACATGATGGTTTATCTAGAGAATGCTAGAGTCAACTAAAAAACAATTGAAACAATGGACAACAGCAAAGTTTCAGAATATAAAATAAACAGATCAGCATTTATATATATTGTGGACAAAATTAAGCAGAAAGAGATAGAAAAATTCTATTTTAAATAGCTAGAGACAGTATTAATACTGGAGAATCAAGACACACATGCATACACACATGCATGTGAACTATATGAACAGAATTATAAAACCCATCTAAATTATTTTTTTAGTGTCATACCAATCAACCTCCCAAAGAATTACTTTATAGATAGAAAAAAATAACAAAATTCATCTTGAAGAGCAAAAGGTAAAAAATATCAAGGGAATCAATGATGGGGAATGGGAAGGAAGGAGGTCTAGCAGTACCTAGCAGATTTCAAACTCTTCTACAAAATTGTAATCATCCAAATAATTTGGTACCGAGTAAGAGAAATGCTGATCCCTGGAATAGATTAGGTACATAATATCTGTAAGCAAGTAAACACTCCATATATTCAAGCAAGAACTTGCCCTTTGACAAAAAAGAAAAGTGGGCTGACAGAAACTGGGTGCAGACTAACATCTGATACCATATACCAAGAACAGCTCAGAATGTGTGTGGATTAACAGAAGCAAATTAATGGGGCAGGCAAGACATTGCCAGTCACATCTATGGATGGGGAAGACCCCAGAAGAGATAGAGAGGTTAATGGGAAGTAAAATGGAGAATTTTGACTATATAAAATGTAAAAGTTTTTGTATTAAGAAAACCAATGTAGCTAAAATTAGAAGAAAACAGAAAACTAGTTTGGGGAGAGGGGTCGGATCTTTGCCACAAATCTGATAAAGACCTCATTTCTAAAATATATAGGGAACTGAGTCAAATTTACAAGAATAAGAACTATTCTCCCATTGACAAATGGTCAAAGTATAGGAAAAGACAATTTTCAGATGAAGACATCAAACCTATCAATAGCGACATGAAAAAATGCTTTGAATCATCAACAATTAGGAAAATGCAAGTTAAAACAAGTCTGAGGTACCACCTCATACCCATCAGATTGGCAAAGATGACAAAAAAGGAAAATTACATGCTGGAAGGGATGTGGGAGAAGAGGCTCAATAATCCATTGTTGGTAGATCTGTGAACTAGTTCAATAATTCTGGAAAGTAATTTGGAATTGTACCCAAAAAGCTTTTAAACTGTGCATACCCATTGACTTAGCAATACTGCTAACCCTAATCCTAACCTAAGGAGATCAAGAAAGGACCCACATGTACAAAATATTTATAATAGTTATTTTTGTGGTGACTAAGAATTGAAAACTAAGCAAAGGGGGCAGCTAGGTGGTGCAATGTATAGAGCACTGGCCTTGGATTCAGGAGGACCTGAGTTCAAATTCGGCCTCAAACACTTGATGCTTACTAGATGTGTGACCCTGGGCAAGTCACTTAACCCTCATTGCCCTGCAAAAAAAAGAAAAGAAAAGAAAAAACTAAGCAGATGCCTATAAATTGAGGAATGACTGAACAAGTTGTGATATATGATTGTGATGAAATACTATTGTACTATAAGACATGATGAGCAGGATGTTTTCAGAAGAGCCTGAGAAGACTTGTATGAACTGATGCAAAGTGAAGTGAGTAGAACCAGGAGAACCAATAGTGAATATCATCTCCCTGGGTTGTTGTGAGGATCAAATGAGATGATATTTGTATCTGAAGAGAGTAGAACCAGGAGATTGTAACCATCTACACAATAACAGTAATATTTTAAGTATGATCAACAATGAAAGAGTAGCTGATCAACATAATAACCCACCACAATTCCAATTACACAAATTTTCATGATGAAACATTCTATCCACCTCCAAATAAAGAACTGATGAACTCAATGTAGATTGAAGTATATCTTTTACTTACTGGGTTAATTGGGCAGCTTGCTGTAATATTGGGGTTCAGAAAATAATGGGGGACCTCTAGGTCCAGAGTTTCCCCTTGTCCAAACTGCCTCTTTTCCAGTTATGTCTCCTAGACTAATAAGAAAGGAGATTAACAGCCTCTTTTCCACAAAGAAATCAGGTTTTATTAATGGTAACAAAATTTACAACACAAGTGGAGTTAATAAAGCTAGAGACAATGAGAAAGGGGATAGAGATAGTTAAAATAGCTTATCTAAAAAAAAAATGACTCAAACCCCAAACTTGTTTTCAGCTCAGCTGGCTTAATGAACTAGCCTAGCTGGAAGGAACACAGACCCACCACCACCTAGAATCTTTCGGTCTAATGAGAATCAGCTTTGCAGTGTCTCCTGGTTAGGTAGAAAGATCACACACATACCAGCTCCTCTCTCTCTCTCAACCTTCCTCCTCTGTCCCTCTCTTTGGGAGTACTCTCTCTCCCCCTTCCTTCCTCTCTTACAGTAAGGGTGGTTCTATAGCCAGGTTGAGTCTCCAGTTGGTTCAACATACCCCCCCCCCCCGACTGTCCCCGTTATAATTTGGCCAGGCCCATGTGGGTGTGGGGGAAGTCCTAAGTGGGACTTAGGTACTTAATTTTGATACTTTTATTCAATAAATGTTCTTTGTGTTGTTTGTTCCATAATCTCTTAAAGTACACACCCATCTTCTCTTAGGCTTTTAAAGCTTGCATCTTTTCAGTCTGACCATGATGAAGCAAAGATGGGGTTATAAAAACTCCAAATCACAATTCTTTACAGAAAGTTAATAAAATATACATGTTCCTCTTAAATCTCTACTATATTAAATAAATCTCTAAAATTCTATCAACTGTTAAATGCATGGCAGGAAGTCAGAATTCTCTCATTATCCTAGTTGTTTTCTGATCAGGTCTAACTTGCCTGGGCATTGAACACTATATTCAGCCCAAGTCTAGATACGGTCTTCCAGATGTGGTCAGTATAGTCTAGTAGTAACACCACCTCTCTAATTCTGTATCTTCTGCTTCTTGTTTATGAGAACTAAAAATCTGTGGAAGATTCTGAGGTTCTGACAAGAAAATTAAGCATTGTGTTGGTGATACAGAAGAGTAACCCAGGTTTTGACTCTACATATTTGGAATGGGCTTTGTTTTTCTTCTCTTCTCAGTGAATAGAGGATGGAGAAGAGAGAGGAAAAGAATTTGGAATGGAAAATAAAATTGAATTTTAAAAAACTAATAACCTATGCCTTTGTGCCCATTATAATATTAATCAATACAAGTTAAATCAGCACCATTTTGAAGGACTAAGTAACATGAGCAGCTTATTTATAGAAATTATGAAAATATTCCATGTGAAGAACTGAGTTCAAATCTGCCCTCAGATACTTTTTTTTTTAAGCAAGTTTTGGCCAGTTTATTAAAGAATACTTTTGTACAGTTTACTTTTCACTGGTCTGTTCTGGCATGCTTCTAATGATATCAGAATCACCTGGATCAATGATAGCCAGTGTACAAACTCTGTAGTACTTCCCACATGCTGTACCCAATTCAATGTTGTTGCCACTGTAGTGATGGACGCCAGTTTTGGCCAACATAGCGTAATATTCAATCTCTGATTTCCTCAAGGCTGGGCAGTTGTTGGCCAAGATGACCAATTTGGCTTTGCCTTGTCTCATCATTTTCAGGGTCTGTTTGTAGCCTAGCACGTATTTGCCACTTTTCATCACCAGCTGGAGCCTCGAGTTGATGGACTCCAGCGACTTTTTCGTCTTCTTTGCAGCCACCATCTTCCTGCCTGCGGTGCGGGAGGACCCTCATCCAGAGACCTGCCGCCAAGATGGCCAGGAAGAAAGATCCCTCAGATACTTTTTAGCTGTGTGACTCTGGGCAAGTCACTTAACCCTATTTGCCTCAGTTTCCTCATCTGTAAAATGAGCTAGAGAAGGAAATGGGAAACCACTCTTCTTTACCAATAAAACCCCAAATGGAGTCATGCAGAGTCAGACACAACTGAAACAACTGAACAATAATAAATATTCCATGTGGTCAAGCAAAATATAAATACAATAGAATATCAGGGAAGTTAGTTCTCCTGGTTGGTTGTTTGGTGATATAAATATAATTTAATAAATTAACATCTTTTAAATTTTTCTTTCAAGGTTAAAAGGAAGGCATAGATGATAAATTGTTTTATTTGTATAACTCTGTTTGCATGGTTCTTTCAAGAACCAACCTGCTAGGAGTTCCAAGAAACCTGGAAGGACTTACATGAACTGATGCTGACTGAGAGGAGCAGAACCAGGAGAACATTGTACATAGTAACAGCAACATTGTGTGATGAACAATGGTGATAGACTTGGCTCTTCTTATAGCAGTGCAATGATCCAAAACCATTTCAAAGAACTCATGATAGAAAATGTTCTCAACATCCAGGTGAATTATGAATGAGGATTGAATCATACTGTTTCTACTTTTGGACTGTTTTTTTTTCTTTTTTTTTTTTTTGAGGTTTTCCCCTTGTGCTCTGATTCTTCTTTCACAAGATGACTAATGTAGAAATATGTTTAATGTGATTGTACATATACAACCTATCTCAGACTGCTTTCCATCTTGGGAAGGAGGGAGGGAAGAAAGGGTGGGAGAAAATTTTGGAACTAAAAATCCTATGAAAACAAATGTTGAAAACTATCCTTATATGTAACTGGAAAGTAATAAAATATTTTAAATAAAAAAAAGAACCAACCTGCTTCCTCGTAACTTATGAACAAATGAGTGACTCCAAAACGGTTTGAAGTAATCTTTATTTGCCACTAGATTGTAAGTCAGAGGACCCAGGCTAATGTGACCCTGGGCAAATCACTTAACTTCCTTTGGCTCTAGTTTATTTATAAAATGAGGAAGTGGTCCAATGGAAAGAACCCAATGTGGAACATTGCACTTTAGTTGTGGGATTTGAACTCGGGTCCTCCTGAATCCAGGGCTGGCGCTTTATCCACTGCACCACCTAGCTGCCCCATTTTCTTATGCCTTCTGAAGATAATTGTATCTTTTGGGTGACTTGAGCCCCCAAACCTGTTGATGTGGGACTCTTTTCATTGATGGAGATCAGGCTCTCATGCCTGCTTAAGGGGAGAGCGAGAAGAGATATGCAGTCTGTTCGGGCTTTTCTGGCTTTCCGATTCAAGGCAGAGGGTGGATGATGACAATTCCTCTCATGTCAGTTTCTTTCCAAGGTTTTTTTCTCCCTTCACCAACTTGAAGGGTTGGTATTGTCCATCCTCTCTCTTAAAGACAGAAGCCAGACAGGCCTAAGACTTAAGAAACTTTATGCAGGTGCGATGCATTAATCTCTACCCAAGAGGAGCGAGTTTCATACCAATGGGCCCTGGGGATTGGGTTATATTTGATTTAGAACCCTCAATCTTGTGGTGCCTCTAGTTATAGGTATCCTATCTACTTATAGAAGGCATAGGAAATTGATTTTAATTTATACCAACTTTAGGTTAAATACAATTGTTTTGGTGATGCTAATGTGCGTACTAAACCTTTGGTATAATCTTTTGTCATGCTTTATTTTCTCCTAGTAAGGTAATAAATATGTATGGAGAATCTCTTAAATAGAACTTGCCTTGGTAGATCCTTAAAACTGGAATGCAAAGGGGAATTATGGTTAATTGAGAATCTTAGTGGTCTTGTCATTGCTTGAAGTTTATTATAGTGCTTCCCATTTTGGAAGATGGAACAGGACCATAGGTCTAACAAATCTGGTGATCACTGGCCTATAAAACTCAAATGGAATGCACTCTAGACTTTAATTTGACATATGTTGCTTGTCTATCCTAAGAATCTTTTGCTCCAACCAAAGTAATTTACTTGTTCTTCCCAGATTTGGAGAATAGAAACCTCATCTGTAGCAGTGGGTCTTCATTTTTTGGTGTGTTTTGGAC
The DNA here is from genome assembly GCF_019393635.1 of Dromiciops gliroides. Classification (NCBI taxonomy): domain Eukaryota; kingdom Metazoa; phylum Chordata; class Mammalia; order Microbiotheria; family Microbiotheriidae; genus Dromiciops; species Dromiciops gliroides. The sequence goes on along the minus strand of NC_057864.1, from coordinate 491,001 downwards.
CTCTTTGATTGTCTGGTGAAATCTATAGGACTCTTCTCAGAGTGTTTTTTTGTTTTGTTTTGTTTTTGTTTTTGTTTTTGTTTTTGTGGGGCAATGAGGGTTAAGGGACTTGCCCAGGGTTACAACAGCTAGTGTCAAGTGTCTGAGGTTGGTGTTCTATCCACTGCACCACCTAGCTGCCCCTCAGAGTATGTTTAAGTGCATAAAATGAAATACATAGGATTATAAAGGAAATATATTGAAATAGTTATCAAACTATAGAAAAATATTTATAGACTCCAGGTTTAGAATCTCTGATCTACAGCTCATTGATGGTATATTTAATTTTAATTTTATTTTTAAAATTTGTTTTATATTTTAGAATTTTTAATTTTCCCAAATTACATGTAAAAATAAATTTTTACATTAATTTTTATAACTTTGTTTTCTAAATTCTCTTCCTCCCTCCCTTCTCACCCCCCAAGAACTCAAGCAACTCAGTATAAGTAAGTTATACATGAGTAATCATGCAAAACATTTCCACATTAGCTAGGTTGTGAAAGAAAACAGACAAAAACAAAACTTCAGATAAAGGAACTAACAAAAAAATTATGCTTCAATCTGTATTCAGATACCTTCAGTTCTTTCTCTGTAGATGGATTGCATTTTTCATAAGTCCTTCATAGTTGTCTTAGATCATTGCATTGCTGAAAATAACCAAGTCATTTACAGCAGATCATCTTACAATATTGCTGTTATTTTGTATACAGTACATTTCAATCTGCATCAGCTCATCTAGGTCTTTCCAGGTTTTCTGATAGTATCCTGCTCATCACTTTTTTAAATAGTAAACTACATTTTAGTGCTATATTTAAATGTAAATTTTAGGTTATCATAGAAAAAAATTATAAGCAAGCTAATTAGGGATCAAGACCATTACATTACACAGTGTATTTCCATTCAGTTCCTGGGACAAATGAAAAATGCCCATATAAGACAAGGTAAGTTGGCCAATGAATGAATGAATGAATGAATGGACTAATAGAATTGAAGTCCAAATCAACTATGAGAAGAAAGTTCTAAATGCTTTTCTACAGATTTTCTTCCCATCATACCTTCGATTTAAAATTGCTAAAGTTTTTTTTTAAACCCAGTGTTTCAAAATCCCATAAAGAGATTATGAAGAAGCTGTGTAATGAACACTATTTTAGCAAAGAACATCGAGCAGCTCCAATATCCTCCTAAATTAGACCTATGTAATCTGGTAGCCCAGGATAGATAAACATGGAAACAGACCCTTTACTTCCACCGGGTTGTTGTTGTTGTTTGTCCTTCCTTCTTGAAGAGGACCATGACATTGGGGTGATGGCATGACTTGCACTGAATTGGGTTTACGTGAGGGAGGGCTGTGCAAGGAAGGTCACCAACCTCACTTTCTCCTCCAGAGCCATCTGTGTCCAGTAGCAAGATATATCAGGATGACTGGAGATGGCTCCAGATGGGTTTTTTGGTTTGTTTGTTGTGGGTTTTTTTGTGGGGCAAAGGGGGGGTTAAGTGACTTACTCAGGGTCACACAGCTAGTGTCAAGTGTCTGAGGCTGGATTTGAACTCAGGTCCTCCTGAATCCAGGGCTGGTGCTTTATCCCCTGTGCCACCTAGCTGCCCCCTGCTCCAGATGTTTTTAAGGCATTTGGGGTTAAGTGACTTGCCCAGGGTCACACAGCTAGCAAGTTTCTGAGGCAAGATTTGAACTTGGGTCTTCTTGACTCTAGGGCCAGTGCTCTATCCACTGTGCCACCTAGCTGCCCCTCTACTGGGAAGTAGTGGTGGGTAGATGGCTAATTGCAAAAATACCAATCAACAAGAAAATATTGTGTGCAGCAAAGAGGAGTGGTGCAGTTATTTAACATCCTTGCCGGCAGTCCAAACATTCTTTAATGGATTGTATGTGAAATGACAAAAAATTAAGCCAATTAACTACAATCTTTTCCTTAGGATTTCTTTCCTTTTAGTCGTCATCAAATGAATGAAATTAAAAGAACATTGGGAATTGGAGGGTGTGTACCAAGGTTTCCATTTTAAGCAATCAAACTTCAGTGATTTAAAAAAAATCTATTCGTTGTGTTTATGCGTGTCCTGATGAAACTCATGGGGATTTCAGTAACTGCCCTCTTTTACTACTGTTATTTTCAATCTAAGAAGGTGTATTTCTGGGATAAGTAAAAATGGGTCACGTACCCATCCACTTATCCCTAAGGAATGAGAACTTCTCTGGCTTGTCTAGTTCTGTTCTCTGATCAGAAATGATTCGAAAGAGAAATGCCTTATAGGCATCCATCAGGAGGCTATTATAAGAGTTCAGGCGAGAGGTGATGGGGCTCTAGACTAGGGGACAGCTCTGAGAGATGCTGTACAAGTAGAATCAACAAGACATAAAAATAACCTAGACATGAAAGAGGGTAAAGGGAAGTGGGGAGTAAAGGATACTGAGGTTGGGACGAGCTCTGATGGCTGATCTCATTTTCCTGCCCAAACCCATTAACAATGGAACCTGCCAAGTTGGAGAGAAGAAGTTCAGAGTTCTGGATCCTGGAGGTGGAACCTTTGTGGATTTTGAAGATACCATGGCTATGGTAAATTTCATCTGCGGCTAAGGGAGAATGAAGGTGACGAATGGCCTGGTAACAGCTGCCACCAGGGTTTGGGATAGATGGAACCACAAAGGAGAAGCTGTTGCTGATTGGGAGAGGCTCTGAGAGTGGCCAGGAGGAACAAGAAGCAGGCTTCCTCCTCCTCCTGATCTAGCAGGTCTGCAAGTGTGAGAAGAAACATCTAGTGTAAGGGCCATTTAGCAACAACAGAAAGGGATTCCAGAATGCTTAGTGGAAGGGGAGGGCAGAGCCAGGTAAGGGCACAGCAGGGATGATGAGGAGCAGTGTCAGAGGGAGTGAGCTTTCTCCTAGGCACATACAGGGTTTCAGAAAAGAGACTTTGCTAACCCGAGGACAGCAGATTGTCACACTTCCCCCAATGACAGTTGCAATCACACACCACCCACTCCCAAGCTAAGTTGATTTAATATACTTCCTCAGGGATGAGGAGGAAGGACAGAGAATGAGACCTTGGGGGGGACCTGTCTGGTTGGCCGGGAGGCTCAGTGTCTGGGCCCTATTTTGTCCAATAGTAATTTCACTTACTGTCTCTTTAAACATTTGTTCAAGAATTTTGCCAAGAAAGGAAGTCAAGCTTCCTGGCCTAGAGTTTGCAGGCTCTCTTCCAGTTGTTCTCAAGCCTTTTTGACTCAGAGTATTCTCCAAGGGCTGGAATCCCAGAACATGGAACTTTTAAGTTGCAACATTCTAGGAGAATTGGCAGGTAAAGACAGGTATAGTTTCCATTTGGGAAGTCATTTTGTTTAGTTCGTTGTGAGTTCAAAGTATAGCTTGTTTTGAGCTTGGTGCATTTTGTTTATTTTTTGAATACTATACTTATCATAGTACATATGCTGGGTAGGTAAACACCACTCCTATTCTCTTACCTCTTTGAACTGATGACATCTGCTCTTCTCTAGTCACGCAACACTGATGGTAGGTTAGCGTTTCTGTCTACCAGTCCTTTTGGTCTGTTAGGATGCAGTTCATCTAGTCCAGATAACTGGAACTCATTATGAGCAGCAAGGGGTTCTCTTACAGCCTCCTTGTTAATCTTGGATATCAACCATCCATTAGTCATTTCTGTTCCGTCCTTCCCCGACTGTCTAAAGGTCATTCTTCTTGGCATAGAAAACAGAAGTCAAATAAGGACTGAGCCATTCCCTCTTCTCTCTGTCCTTAGTTACTGCTGTCCTAGGCATCCCAGCAACAATCTTTGATCTTCCTTTTTCCCTCAATAGAGCTGAAAACATCCTTTTTGTTCCTTAGCCATCTACCCTCATCAACCTCAGCTCACGTGCCATTGGTATCCATCCTCTGTTACTACTTCTTGCTTCTAATTCATGCATATTTTTTAAGAAATGAAGTTGGTTGGTGGCTTCTCTGTGTAGCCTTAGCAGCTACAGTCAACTTCCTCTTTACTTCTTTCTAATACTGAATTTTAATATAATTGATTTCCTTTGCTGTCCTACATATTTTGATTTTTTTTTTGATGAGGCAATTGGGGTCAAGTGACTTGCCCAGGGTCACACAGCTAGTAAGTGTTAAGTGTCTGAGGCCGGATTTGAACTCAGGTACTCCTGACTCCAGGGCCGGTGCTTTATCCACTGTGCCACCTAGCTGCCCCTATTTTGATTTTTTTAATCCAAAAAAATCTTCCTTCTCTCCTTACTACCTCCCCTATTCCCTAAATTAGAAAGAAAGAAAAAACAAAACCCATTACAAACATGAATTGAATGGTACAGTCTGAGTCAATCACCTCTTTATCATGTTTCATCATGAGTTCCCTGGAATTGTGGTTGATCATTGCATTGATCAGAGTTCCTAAGTCCTTCATATATTGTTGTTACTATATAAGCTTCTGGTTCTACTCACCTCACTCTTCATTAGTTCATGGAAGTCCCCCTAGGTTTCTCTGAAAAAATCGTCTCCATCATTTCTTAAAGCACAATAGTATCCCACCACAAACCAAGCATCATGATTCTTCAACTATTCCTTGGTTGGTGGACAACCTTCAGTTTCCATTTCTTGCCACTATGAAAAGAGATGGTGTAAATGTTTTTGCTTATCTTAGGTAGAGTTCTTTTTGCTTAAGGTTAATCCCTCCCTTAATTTACACCCACCCATTCTTCCCTTTCTCACCTATTTAAGGAGTTGCTTGAAGCTCAGGGAGGTTGTGAACTGTCAATGAGGAAGTGTCAAAAATGGGATGGGAACTTAGATCTCCCTGTTACCTGGTCCAGCATGCCATCCAATATGCTGAGCAGACACACAGACATACACATATACATGCATCTATATCTATGGTGTCAAGCATATAACATTTTGAGCAACACAATGATCTTGTTGCTAGTACACTTTTTAGGCAGGGAATAAAAGCAAAAGTCTTTTGAACCATGATTGTTTCTGGGAAATTTGATGTTATATGCTTAATGTGTGTGATTGTATATATGCAACATTAGCATATGCCCTTACAGTAATGGTGATCAATCAATCAATAAACATTAAGTTCCTACTATGTGTCAGGCACTGTGCTAAGCACCAGGGATACAAAAAGAGGCAAAAGCCAGTCCCTACCCTTCATGAGCTTATAACCTAATGAGGGAGATAAAAAACAAATATGTACAAACTATATACAGGATAAATAGGAAATAATGAACAGAGGCAAAGACATTAGAAATAAGAAAGGTTGGGAAAGGCTTCCTGTAAAAGATGAGGTTTTTGTTAGTACTTAAAGGAAGCCAGGGAGGTCAGTGGTCAGAGTGGAGGAGAAAGAGCGTTCCAGATATGTGGAGCTAGAGAGAATGCCCAGAGCTGAGCGATGGTGAGTCTTGTTCATGGAATAGCTTGGAACTGAGTGTCACTAGACTGAAGAGTTCATGCGGAGGAGTAAGATGTAAGAAGACCAGAAAAGGAGGTGTGTGTGTGTGGGGGGGGGGAGGGGGCAGGTTATGAAGGGTTTTGAATGACAAAGGATTTTATATTTGATCATGAAGGTGACAGTTTATTGACTAGAGGGGGTGAAATAGACCTGTGAAAAATCGCTTTAGTGGCTGAATAGAGGATGGGCTGGAGTGTGGAGAAACCGGGCCAGGCAGGTTCCGCCCCCCCCATCCCCCCCCCCCAGCCCCCAGCTGATATTCCAATAGTCCCGCTGTGAGCTGAGGAGGACCTGCGCCAGGACGGGGCAGGGTAAGAGGAGAGCAGGGCTCATACTTCAGGGATGTTCTACAAAGGGAAACAACAGGCCTTGGCGCCATGTTGAATATGGGGGATGAGAGACAATGAGGAGTCCTGGATGGCACCTTGGTAGAGAGCCTGAGGTACTGGGGAGAATGGTGGTACCCTGAGAGTAATACGCTGGAGGCTCCGGGAAAAGAGAATGACTAGTTTTGGACACGTTGAACTTAAAATGGCTACTGGACAACCGGCTTGAGTTGAAAGGCAGTTGGAAATTGGAGATTGGAGATCAGCCCAGGGCTGGGGCAGGAAAGGTAAATAGGAGAATTGTCAGCATAGAGACGGTGGTTAGATCCATGGAAGCTGATGAACTCCCCAGGGAAGCAGTATAGCTAGAGAAGAGAAGAGGCCTCAGGACAGACCCTGAGACCCCCGGGGTTAGGTTCCGGCTGAGGATCCCGCAAGGGAGGTTACAGGAGCTGTCAGAAGGAAGACGAGCCGGGAGAAAGAGGGTTAGGGTCCGGAACGCCGGAGAGGAGAGAGAGACCAGCAGCGTCAAGCCTCCGGGAGGCGGAAAGGCCGGCGGACTCCGCACCCAAGAGATGGGGGATACTTAGGGGCGAGCGCTCTCGGCTCCATGACCAGCGCGGAAGGGCTTAAGCAGAGAGTGGGAGGCCAGAAAGGGGAGGAGCTTTTCCAGGCATTTGGCCCCAAAGGGCAGAAGAGACAACACGAGCAGCCCGACATTTCAGTAACTTGCACTTTGCGCCTTCCTTCCATCTCCTGCTGGAAGCAGCCTCTTCCTGGGGAAACGAGGTCAGGAGCTTCTCCCTTCTGGCCCACAGGAATTCTCCCTGCTGCCCCCTCCTAGATGTTCTCTCGGGCGAGAAGAGCGCCCCTCTAGCTCGGCATCTTCCGTCTGACTTCCCCCTAGGCCAGCACAAGACCCGTAACTTCTTCCTCCTTATTTATGTATGGTCTAGAAGCTGCGTGAGCTCGGCCAAGTCACCTCCCCTCTCTGAACCCGTCTCCTCGGCCTGCCTGCCTTCCCCAGTCCCTCAGTCGCCGCCAGTGGGAATAAAAAGGACAAAAGCGAAACAATCCCTACCCTCGGGGAGGTTACATTTTGGTGGCGGGGGTGGGGAGAGCACAGAGTGTGTGAGAAGAGGACAAGAGCCTTCTGTGTTTGAGTTAGCATCCTGAGGCACAAAGAAGCCCCTGGCTCGTGTGGGGTCCTGAGCAGAGTGCCTGGAGAGGTACAGGAGGTGCTGAGCGAGCCTCGGACTCAGGGAGCTTGGGGATCAAGCCCTGCCCTTGACACGCACTGACTATGGTTCTGAGCAAGTCACTGAGCGGCGGGTGCCCCAGGCTGCTCCAGAACTAGACGCGCACAGACTAGTTGCTAATGGGCATCGGTGGAGGGAGTTAAGGAATCCTGAGTTTCCCATTCCAACGAAATCAAAGACCAGGGCCCGAATAAAATCGGTCACTTCCGTAATTCTTTTAAAGTGGGCAAGACCCTTTGTAGACCCGCTCTCTCAGGACCTTCCCAACACCCAAGCAGGGGGCCACCACAGGCACCCAGTAGGGCCCCTCTTAGGGTCTATGCCATTCGGGAATCTGTTGAAGGGATCGGGGGTGTTTCTCTTGGAGAAGACAAGCGGGAGGGGGGGGGGGGGTCGAGATGGCTGTGTTCGTTTCCAAGTGGAGTCTGTTATGTGGAATTAGGGAGGTCAGAAGATTGCCAAGAAAGAAACCAGTGTAGGCTGATGCTGTTCCCAAGGGGTCCCGCAGAAGATGCGGGCTTCACTTTCATTATTGGGGTCTTTTTTCTGTATAGATTGAAAAAGACAGCAGCTGAGGCTCCTTCTGACTTTCCATTCCTTCTACTCTGAGAAAATGCAGGTTCAGAGGGGTCAAGCGATTGGCGCCTGGCCACACAGCAAGCGCCAGACTAGGGAACCCAGCTAGGCACTGTCCGACGCGTATTTTCCTATTATCCTTCAGAGCGGGCCTGGAGATCGAGGGGACCCCTCTTTCATCTCGCCCCGTATCGCCCCGGCTCCCCATGGCAGGATTTTAAACTCCATCCCAACTTGGAGACGCGAACTCTTCACCTTGGAGTCCCACCTTCCCCCAGATCCACTCCCTCGACTTCGACCCGGGACACCCCTAGCCGGCTTCCCCTGACTCCCCAGAGGCGTCGCTGCCCTGGGAGTGGGAGAGGCCCATGGGGGCGGGAGGCGATGCCTGGCCAACTTCCAGTCTCCGAGGAGGAAGACGCAGGCGTGGCGTCGCTGCCATTGGCCGTTGTCCGCCTTTCACCTGGGGCTCACCCAGCGCTTTCTGCCCTGCCCCTCCGGGAGGGAGCAAAGTCCGTTTATCTTGCGCTCCGAGCGGCTGCTACTGTAGCCGCGCTCTCGCTTCAGGTCCAAGAGGACGCGGCTGCCTCTGTCCGCCTCCTGCCCGGACGGAAGGCCCGACGGACAGACGCCGGGACACCTGGAGCCCTGGTCCCCTTCCCGTCCAGCTGCGCCCTCGGACCAGCCAAGATGCCGCTGGGACTTCGAGGCAAGAAGAAAGCCAGGTCCAAGGACTTGTCCAAATTGATGGAGGGCGAGCCGGTGGCCCAGAGCTCTGGGAGGGCCGAGTCCCTGCCCTTGGAGCTCCAGCCCAAGCCCAGGCTGGTGTTCCACACGCAGCTGGCACACGGCAGCGCCACGGGCCAAGTGGAGGGCTTCTCCACCATCCACGAGCTCTACGCTAAGATCGCGCAGGCGTTCGACATCTTGCCCTCCGAGGTAAGGAAGGGCACGGGGCCGATGCCCGGGTGGGCTTCATTCGCCTCTGCTGCCCGTGGCTTGGTGCCCATCCTTCTATGCCGCGCAATGGCCGCGGGCTTCCTCCCCAGGCTCTGGAGGCGGGATTCCTATGCCTTGGACGCCGTCCAGTAGGATCCCTTCATTTCCCAGATGAGGAAATAGGCGTGGAGACGGGAGACTTGCCCCCTTCTCCCAGGGAATAAAGGACAGATCCCGGGACTCAAACCCAGGTCTCTTTCCTGGCTTCAAATGCCTCTTTCGAAGGGTCCGACCAGTTTGTCCTTGGGCAAATCATGTCCTCTGCCCGTGCCTCAGTTTCCTTATCTGCCGAATGACAGGGTCGGACCGGGTGGCCTCTGCTGATATTCTCAGCTTTAGAGCTTTGGAAGGTGGGCGGAAGGAGATTATCTTGGTCAAGGTGGGGAGGACAGGGTCCTTGCAGCCAGCACAGATCAGAGTCCACGTCACTTCTCTCAACATTTATTAGCTTCCTCAAGCCAGGAGACAAATCGCTTAGCTTTCCTGGGCCTTTACCTGTGAACGGGATAATCATGTCTCTAGGGTTACTTATACCACAGGGTTGTTATAAAGGTGGAATAAATCCCGCAGCGACTCTCAAACTTCTTGGTCTCAGGCCCCCTGTACTCTCATCTAAGTGATTGAGACCCAACACCCAGTACCCCAAAGTCCCCTCCAGCTTTACTGAGGTGTGTTCTATTTATATTGACCGTTTCAGAGATTAGAATTCCTTAGTGATCTACGAAAATAGTTTTGATCTCAGGGACCCCCTGAAAGGAGTCCCGGGATCAGACCTTTAGAGTAGCTAAGATAAATGCATTTCAAATGCTTTGATAACCTTCAAGCGCTCTTAAGAAGCAGCGTGGGGGCAGTGGGTAGGACTGGTCTGGGACTCAGAAGCCCTGGGGTCAAGCGGGCTGAGAGCCACTGGCTGAATGACAGTAGCCTCTCCGTGCCCCAGCAGCTCACTCCAACACTAAGAGTGAGTTTCCTTTCTGCATGGTGCAGGGGTTTTCACTTTGGAAATTCCGTTCCCTGGGATTTTAAAACTCAAGGCAAGGCACAGTGCACTGGGGGCTGGGGCTGGCAGAGAAAAGATGGGAATTTGCCTGCAGCAGATTGGAAAGCAGGAAACTCACCTGCAGTGATGGGGTCTCTCGGAAACTCTGGAAATGGCGTTGGGGCCCCGGCGCAGATCAGCAGGGCCAGAGAGAGGGCGAGGATCTGGCTCTTAGCTGCGAGCCGCTCCCGCGCTAGGCTTAGCTCCTCGCGCTTCCGTGGCCCTTGGGTAGCTAGGGGAGCTGGTCTCCGCGTTAAACCACCCCCTCCCCCAGTCCTCCCCCACCTCCGCCCGCCCCAATCGTTTTCCTTTTCCCTGGAATGGGTCGCTGAAACTTTGCTGCCAGTCTAGGAGGTTCATTTCCTCCTTCCTAATCCACTGAGGGAAAAAAACAGCAATGATCCCTCTTGCTTGGCATAGAAGCATCGAGTACTGAGCGCTGCCACTCTGGAGTAAAACGCTGTTTCTAACTCTACGCTCACTAGCCGAGTGACTCTGGCCAAGTCCCTTCCTTCCCCTCCCTGGGCCTCCTCACCTGTCACGTGATGGCTAGTGAGCTTCCTTCCCGTTCTGGAGTGAAGATCTCTGCCAGGCTTTGAGCCCTGCAGAAGGTCTTTGGTCCGGCATCTGTCAGGCTCCAAAGGATCAGCGATTTCATCCACATCAATCAACCAATCAACAAGCATGTGGTCCTACGTGCCTTCTATATGTCAGGCACCATGCTAAGCGTTAGGAAACAAAGAAAGACAAAAGCAGTGTCTGGCCTCAAGGAGCTTACCTTCCAGTGGAAGAGCTGCAGGGAAAGAAGGGGGCCTTAGAGGGAAAGGGGAAGGGAGGAGATGGCCTGCCCCTTGTTCTGTGAGGACTTTTGTCGGGGCCTCCCGTCCATTGGCCACAGAAAGTCTACCCAAAGTAGGGTGGACCTCTTTTCGATTTGTTTTGGCATCTCTAGATTGCCAGGGAGGCACCCCATCACACAGGATCAAATCAAATCAAGAGGCATTTATTAAGTGCCTACTATGTGCTGGGCCCTGTGCTAAGCACGGAGGCCACAAAGACAGGCAAAACCCTCCAAACAGTCCCAGTCTTCTAGGAGTTTGCAGTCTAATCAGGGGGAGACAACGGAGACAGGTGCCATGACGGGGACATGTTCTGGACAAATGGGGAAGAGGCTTAGTGGAAAGTGTTAGGATTCAAAAGTAGCGGGTGGTCTCTGGGAGCTTGGAACCTATCCAACGTCACACAGTCAGTAGACTGTGATTTGGACCTGGGTTCTTTCAGCTCCCTTTCTATATATTTGTTTGCATGTTGTCTGGCCCATTAAATCATAAGCCCCTTGAGGGCAAGGACCGTCTTTTGCCTCTTGTATTTTGTGATGATTAAAAAGGTTCTGGGTAATTTAACCTTTTTATTAATAAGGCCAGCAGAGTATTAATAAAAGGATGGTCACTTGGCCATCTCTCTTAAACCAAAAAACCCTAATGGCAGCGGGGTCACAGTTTATATGCCCTTTGAAGAGTTCCTAAGGGATAGGAATCAACTCTGATTGGTTAACAATGGGAGGTGTGGACTATATTAAAATGAAGGTCATGCTTAGGTGGCTCAAATTTTGGTCAGAGACATCAATTTCCTATCTTGATAACAGGGAGAATCAACCTTTCCCCAGACCTGTTTCTTTTACTGTCTTTGATTAGATCGTGGCCTGGGTACTTCTCCAAGAGAGGTTCCCCACACCAGTTAATTTCTGGATGAGAAAATGAAAAAGGGGGAAAACCTTGGTCCTAAGACAAGAATCTGTTATTACATATAAGAGAGAAATATTAATTTCTCACGATCCCCAGTGTTTAGCACAATCAGTGACTGGCACATAGCAGGCGCTTGGTTGGATGAATGCAAACCACACAAACTGCCGTTTCAAGGGGAATCAGCGGCCTTGGCACCGGGTTGGGATCTGAAGACATGGCCAACTGTGCCTGAAGAAAATGAGGTTGGTGCTCCAGCGGATGGTTTGGTTGATTCGATTTGCAGAATGAACCCTTAGAAACTGGAGCATTCAGCTTTGGGCTGGTGCCAAGAGAGGGGCTTCATGATCTGCTTGTGCAGGCTCTGTGTTCAAGGTGAAGGCCAGAGACCAGAGAAGTTGTTGGTTGCTTTTTTATCCCGCTTTGGTCCTAGAAACAACCCAAAGCTCAAGTGGCCTTGAACTAGTGGGAAGGCAGGCTTTGAGCTGGCCCCAGGGGCATAGCCCACTATCTCTTGTTTCCTATTATTTCTGCATATTTGCTCTGGAAAAATTGAGGTCAAGGCAAAGTTCCAAGAAAGAGCGTGAAAGGGAACTTTCGGCGTAACTTTTCAGAACTTCTCAGGGCTCCCAGAGGTGCCCAGAAGCAGACCAAAGCCCCGAAAAGCAGTCATTTTATACTAGTGGGGTAAAGAAATGAGGAAAGTTCACATGCAAGACCAATTTCTGAATGAGATCCCGTAAACCAAGACCTGAGTTTGAATTTCACTGCTGCTGACTAGCTGCGTGACCGAGGGCAAGTCATTGAATGTTTCCTCAGCGATTAAAAGAGGAGGGTGGATTAGCCGGCTCTGAGGCCCTTTCCAGCTATATGATCTTTTGACCTTTGACACAGAGTAGAAGGGTGACAGAGTGGGGAGAGCGTTGGCCTGGAAGATGGCTTCAGGGCTCCCCTTTCGCCCACTGCCAGGGAGACCAGGGAGTCCTTTGTCCTTCACAACATCGGTTAGACAGCAGTGTTGGGTGCGTGGACAGTCTTTCTTTCCTGGAAGGCCCACACGTGGAAGTCTAAAAAACCTCACCAAACAAATGACTAAACTCCCAGGTCCCCACCTGAGCAGATGGATGACCTGGGCCTGCCGAGGTTTGGGGGACATCCCTCCCAACTAGCTGGCACAGAGGAAGGACCCCAGTCTCAATCCTAGCTCTGCTGCTGTTCCCTGGCAAGATTTGGGGCAAAGCATTCACTGTCTTCTGCACATTAAAATGACAGGCTTAGACTAGACAGCCTCTGAGTCATAGAGCGGTCTTCCGCCTTCAGGACCTGTGGCCTACAACTCAAGGGCAAAACAGTGAGGGGGGGAGACTTCATAGAGCATGGCATGGTGGGCAGAGCAGCCCTGAACTGGGCATTGGAAGGACCTGGCTGCAATCCTGGGCAAGTTCCTTCACCTCTCTGAGCTTCAGCTTGCTCATCTGCCAAATGGGGATAATACCCACCTATCTCACAGGATTCCCAGACGTGTGCTGTTGTTATTCTGCTCTTTTGCTAGAGGAGAACTGAACAGACCCAACAGGTCATTTCCGGGCAGCATCCAAGTTCGGGAAGGCTTTTTTTCTAGGCGTCGCATTTCTCACACCAAGTTCTAGCCAAAGGCATAAATGCATGTCCCTGGTGTCTCAGGCCTAAAAACCAAAAAGGTTAAACAATTCCGAGACCTCACAAACTACAGGAAAGGCATCATTAAGTTAGATTACTTTTCATTCCATCACGAGTAACTCAGTCGATCATTTAGAAAGAAAAGTAATTTATTGACAGAGGTGCTGGGCAGCACATTCCCTTCCCTCCCCGAATTCCGATGTTTCGAGAAGCCAGCAGGGTCACAGTGAGCAAGAAGCTTCGGGAAGAGGCCTGGCCTTTCTCGGGGCCTCAGCCAGCGAGCCAAAAAATAGCTTTGTCTGAAAAACCCTTCTCCCCTTCTTCACTGAGAGAGCAAAGTAGCAAGAGTTCATGATTGCTTAGCCTGTGGGCTCCTCTTATAACTCCACGATTTCAAACTCCAGAGCAGAAACCGCAGCTGCTTTTAAAACCATCTCTCAGCAAAGTATTGATTAATGGCTGACTTGGAGCCAGACGCTGTCCCAGGCAGTGGGGGTGCAAAGACAAGGAAGCGGGAACCCCTGAGAAGAAGATACCATCAAGGCCCCTAGGGACTGGGCTCCTGCAGGTATTGGGCCGCTCATCGATCTCCGGGTGGCTTCAGAGCACACGTGGGCACAGGTTAGGGTTCAGTGAAACCTACTGGCCAAGGTGGCAAGAGGAGCGTGGTTTAGACCTGTCCTTAGGAGATCACTAAGTGATCGATCGATTCAACGAGGGGAGAGCGAGAGGTCACCTCGGATCTTGTCTGGAGAACATGGGACGTGCCCCCGCTTTTCCTGTCTCAGATGGCCAGGACTGTCCCTGACGATATGGAGAAGAGTTCACGAAATTCTCCTGTTGTTGTCCTGGAACCAATCACGTCAAGCCTTTGAGATGATTGGAAAAGGAAACTCTTTGTGCACAGGTGTTGCACAGACCAACTTGGAATGGACACATACTTCCTGGGAGGGTAGCTCTTCTTCCCCTAATTCTTTCTTGCATGTTTGCAGCGTTAGGGCCAGTGAGGTAGAGGATGCAGAGTGCAGCTTCTTAAAAACGAAAAGTGGTGAATTTGAGTGGGGGGGGGGCTTTCAAAATCAGATACACGAACCCCTCTGACCATGACGTTTTCAGAAACAGGAAATGCCACACATTTTGGTTTTCTAGGAGATTTCAAATACTATTATCTTTGACTCGATTCTATACGTGGTCTTCTTTTGTAAGATGGCATTGCTTCTAGATCAGAGAGAGAATACCAAGTAGCTTGGCTACTTGGTAACAGTGAGACCTTGGAGAGGTCACTTAACTGCCAGGGCCCCAGTTTGCCTATCTGTAAAACAGGGAGATAGGATGAGCTCACAGAATCTCAGGATCTGGAAGATGTTTCAGAAGTCATTCAACCCAAGGCTGAGAATCTCCCCTACGACATTTTCCACAAATGGTTGTTCAGCCTTGGTTGGAAGACCTCCATTGAGAGGGGAGCTCACTACCTCTTAAAACCTCCCAACCTATTCTTGGAAAGCTTTGGCCATCACATAGGAAGGGAACCTAGAAGTGTCCTAATCCAAGCGTAGGTGAAGCATAAACTCTCTTTGCAATATAAGTGCCCAGTGCTCATCTGGTCTTGTGAGGTTGTTTTAAGCCCTAGGAAACTCTTCCTTTCATGGAGAATCCGGATGGTCCTTTTTGGGTGGCCTTGCACGTCACTCCTGTGGGATGATTGGCCACCTCTCCAGGCTTCATGGGCTATGAAATAGAAATCCGCGTTTTTGTTCCTGTCTTGGAACAAACTGCTTTTTGGGGGACTCTGTTTACTAGCCAGTCTTCAGAGCTTGGTATCACTTATGAAAGCAGGCATTGCTAGAGAGATATTCTTTTCCTAGCATCGACTCAGAGGCAAATGGTTCTACAACAATATCAGTAGGCACAGGTGGCTGCTGAGAGAAAACCAAGACGATTGCAACTTTGGACAGCTTCTCCAGAGCATGGTTCAGAACAAAGGAGCTTTGGTGCTATGTGAACTGTCTGGGCATATTGATGAAGGGAGGAACAAGGCAAGGATACTGTTAAGGAAATAAGCAATGCCTACTGTTACAGGCATTGTGCTCGTTGCTTTATACATATGTTTTAGCCTCAGAACAGTCTGGTGAGGTAGGTGCTGTTATTCTCACTACAGTTGAGGAAACTGAGGCAGAAAGAGTTAAATGACTTTTCCAGGGTCACATATCTCAGGAGTGTCAGGGGATGGATTTTAATCCAGGTCTTCGTGGCTCTAGGTTCAATGCTCCATCCACTGTACCATCAGATAGCTGCTATCTTCTAGTCCAGTTCAGCGTGCATTTATGTCTTCAGTTCCACAAGTGTACAGGCATTTATTAAGCAGGTACTTTGTGTCAGACATTGTACTAAGCCCTGGGAATACACATACAAGCTGAAAGGACAGCCCTTGCCTTAAGAAGCTCTGATTCTAATTGGGGGAGGCAACATATAAAAGGAAGATGAAAAGTTGGGGGTAGGAGGCAGAAGGAGCTGCAGGGACAGAGTAAACTTCCCTGGTAAGAGGGAGGAACTAGGGTGATGGAGGAAGTGTGAAAAGCCAAGAAAGGAATGAAGATATGGCTCAGGAGATGATAAAATCAGAAAGTGGACCAGATCTAGGCACCAAGGTGACCAGCAACTTCCAGGAGCAAAGGACATTGGGGAACTTGTCTCTGAAAGAATATTTGCCTTTAGAAACCTAACGTGTGTTAACCCTAAGTGATATAGGTGGTGCTGTGTGTGAAGTGTTGGACTTGGAGTCTGGAAGACCTGAGTTTGAATTCAGCCTCAGACACTCACTGGGTGACTCTGGTCAGACCTCTTTAGCCTCTGGCAGCCTCAGCTTCTCCATCTGTGAAATGGGTATCATAATAACATTTCTCTCCAAGAATCAAGTGAAACAAAACAGGTGAAGTGCTTTGCAAAACTTACAACTCTCTGAATATCCGCTTTTGTTATTTTATCTTCCTGATCAGCGGCTGAAGAAGTCAAGCATTCAGAAAACATGTTTGCTCTGTCCCTCCTTGTTCAAATCCTTTCTCTGTAAAAACCACAGGTTCTCTGGTTACAGCTTTCAAATGGCCTCCATGGACACACAGAGACTGGGGGCTCCAGCAAAGGACGTCTGTTGGCCCACGAAGCTCCCCAAACCCAGACATCTTGGTGATGGCCTTTGTTTTCATATCACACACATTTCTGAATAAAACCTTCCCTCCTCCCTGCCCAGCATGTCTTCCCCCATAACACAGTTATTTTTTAAACCACCAAAAAGAAGTTCAGCAAAACCATCTGAAAACCTATGCACCATTCTCCACCTATAGCCCCCCCACCTTCCCATGAAAGGAGGAAGACACAGTCTCTCAACTCTTCTCTTTGATGAGGTTTGGTTGTTATAATGAATCACACAACATTCCCTTTGATTTTTGCTGGTTTTCCCCATCCCCATCATTCTATAGTTGTTCTTCAGGTCCTGTGTAGTCTTCCCACATTTCTTTAAATTTTTCGTGTTTGCCATTTCTTATGGTCCAGTGATATTCAATTACACGCACATATTACAATATCTCATTTGCCCATGCCTCAACTGACTGGGCCTTGGCTCATTCCCCCCCCCCTTTTTTTTTACCACCACAAAAAGGTATTGCCCTGAATAGGTCGGCACTGGCTGGGATCTTTGGCCTCTTTGGGGGCACACAGGCTCAGTAGAAAGTACTGCTGGGTACAGGGTGGAGACTGCTTTCGTGGTGGTATCATTCCAAAGTGTTTGCCAGAATGGTCCTACCCCTTCTTTCATGAGGGGACTCACTGCCTCTTCACCCCTGAGAACCCTGGAAAATAAAGGGAGTAGAGGAAGAGCAGCACAGAGGAGGAGAAAGTCCTGGGCGTCTGTTTGGCTGCTGGTGCAGCTCTTCCACTGATGCAGTCATTGCTCCCTCCCCCAACCATCTGCTCATTCCAGTTTGGCGATCTTCAGCCTTGACCTCCCCCCTCCCCCGGCCTATTTTTTCCCACTCTCAGGCAAGCAAATGTTGCTGGAGACAGTCTCCCGAATACGCTGCTGTCACTTTCGCTATCTCAGATGGGCTGCCTTGGATTTCTCTCTTGCATTCCTGGGCTCAGCTGTTCCAGACCTTTCCCCATTCTTTCTTCGGGAGCCTTCAGTCACACCTTGGCCCTAGCTCAGCTCCAGCCACCCCTGCCCACTCCATGTTCGGCCTTAGAAGGTTCTCTTTTCCTCTCTCCTGTGTGATTCTCAGAATCACAGAAGTTCACAGTTGGAAGAGACCCCAGTGCTATCTAGCCCAATCCTCACCTGGAAAAGAGCCTCACTCCAACCTTTCCTGAAGTTGTCTGAAGCCCTTCAAGGAGGGGAGCCCATTGCCTCTCATAGACATCCCTGACCACTTGGCCAATCCTAATGCTAGGGCGTTTTCTTGACCTCAAGCCCAAATTGGCCTCTCTGTTATTTTGGCCCATTTCTCTGGGTTCTGGAGCCAAACAGGACACCCTCTTCCATGTGGCGGCCCCTCTAGTCCTCCAAGATAGATCGTCTCCCCTCAATCAGCTCCACTGTGGTTCCTTCAGCTAACCATCAGAGGGCAGGGACTTGAAGCCCCTTCTTAATGCCCTTCCTACATGAAACACAACATCCCAGAGACGGCTTCACCAGGGCAGAGCCCAGCAGGATGACCGATCAGACAGATCTCATTGTTAGCACTGAACACTTGCTTTTCTTCATGAATTCTGAGATCCCACTAGCTTATTGGACTGATGGATTACAGTGTTGACTCACCATGACTGCCCCATCCCATGGCACTCTTTATCAATACAGATCACAATCCTCCATGTCTTAGTTACCGGGGACTAACAAGTTTACCCCCTTGGGTCAACCTGGAGATTCATATAGATAGTACTTTAAAGCTGACACAGCACTCTGCATGTTATCTCATTGGACCCTCACAACCACTCTGGGAAGTGGGTGCTGTTATGAGAAAACTGAAGCCGAGGTGAAGTGCCTTGCCCAAGGTCACACAGCTAGGATGCTTCTGAGGTCAGATTACAATTCAGGTCTTGCTGATGCCAGGCTTGGTGATCCCTCCTGAAGCTTCCCTGAGCTGCCTGCTCGTTGATCAGAAGATGGGAATGACATCTCAAAGTTCTGGGGAGTTATATTACACCATTAGCAGGGTTAAATGACTGCCAAGAACTTACTGCACATAGGCCTAAAGAATTAGAGAAATATTAATTGCTCATGGGTAGACTGAGGCAATGTAATCAAAATGATAATATTACCTGAAAAAAAAAAAAGAACTTCAGGTAAACCTCGGCAACTTGGGAGAGGCGTGCTTCTCTTTATGTGTCATAGCATGGATTTCTGTGTTCCTTCACTAGGTCCCTGCACAAAGCCGGTAGGACCATATTTGACAGGAGCTTTTATTCAGGTATGAACTAAACTGAGACGGGGCAGAATGGAGACTAGAGAGCTGGAGTCAGGAAGGCTTGGGTTGGAGTCTCATCTCTGACCCTGGGCACTTCCCCTTGACAGCTTCGAGGAGAAGGTACCGACCTAAGGTGGCAGAGGATTTCCTCATATGGGAGTCCCTTATGCTGATGAAAGCCCAGGTGTGGCATCTTTCTCCCAGGGCCTCCCGTTCTCAACTGTGCGAGAGGCTGTGCTGGAGTAGGACCTTTTAAGTCAGTCTGTGAACTTGAAGATGCTTCTAACTGTCTTGTACTCTGCCCTCCCTCCATTGGAACCTGGTAGTTTCTTTTAGGCCTCTGTCCTGAGGCTCACTTGGTTCAGGGCATTTCAAAGGGGACTAGATGTCTCTGGGATCTCACCTAAAACTCTCATGCTGGCTTAATTTAAGCTATATGTTCGTCTCTAATTTCCCAAGGCAATAGCAAAATGGGGTCTCCTTTGCCTTTCCATTTGTCCTTAATGTCTTTGGTCTCAAGGGGCTCCCTTAATGGCAGTCTCAAGGGTTTAAGGAAGAGATGGTGGGATGTGCAGATTATGTCAATCAGGCAGTCAGTCAACAAGCATTTATTAGTCGCCTACTATGTGTGGGGCACTGTGCTAAGCACTAGGGATACAAAGAAGGCTAAAATGCCGTCCCTGCCCTCAAGGAGCTCCCAGTCTAATGGAGGAGAGAACCTACAAACAGCTATGTACAAACAAGATATACCCCAGTTCAGTTGTGGGAACAAAAAGGGAAGAAATGATGTCATCCTTTCGGTTTTGTTAGGTGAGATACACACCCTTTGGTGTTACTTCACACGAGCATGCCAAATCCCTGTGGCACGAGTCCCTTTCCTCTCTAGGTCAATCACCAGACATTAATGAAGAGTCAGTCTGTTAGGTGCCAGGCCCGGGAAGGTACTGGGGATACGGAGAGCCGTGTTAGCCTCCAACCGCCTTGTGAGGGAGGCACAGTTGATGATCAGAGAGGGAGAATCAGGCTGGCGCAGGGGGCAGTTGGAATGCTAGCACCCGAACCGGTTAAGGTGCTATTTGTAAAGGGCTCCCTTCCTCCAGCAGAAACTGGGGACTTCTAGACCAGGGCTTCTTAACCTGGGGTCCGTGAACTTGTTTCAAAACTTTTTGTCCCCTTTGTAGCCCCAGATGTAGTTTTATTTTATGCTTTTAAGCCCTTATTTTGAGAAAGGTTCTACTGACTCCACCAGAATGCGAAGGGGTGGCATGACTGTATCGGGGATCTGGCCGCCGGTTCTTTCCGCCCCTGCCTCTCTCTTCAATCCCACAAGTCCGAAGGCCGTCTGGCAGCGACTTTGCACACGGAAGATTTACAACCCTCTGACTCGGAGCTGTGTGACCGTCGGCAAAGCAAAGACCTTCTCTGAGCCTCCGTATTCTCATCTAGAAGTTGTGAGTGCTCATCTCACATGACTGTTGTGAGACACACATGTGATGAAAGAGAAAAGCATTTTTAAGTCTTCATAGACTTTGAGGGGGAAGCAGGGGTGTATTGGCAAGTGTTTAACAACCGGCTCTTGAAAAATGTGTACATACACAACATACGTTTATGCTTAATCTGCATTATTAACACTCTCTCCACTTTCATGAGAGTAGAAATCAACGAAACAATCAGTGCCCTGGTTTTTGGCATTCATCTCTTTCCGAGGTTTCAGTGTGCACAACAGAATTTAACCACTGCCTCTCTCCAGCCTGTTGGAGCTGGCTCCTCCACACCTCTGCGTGGAAGAGAGCTCACGAGCGATCTAGTCCAAGCCGTCTGCAGTGGGGCAACAAACCTGTCTGGAACATACCTTTCCAATGATAGTGTGCCAGAGACTGGCTGAGGAGAGAGCCGGCCCAGCTCTCTTTGCGAGTCCTTCCTGAAGCCCGCCTTGGAAATGCCCACCGGGAGCTCCTGCTTTGGTCGGCCAGGGCCAGGAAGAAAAGGAGTCACCCTTCAGTGCTCTGTGGCACCTCAGGGGCCGTTTGAGCTCAGTGCTGTGGCCCGTGGGGGGCGGGGAGCGCGCCGTTTTGGTCTCTTTTAGACTGAGAGAAGGCACGTGGCTTCGCCGTGCCCATAATGGTGCTAATGCTGGTGAGGGTGAGGATGAGGACGAGGGTGGGGAGGACGAACACCTTCGGGGCCCTCCTTCCCGCTGGGTGGAGAGGGGGCAGGGCGGGGCTGGAGGCCTCCTCCCAGAACCTCGGTGGAGGGAGGGAGTCCAGGGCGGTCACAAGCTGTATCCTTCCGGGCTTCACTGTCTTCCCGATTAGATGAAGGCCTCCTGAGGCCATTAGGTTGAGGGAGGGACTCGACTTTTGCCTTTCTTTGTAGCCCCCACACTTGGAAGGGCGCCTGGAATACAGTAGTTGCTTGATAAAAGTGTACGAGTTCCTGACACCAACAATAATAGAAACAGTAGTGGATAAATGATGCCCTTGAAACTAGGAAAACAGACCTGAGTTCAAGACCTTCTGACTGACACCCACGAGCTTTGAGACCAGGGCAGGCAACTTCATCTCCCATCAGCTTCTGGTCTGGCATGTGAAGTATATGAAGAAAATTTGGCTTCACACAGATATGTGCTTGGAAAGGGGAGGAGTCTTTCAGTAGGCAAATAGTGTTGGCTTCCTAGGCCAGAAAGGATCATGGGGATTTGTGGGGCTCCAAGAACCACAAATGGAAAACTGCTAGTTTAGGGTCTTTCATAGAAGCTTGGAGGTCCCTTTCATTTTTCAGGCCCTTTCTGATCAGGTTGGGGCAGGGGAGGAGAGTAGTCAGAAGGCTTAATTACCTTCAGGACAGTGATTCTTGGGGGTGTTCATGAAAGATAAAAGAATGTTAACCCTAAGTTCTATCACCACATTTTATCAGAGTGGGAGATTTTCCTCCTTTGAAATGCCTGTAAATTCCTGTTACTTCAAAATGTCTCCGTGGGACAAGATTCCAATCATTACAAGGGGACCGAGTCGGTTTGGACACTTCTTCTCTCCTGGCAGAGCTATGCTTGGAGGAGAATTAGGATCGATGAATACACATGGTTTCTGGCAGATTGGGCTCCCCTGTTTTTTTGTTTGGCACAGTAGAGGCAGGAGCAGACTCCCAATTCCTCTGCATGTGGGATATTTTGTGACTGTCAGTTCACTTCTTTCATTTCTGTGTCTTCACTCAGCCTTTCCCTCCCAATCCAGGAGAGAGAGTAAAGAACTGAGAGGACTTTTTGAAATGTCATGGCACCCAAGCTCTTTGTCATGTGAGTTTTCCTGTGTCTCCTGCCCCACTTGGTAGCTTTTCCTGGGATAACATGCCATGCAGACTCTGCCTCACCAGAAGGACTGCAGAGCGGCCTGTTCTGTCCGTGTGGAGGCAGGTTTTAGGACTCAGAGGTTTTCTTAGAGGAGATGGACTATCCAACAACTCCAAAGGCAATGAGCCTTTATTATGGGAACATTTGAACTCAAATTAGATATGTAGGGCAGCTAGGTGGCACAGTGGATAGAGCACCAGACCTAGAGTCACAGGAGGACCCGAGTTCAAATCCGATCTCAGACATTTGACAACTTACTAGCTGTGTGACCCTGGGCAAATCACTTAACCCCAATTGCCTCACCAAAAAAAAAAAAATTTAAAAAAAATTAGATATGTAGGAGGCTCTTTGGCTTTTAGCAGAGCACTCTAGCTCCACTGACTTCCCTAATCTCATGCATATTGGTGGGCTGGGCCCCAGAGAGCTGCTCTTAGGGTGAGGATTCTTGGAAGATCGCAGAGGGGCATTTAGGGTTCTAGAATTGCTATCCCTGAGCTCCCACTTGTATGCTTCCTATTAACACCAGTCAGCTAGACTTAAATTTGCTTTTTTACAAAAGGCATTTGCTGAGAAGATATGGTACAGACATTTGGTAAAAAACAAACAAACAACCCCCCCCAAACTTGGGGCAGCTAGGTGGCACAGTGGATAAAGCACTGGCCCTGGATTCAGGAGGACCTGAGTTCAAATCCAGCCTCAGACACTTGACACTTACTAGCTGTGTGACCCTGGGCAAGTCACTTAACCCTCATTGCCCCGCCAAACCAAACCAAACCAAACAACCCCCCCCCAAACTTCCCCTCAACCTGGGGGTGCATGATTGTCCTCAGAGAGAGGGATCCCAGACTAAAGTAAAAAGATAGCAAGGCCGTGTGCAGGGAAAACCTGTGTCCCCCTCCTTCACCTTGTTCACCCCATTCTGTCTTCTCTTTCCCCTGTTAGATTGTAAGTTCCTTGAGGGTAAGACCGTCTTTTGTTGTTTTTGCTTGTATTCCCAGCTCTTAGAAAAGGGTCTGGCCCATGGTCATTGCCTGGTAAATGCCATCTGTTTCTCTCTTCTGTCTCTGTCTCTCTTCCTGTGTCAGCCTTCAGCCCAGCTCAGAACAAGACACTAAGACCATGGCATCATACGCTCCCTTCCCTCCCCAGAGAGGAGCTACAGAATATAGAGGGGTTTGGATCACCTTGTGGGCATCAGTGCACACTTAGGGGGTCTCTTCATTGTCTATCCCTCCCTCTGTTTTCTTCTTTCTGAACTGTTAATAAGGGGCTGAGTCTGAGGGAGACATGGGAAGTCACCCCAGGCCTTAGAAGCCCCTCACTCTGGGGTGTCTTATTACCCAGAAGGCTCTGCCCCACCTGACTCCTCCCTCATGACTGATCTGCCTGCTTTCCCCACTGTTATAGCCCCTTCTTCCATAGACCATGCTTCAGTCTGTGTTCAGTCAACACAGTTTCTTTCTTTGCATCAGCCACACTTCTGATACTTCGGGTCTTGTCGTTCTCTGATCATTGGACTATAGATTTTGACCTGGAAAGCACCTTAGAGGCCATCACTTCTAGCCCCTTCATTTTACAGATGAGGAAACTGAGGTCCAGAGAAGTGATGTGAGCCATATGGCACCAATGGAAGAATATTCACGATCAAAGAAGGGTTTTTGTATCCGGGGGCATAGCCACCACTACCCTTCCAGAACCCATGACTCCCTGTGTTAATGCCAAATACTTTTTCTGTGGGCATATCTCTCTCTCTCTCTCTTTTGCAGAACAATGAGGGTTAAGTGACTTGCCCAGGGTCACACAGCTAGTAAGTGTCAAGTGTCTGAGGCCAGATTTGAAATCAGGTCCTCTTGAATCCAGGGCCAGTGCTCTATCCACTCTGCCACCTAGCTGTCTGTGGGCATCTCTTAAGGAGTATTGTGTGACTTTAGCATGTGCCCGGATGCCGCCTCTTTGGAAGAAAAAGAAAAGCCTTTAGGCTGCATTTTATTTTACTGAATCAAATGGTTTTTGTTTGTTTGTTTTGTGGGGCAATGAGGGTTAAGTGACTTGCTCAAGATCACACAGCTAGTGTCAAGTGTCTGAGGCTGGATTTGAAATCAGGTCCTACTGAATCCAAGGCCAGTGCTTTATCCACTTCGTCACCTAGCTGCTCTGAGTCAAATGGTTTTTAAAACACACCACAAAGACTAAAGACCTGGACGTCTTGAGGTCCCCTGTATGCCCTCAAGGAGGCTCACCTGCCTGGCCTGGCACTCCATGGGACAGACATATCATTCTAGGGAAGGCAAAGGCTAGATCTTTATGTTTCTTCTTGTTAAAAATTGATTTCTTCTTCCCAAACATAGATGTCCTTTCCTTTCAGTCCATCCACACTGAAAAATAGAAAAACAAAAGTCGTGTAACAAATTCCTTCTCTGGTCATGTCCAAATATACACACATTTACCTATATGTGTATATATGCACACACATATATTTTACATAGACCCTTTTATTTTGGGGTCTGTGCCTAGTAGTGGCATCACTGGGTCAATGATAAACCAGTTTAGTGACTGTTTGACACAAATTGCTTTCCACAGTAACTCCTCAACCCTGACCTGATCCCAAATTTCAACACTATCAGATCCCCTGTCACAAGCCTGAAGCCCAGTTCCCCCTTGGCCATGAGCTGGGTTCCTGTTTCCTTCCTGAATCCCTTCCTTCCTTCCCACATCTTCCCAGAAACCTTTCCTGATCTTTCCACGGGCTGGTGGCCTCCCTCCCAAACTCCCTTATATTTGGATACTTTGTATCTCTCCTTTTAATATGGATTCTGTTTATACCATGTGTATGTGTGTATGCACATGTATATGCTATATTTGTGCCATATGTTTACATTGTATCTATACAGACAGTACTTATATACACAGACTCTTCTTCTCTATTAGAATGTAAGCCTCTTTCATTCTTTGTGCCCCCTAGCCTTTGGCACAGGGCCTGGCATACAGTAAGTACTTCATAAATGCTTCTTGGTTGTTGATTATGTTGAGCCAGTAAAGTAGGATGCCTACGAACAGGTAGTGGATTTGAATATGCATTGCCCCAGGTTTTATAAAAATGTCATTTTGCCTTCAGTATCTTGAGTGGTGAATAAAAGTGGCCTCCCCAAGCCAGGAGAGCAGGAAAAGTGATTCCTGTTTTATTTCTGACATGCCGCTGCTGACCCAGGAGAGCTCATTTAGAAGTGATTCATTTATAGAAAGTTCTCTGGTGTTTGAGGCCAAGCTGTGGATACTCTGCTCCCAAAGGTCTAAATAGAGCGAGCTGGCTCATGTTCCTCAATCTCCCATGCTGTCTTGTTGCCAATTTTGTGTCTTTTCAGAAGTGTAGTGGAGAAGGTGGCGGCAAGGACACTCTGTGTGTGTGTGTGTGTGTGTGTGTGTGTGTGTGTGGTGTGCATGTGGTGTGCATGCGCACTCGAGCTCTCTGTCTCATTTTTGTTTTGAAACAAGTGCTAGAAGTTTGGTATTTTATTGTTATGGAAACATAACAAATGCAAAAGCCTAAATGACTGAGTAAATATTTCTGCTACCAAAGCAATGACTCAAATGTTTTAAAATGACTTTTCAATTGTGATTTCCAGTTAGAATAGCAGACAAGTTCATGATGTATTGTTCTTTTAATATTCGAGCACCCTTGGTGCTAGGCATCCAGAGTCTATAACTGACACTTCTCAGGGATTTAAGTAAGTTTATTTTTTATTGGAATTTTTATTGTAATCGCTTATTGGTACATCCTCTTGTGTGTGTGTGTGTGTGTGTGTGTGTGTGTGTGTATGTGTGGCAACTGGGGTTAAGTGACTTGCCCAGGGTCACACAGCTAGTAAGTGTTAAGTATCTGAGGCCAGATTTGAACTCAGGTGCTCCTTAATCCAGGGTGGGTACTGTATTCGCTGTGCCACCTAGCTGCCCCTGGTGCATCCTCTTTGTCACATTTCTTGTGACAAAAAAGAAAGATCAGAAAAAAAAAGAAACATGCCACAGCTGAGTGGGACAGAGTCTGCAATGGTCTTCTTCCCCCCCACCTCTCCCCATCTCTCCAGTGA